>NC_067154.1:28848122-29448122 GCF_903995435.1 Acomys russatus | reverse complement strand
GAAGAATCAAAGCAGACTTGGCTCCAGATAGAAGAAGGTGCTAGACATATTTGAGACCTGAATTGGTTAGTATAAATTCCCCTGAGCAACAATAAGCTAATTAAAATAAAAGATAGCCTTTTGTGTTTAGGTAGATGGCATTGTAGGGAGCCCTATCCCTGCTGAGAAAGATGCAAATGGATAGAATCTGCTGCCTGGTAACTGTAGGAAAAAGTGGAATTTGAGAAGAAGAAAAAGCTAAGAGAGATGACCTTCATTTGTCTTTCTTTCTGTCCTTCCTTCCTTCTTTTTTTCTTTCTTTCTCTCTCTACTAATCCATTTCCTAAAAGTGCTCAAATCTATTCACATATTTTGGTAAGAATTATTATTCTTAATAGGCTATCCAATCTCTGCTCTAGTGTTGCTGCTGTGGTTTGTTTTTGTTTTTTTTTGTTTGTTTGTTTGTTTGGTTTTGTTTTGTTTTGTTTTTTTTCCTATGAAAGATAACTAAAGCCATCTAACATAGCCTGCAAGAAAGTAGGGAACTAATTATGAGAAAACAAAATGAGCAAGAGCTATTGGGCCACAGAGGTCTCTCAGCATGTGCAAGTGGTAGAGTTAATCAATAATGCAGGGTTGACCAGATGCCTATAGCAATGAAGCATGCCCAGCTTCTTCTTTAATTTTTTTATGCCAGTCTCTGCAAATGTAACTGGAAATTGTCTTATTTGGGCAAAGCTCAGATAACTTTTAATCATATGAGATTTGACCTGACCGCCAGCCTCATACCAAACTAACCAATTTTCCCTTTTGCATAGAATGTTTCAAGTTTCAGCACTGTCCCAGGCAAAGTGGGATCTGTATGCATACTACACCACACAGTGTGCTCAAGAACCTTTCCTTGTGATTCTCATGAACTGTATGCCAGTGTCCACACAAATTAAGACATGAGAACTGATTGGACTCCCTCAGTCAATGAAAAGTTACCATTCACAATTTGGTCTTTTAATTGATGCAACAAAGCATCAAATGGGAGAAGTCTTTCCTCGTAAAAGAATTGCTAAGCTCGTGAGGACATGCTGTGTCTCCTTCGAAATCTACTTTTAAATAGGATTATGGAATAAAAGAAGACGAGGAAAGAATTCATCCAGATACTCACTGCTAATTAGACCACCACACTAACTTAACTTTCCAGTGCAAAGCTGTCTTTTGCTGCTGAAAGACAAGTGGTGTGGCAATGCACCAGCTTAGCCGTACACATAGCTATAAGGCTGACTTAACAGATGAAAATGAAAGGCAGCCACCTAGACACAGCAAAGAACTCATTAACACTATGCCAGTCAGATTCCATTACTGTGAACTTCCACTAGCACAGAAACAAGATGGGCATTAGCTAAGTCTTTTTAATCATCTGAGTAAATGGAGATTTTCAACATGAAGGCCTCCATTGCTATAATATCTATTGGTCTCAATTACACCAGCCAGGAATGTGATTCTGGTGCACTACTGATTTGTTTCTAAGTGCCCAAACATTGACGTCATGACTGGGGAGATTCCTTAGCTGATGGGCACATTTATGTAAGACATTAAAATAAAATTAGTAGAGAGAATAGGCAGACAATACATATGTACAAATAGATACGTCAAGAATTCCCAACTCTAATTTGTGCTACTTGCCTAAGATGATGTTTATCAGATAAATTAATCTAGACCTGATACAACTGAGCCCATAAGATAAAAAGGACTGCATAGCCCATGGTTGTTTGGTTATTGTTATTGTGTTTGGGTTTTTTCCCTTTGTTGTTGTTCCTGTTGTTATTGTTGCTCTGTATGATTAGTGTGAAAGACACTCTCCTTGTTTAGCCCAGACTAGCTTCAAATCCACAGACATTCTGCCTTAGTCTTCACAGTACTAGAGTACTGAATGTGAGTACCAAGTTACCTAGTTTACTTTGTGCTTGCTTGCTTGTTACCATTACAATTAGATTTAAGCACAGTGAGCATGCTTTAGCCAAGATTTTCATGAAGGTTTACTAAATTAATTATAACCGCCATTTTCTGTGATTCTGGTTTTTGGAGCACATTAGCATCCTTAAGACAGCTTAATCCACAAATAGCCAATGGAAAGTTTCAGAAAACAGACAACTACAACAAACCCCACAACATTTATTTTTAATTTTGTTTTCTGTGACTTGGTGTGAGGGTGTCACAATTGTTAGCATACCTGCCTCTAGGTTGCTTAGCAATCTCTGATGTCAGTCATCACCTGCCTTTGCCAGGTGTGTATGTTTCAGCTGTGCCACAGATAAAAAGGACCATCCCACCACCTCAACTCTCTCTCTCTCTCTCTCTCTCTCTCTCTCTCTCTCTCTCTCTCTCTCTCTCTCTTCTCTCTCCTCTCTCTCTCTCTCTTTCTCTCTTTCTCCCTCCCTTCCCCTCCCTCCCTCCCTCTCCCCCCGCTCTGTGTGTGTGTGTGTGTGTGTGTGTGTGTGTATCCCTGGGCACCACTCCCCTTCTTTTTATCCCCATGATTCTGCAATAAAGCTCCCCATATCAGATCTGTTGCATAACACTCTATTTATTTTTAATGACAAGAATCTCTGGAACTGATTTGCAAATAGTTGTGAGCTGCCATATGGGTGCTGAGAGTTGAACCCAAGTCCTTTGGAAGAAAAAGACAGTGCTCTTCACCACTGAGCCATCTCTTCAGCCCCCGCCCCATAGAATTTTAAATGTACATTATTCTGGGCAACATGATGATATCCCCTTCATGGGTCTGTTCCAATCCATACAATACATCATGTCTTATCCACACTGAATATTATACTCTCTAGTAAGCCATTATTGTGGGAAAAATCATTTCTCAGGAGATGAAACACAAACATCTACTTACCCCAGATAGGAAGCCCACAACAGGCCTATGTATGGATACCACCAGAGTCCAATTTGCTAAACTAATGGGATTTATTGGTGCTATTATAGGAATATAGGTGAGGGCCTACTCATAAGAGAAGAAATGACTCAAGGACATATGCATCACCAAAGCCCACTTTGGGACATGTGACAGATCACAGAAGCTAGAAACTCTTGCATTCTGCAAAGCCTACAGGCTGCTTAACAGGTTGGAGAGTACTTTCCAAGTGACTCAGTTGGTCTAACCCTCTTCCAAGCAGCCTGGCTGGCCTCTGCTTCATCCGAGAAGCTCGACTCATTCTTCTTTGCAACTTGGCTTGTTTGAGAGTCTTCATGGCAGTTACTGCTTACACTGGGAGGGAGGGGCCTATTGAATCTGATTTATCCTAGGGATTTCCTGGAGCTATATTGAGTTGTTTTCCTTCCTGTTTAAGGACCTTCCCTGCAGGAAGGAAATGTTTCAATTGTTTTAATTTCAAAGGAAACTATTACACAATAATCAGTTAGTAGCTTTCTTAGTTTTCAAATTGACTGCCCCACCCCAGTCCCGCTTATTGAAATACCTGTGTCCAAGGAGCTCTTGCCTTAGCTAATTATGCTTCCATTGCTCAAAAGTATGACGGAAAGGAGGAGTCCAGCCATAGGACAAGGGAGGGCAGATGAAGTCAAGTATTGTATGGGAAGACAGACACTGTGGGCCAGATAAGAAACATTGCTGTGCAAATAAATTTTCAGGCCAAGTTTCAGGCATGCAGTTGGGATGTTGGACATTCCCTATAGACAAAACATACCCCTGTGTGCACTCTTAATGATGAGGACAGGGAGGAACATGGGAAAGTACCAGAGTTGTGAATAAAATCCAGGAAGACATAAAGTGAATTAGTGAATAGTAACCAAGGAAGCAAAGAAAAGGTGGCAAAACGTAGCTTCTGAGGGCAACAGCAAAAAGAAGCTGTGTGATCCGTCCCTTAGAGCTAAATTGTTACAGCTCAGAAGATGACTAAAGCCTTTGTAGAGAGCAAGCCATCACCAAGTTTTCTTTGGTCAACTGGTTAAGTAGCTCTTCTTGTGTGCAATCTTACCAGCAAGATCATATCTTACTCCCTTGAGGAACTAAATGAGACACAGTAGAGAAACCCGAAGTAGGACTTATCTAAAAATCACATGGAGGACCCCTGCGAAGTCTAAAGCCCCCTTCTTGTCCCTAGACCCTGAGGTACCAGCAAACAGGAAGCTCTCACAGCTGAGATTTTTCAGGAAACTTAAGTGACTCTACAACAAATACCTAATGATACTGACGTTTGATAGCTGTAAACAAAACATATTTCTTCACAAAAACCCCTAGGTAAATCCCCAGACACTCTTGCATGCAGAACTTCCCAGAAGCATTTGATGGCTCCCTGTTTATTAGTAGAGAGCCAGGGAACACTGGGCATTTGAGAAATCCTCCAACACACAAGGGTCAAAACAGAAAAATACATACACTGCTTAATATTTTGTTTGTTTGTTTGAATTGGTTTTGGTTTTGGTTTTTCAAGACAGGATTTCTCTGGGTAGCCTTAACGTTCCTGGATTTGTTTTTTAGTCCAGGACATCCTTGAATTCAGAGATC
Source organism: Acomys russatus (assembly GCF_903995435.1). Classification (NCBI taxonomy): domain Eukaryota; kingdom Metazoa; phylum Chordata; class Mammalia; order Rodentia; family Muridae; genus Acomys; species Acomys russatus. The sequence continues at coordinate 29,443,618 of NC_067154.1, read as the reverse complement.
TGCCTTCTTCTGCCTCCCTGAGTGCTGAGATTACAGGCATGTGCCACCATTCATGGCTCACAATTTGATTCTTATCAGAAGTGATTGGGATCAAAAGTGCTTCAGGCTTTGGGATCTTTTTATTATAGCCTATCTGAATCAATATAAAATATACCTATGTGTCAAATACTGTATGCACTTAGATTAAAGGCAATGTTAAGATGTTTTTAGTGTGCCTTCATTTTTTTTTTGAAAAATTGTTTTGAATATATTTTATTGAAAAATATTTTCTGATCATGCTTTTTCCTCCTTCAACTCATCCTAGATCCTTTGGATCTCTCTACCCACCTAACTCTGACCCTTTTCTCTCTCTCTCTCTCTCTCTCTCTCTCTCTCTCTCTCTCTCTCTCTCTCTCTCTCACACACACACACACATACACACACACACACACACAAACACACAGAAACAGGCAAAAAAAAAAAACCTCATAAAACCACAACATTGAAAACTGTAACATACAAGCAAAAGACCAGTAAAAGCAGTATGAGACAAAAACTCTACAAAAATACCTTTGAACAAGAATAAATTAATAAATATATATATATATATATATATATATATATATATATATATATATAAATACCTTTGAGATAGTTTTGTATTATGTGCCTGAATTTTCACCACACCTCTCACAAGATGTCAAATAGGGATTTTTCCACTTGTAGTGTCATGTTGGCACTCAAAAGATAGAGATTTTGAAGCATTACAGGGTACAGATTTTCAAATGAGAAATTCTCAAACTATCCTAGAAATAAAGAATCAAATGGTATATACTCACTTATATCTGCATACTAGCCCAAGGGGCATGTCCCACAAAAGCCTTCACTTACCAGGAAACTGGGACAGAGGGGAAGGCATCCTATTGGGACTCTAAATGAGAGACGCATGGGAGAACGGCAAAATAAAAGGATCCAGAGGGTCCTAGAAATCTACAAGTAGAACAATATGATAGGCAGATTTGGGCCCAGGGGTCCCGCTCAAACTAAGGCACCAGCCAAGGACAATACAGGAGGTAAACTTTAAACCCCTTCCCAGATCTAGCCAATGGTCAGAATATTCTCCACAGTTGAGTGGATAGTGTGATACGACTTTCTCACATACTCTGGTGCCTCACATTTGACCATGTCCCCTGGAGGGGGAGACCTGGTGGCACTCAGAGGAAGGACAGCAAGTAGCCAAGAAGAGACTTGATACCCTATGAGAATATATAGGGGGACGTAATCCCCCTCAGGAACAGTCATAGGGGAGGGGAATAATGGGAAAATGGCGGGGGGAGGAATGGGAGGATACAAGGGATGGGATAAACATTGAGATGTAACAAGAATAAATTAATAAAAAAAAAAAAAAACTTTAAAGAGCAAATTCAAAGGCACAAACCAAAGATCTCAAAGCAGCCAAGATGGCTGAAATAATCATGTAGAAACTGAAAAATTAAGAGTTCAGAGATTTTTAAATCTGTGATTAGAAATTTGCCTTAAATATATAAAAGAGAGACATACAATAATGGCAAAAGGTGAAGCAAAAATGTGTAAATAAACACGAGAAATTCTGAGAAAACCTATCAAAAGACCTAAACTAAAATCTATTCTCAGGATCTAAAAGGAAAAAGAAAAAAGACACAGACTTGTACAGCATTTCTTAAAGCTACTCCATAGCCTGCAACCTACCTACAGGAGGAAATATCTACAGGACCCCGTCTATTTTTAGCAGAATCCTACAGGAACTGGGTAGTAATTATTCCTTTAAATACATGTGCATGTCTCAACTTGCTAAACTCACTGCACTCCAAAGGCTCCCTGACACCAAGTGTTAGTACCATTACCACTATTACATTTATAACTTTAATAGTGTACCATTCTGTGCTGGCAATAAAAATCTAATTATTTTTTCTATATCTATGTAATCAAAAGAAAAAAATAAAAGAAGTGACTGCTTCACAAAATCCAATCTCTCACCATCTCTAAATGATGTATACTCCTATGTATCCTACTTGGATGAAGTTATTTTGGTCCTGATCCTTTAATAAGCCTGTTTTGTCTAACCCTAAATTTGAACTCTCTTCTGGGTTTATTCCACCCAAGTCATTCTGTCACTAGGCCACTCATGAATTGCATCCTATGCAATCCTGTGTGTTTCTCTATCAGCTTCTTGGACCTCACAGAACCACATTATCACACACATAGACCAGGTTGTTCTGGAATAAAGTCCGATCCTCAGCCTTAAAACTGTGGCTTTAGTGTCCTTGTAGATCCCATAGGTTAAGCTGAGATTGCCAGGCATGGTGGTGCACACCTGTAATCCCAGCAGTCAGGGAGGCAGAGGCAGGCATATCTCTGTGAGTTCAAGGCCAGCCTGGTCTACAAAGTGAGTCTGGGTCAGCCAGGGCTACACAAAGAAACTCTGTCTTGAAGGAAAAAAAGAAAGAAAGAAAGAAAGAAAAGAAAAGAAAAAAAGATGAGCTCACAATAGAATGAAGTAAATCCTCAACCTTCTAAAAGAAGAGAGACAGGAAAGAGGCTTAGTGCTAAGTGCTTCTTTCATAAACACAAAAGCCCAGAGTGTGATACTCAGAATCCATATTTAAGAAACTGGGTGTGACATCAGCTCCTGTCAGCACCTCTAGTCTACTTCAAAGAAGATGATACACATCGAAGAAACTGTCTCTGTCATCTCTATAGTTCTGGAAGCCCTTTGCTCTATGCTTCCTATATATTTAAGTAATATTATTTCCTTCTAAAGTCTAATGGGGTGAAGACTAGATAGTCATAGTCACACATCAATTTGGTTTAGTTGATCAGGAACTAAGACAACATTTTACGTTTAAAAAGATCTTTTAAAGCCTTGATAGATGTTTTTAAGTTGATAGATATAAGAAAGTGATTTAGGTACAGAATTTAGGATAGCATAAGATAGATATTAGGATACTTTCCCCAAGGATGCCAAATATGAATGGAGTGAACATAGTAAGTGTAATTCTTACCTGAAATTCTAAGAGTTAATCTTATTTTATATAGTTTATTAATGTTAGAGAAAAGGCCACTTATTAGCAAAAAGGCTGATGTATGATCAAAATTTTGGTTTCTTTGTAAACTCAGTTGTGTTATATAAATACTTTTTTGTTTTTTGTTTTGTTTTGTTATTGAAATTCCGCCCCCCCCCCCAAGTGTGGGATTTCAGCTTCAGCTTTAGTTTGTCCACAGCTGTTAGTAGTCTCACCTGGGGAACGGATTGTGCCAGCTGATAAGGCCTTCCTTTGTGGCACAGAAAGGGGCGTGGTCTAGGGCTCCGAGAATATAAATGAGAACCCAGAGAGTGTGGTGTTGGCACATGGTGTGTAGCAGTTTGAAGAGACAAGAAATGGAAGGTGTGGTCACTTGGAGCTGACAGATGGAGAGAAATGTTTCAGGGCACAGCAGCTAGGAGGAGACTGCTGGCTGTGTCTGCTGTTGATGGAGATTGGTATATCCCCAAAGACTCTTTGATCCTAAACAGCTGAGAGAAGTAAAAGGGTCCCTCTCCCCACTACCCTTCTCTCTCCTATGTAGGATTGGAAGGTAGGAAGGGAGGTTGAAACCTGCATACCCCAAATAAAGTAGAGGAGTTTGTTTAAGGAAAAAAGAAACTAGGTATGGTAGCCTTTGCTTATAATCCCAGGAGAGGGGAGGTGGAAAGAGGAAAATGCCTGGGTTTTACAGTCTAGACAATCTAGCCTAATTTGTAATCTCCAGGTCAATGAGAGGTCCTTTCTCAATAGTGGTGGATTCTAGCCCATGATGGAGTGTTTCACAACTGAAAAGCCAGATGAGGAACGCACAATTTTACCTTGAGCTCACTTGTGAAGACTTCTCTCATTAGGTGTTTTAGGATGATATATGTAACTGCAGAATTCATTCTGTTGCTAAAAACAGCAGTCAGCAAGTCATAAACCATTTGTTACCAGCTGGGTCAGGTCGGCACAAGACTGCACACTTTACATGTCAAATGCTTTATCAGCCACAATACTGTTAGGAAGCTGAGTCCCCCCACCCACCACAAATCATCTCAGTCTTCAGCATCACAAACCATCAGCAACTAGAGTTCTCAGCAGCCAAAGGGAAGCAAATCCCAGGTGATCTAGTTAGGGTTAAAACCCAAACATATGGGCAAGAACAAGCTCATTCCAGAAGGCGAGCATGGGAGTGTGGCCTCAGATGCAAACAAACAGACAAACAAAAACAACAACAATTCTACAGAGAGCACAATGGATGGTGATAATCTATAAGAGACTTGGCTTGTCCTCTGTGAGGATGGACCTGGTAGGCCTCAGTTGAGAATAATTGGCAAGTCCAGGCAGCTTTGTTCAAGGAACAGCAGGGAATACAGCCAGAGGTGGTCCTGAAGCACCTGGAATCTTCCTTTGGGATTTGGAAGCTAGCTCAGGGGAGTAAGCACAGTGAGAAAGCACATGTGAATAGTTCAGCCATATCTGAACCGTAGAGCCGGTGTGTTGTCAACAAGAAGAAATAGCCTACTTGCCTGTAAATGCATGCTGATTGGGAAGGGGAGGTTTTAATTGCCTGTCCAGAGCACAGCCTTGCTTTTTATTTCACAGTTCAAGGCCTCCTGCTTTTTCAAGTGTATAAAACTGGCTGCTCCACTTTGATGTTGCATTTTCTCTAGTTTTTCACAGACCACATAATGTTTTGTTATGCAATTCAACTTATATATTTATCTTCATTGTGTTAAATCATTTAACATTCTCTTAAATAATTTACTTCTAGGTATAGAAAGAAACTTGATATAAAAAGACTAATTAATTTGGACTTTTATCCTGTGTTTCTTCTTTATCATTTTAAGTGAAACAGTTCAAGTCTAAGTAAATGCACTCATTTCTACATACATAGTTATTGATACAAATGACAACTACAGGAAAATTATTAAGGAAACAAACAGTTTGCCATATGATGGACATTGTGGAAATATGATGGAAAACAATTTTTTCAGACTTCAACTAAAGAACTATTACACAATTGTATAACACATTAATATAATTTAGTGACTATGGAATTATATATTATAGTCTTTGTTGGAGGTTAGTCTGGTGCTGTGTATTCAAATGCTAAATTACTGGCCTCCAAGATCTGATTACAGCCCAGATAAGCACATTCTTATGTACACCCAGTGATGCTGTATAAATTTTGATCCCTAATATTCTGTGACTGATTAAAACTAAAAAGGCTAGAGCCTGTAGCTAGGCAAAAGAGAAATAGGGGGAGCTTAGGTTCCCAGGCGTAGGTGCAAATGGGGACCATGAGGGAGAGAGAAGCAGGAGAAGAGGCTGGAGAGAAGGAAGTCACCACGGGGCAGTATGAACCATGAACAGATAGATGGCCATGAGGGCTGGATTGATGGAACAGAAACAGTCTAGGAAGGAACAATTATGACAAATAACTTGGGGTGTGTAGCTGGGAGATAACAAAATAGCTTAGAGGGTTGATATCTCCCCATTTATGGTGCTTTAAAACTTTTATAAATCCAAAAAGTCTCTGTCACAATATTTTGGGAACAAACTGGGGTAGAGACATCCTTTAGAGTCTAATATCCATTCCATTCCACAACACATCTTGGTTGGAATTTTGTTTTCTTGTTTATTTTTCTTTGTTTTTCAAAGCTCTAATAATTAACACACATATAAAAAATTATATTTGTTTTGGTTTTGTTCTGAAACATAATTGTTGAATGATTATTAACATTTAATATTGATTTATTACTTAGTAGACCAGCATCTATTTTTTAACTTCTGCAGACCAGCTCCAGAAAGAAAGAAGATAAAGTCCTGGTGGTTACCTGGTAGGGAGAATTAAGCAGGCTATGAAGAGCTGGTTAAGGGAAACCAACTGTTGGTTTAAGAACTAGCTAAAGGAAGTAGTTGTTGAGGAGAACTTGAGGAACGGAGGAGAAAAGAAATACTGGCCTCAACAGAAATGGTGGTACAAACTGAAAGGCCTTCTAGCCCAGGAGCCCTTTAGTTTTCTTCTGTTTTCTTGTCTCCTTGCACCAAACCACCCCAGTACTTTTTTTTTTTTAATGAAATTCAGTTTTTTTTTCATTACAGATTACATCATGACATTCTCATCTTTTACAATCAATAGAGCCTTTAAAAATCAACAGAGGAAGAAAACAATTTAATAAAGAAATACAAACAGTTCTGGATAACCTACAATAATTTTTACAGCAAAAAATCAATCAAATTTCCAAGCAGTGGTTAGCATGACCTGACTTTTATTTTTTAAACAATACTTGGGGAAATTTCATCAGAAATTTCCCCAGGCTAAAGCAATTGTGTTTATATGATTGTTGTAGTGACATAGCTTGAACTAAATAATTTTAACACAGAAAAGACGTGACTTACTTCCAGTCCCAAGCCAACAGGTGTGCTATCCAAGCCTATCCTAACTGGCAAGGGATCTACTATTGTAAAATATCTGTAAAGCATGATGTTCCAAGCCCACCTTCTGTTGCTTTCAAAACAGATTCTAAAGAAACAAGTTCTACTTTTCTACAGCTAATAACATCTAGCCATGTACTGTTATGTCAATATCCTAACTTTCCTTTCATGAAGTTTCTGCCTGGCTGCTCACAGTCAGAGCCAAGACTCTCTAATTGTTTCAAGTCAAGTCTTTGGCCAGATGTCTTCTTTCAACATTCTCTGTGGGAAATGTTTTCCCGTGTGAATTTCATTAGGACTGAGAAATAGATAGAAAGACAGTTTTAGGAGAAAAAGAAGATTTCAAAGTAGTTTTTAGGTAAAATATAACCTGGACCATACATAATATTTAAGGGCAATAGTTAGCAGGAGGAGAACTTTGGAACTTTGTCAAGCAAAGCTTAAACAGCTGTTCTGGATGTGTAGAGACCATATTTGTCAGTCAGAGGTCTTTGGAACTTTGTCAAGCAAAGCCCCTATGACTTGTGCTCATGTTTGTGACACTTAATGAGCTATATACCCAAATAACTACACAGAGAGACTAGGATATATTTAATTAGCCTAGAGCACAATGGTGCACAATAATTACTCCATCCTAAATCTCCACTAGTATAGTTTCCTCCAATTCAGATTTCTCACATTATACTTGCTTTTTACTCATATCCTAGGTTTGGTTTATTTCTCCTGGTATTTCCCAGCCCTCTCTACCTGGTTCCCTCCTGTCCTTCCTGCTCTTTCTCTTCCCATCATTGGACCAGATATTCCACCTTATTTTCTGTATTTCTCAGCATTGGATAGTTGGCTCTTATTGGCAATACAGAGAAAAAATGGTGGCATATTTACAAACTTGAGACAGGGGATACTTACAATAATGAAGTGTCTGGATTGAAACCAGATAGTGGGGTAGATAATTTGAATGAACAATGGTAAACTGTGCACAGTCCAGGAAAACATTATGTCAACAATTCTCACTCGAAGTCCAATAAAAGGCTCTTTTTCTTTCAATAGTAAATTAATATACAGTAATAATTATGGAACAGTTATGAAAACTATTAGGTAAGATTTACATTTGCAATGTTCAGTCCATATACGTTTGGCAACTTAGGAGTAAATACTATCTATCCTATCTATGACAATCTAAAGTTTTGTACCTAAATTATTTTCTATTAACCTAAAACATCTATCTATACTTTAAAACATCTTTTTAATTGCTAAACAACTGAGCTTTATTCTAAAACTATAATTATCTAGTCTTGAACTCCATCAGAAACTTGAGAAAGAACAAATTAATTACCTTAGTAAACAGGAAATTCAGGATAGCAACTTCCAAAGTTTAAAAAAATGACAGACAGTTTGCTGCCTGGACAGCATTTCTAACAGTTCCCAAAACTCTCTATAGCATTGAAATATCATTTCAGCCTCATGGCCCAGTATGTTTGACATACATATTTGTGAAGCAGGAACTATTAAAGACTTTCTTACCATGTGTTGGTAGAGTACAGAGTCAACTTGGCCTCCATTCAAGCTTGCCCATTTTAGGCAAAATTCTGTCTGTGGTAGAAATAAGAGTTTTTATTTCATTTTATCATTTTTTTTATTCTTGGTTTAGGGGATTTACTACATTTTAAGCCATCTCCATAAGGAGGTGCTTCAATGCTCATCATCTTCTTTGAGGTAGTCTTGGTGTTTTCAGGAGTTGAACTGTCTTGCAAAAGAGTTCTTAAAACAATAAAAACATCTTGAAATGTCATATTCTGTAGGCCTCTGAGGTTTTTCAAAACCTTATCTATCTTTTTGTTTTTACATTATCTATCTACAGAATCCTATCTATCTGTTAAACCTAGGATATATATTCCTATGATAAATTAGACTAGTATCTGACATGACCATGATCTGATCAACTAACAATTAACTTGCATTGTTTAACTATCCTAAACAGCCTGCAACAGCCCTTTTAAAGTATTGGAAGTAAACTTTGTACTATAAATGAGTTGTATGGGTATAAGACCTCATACCAGTGTGTGTGTGTGTGTGTGTGTGTGTGTGTGTGTGTGTGTGTGTGTGTAGTGTGTATGTGTGCAGTATGTGTGTGTGTGTGTAATATGTGTGTGTCAAAGATAACCTTAAATTTGAATTATATTCCAGTGCATCAAGAATAAACTTACCTTTGCATCAACTTGCAAATTTCTATATCAATGAATTAACATTAGCCTTATTTGAGAGTAACAATTAAAGCCTTAAGTTGAGGAGTAGTTCAATAATCTGTCTTTTTTCTATCATCTCTAAATATTTTCCATATTCTCCCTTCTTTCTTTCCAACCCCTATCTCCATACCTAATAAAGAAAGAAAGAAAAGAGGAAGAAAGAAAGAGAAAAAGACAGAAATTCTTGAGTCTAAGCTCATTTTTCTCTCTGAATAAGACCATTAATAACTTATAACCAACTCCAATTACCGTAAACATTTATAGCCCAAGAAAAAAACGAAAACCTACCCAAACCCCTCAAGGGAAATGGAGCAACATCTCTTAAGATATCTTCTTGCTGATTTGGGGGCAAAGAATACCATTTGGGGGCCCAAATAAAATTGGGAAAAAATGGTTAAACAAGCTAATAATAGCATTTGTGGTCCAGTCACTAAATATGGAGAAATTTTACACTTAATTGAAGTCTGTTTGGAACAGTTTGAAATTCTGGACCAACTGAGATCAGTAGTTTTCTTTAAAGCTCTCCTGGAAGCAGGCTCTGATGAGAAACAGCAGTTGAGGCTTAATTATAAGCCTAATAATAAACATTTATTAGGCCATACCATTAAACTAACAGCAACACAGAATCTTGTTATGTATCAATAGTCTGTTTCTTTCATTGTTTCTTAGAGGGACAAATACTAAACATTTAGACTCTGAAAGACAGAATCCATTACAACTAACTCAGCACTGTAATTGTACAATTGTAGTACTCTAAAACCATACAAATGCAAAGAGAACGTAAGTTGTGTGCCAATAAAACTTTATTTGAGAACACAGGTGGTGGCTGTCTGACTCCTGCCGCAGAAGAACACATCTGAAAAATTAATGCACTTATGAATGATCTGAGGGTTGCTAAAAACTGACTCTGATCAGCAAATCACAGTGCAGTGGAGTCTGGGGTTCTGCACTTCTAACAGGCTCCAATGATGCTGCTGCTCCTACTCTGAGGACAATACTTTGAGTGTTGAGTTCAATGGAGATTTTGTTAGTTACAAAATAGGTTAAGAAAACTTAGTAGGGGATATGGCTCAGCTGATATGGATGAGGATTTGAGTTTGGATCCCCAGAAATTAGGTAAATGCCAAAAGGAGCAGCACTTGTCTGTAATACAAGGGCTGAGCTTTGTTAGCATACAGGCAACCCCACTAGACTGCCTTTCAGGGGCCTACCAACCTCTGACTTCATCATCTACTACCAGTGGCAGGTACATGCCAAGTGTGTACCTGATAAGAAGACACTGCCAGCCTCCAGAGGTCTCTTACTCCTTTTCTCTTTCTCTCTCTGTCACGGATGTTCTCCCCTCTCTCCCTCCCTGCTCCCCAGCCTCCCCCCCGCCACCACATTTTCCCACAATAAATCTCCTTTATACTAAATACGTTGCTGTGGCATATTAATCATCATTATAACACTTGTGCCCTGAAACTGTGTAGGCTTTCCCATTGTCTTGGCACACTGGATTCCTTCTATTACTGCCTGCAACAGATTTGCTTTCTGGTCCAGTGATCAATAGATGTTCCATCTAACACTAATGGATTGATTGGTAAGTTTCCCCTTCCTGGTCAGCATAAGTGTCAACTGCTAGCTATTTTCACTGACCTTTGTTCAGATCCTTTTCCTGAGCGAGATTCCCTCTTCTGGGAGCACAGTTTCCTCTCTCTCTCTCTCTCTCTCTCTCTCTCTCTCTCTCTCTCTCTCTCTCTCTCTCTCTCTTTCTCGAAAATCCTAGTACTAGCACGTGATGATGATGATTAGCCAGCTCATACTAATTCATCTCTAGATCCCCTGTACCCTTTGAGACACCTTTGTCTCAGACTTACGATTGGCTTAATTTTCTTTTCACCTATAGGAAAGGTGTTCCCATTTGAATCTCCAAGCTCCCAATCTGTATGCTTTTGGGGCAATATCTCACCCCTATACGTAGCTGCTAAATTTATCAAATCTGGCCTCAACTTACTGCCCAAACAATCAGTGGAACATGAAAAACTCTCCCGTCTTTCTCCAAACCCTATTTTGCGCCTGTCTGGCCCCTCTACCACACTGTGTTTGCACTAGGTCACAGCAAGATGGGAATGCAGAGACTACAACACATCTGCTCCTGCCAATGGTGCTCTGAAGCAAGTACCTTTTCTCGAAACCACCCCTGAGGTATGTGTGAACCATTTGTCTGTTAATTTGATTCCAAACACTACCTAGAGTATAATCCCTCCACATGATTCTGACTCTCAGTTTCTCACTCCAAGGGGACCCAAATGCTGCTTTCCCCTTCCCTCCTTTCACTGGACTCATTTTTATTACAAGAACCTGGCCACATTCAAAGGCCAAAAATTGGCATGTCAAATTTGCAAATTCTTAGAACCACAGACAAATGATTCCCACATATCTAAACTCTGCTCTATGCTCCCAAAGCCTCTCTTCTCTGAGGCTTACCTTCTCAGCTCTTAAAAATCATTTCTCTCTGAACTTTGTATCTTGAGGTTATTCTGTGGAGTCTTTTCCAAGGATTTATAATTTTCATATGGACATGATGTTAAAATCTAAGCTTAACTCTTCTATAGAACATATGTGTGCATATGTGTATTAAGCCCGACCACATGGCTTACAACCTGGCATGTGACTATACCATCTTAAGATGACCACATGGTGTAAAGAATCAATTATAAAGCCTTTGTCCTAATGAACTCTCCATTCATTATTTTACCCACTTTTTGACTAAGCAACAAATCTTATTTTAAACTTGTATGTATTTTTATATAAATTCAAAGTTATATTTTTTACAACACATTGTATATGTGATTCAACCCTGGTTTACAATGTCCTTTATATGATGGTGAACTTTCAATGTTATAAAGGTCTATTCAGATTAACAAGCTAATTCAAAATGTGTGTCTAATTCCTTCTGTCTTTGTTAGTGTTGGATGCATACATGAATGCTGTTTCTTTTCTCCTGACTTTCAGCTGCCTATGCTCAGGGCTCACCTCGGGCTTTCTGACTAATGAATTTGATATAATAAATTCAAATGTAATTTGAAAGATGTTTTATACTGTTCTACTGTATTGCTGACTGAAAATTGCTTATTGTTCACCTTTTCTCAGACCCAGGCATGTTTTTAAAGTCCAGGGTCAAAAACAGGATATGATTAAACTTATAACTTGGTGTTAGTAGTTAAAAGTTTGTGCTTAGATAATATTAAACTCTGTGACATGATTCCACTGTTACTTCTAAGTTGATATATGTTAATTTTAGATACACCCAATTTTTTTCAGTGTAATAACTGGTTATTATGCTCTATCTTCACTCTCAAGGGGTTAGAAATCACTGCCTCAAAAACATGTTGTTTTTGCTAATCTTACTAATCTATAATATGGCTTTAGATTTGTATAAACTACAGGATTTTTATAAATTAAATCATGTAGGAAACTGTTATGTTCTATAGTGGTACACCATGAAAACATCAAAATTACCCAGTCCTGTTAAGGACTATGTTTATGATTTTAAGGCTCCAACATAACAGGGATGAAACCTAAAGTCCGAGTCTTTAATAAGAGTCATCTTAAAAATGATAAAATCCTTTAATGCTCCAGAAATATATCTGTAGTCTTGCTAAGACCCAATGTGACGTATTGAAGTCTTAAGTTTTATTTCATCTTCTGCATATATTTTCAAAGTTAAACAGAAAGTAACTAGAAATAAGAAAAGCTTGTCTAGTTAGAGCTACTTAAGACAGCCATGGTCCTCAAAAGCTTATCTACAGAATATGACATAATTATAGATCAAAACATTCTGTTTTATGTTTGCAAAGTATATCTTAGAGCAGATAACTAAAGACAAAGATTGCTTAACTCAGATATGATAATCTTCAAACTGGTCAGAGATCTGCTGAGGATGGTGTTAAATATGTTTAAGCTTTTTATAAAATACAAAGACTACTAAATCCTAACAGTAACTCCCAAAGTCTCTGAGTAGATATGGGCATGGCAGATGACTTCAACCCTGGATTATGATACACTAACCACTGTGCAGACTGCCCGAATGCCATGCCTGATTCTAGGGACCAGCATGTACTGTGGACAAATTGAATACCCTCAGAGTTATTTTCTCACATTGCTGAAAACAAGGTGAGATCAGTCTCTCCCATAGTCTTGCTCCACAGAAAAAGTTTCTCATCTTCTGTGCCTGGTGGCCAGACTGCCTCTGCCTGCATTGACATGAAGACCCCAGGAACCAGGGACAACTGTCTAGGTAGAGTACTACAGATTAGTCTCCGTCATTTTGATGATGCATAGATTCATTGAAAGTACAATTTGTCCTTCTCAGGTCTCTGATCGCATTGCTGGCTAAGCTAATGGTAGCTTGACATCTAGAGAACAGGCAATTTGCTGCTTACACCAACGTAATCCACCATGTTCTCTTTTAGTCAATTCATTAGCTACTTAAAACTACTAACTACTAGATCTCTTATTTTAAAAGGGCAAACAGGTTTGCCTTGCTCATAGACCTCATGTTAAAAGATAAGCAGGCATCAGATTCCTTCTCAGTCATCCTAGAGATGCTACCACTAGATCCTCAGACAAAACAGGTCTTAGACGTAACTTTTTTACTATTTCTTTAGCCAGACAGCAATGACTGCTCCCATCAGTCTCACATATGTCTCATGATAAATAATTGGATAGGAAGAAAGATGTAAAGCTTATGTAAGACCTAAGCTTATGTAAGTCATGAGGACCTAAGAAAGTATTTCATGGTCTACGAAGGTGTTTTAAGTTCAACAAATACAAGTGAGAGCTCAAGATTTTAAATTTCCTTTGATTAGTCTTTTAACTATATACTTAAAAGTTGTTTCTCATTGTGCTAAATTTATATACATCCAGTCTTGTGGATAGAGGGGGGAAAGTCTATCTTTCATGATGTGTAGTAATCCTGAAAATGAAAACCAAGTGAGCTTTTACCTCTTTTACTTCACAAAGGCTTCTGTCTTCCCTAAGCTCACCTTAAAGAGTTTTCATGCCATTAACCCAAAATCATTTTCCAAGTGTCTGCTATACTGTGATCCAAAGATGTGTGTCTACTGCCTTTTTCTACAATGTGTATTTCACTGAAGATTACAAACAATAGTGATGGCTAACTTGTTTAAAACTTACAGGGGAAGGAGGTCCCCGTCAGTCACAGTCATAGGGGAGGGGAGTAAGAGAAAAATGGGAGAGAGGTAGGAATGGGAGGATAGAAGGGATGGGATAACAATTGAGATGTAATATGAATAAATTAATAAAATATATTAAATAAATAAATATAAAATGTACACTAAAAACTTAACTTCTTTGTAAACTTAAAAAGGATTTTTGTAAGATACAAGAAATATACCTGAATCTACCTCTTAGGTCAGGTGGACTCCAGATAAGCACTGCCAAACAACAGCCTAAGTTTCCCATCTATTGTCTATTCAGAAGGTGGCATTCCTCCCTATTTCCCTAGTTTTGGGACTTCCCTCCCCCAACTACTGACACCATGGGTCCAGAAGTTTCAAATGTACACTTAAAAAAAGGATTTTCTCCCTAACTTACTTAATTTTGTCTTCTGCCCATATATATGTTCCAGTATCCTGCCAAATCCAGGCATTTTCTACATCCAGAACAGCACCAAAGCAGCTACACACAGGTGCTCTAGTTAAATCACACAGAATGCATCAGCTGGACCTGCATTTTCCTTCCTAGCTGCAGATGTTGTCATAAAGCCTAGACAGTAGAAAAATAGCCAGCCCTCCCAGAATGTCACACTACCTCCATTCTCTTAGGGTCCCCAAAGACGTCATCACCCTCACGTCAGCAGGAAGCAATCTTTTTGAACACTACATCCCCCTTCCCGTCCCACCACTCCTTCCTAAGTTTTTCAATTTTTAATTAAATAAAAAGAGAGGAATGTTAGCATTCAGGTGGTCTGCCTTTCAAGAGCCTAGCGTCCTCTGATGTCCTCACCAATAGGTGCATGCCAAGTGTGTGACTGATAAAAGGGACCCAACCAGCCTCCCTAGTGCCCTAGTGCCCTTTCTCTCTCTCTCTCTCTCTCTCTCTCTCTCTCTCTCTCTCTCTCTCTCCCTCTCTCTCTCCTCTCTCTCTCTCTCTCTCTCTCTCTCTCTCTCTCTCTCTCTCTGTGTGTGTGTGTGTGTGTGTGTGTGTGTGTGTGTGTGTGATGGCATTGTCTCCTTTCTCCCTTCCTGCTCTTTTACCTCTCCCCATTTTCCCACAATAAACCTTCTTTATATCAAGTATGTTGCAGTGGCCCATTAATCATTACTATGACAGGCATGGGATATAGAGACAGGCATATCCCTGAAGCTTGTTGAATTGATGAATTACAGGCTCATTGTCAGAATCTATTTCAAAAAATAAGGTTGGGAATGACCGAGAAAATCATGCAATCCACAGTCTACATGCAGACGCATTCATGGATCATCACATATTCACACATATACAATAGATGTAAAACTCATGGAACAGGCCTCACTAGGAAACATAACAGTGTGTTTACCCACACAGTTCATTCTGATAATACTGTTTTTACTTAATAGATTTTTAGCATATGCTTTTTAATTGAAACAAATTAAAGACAATAAGTGAAAGATAAATAGCTTTAAATATTGAAAAATAATTTGCTTGTCATAATTAAATCAGTGATTCTATACGCTAAGCAAACTATTTATAAAAATACTTTGCTTGAGAAAAACAATTAGCTGACTTTTATATAAATTAAGTCATTTATTTGTTCGTTTTAAAAGCATATGATACAAAGTTAACAACTGCTTTCAGGGCAGAAATAAAGAGAAGATAGTAGCTGACTTCAAGGAGGTCTTGAGCAGCTGAGGCAGGCACACACGGAGACAATTACTCTGATTAAAAGAAATAAATGGATCTCAAATTACTTTTGCCTGGAAGCATTCATATCTTTTTACTAAAAATACGACTGCTTGGGATATTGTGTCATGGACTCATCGACTTCTAGTAGATCATGATGACTATGCGAAAACCCTTTCAAAGTCTGCTGCACTTGTGATGTGTCTTAGTCAAGGTTTCTATTGCTATGAAAAGACACCATGACCACAGCAACTCCTATAGAGCAAACACTGGGGCTGGCTTATAGTTTCAGGGGTTTTGTCCATTATCATCACTGCGGCATGCAGGCAGACATGGTGCTACAGGAGAAACTGAGAGTCCTGCATCTTGGCCTGCAGGCAGTAAACAGAAGACTGCCACACTATGCCTAGCTTGAGCATATGAGACTTCAAAGCCCACCTCCACGGTGACACACTTCCTCCAGCAAGGACACATCTTCTAACATTGCCACTCCCTATGTTTCATTGCGTCCATTTTGTACCATGAGGAAGTGGAGGGAATATACCAGTGGGCTTGTAAAACATCAAAACCTTTCATTAATCACACTACATAAGTGGAGTCTCTGACTCATCTGTGCCTCCAGAGAAGAATTTGGGATCTCTGCTTCTACTGACAGCATGGAGCAGGGGCTGAAGCAGTATTGATAAGCATAAATCCCACAAGCACCCATGGCAAATTATACCTTCACCAATCAGAACTCAGGGATTAGGGACCTTCCCCAATGTTCCATCACTGCCAACTGACATTGAAATGTGTTTTTCTCAATCAAGTGAATGTGTTCTTTCTGTTGTTAGAAACAGGCATTATGTTTAGGGGAATTATTGTTGCTTAGAGAGGGAGTCAATAACAGATATGCTTTAAAGAATTATTGTTGCCTAGGTAAAATGGAGTCTGAGGTCAAAATGGCAGTACTTAAGGCATATTCCTTTGCCTACTCCCAACACCTATGGGCCAAGTATTCAAACACATGAGTCCCTGGGGGCTATTCCTATTCAAACCATGTTGTAACCCAAATTTCTCAGAAATCCCTCACCTGCACCAATCCTACATCTGCATGTGGAAGACCCATGGCCATACCAAGCCCAAGGGTCCGACTTTACTATTACTTTGATAACAACTCTCTACTGCCCTTTGCTCTGCTCTTCCACTTTTGACACCTCGTTCTCTCTAACCCAACAAATCCTCCTTGCTTTACTTACAGAATTTATCTCCAATCTAACCCCTTTTCTCTACTACTTCTACCTTCTAGTCCAGAAATCCACATACATTGTTGTATTCTTCATCTCATTTCCTAGATTCTATACCATCCTAAATACGGAAGTCCGAGCAGTCCTTTGGGTGTAATTATATAATTGTCAACTTAAAACTTCACATATCTCATTTCACTCAGAGTAAGTTCCTTACAAAAGCCTACAAGACCTTTGTGATTTGGCCCCAAATCATTTGTTTTTATGAATTATTGCGTTTGTTTATTCTCCTTTAATCATGCTGGCTACCTTGGGATTGACAGAAGATGCCAACTACTGTTCTACTTTAGGAGCACTGCCCAAGCTATCTTCTGACTTGAACAGAGTTCCCTTGGGTACTTTCTTCTCTAATGTCTGTCTTTTTCAATTCTTCATTGAGATGTCATCTTCTTAATAAGTCAGACCAGCTTCTTGCCTTTTCCCCTTTGCATTTCTAACTCCTTTATTCTGTTCTCCTTTATTTTGTAGCCTGTACTACTTCTTACATTAGATAACATGTATATTTTTAGTACTGTCCTGCACACACATTGTGTGAGCTCCACAGGGTAAAACAGAATCTGCCTTATTCAGTGCTCTATCTAGAGCCCCAAGAGAAGTACCTGGTATGGATTTGTTAAGGTCTGAATAAATTCTCTCCCGCTTGACATGAGTTCATAGTTAGCTCAGATCTTTGTCCTTGGGGAGCCTGGTGTCCACGATAACTTTTTTCCCCAGACAGGGTCTCACACTATGGCCCAAGCTACAATTCCCATGCCAGGTTCTCAAGTCCGGGTGCTAGAGGTATATGACAGCACGTACGGAAACTATGCACAGTGCTTCCTGAGGTAACCTCCAACTCACCTCGATTTCTAGGCCTGTGGCCACTCTCTCACTCCTGCCTCCATCAAGCATGAAGTCCAAAGCTCTAAGGCAGAAATGCTCTGCTCCGTTCCCTGAGCCCTTCACTGAACTGGAACACTAGGTTCTGGAAGCAGAGGACAGAGTTCACTCTCTAATCTGTGAACATGTTGTCTTAAGAATGTCACAGCAGGTGTACAGATAGAAGTCTTTAGAGCACTGGCTTTCACACTCCTCTGAAAATCCAGAAATGGTCTGAATCCCTTGACTGCATGTGACTTAGGGTCAGACAAGAATTCTGACCACCCACAATAAGTTTACAATTCTTCCTTAGCTGCTGCTTCTAAATTGTTCTGACAGTTGGTCAAAGAGTGCAAATTTGATGATTTGTCATGCTGTAACTCTGGTATTAATGCTGTTTTATAAGCTCACATCTAGAACATAAAACCCAAAATGCTAAAGTCAAATGAAAAAGTATGTAGGCCAGAAACTATACCTATAGCACAAATATTTGTAGTTCTTTGAAAGAAAACCACTGACTGAATAAGGAAACCATTCACACTATATATTATTTAAAGGCAATTTGAATATGCATATCCTTATGCATAATTCAAATGCAGCTTTCACAATAACAAACAAATACTCCAAATGCCTCAGTGCTAAAGGATATATCAATATTGGATGAAATTCATTCACAATCTTTTATTAGAAAAAGAATTCCAAAGCCAGTGTGTATTATTTTGGCAAATGTATATTTGGTGACTTTTGTCTTTGTTAAATTACATCTGAATTCTTTTCGTGCAGCTGTTCTAACCACAGTATTTCTTCTTTCAGAAGGAGCGATATTAGAGCGTTGAAGTGGTTCTGGTAACAGTGGGCTGTGCAATGGAGGGCACCATTGCTTCTTTTCAATTTCCTTGTCAATAAAAGAAAGTGGTTGGCAAGGAAATGTTAATGTTTGATGGATAGGCCAATTACCCTGGTCTGATCATAACACACTGTATGCATTTGCTGAAATAGCATGCTGTACCTTATAGCTATATACAACGATTGTATCAATTTTAAAAGTATATATATAGTTGTAAAACAAAAAGAGCAGTTGAGTCAGATCCTCTGTAATACCATTCCAGAAACATGTCTTCATACTTTATGTTTTAATATAAAACCATACAATTTTAATGGATGAAAATGAGTCTAGGGTATTCAAACTCAAGATCAAATAATATATTGAAACTTTAGTTTCCCTTTTAAAATTCAAAAACAATTACTGGTGTAATTTTAAGATTTCCACAAACATTACCTCACAGTAGATTTTAAGGTGTGATATGCAAGCATAGTTAGCCCAATTTTACAGATTCACTCATATGATAGTCAATTGATGTTTTTTTTTCAGCACTACTATGTACACCATGTTGTGTTAGGCTCCAAGAATACAAAATTATCTGTAGTATTTACCTTCAAGCATTCAATTAAAAAATTACAAAATAATGGTAATAAAATTGCCTTAAATCTAGAGTAGAACCTTATGCAAAACATGGAATGGATGCAAAGGAAAAATATGAAGGAATGCACTAAGGAAAGGGTTTCCCAATAGAAATGGAGCTCTCACCAGCCTTACAGGGGAAGTTGCTGTCACACAGATGGGCGTGATCATAGACTGTATGGAGGTGTTCTGGGCGAGGAAGACAAACCTCTAAAAACAGTAAAAAAGGACAGATGGCACACTGGGGAA
The DNA here is from genome assembly GCF_903995435.1 of Acomys russatus. Classification (NCBI taxonomy): domain Eukaryota; kingdom Metazoa; phylum Chordata; class Mammalia; order Rodentia; family Muridae; genus Acomys; species Acomys russatus. The sequence goes on along the minus strand of NC_067154.1, from coordinate 29,424,165 downwards.
TTAAGTAACTCAGAAATGTCCATAGCAAATTGATAAGATGAGGGTGATGGAAGAAGGTAAGGGTAACTTCAGCTTCCATGCCAGGGGACTGTGTTTTATCCAACAGCATATAAAGTTACTTAGTAATTTTAGGCAGACATATATCTGATAGATGCTTATTTTTGAAAGCTTCCTCTAAGCTGTTTTAAAAGGTGAGTCATATGACAGAGAAGAAGGCAGAAAACATTTGTTTACAGCTTCCATAACAAAATACAAGATGAAGTCGCTCAAACTATAGTCCCTTGCTTCACAGTTTTTTTGGGAGGAAGTCTGAGGTCAAAGAGCATTGCTACAGGAACTCTTTCCATGGGAAGTAGTAAGCAAAGGCCATGTACAATGTACAAAGACAAGCCAAAGTATGGTTTCACCCAAGTCCAAGTTGCGGAACCAGTGAGCTTATTGAACTCACAGAACATGGGTTATGGGTTAATATCAGTAGCAAGGGTGACCACAAAGCATAGCACCACTGGAAGTCTTACTGCATGCATGGTGACTTTCTCACAAGTGTGTAGATGGCATCACCTGTCTCATAACCTTCTACTCTACTCTATGACCTACTTTAGCTCTTCCCAACATCATATGCCTTTAGAGCTGAATTCCACACACCTAACTAGGAGGACAGGAGAGGGTGATTAATGTTTCAGGTTGGGCTACAGTAACCCTCCCCAACTCCCCTCCTATGAGAGTCCATTAAGAGGTCAGATCTTGAGGGTCTCCAACAAATGTTCGCATGGCTTTGATAATAATGTCTATTATTATTGCAGGACAGCACTATGTAGCAAGGAGTGAACAAGGTGCTTCTCTTGTGGCTTCTCTCCTTGCTTTGTGGATGATTGTCTCCTGCCATCTCACCATCTTCCCTCCATATACACACCTGTCCCCTCACATGCTCCTTATTAAAGGACATCCATCAGTGTTAGACACTACCCATATGACCTCATTTTGCATAACTATTTCTTTAACACCTTATCTCCAAATATTGTCACATTTGGACTTACAGGAGATTAGGATCCCTGCATAAGTTTGGAGTCATGACCCAGGTCATCACAAATAGATTAGGTAGTGTCTTCTGCAATAGTTCTGGTGAGACATGATGAAGAAGTTCAGAAACAGTGAGATCCATACATCTTAAAAAGTCATATACTGTTAAGAGGCTTAAATCAAAGAGAAAAATAATTACTCCTCCCATCTGCTTTCTATAGTTCTTCCACTCCCCAGAGCAATTATCCCAATTCTTCTGCTCTTTCATCTGGCATTTCCCTTTTTATGTCTAAAGAAGGTTCACACTCTGCCAAAGGAGAAAGTCATCTCTCTTTCTTTCTAGTTCAGAATTGATTGGAGGCAAGCATGTAGTCACATGGCTAAAGAACAAAGCAACAGCTTGGTCATTAGACTCAGTAGTAGGCACCCTAATAGTTCATCCTGAATTTACCTCACTCATCCAGTTTGTAACCCATCAAGTCATTATCAAAGGAATCAGAAATTAAATCAAATAAGAATGCCATTGACGATATTAAGGAATTGTTATTCCTTTTTACGTATTATGGTGACATCCAGGTCATATATATTAAATATATATTTATTTTATTTTAGGAATGCAAGCTGGAACACTCATGAATGAAATGACAAGATGTCTAGGATTCCTTCTAATTCATGACAGCAGGGAATGATTAAAACCATAGTACCTGAATTGCATTATTGCTGTCTTTCTATTTTTACATATGTTTATAATTCTCCATAATAAAACGTTAAAAGAGAAGAAAAATTAGAAAAGATTAATGACTTTAAAAGGAAGTAGTGAATGACAAAAACTAAAATAAGAATCCAGTGTCCGTTGATGATGACAATATTTACGTTTTCCTTTAAAAAGTACTATGTGTTTGCACGGCTGTGATCACCAGGCACATAATGGTGTCTAGAAGGGACAAACGTCCTGTTCTTATAGAAGCTGTCTTCTAATGACACAGTATCATTTGTCAGAAGAATCTGAGGCCAGCAGTGGAGTCCAGCTGCTTATATTGGGGGACTTTGTAGGATATGAGGTGAGTTTTAAAAGACAGAATAAAATTGCAGCAAAAACAAATGTAGTCGCTACAGTGCTTTTCTATAGCTATTGACTAAATCTAAAATGGAAACAGGCTAGATGATGGAGGCAGTTGAGATGAAATTATCTTAAGACAAAATAAGCAGTACATTTCTGGGATAACTGGAAAGAAATTGAATTAAATCAGGCTATAATCATATAAACAATAATGAAAATGTTAACTACCCTTTCTCTAAGTCAGTGGTTCTCAACCTTCCCAATGCTGTGATCCTTTAAAACAGTTGATGTTGTGGTGACCTCCAACCATAAAATTATTTTTGTTGCTACTTTCTAAGTCTAATTTTGCTACTGCTATGAATTATAGTGTAAATATATGTGTTTTCCTATGGTCTTAGGTAACCCCTATGAAAGGGTCACAACCCACAAGTTGAGATCCACTGCACTAAAGGAAGGGAGATAAAGCTAGATCCTAGGCTGAGGGTGGGAGTCTAAAAAAAAAAAAAAAAAAAAAAAAGCCCAGCTCTGTGACAGGATTCCTTGCAGCATACTAGACATTGACATCCTGTTTGGAGAAAGAGGTTGAAAAGAAAGAAGGGGGGATATAGAAATATATAGGGGAGACAGAACAAAAAGTAGATTAGTGAATCTACTCCTCAACTTAATGCCTAAATTGTCACTCACAAGATATTTTTAATTCGCTGGTATAGAATTTTGTATATAAATGCACAATAAGTTCTAGATACAGTGGTATAGAATTCCAATGTAAGATTATTCTTCACACTATATATATATGTATATATATTTCTACTCTAATATGAGTTATTGTGCCCATATAACTCAATTATAACACAATGTATACTTCCAATGCTTTCAACATGCTATAGCAAGCTGTTTAAGAGAAATAAATTATACAAATTAAATGCTAGTAGATTAAAGCATGATCAGGTCAATTGCTAGACTACTTTTATCACAGGAATATACATCTTAGCTACGGCAGATAGATATGACTCTAAAGAATGATAAGGTCCTCAAAAACGGCAGAGGCATGGAGAATATGGCATTTTAAAATGTTTTTATTACTTTAAAGATTCATTAACAATGGGTCAGGTTAACTCCTGGCAACACCTAGCCTACCTCAAGAGGATGATGAGCATCCAAGAAACTCCTTATGAAGATGGCTTCAAATGTGGCAAACAAGGCACTGGGCAAAAGGTTCTCATTTCTACCACAGACAGAATTCTGCCTTAAAAAGGGCAAGATTGGACGCTGGCAGAGTTGACAGCCAAACTCTGCCAAGACAAGGTAAGCAAGTCCTCAATAGTTCCCATCTCACAAATACGTCTGTCAGATATATTGGGCCAGAAGACTGAAGAAGATGCTCCAATGTTATAGAGAGTTTTAGGTGACTATTCAGGTAGAAAACTGTCTCTGTCATCTTCTCATTTGGAAAGCTACTAACCTGTATTTCCAGCATACTCAAATAATCAAGTTTATTCCTTCTCAAGTCTCTGATGGAGTTGGAGACCAGGTAGCTTAGTTTTACAATGAAGCTTAATTGTTTAGAGGTTAAGATGTTTTTAGGTCTAGATAGGTGTTCTAAGTTGATAATGACAATATGTGATGGAGATTGATTTACATTCAGAAATTTAGATGCACCAAGATAGGAAAGATGTTTTCTTCAAGGCTGTCAAATACAAATAGCCAAAACACTAAGAATGTAACAGTAATATAATTCCTGATTGTGTCATGGTTCTTCTTGTTATAGGTAACCTATTGTATATATGTGTAATAATATAAATGTATATATAAAAATTATAAATAAATAAATGCAAAAATAAAAAGGCCAGGTCTGATTGTATCATGTCAGAAATAGGTGTAATTGCTCTGACTCCTAGGCAACCAATATAATATGCACAAGTCACTTAGGTGGGACATATTTATATCTAATTTAATTCCTTGAAGTCTGTTCCACATTCATTTCAGTGTATCGATTAGAAATTATTTTCATTTTCAAAATCTAAAAACCACACTGACCATAAATTAAAAATAACAATGCCTCTTGATGTTGATTTGAAGGCCTTAATCCTACGCATTCCTTGTTGACTGCTTTTACTTATTAATCCGTATATTCAATATGGCTGCTGTAATATACCAGATATCACAATCTAACCAAGAAGGAAAAATATAGTACCAGGTATATCAGAGAAGACAAAGCATTGTCCAACCCCAAAACCCTCTAACACAGCAGTTCTCAAGCTATGGGTCGCCATCCCTTTGGGGGAGGAGTCACACCAGGTATCCTACATGTCAGATATTTACATATCTGTATTTACATACATACATATTTACATTATGATTCATAACAGTTATGAAGTAGCAACAAAGTAATTTTATGGCCGGGAGACCACACAACAGGAAGAACTATATTAAAGGGTTACAGCATTAGGGAGTGTGAGAACCACTGCTTTAGCAGAATTCTGCTTGCAAATTGCTGTGGTTTGACTGTGAAATGTTCCCCATAATCTCAGGTGTCTAAACAGTTGGCCTCCAGGTGGTTTAGAAGACTGTCAAATCTTTAGAAGGTAAAAACTTGCTAGAGAAAATGAGTTCCCTGAAGTGAGCATTGAAATTTGAGCTTCCCACTGGGCTTCCTGTCTGCTGTCTGCTGTCTGCTGCTAGCCTATGAACGCAATGTGACAAGCTGCCTCATGTTCCTGCAGCCATTCCTCTTCCACCATGATGGACTGCACCCCCAAACTGTGAGACAAAATGTTGTTTTCCCACAAGTAACCTCTTATCAGGTATTTGGTAACAGTGACAAGAAAATTAATTAATCCATACAGGCTGGCCAAAAATACGTCAGCTGGCCATTTCTAGTTACAAGCAAGTCTGTAAAAGTATATCAGCTTGCCAGAACATATAACTAATGTAAGCAAAAAAATCTCAGATTGAAAATGAGTATAAATAGCCAACTAATAATACCTTCGGTACCATGGGCTTTTGTTGTTGTTTTATCCTTTTTTAGGTTTTAGTTTATATAATAACTTTATCAGGCCAGTGTTTATAACCCAAAGCCTATTATTCTCATTCAAAATGTACAGGTTAGTCATTTTTAATATATTCATAAAGTTGTTTATTTCCCATCTTATTTTATAACATTCCTAGCCCTCCAAAAACTGTCATAGCCATGACCAGTCACTTCCCCTTCCTCTCAGCTTCGAATCTATCTAACCATACCCCAGGGTACCTTCTCATTGGACCCTGTGTTCCTGACATCCAAGGTCACACAGACTGCAGCAACATCATTTCTGTACTTATGGCTATGTTAGCTCATCAATCATGCCCAAACTGTGTTTTGTGCATCTTTCCACATCCTCAGTATTTGTCTGTGATGATTCTCTCTGTTCCATATATTATATGACATGGGTTTTTTTATTTGACCGTCATTCTATGCTCTTCCTTTTACAAACATAGCTATTGTCTTTGTATCCATATTTACCAATATATACACATATCCCTGGCACAAAATACATATGAGAGGCTTCTGAAATGTACCCATCCTTTGCCTTCTGTTGATAACAGGCCTTTGTTTCTCCTTTGGAGTGTGCATGTGCTCATGCCATGGCCCTACCCTTCCAAGCAAGTATGGGAACTGGCTCAAGCTAACTTGTTCCTTATTTCTCAGGAGGTTAAAATTTAAATGTCAGGTGAAAGGATAAAATGGGTATCAGGAGAGACAACTCTTCCTGTCATCAAATTCTTGGGACTTCCATAGCTGCTGTCGTGGGAGCCTTCTTAAGCCACTTTTCCTTCTGTTACTCATACTTTTAGCATAAATTCTTGTTTTTTGTTTTTTGTTTTTTTTTTTTTAAGTTGGGTTACTTCTCAAATGCACCAAGGAAGCCTAAAACAGAGCAAGCATTAAGTGATTATTCGTCAGATGACCATTGCTTCAACGAGTGATAAAATACAAACAAGAGGGGCTTGAAACCAAAACGAAGTAGGATTCTAACCTTCATTTATGGCTTACTTTCTCAAATTCCCTAAGCTTTACTTCTGAGGCAGCAAAATGTTCCTCTTTGCCAATCTCTTCATCTTAAATGTCAACGATTACACTTTCAGGTCTGGTTTAGCTGCTCACGCAGCTCCCATCCTGAGTTCTGCTCTCTGCCGAGCCTGTGCCCTCTTAGTCCTTTCGCCTGCTCACCTTGAAAGGTGGCAGTTATCTCTAGCAGGCAGCTATCAAAGGAATCCTTTTCACACACAGCCTCCTGTGTTGTCAGCATGACAGTCTCTTGGGGCTGCTGTATCACTGACTGCAACTCTGCCTAGTACATTTTCTTTTTCTTTAGGTTTGCCTCCTGGATGTACAGTTTGGAGGTCATCTTCGGGACCCTTGTGTTTCTATCTGAGTTTTCAGTATAATGCTCCTAGACTTTCTACTTCAGCCTGAGAGAAGTTTGGAACAGAAAGAAACAGTGACGATATTTGCATCCACGTTCTTCCTTTGTAGGACAGAACAGGGCTGCCAGGACAGGGGCTGTAGAGCCATTGCAAACACACCTCCTAGCATATCCTCTCTTATTCACCACATCAGACCTTGCTTTTTCCTCCTTTCTATTTGTTTAGTCTCCTCTAGAGTTCCAAACTATTAGAAATATTCACATATATCTGCTTAAATTCAGTACCTTTTGTCTTCAACTGAAAAGTGGCGTAAATAGAGTTTTCTTGCTAACACACAGAGCATCCTTAGAGATTACCTTGAGCAAATAGTTGTTAGAAGCAAGGAGCAAAAACAGGAATGGAGATGGAAGGCCTGGGAGACAGCCAGTAAGTAAAGCTCTTGTTGTCATGAGGACCTGAGTTAAAGTCCCACCAGCCATACAACAAAGCCAGGTAGGGTGGCACAAGCTTGTAATCCTGGGAAGGCAGAGAAAGATGAAACTTAAGGTCACTGGCTGTCCAGTCTAGCCCAATCTATTAGCCCCAGGTTCTAATGAGAAACTCTGTCTCAAAAAACAAGTTGAGTATATCCTGAGAAACAAGACTGGAGGTTGGCCTTTGACATTCAAGCACACACTAACAGGTACACACACAGAAAGATGATAGATAGATAGATAGATAGATAGATAGATAGATAGATAGATAGATAGAATCAGAAGTGGACAGAGAAAGAGGTCAACTTGCAAAACCCAACAGTGGCATTAGACAGGCCCATCATTTCTCTATGGAACTAGAGTACCCCATCAGAGTTGTCCTACCCAGGGACAGATGGCAATCCTAGACATTGGGTGCGCCCATGCTCCAAGAACATTTCTTTGGCACTGAGGCAGCCCCAGGATCCCTAGGGATTGACTGAATGCTAAGGCTGTGTACTGACAGGCCCCAGATACCAAGTCCTCACTTAATGGAGTTTATATGAAAGATGCAACTATCTCAGGCCTAGCACTGACACTACCTGCCCCTCAGACACTGTAATCACAGATATCTTATTTCACAGGAAATACTGTCTTAGACATTTCTCCAGATCTCTGATCTTGAGAAGTTTAAAGTCTAGTAGGGTAGACAGCTCATAATGTGAAGGGGAAAATGGTATTCACACAAAAAGCAGACAGACATACTGAGGGGGTGGGGGATGACTTGAGAACACTCAGAAGGCTTGGCTGCCTCAGCTGAGGTAAGTCTCCACAGACAGGGGAGGGGGCAGCAGAGTCTCCCATTAGACCAGTGGTTCTCAACCTTCCTAATGTTGTGTAACCCTATAATACAGTTCCTCATGTTGTGGTGAACCCTATCCTTAAAATTATTTTGTTGCTACTTCATAAATGTAAGTTTGCTACAGTTATGAATCATAATGAAATATCTGTGTTTTCCAGTGATCTTAGGTGACCCCTGTGAAAGGGCCATTCAACCCCCAAAGGGTCCAGACCCACAAGTTGAGAATCACTGTGTTAGAGGAATCTGCTCCCACTTTCTCTTACAGTCTCTGTTTCCTTTTCTACTTCAATCTCTCTCCCTCTACCCCCCTCCTCCCTCCCCTCTCCCTCCCCTCTCCCTCCTTCTTTCCCTCCCCTCTCTCTCTTTGCCAATATCTTTTATAGGGACATAATCTTCTTCATTTCACTTCTCGCTTATTCAGATGCTTTTCTGATTTGCTCTCATGCATCTCCAGAGCTATTTCTCTCCATCTAAAGAGCCAGTCCCCCAGCCCGTTGTACATTAAGCCTTAAAACCTAATTGTTGTGCGACAGTTTTGCACATTGACTATGATTGCACACCTGGCAAATGGCATTTTCAAGGGATCTGTAGACTTAATGGGTTCAGGTTTCAAATATGTACATAATTAAATTTCTGATCTTAATAAAAAGACATTACAGGCTACATGCTAAGTAGAAATGAAACCCTGAAAGAGGAGGGGCATAAGGACTAGAGTCAGTTAACATATGTTTCCTAGCAACATTTCTAACAGGTTATAGTGCTAGCCCTCAAAAGTTAAGTTGCAAAATTTACAAAGAGGGCATCATCAAAAAATGCAATATTGGGATTTAAAATGTTGGGGCCTCTACAAAGCCCAATGGAAAACGGTTTATGGCATTCTGACTTCATCGCTGAAGAAAAGTAGCACAGTGCATTGAAAATAATTGGGAGGATTGTAAGCCTCCTCCATGAGCCTGGCTGCTTTCCAAGGCCTGAGAGCCTCCAACCCTACAAAGGGAAGATCAGTGATAAGCTGGGCGTGCCCAGCCACAACCTCCTTCCCTGGGGGAGCTTCCCACACACAGAGAGAGCAAGTGAGAACAAACCTCAGCCCCCAGCACGCCACCCAGGAACGCTTTCAAGCCAAGTGCACTGACAGCATACTGGCGGCGGAGTCTTGGCAAGTGACAAATGGAAAGTTCCCGAAGCGCTGCTGTCTCCGCCAAGAAAAGCCTGTGCAGTCAGGGTTTATGGGCTTCTGAGCCTGGAGGGCATCACGAGGTGGGTAGGGAGGTTAGCAAGATCCAATAATGAATACTGCCTCCAATACCTCCTCGCCTCTGAAACGGGGCAAGCCCCATCAGCCTTTGATGCTCTGTGAAAATCTGGAAGCCAAGGGCATTCACTTTTGGACACAGAGTGATCGCTGCTGCTCAGCCACCTGCAGAGCTTGGGAGCCGCCCCAGGAAAGATTCATCCTGTCAGAAGTCAAGGCAGCTTCCGACTGGTTTGACCTTTGGGATGGAATCCCTTGGCTCCAGAGATGAAATAGAGTCTAAATACATGGCCCAAAGGTGTGGCCGACCTCTGTAAATCCGTGAATTACTCCTGGTAGTGAAAGGAGGAAGCAGATCATTAAGCTTCCCGGGTTCTGGCACAGATCCTTGCTGCCTCTGAGCTCAAAGTCACGCTGACTGCCCCTGTGAAAAGAGCTGTGTAACACCAGAAACCAAAAGCAAATCTCATCCGTGAGCCCCAACGGCTGTTCCGGGAACAGAGATTAACTGGATGGGTTCCTGGGCTCCTGCTTGGGTTACAGGGAATGACAGCAACCTCCCAGCAGCGACCAAAACCTAAGATGGTCTCCTTTTGCTATAACTCAAAAAATCGTTTTTCTTTTTGAAAGGAAGCTAGTTATTCACGGGCATGGCTTCTGAGCAGGTTGAGTTTTGTACATGTAACCTTCAAGTCAACCTCAGTTGGCCTCATGTTCTGTATCAGGTGCTAAGATTAAGAAAAATAAAACCCTTATCATATATGAAATTACCAAGGAATATATAAAAATTTAAAACAAGAATTGGTGCTAAGGTTTAAGAAACACAAACGGGAAGCTGTTTTCTTTTTAAAGTGCTTTTTCTTGTGAAGCGTCCTGAGGCATTGGTGTGTTCATCGTGTCAGATTGATCATGGTCCGGCTTTCACAAATTTCTCCAAAGAGGCATCTCCACCAGAGAGTTACGTCTGCTCTTGAGACCTTCCTGAGTGTGTCCTCTCTGCACCTGTGGCCTGCTGCTGTGGTGACAGTAACATGGTATGCTTTGGTGCCGTGTTTGGAACCGTGTTTCAGAGTGGCAGACTGTTAGACTAGGGAGAGAATGTATAAGACGCATTGGAGGTTAGGGGAATGAGTAAAACATTTTGCTATTAAAATGTGTTCTAAGATGAAAAATATTTCATTATTTTCAAGAATTCTTAGAGTAGTAATAATAACAACCACTATGTATCAAATACTTAATATGTGCAAATGACATGTTCAGTGGCTTGTCTATTCTTTTTTTTTTTTTTTTTTTTTTCTATGAAATAAGTGCAGTTATCTTCCGGTGCAGGGACATGCACACTGGAGTTGAGCAACCTGCTCTAGGGCACACAGACAGTAGAGGAGGTTTGGCCAGGGAGCCCTGGAGTTTGCTGTTTTGTCTCCCCCTACAGTCAACAGTGTGGTCCTCCTCATCTCTTCTTACTGCTGCTTAATAAGCAGATCTCTAAAACTGTCTAAGCTATTTATTTGTTGAAAACCTCTCCATAGGACATGTTTATGGATTATCAGTTGTCAAGGCAACCAGAATTCTGTATTCTCAGCTCTGTCTTCCAGGGCAAAGGCACTGTGCTCTTTTCTTCCTTTGACTATCCCTTTCTGATTCCTCTTACTAGTGTCTCTACTCTGTTGGATTCCTTAGGGACGTTGAGTCTTTGGATCCCTACCACAGACCACTGTATCAGGCATATTATATGTGTCCAATGACTGTTTAAATGATTGAAAACAAAAGAATGAACCAGAGAATTGGATCTACAGCAGCAAAAACAAAAGAACTAAAAGCAATCAAATGCAAGGAGGAAGACTGCATTTACTGAATACACCACTTGCAAACTGTAATAATTTACCTACTTCAGGTCTTATTTGGAATGATGTGCTTTCCCTTAGAAAAAATTTGCAAAGTAATGCTGTAACGTTTTCTTTTGATTTATAGACAAGGAATTAAGGTGGGACGGGTTAAGAGGATTGTCTGGATCATTCAGGAAATAGAGTAGCCCCGAATCTGAAACCAGCTGTTCTGGCTTCCAAGCCCTGGCTTTTTATTATCTGTCTTTCTGACTCTTGTAAAAGACTGTCTGCCTTGTTAAATGCTTCCTCTAAGTTCAAAGGAATCTCCTCCTGAGTTGTAGCATGTCTTCCCTCTAAAGTTCTACAAGGACATCTAAAAATGCTAACCCTATTAGAAACTAGCAGAGCATCAGAAGTATGTGATTGCTATGACTTGCCTCCAGAATGTCCCTCAAAGGCTTTGTTGCCAACCTATGGCATTACTGAGAGATGGTGAAACCTTGAAGATGTAGATCCCAGTGAGAGAAAGTTTGGTCATTGCAAACATGCTGTTGTGGGAGACATTGGACTGTAGCTCCTTCCTCTTTTTCCTCTTTTCATTCCAGCTACCAGAAGGTGAGCAGTTGACTGCCACGTGGTTCCACTAAGATGCCACATCTCCCCTACAGGCCCAAAAGCAACAGAGACAGCTAAATGTGTAGTGATATCCCTGAAATCATGAGCCCAAATAAGTTTACGTTGGTTATCCCAGCTTTCTGTCATAGTCATGGAAAGTTAACTAGCACAATGATAAAAATATAAATTAATGGTTGGTTGAGTGAATACAATGAGATGGATAAATCCAAGGTTAGGTGGACTTGGTTTTTGTTTGGTTGGTTGGTTTTGTTTTTTTTGAGACAAAGTTTCTCTGTGTAGCCTTGGCTGTCATTGGAATCTCTTTGTAGACCACGCTGGCCTCGAACTCACAGAGATCCACCTTCCTCTGCCTCCGTGAGTGCTGTGATTAAAGGCATGCAACACAACTGGCAGCTTAAGTGGACTTATTAATATCTAATTATCTTTATTAATAAAGCAATAATTAAGGCAAAACCAGAGGTTAAACATTTAGCTTCACAGCAACGAAGTTGTTCTCTATATTTGCTCAAGTGGAAGCATAACATTTTCAAATTTAATTAGTTTTACAGTAGGCTTAGAAGTAAAATTTATTTTCATCTCCCTATGCCTTGAAATGTAATTAGTTTTTAAGATATTTACATTTCTTATTTAGCCACTTTAAACAAAATTACAATTGAATTCAATAACAAAACCCAACATTTTCATGTAGTATGTTGTCCAAATAATTTATTTGAGAAAAGGTGAAGATGCATCAAAATATCCTGTAATGTATTCTGCATGATAGTTCTGCCTTTTTGTTCTTTCTGTAATGCTTGAGTGCTGCAGTTATGGAATGACGAGCTTGAAGAACTGGCTGGAGAGTCTGTATCTCATGACAGGAGACTGTGGGAAAGACATTGTCCCAAATGTTTGGCAAAATGATAGGAGCAATATTTACATTAATTTGGAAATGGGCATATGCACAAACGTAATTTGTCTTACAAATTACATGGCATTACTCCACAATAACTATAATATAGGTCCACAATTCCATATCTGAAATACTATGGGCCACACGTGCTTTCAATTCAGAAATATCAGGATATTGGCAATGCATGCTTATGTATAGCATGTGGAACCACTCTCATATTTAACATTAATGTTCCAATCTTGAGAACAGGAGAATAGTCACAACAAATGAGATAACTAAATTCCATGCAAGGTTTTCATCATGTCAGGTGTTGTTTGGCTGCTAAATGAGTTTGCCACAAATTTATCAGCAACTGGATATCCAAACTTCTTGTCTTCGGAACTGCAGATGAAGGTTTGGGAATGTTTTTCTTGATTCTTTTTTGCATGCCTCATTAAAGCTGGGAAACTGCAGGAAAATAGTCACATACCAATCCACATAGAAGAGCTAGTAAATATCTATCCATCCATTTGTTTGTCCTTAATTCAACCAATGTGACAACCTACAGAAAATAAGCCAGTTAGAGTTTGTGACATACTTGTGATATGAGGATGGTAACCTTATGGGGAAGCTGAGGAAAATTTGTTTCTAAAAGCCCTGAGCATCTTTTCTTCTTTGAGACAGATAGCTCCATGGTAATACTGATCCCTACAAGCAGTGAGCCCCAGTATCAGGTGACCACTAAAATGAAGCAATTTCATGTGGTATGGCCAGAATTCTACTTACCCTAAAAGCCCGACTTTTCTGGCGTTTTGTTTTTGTTTTTGTTTTTGTTTAGGAATGGGGGCGGGGCAGGGGACAAGTGGTAGAAATGAAGATAATGGCGCATAACAGTGCTTGCGAGGTAGAGAGAGAGAGAGAAACAGGAGGGTTGGTAGTCAAAGCCAACCTGGTCTACCTGAGCCCTTTGCACAATTGACAAATGTGGCCTAGATACCAGTTGGTAAACTGTTTCCTTCCACGTTCTCTCACAGCTTCTAATTCCTACTTGTCATTCTGCTAAAAGACTCAGTGTGACATACTGAGATGATAGGCTCGTCGTCCCTCAGATCACTTTGCACTGATGTTCCCACTTGATAGGCCACCATACAACAGTGCTGCTCAACAGGGAAACAGGAAAACAGGGCTGAAGTAGAGTCTTTGTGTAAGAAGATAGGCGGCATCAGGGGGCAAGCCTGGAAAGAGGAGTTTAAAATGGGAGCAGGCTCTTTCCTGTCTTAATGCCTACTGGGGTAAGATCATGTCAAGGCTAGGTCCAAAGAGGACACAGAAATATCACAGAGAAAAGATTGGTTCGTCTTGTGGAGAGATGGCCTCTGCAGCATTTGGGAGGCCAGCTTTTGCAATCCCACAGTGGGAGCACGGCAGGCACTCAGTGATCAAGAGCACCGCCTGGAAGGCCTGGGAGGACTGAACCGAGAGGTGGAGGAAAAGGGATCCTCAGAGCCTACCCCTGGAGAAGGGGATCTGCGCATGCCTACAACAGGTCACGCATTCCCCAACTCCTGAACATGCAGCCCTAGGCTAAACAGCCACCGGGATACTGGTCAAGTGATCTGACCTTCTGCTCCTATGGCAGTCCTCACGGGTTGGCTTTTGGGCCTAGTGGCCATGGAGTAAGGCTTCCCCAGTAGCTACAGTTTTTATATTAAAGTCGCTGCTTCTCCTGTGATTAAAAAATGTTGCCAGTTGCTAGGGCAATATCATAAAATCGTCCCTCGACCCAGAAAACCTTTCCATAAAGACAGCAGAGACAGAAACAAATCAGTTTAATTAGTGAATAAACATGAAGTCAGGATGTATGTGTCTCTCACACACATGGTAGGCAGTTCACTAACATACGGTGAGCCAATTACACAGGTCTCAAAATTAACCACCTGTCCTCAAGTCAGAGGCCCAGGCAGTACTGGGAAATACCTGGCCACTGTTACTTTATTTGGTTCAACCAGAAAAAAAGCAACCTTTTCCTAGCTGGAGACAGTTCTGCAGTTTGGAGCAAGGTGTTACAGGAGTGAGACTCCCTCAGCCTCACAGAGGCAGCAAAAGTGAGAATGGGCGCTGCCTCCCTTGATGTCTAAGTTTCAAAGAGACAGAGCTCAGGTCCTTGAGAAGGACATTCCCCAGTCATCAGGTTCACAAAGGACCTATCTAGTTTCAAAAGGATGTTCAGACATTTCAGTCGAGAAAGGGGATTTATAATTGTAGGTTTCTAACATAAATGCTCTAGGATAAAGGAGGGGAGGGAATCTCATAGCTTATTTTTGATAGGGCGAGTTTATCCCTTTTTTTTCTCAATTTTATTTTTCATTTGTCTTCCCACATATCAGTGCTAGGTATTTAGAGCCCACTTTTTTTTTTTCTGTCTTCTTTAATTCTGTGGGAGATTTTAATAGGCCGTTCAGAACAGTGATTTTGAACATGGCAGCCAACTGTAAGCTTTGTAGCCTTTCTTGCAGGTTACTTAAAAGATTCTCAGAATCAGACTCTGTGGACAGAAGTGGCAGCTGCATTTACAGAAGCCCCAGGGAAGCTGTCGATGCTCCTTCAGGTCAAGGACTCACGCCTAAATAAACTACAACACCCATTGCCAGCAACAGATAGGTGCCTACCCAGCTGAGGCTGGATATAAAGAAGGTTAGCAGGGTCAACTGTATACAGTAGGATAACTTGTGACCCACTGATGGCAGGAAACATTACTTAGACTCATGCAAAAACTCAGTTTTATAGAAAATGGCTATGAAATTTTTCAAACTGTGTTGATAGCACTTGTATTTTGAGTTCATTAGTTTTATTACGCCAATAGCTGGTACAACATGTTAAGACCAAGTGGGCATCTATTCTGTGTACTAATAAATCCTGAGGAAGAGGACCAGAAGAATTTGGATGGGACATCGGAACATCTATATGAAAGCTCAATTTGGTATTTTCCTGTGATTTATATGTAACATGAAAATGGGAGAAAATTACATCATATTTAAATATGAAATTTTGAAGAATTCAGAATATAGTAAAAAAAAAAAAATACCAAGGCCATTAGTAGATGAGCTGTATATTTCTAAGAATCCAAAAGCGTCCACTGGATTCAAACTACTTAACCTATTAGGCAAAAAATTAGATACCAGAATTATCTGTCAACATTTGAACCTAGACAATAAAGACAGAGAAAAAAATAGAAAGGGCTCAAATAGATGACAGATTCCTATTTATAGGAAAATAAAAGAAAAAAGAAAAATAGGTCTGTTTAAAAAAAAGTGCCCAGAACAACTGGTGAATTTGTGACTAAGAACAACAGCAACAATAACAATAACAACAACAACAACAACAAAATCTAAGTATGTGTATATGCACGTGCATCATCTACCCATATCTCTGATCGGCATAAAAGTGCAAAACAGACTTAAAGCACCTCAGCTACACACACACACACACACACACACACACACACACACACACACACACACACCACAGGAAAAATTATTGTAAAAATCTAAAGTAACCTAACCAGATAAAAATGACAATTATTATAACAGTTTCTAGGCTTTCCAAAAATCAAATTTTAATATATAAAACTAACAATTTAAAAACACAGTACTCAAAAAGTAGGACTGTAAATATTTATGTAAAATATCACATAACAAAGACACTTATGTTGCAATTGTGTTATTACCATACGCCACTGAAGATAGAAACATTATAACTTAATTTTTCAATTAGGTGCAGTTTGACATTATCCTAATAAGTTCTACAAAGGGTAGGAAAACAACGTACATTAGAGTCACAATTGTTTGTAAAACCAGTTTTATAAAGGTTTACCTGACATATAAAAAAGTACACATTGAAAATGTTGAGAAAGCACTATTGATGATGTGGGCATGAATATGTCTATACAAGCAGGGAACCAAGATGGCAAACATGTCCCCAGTTCACAGAGTTTCTTCCTGTGCTTTAGCTATTGTATTCTTCCTCTGGCAGCCACTGATTGGTCTGTCACTGGTCATGATGGGTTACTTTGCACTCTCTATAGTTTTCTGCGAATGTAATAATATAGTATGTCCCCTGACACCTCTGAGTTCTGACCTCTTTTACTTAGCCTAGTTATTTTGAGATTCATCCAAGGTGGTTTGGCCCTCAGTAGTTCATTCCTTTTTATTAATATTTTTATTTTTATCTTATATTTCATTTATGGATAGCCTCAATTTGCTTATGCATTCCACGTGTTAATAAGAACTGAACTGTTTCCACTTGGGACCTATGCAAATTAAAGTATGAGGAACACTCCTAGGCAAAAACAAGTATGAACAAATTTTCCTTGTCATAAATAAAGAATTAGAGGGTGACTGAACAATGGCTTAGGTTTAACTTTTTGTCCTCTTAGGGTCTTACTATATATCCCGGCTGCCTAGAACAATATGACTGTATATGTGTGTGTGTGTGTGTGTATAATATATATATGTGTGTGTATATATACACATGTGCATAAGATAGTCACAGCTTTATAATCATTTTTGAGACCTAAGGTCTTTATATGAGGAAGAATTGAAAATATCTACATAAATGATAAAGGACTTATATGGAGAATATATAGAGAATTCTCAAAATACATGAAAACCAATCCATTTAAAAATGGCCAAAAATAGCTAGGTGTGGTGGCACATGCTTGTAATCCCAGCACTCAGGAAGGCAGAGGCTGGTGGATCTCTGTGAGTTTGAGGCTAGCCTGGTCTATAAAGCAAGTCCAGGACAGCCAAAGCTACACAGAGAAACCCTGTCTTGAAAAAAACCAAACAAAAACAAACAAACAAAAATACCAAAAGTCAATAGAAATAGTAAGCATATGAAATGATTATTATTGTCATTAGTCATTAAGAAAATTCAAATTAACACCAAAAGTGGTAACTGCTGCACACATGTTAATATGATCATGTTGGAAAACATATATATATAATCTTGAGCCCAACATTTCATGCAGTTAAAGTATTTCAGATGGCGAGGTGAGCCCATGCCTGTGGCTCCTTTCTAAGCATGTTGAGGAGTCCTGAAAACGAACTTCAGCAAACTACATTTCTTTTGTAGTGAATGAGGCACCCGAAGTTAGAATACATCATCCCAATCCTTTAAACTATGTGCTTTGACTACAAAACCTGAGGCATTTCACTTACCAGGAAACTGGGGCAAAGGGGAGGGCATCCTATTGGGACTCTAAATGAGAGACACATGGGAGAATAGCAAAATAAAAGGATACAGAGGGTCCTAGAAACCTACAAGTAGAACAATATGATAGGCAGATTTGGGCCCAAGGGTCCCGCTCAAATTAAGGCACCAGCCAAGGACACTACAGGTGGTAAACTTTAAACTCCTACCCAGATCTAGCCAATGGTCAGAACATTCTCCACAGTTGAGTGGAGAGTGTGATATGACTTTCTCACATACTATGGTGCCTCACATTTGACCATGTTCCCTGGAGGGGGAGACCTGGTGGCACTCAGAGGAAGGACAGCAGGTTGCCAAGAAGAGACTTGGTACCCTATGAGAATATACAGGGGGAGGTAATCTCCCTCAGGAACAGTCATAGGGGAGGGGAATAATGGGAAAATGGGGGGGGGGGAGGAATGGGAGGATACAAGGGATGGGATAAACATTGAGATGTAACAAGAATAAATTAATAAAAAATAAAAATAAAACGGTCAGTCTTAACAACAAAAACAAAAACAAACAAACAAAAAAACCTGAGGCATTTAACAACCTGTGATAATAATGGATATTTCTGCACTCTTCAAGCTAACTGATATAAAATAGTTGTTTAAAAACAATTCTACACAAAACTAGTTGCCTAGGTTCCAATAGAAGGCCCCACATGCACTCAGATACTGAAAACACTAATTGGATTTAATAGATTTGTTTAAATGGCTGCGGAACTGGGGGAGATGGTGGGAGGATGTGTTCCTCCTGAGAGGAAAAACTACCTACCAAATGCCTCCCTATTAACCTTGTAGTTCTTCAGATTAGAAACACTTATGGATAAATTAGGTTTGCCTTTAAAAAAGAGGCCCAAGAACCCCTTTTGTTAGTCACCTTGACCAAAGCAGTTGGTAGCGACCATGTTTTCTGGAAAGTTCCAGGTTCTATCTTCACACTGCTCAACAAACCAGGTGAAGGATAATGGAGCAGGATTGATACTGTATTCAGTCTGAGAAGAGGCATTCTGGATTTCTTATTGTGTTGGACAGAAGGGCTGTGAAGCCTCCTGCTTATCTTCTTTGCCAGAGTCTGTATGCTGCACCCCAACCCATTTGTCAAACACTGACTGGCACTGAGCCCCAGGTCCCAGAGGCATCTCCTGGGGTATGTGGAGCAGAACTCTGTCCAAGTTACTACTTCCCTTCACTGATTTTCACCTTCAAATTCTTATGTAAACAAAAATCTAACGTTTTCCTTCTGTAGTTAACAATATAAGTGAGTTAAGCCCATCTCTTCTTATCTCTGCTTATACACAACTGTATTTGACACTCTTGTCCTTGTCTTTTTCTTTCTACAACATGGTAGTGAACAGTTTTGATTTCAAAGTTTTACCTCACGATGTTACTGGAATGGCAGATTAAAGAATAAATATTCCACATAGTTTTTACTTTGAAAAAGAGTAAAGAAACCAAAGATACATTTGTAGTTGAGAACTAGGAATTAGGCAGATTCTCTGATAGGCAGACAGATGGGGTGGGGGTCTGTTAGGTTAAAGAAGATAGTGACATACCAAGATAGCTGCACTTTCTCCTCACCCCTGTGGTCTTTTTATGCCCCCAGTAGGGCTCCTGATGATGGTCTGGCTCAATAAGTTCATGGACATGTTTATATAACAGTTGTAGGCCATCCTGTTTTTCTGACCAACACTAAATTTAGGGTGAAAAAACCTTCAGGGACTTAAGAAACTTCAGCCCTCAATAAAATAAAAGACTGAGTTTTTTAGCCTCTCAAGACAATCCGCCCCCAGCAGCTGTGTGTGTGTGTGTGTATGTGTGTGTGTGTGTGTGTCTTTCTTTCTGTGTATGTCATATGTGTGTGTTTTACCCCCAATAAAAGCCTTTCTTCAAATACTGATTCGGTCTCTTTCTGTCTGCTGTATGTTTCCTTCCTTTCAATTCTTTAACTGGCAGAGAAAAAGAACCTGATTGAGACCTCTAGATGGTAACACTAGTGTTCATGGTTTTCTTTCCTTCCTTCTGTGCTTATTTCTTACAATCAGGTGAAAGAGACACAGAACTAGCCATATGATGGTTAAGTCACAAGGGCAGGCTTGTAAGAGAAGTAAAGGAACTCTATAGGAAAAGCAGATACACTGAGCCTTGAGGTGTTGTCACTGTGACCTAGGCTGGAAGATCACGTACACTACAAATTCCTATTAAACAGGACAAGGGGCCTTCACATGATCTGTCTTATGGAACCAGAAGTGAATGTTTAAGCAGGGTGGAAGGAAAGGGAAAGGAGAGTCAGTCCTGTGGCCCAAACAATAGAGAACATCTAATCTTGGCTGAGAAAGAGAAAATGTTAGGCATCTCTTACACCTATTACCTCTTAGTTTTCCTCATTGGCCCACAGTTGTTTCTCCACAATTCTAACCATGCTTCAGATTAGGTTCTATTTGGTGAAATGACAAAAGTTTGGAGATTCAACTTGACGGCCTCCTCATACCTTGAGCATAACGTTCTTTAGAAAAATAATGCTCATGCCTGTAGGTGGAAACAGCCCAAGATTGAAAGCAGAATTTTTTTTTTTAAGTGGAGAACATAAAATAATAATGTAATACTTAAATGTGAACAGTTTAGAAAAACTGTTAGTGAAAATTACATTAAAGAAATGAAGTTTCTAATAAACAAAAGGAACATAAAAAGGATAGTACACAGATGCTAAATAAAACAAACAAAGAGAACTTGATCATGAATTCTCTGAAGCCTGAGATAAGATTGATCTTGCTTATAGCATAATGCCTAGAGCACAGTACTTAATATTTACTGATTAAATTACTGATTAAGTTTTTTTTAAGTGTAATAAAATACTTTGCTCTAGTAAGGGAAAAAACAAACACAAAAAGCAAGCAAGCAAACAAACAAAAAACCAAGCTGAGCTAAGAATTTAAGTGTGAAAAGTCAAAAGGAAAGCAGAATGCAATGCAGAAGGGAGAGAAAGGGGCCATAAGAAAAAGAACATATCTGCTGTGCAGCCAAGAGGAAAACACAATGAGGAACAAACTAAAATACGCGTAAGGTGCTATTGTATTAGTCAGGGTTCTCTAGAAAAACAGAACTTAGAGAGCATATATTCTATAGTGTGTGTTTGTGTGTGTGTGCATGTGAGTGTGTTACAATGACTTACAGGCTGTGGTCCAGACAACCCAAAAATGGCTGGCTATAAATAGAAAGTTCAAGAATAGAGAAGTTGCTCAGTACACAAGGCTGGATATCTTTATTGGTCTTCAGTATATGCTGGAATCCCGAAGAAGTAGGCAAGTGTCTTCCCACCTCAAGATCTGGATCTTCCTACTTCAAATTAAGCAAGAAATGCCTCACTGCTGTGTCCTCCATTTAAAAAAAAAAATTTATTAACTTATTCTTGTTACATCTCAATGGTTATCCCATCCCTTGGATCCTCCCATTCTTCCCTCCCTCCCATTTTCCCCTTATTCCCCTCCCCTATGACTGTTCCTGAGGGGGATTACCTCCCCCTGTATATGCTCATAGGGTATCAAGTCTCTTCTTGGTAACCTGCTGTCCTTCCTCTGAGTGCCACCAGGTCTCCCCCTCCAGGGGACATGGTCAAATATGAGGCACCAGAGTACGTGTGAAAGTCATACCCCACTCTCCACTCAACTGTGGAGAACGTTCTGTCCATTTTGAAATTTAGTTAATTGCAGATGCAGCTAAGTTGGTAGCCACCACAGCTACCAAGAAGGCAGAATACCTCCACAGCCAAACTAAAAACAAATACTAGGGCAAAGTGGGGCATGTAAAAGCTTCTTGGCAGACCCTGCCAGTGGAGCTGGCTTCCGTGGCTTATGTGCTTTGGATCCTCGCTCCATCTAACACTTCTACTCTGTGACTTACCCTTTCTGGAGGCCATCTCCTACATTACTGTGGAATAGAAATAGTAATTCATCCCTCCCAGACTGTGGAAAGGATTAGAAGGCTTAAATCAACAATCCTTTGCATTGGTCTGGACATAGAAAAACCTTTGGCAAATACCAGTGATTATTACTGCCTATGCCATCCACATATCTAGGCCTACAGCTGCCCCAAATAACAAAAAGGCACACTGTAAATGAAGTGTAGATATACTCAGGCAAACATGCCTTTTTTTGTGTCAGAAATACACATCCATCCTTTAGTGCCTTCAAGCAGCCTCCAGCAGTCAGTACTTCCTGTGACTGACTTCTTGTATCAATTTAAACTTTTCTTTGTTTCTTTGGGTCAACCCAAATGTCAAAGGCTGAAAATATTCTTATGAACTAATAGACAATGGTAATTACTAGTTAACACTACTGCCTTCTATGGAGAATCTATGATAGGTGAGCACTGTGATAGTACTGCTGTCCCCAGCTAAGTGCAAAGATGCAGTATTCTAAACCGCAGGTTACCCAACTGTGGTTCCAAGCCCCATACAACGTTGCGCCAAATGAATGAGATAGTTGTAAAAAAATCTGGCACTGAATGTTCAGTGGCCAAACATTAATTCAAAATAAAATACACTCAACGAATCTGAAGCATGCCTGGCAGCACTCACCTGTGTTGTATTGCATGATTTTACTGGAGCTTTGGTTCTAAACTGTAGTAAAAGTATTACTAATTAATATCAATTGATATGATTATTAATGCAGTGGTTATTCCTTAATCCACTATTATATACAGATACAGAAACTTGTTAGATTTTTAATGACCATAAACCATCAGGGCCGGGCAGATACAAATCCCTTTGACTACTTTGTTATCTCCCAGCCACACGTCCCAGATCATTAGTTCCAAACATTCTGATCTGGGCTACTTCCCACCCCAAATTCCCATAAAGACCTGCACATGTTCTCTTTGGGCTGCTTCTCTCCTTCACGCTGATCCTCAGAGCAAGCTCCTCCTGGCCATGGCCACATGCTTCTAGTTCATGCTTGACCCACGGCAACTGCTGGTGACTGTTGCTTTCCTCTTCCTCCTCCCCTGTCCTTCTCTTCTCCTTAACCCTCTCTGTAATTCACCAAACACAAGCACCTTGGCTCCAGCCACCTCTCTTCTGCACAGTCCAGGCTGCAGGCAACTTTATTTAGCCAATCAGGAGTGATTTCGGAGAACAAAGTTTACAAACAAACATCATTTTGGGTACATGGCAGCCTACTTGTAAAAGACAGTAAGCAGACCTCTGGGAGGAAAAGAATTAACATTAGAACACATAACACCAGATCAACCCTAAACACAACCCCCTTCGTACTCTTTAGTGTCCCTACCTGAAATACTTTGGCACAGATTCCAGAGCATTACATGTTAAAGAGTTGTAGTATTTTTACCATATACAGTTTTCTGCTGAAAGGTAATGGCATAATTATAGAAATAGTGTATGTTAACACATGTAATCTTGAAATTTTAGACTTTTCTTTTTCTTTTGGTTTTTTGAGATAGGGTTTCTCTGTGTTGCCCTAGCTGTCTTGGACTTGCCTTGTAGACCAGGCTGGCCTTGAATTCACAGAGATCCACCTGGTTCTGCCTCCCTGAAGGCTGGGATTAAAGGTGTGCACTCCATCACCTGGCTTTGGACTTCTCATTTTTAAAAATCATTATATTAACACTGGTTTGGGTTCAAAGCAGTATTTCCGATGATTTTTGAAATGGCCCCCAAACAGACAAATGTCATTCCATGCTATTTATTTATGCAAAGTAATGGTCTCACCATTGAAAATTACATAAGCAAAATATTCATCAACCTTAAAAACTACCAAAGATGCTCTACATCCTGCAGAATCACATATGCAGTCAAGATTATACTTTAAATATCAACGACTCATCTCAGTACTCTGCAAATTTGCCTTTATATTTAATAGTTAAAATGATGTGTCCACCAAAGAAGCGTTAGATTTATCAGTGAATGTCTGATCTAAACACCTGTATGTAAGTACTCAGGAGAAAATGAATCCGAACAGAAAAAGCCTAAGAATCTCTGCCTGCTCTAAACACTTTCAGATTCCAGTTTCCTTCAGTTCTTCTGTCTCTTTCCTTATTGACTTAGTTTTCAAACTCTTCAAAACTACTATAGGCAACCTGGGTGACACACATTAGTCACTTGGAAGTCTTTAAAAAGAATCCGGAACTCAGACCTACCTCACTATGATACCCAGAAATAAAAGCCAAAAAGTACTGCCCATCATATGCACTACAAACTGTTGGTTGAAATGAAGAAAACTTAACAGTTAGTAGGCCTTGAGAGAATGCTAAGTCCTTCACCCTCATTTCCCTCCTCTTTCTTCTCTTTCTCTCTCCATCCTTCCTCCTTCCCTTCTCATTCATCCACTTAACTGATAACTTCTGGCTTAAAGCTGATATGACAAGAAAACTGTCCACTGAATGAGGAGTTTGTACTTAGGCAACTCATTACTAGGTCCTCCACAGCGCCCCTCCTCTCCTCTCAGGAAGCTGACTTTCAGATGTATATCCTTTGCTTCCAGTCCACCCACTGACTCGTCCTAAAGTTAAGGTACACAGTCAGTATATTATGTATTTATAGGGGAAGGCGTTGATAAGATGTTCCATAGAAGGTGGTTTGTATAGGGCTAATGCCAGATCAACAAGAAAAATAACAGGCAAGGAAAACAGTACAACATACATAGTAGCACAATGGTTTTATTGATGGCAGAAGAAAATTTCTTCTTCCACATGTAAAGTCATTCGCTCTACTGAACTTAGTACTTCCCCCTTGCTTTGTATAGGTTGACTCTTTTCCCTAAGATTTGCCTGTTTCTTTTTCCATGTTGATGCTCATTCTGAAGAAGTGTGGAAAAACTAGGAGTGGGCTGCCAGGATGCTTCAGTTGGTGCCTTCCTCCTTCACAAAATCCTGTTTCAAAAAGAAGAAAATTAAATTGAACCTCAGCGCCTCTTCTGTACTTTATAAAGACATAGCTCTGCTGAAAGTTTTTTTTTTTTTTATGTGAAATGTTCATATAAATATCAGTAATCTCATTCAGAATTGATTAGAAAAAACCAATCTGGTTCATAAACTTAAATCTCTATAAAAAGCAACATTAAAATGCCAAAATTTAGGCCAGGCAGTGGTGGCGCACACCTTTAGTTCCAGCACTCAGGGAGGCCGAGGCAGATAGATCTCTGAATTCAAGGCCAGCCTGGTCTACAGGGTAAGTTCCAATACAACCAGGGATACACAGAGAAAAGCTATCTTGAGAAACCAAAACCAAACCAAAAATCCCAAATTCAAAAAATATACAGAATTCTCTTCTTTAAGTGTATCCCTGGTGGACTAGAGCCTTCTTTACTGGGTGTTGACTGCAGGGACTTGGATTCAGTGATTAGCTCCTTCAAAGCATAAGACTTAAATGAGAAGCAGTCATCCAATTGGGCTTTCCACCCTGTCCTACCCATGTTTCCACATTTTTAGTCCACCTAGGTCATTTATCATTTACTTTGGTCACCTGTCACCTCCCTCTACCTTTTCCCACGTTGATAGGTACCTGAATTTTTTTTTTTTTTTTTTTTTTTTAGATTCATTTTCTTTGAATGAGTGGGTGTGCACATGTGCGCATGTGCAGGTGTTCTCAGAGGATACGATGGGGTGTTAGATTCTCTGACGCTGGAGTTGCAGGTGCTATGAGTGCCCCAATATTGGTTCTGGGAACTAAACTCAATTCTCTGTGAGAGCAAACAGCACGTACTCTCAACTGTGGAGCCTTCTCTCCAGCATCAGGTAGCACAGTATTTGAAACAACAAAAGCTGTAAGAGCTGAGATAGATAATGAGAGACTTGTTGGGTCAGCTTCACAAAGGAAACAGTGCTAAGGCAAGGATAGGTAACCCACTACTGTAAACGCATAGCTCCTAAGTCGTCCAAAGCCCACAGACTCCTAAACAGAAAAGAGAGCTCCCAGATGCTGCTTTTCTTTAATTAAATAATTATATATGCACATAGTGGGGGACAGTGTGTGTGCCATGGCATACATGTGGATGCCAGGTGACAACCTTGTGGAGCATACTCTTTCCTTTCTGTATGTGGGCTCCAGAAACAGACTGACTGAAGTGGTCAGGTGGTGTGGCGAGTGCTTTACCACTGAATCAGCCCGTCAGCTTGAGCCCTGTATGCTCATATGCTGACATAAGGTCAGTCCTGCGGCATCACAGGCTAATTGCTGTTTTCATAAGGATAATTTTCCTAACTCTGATATAAAAATTATGCAAAACAATGCTATATAAGGTTGTCTAAAAATAATCTACATTTAAAAACAAACCTTTTAGTAGGTAAAAATTGTGTTAAAAGCTGGAGCTTTTGAGAAGAAACGTGGTCACTGCATCTACAGATAGCTATTCATTTTAAGGTTTCTAGTTAATTAACTCTGAAGGTTATTCTTCCATTAAATAAATAACTTGGACCAAAGTTCAGAATGGGTTCACAGTACATATTGCTAATCCTCATAATACTAGGGAGTTCCAGCTGATCTTTCTTACAATTTCTCTCTCTCCATAGCCAGACATGCAACTTGAACTAAGCAGTGGACAGAGCAGATTCTGTAATCCCACTTACAATCAACAGCAATAATTCTTAAATTTCGTGATGACCTATTTATTCTTACTCAGAAGTTCACGACTGTACCAAGCACATCACATCAAAACTCCATTTTGAAACAAAAGCATCAGTAAATATTCCCAACACCCACTTTGGGTTCAGTCTACTGTAGCCATGAAAAGCCACTCGCTAGGACTATGGGTGCCCACCCCCCCCTCCTCCTTTTCAGCATTTGCAGACTCCGCCCTACACTGAATTCACTGGCTGATCCTTTGGGTTTATGGAGCGCCTAGGACTCAAATCACATTATAAACTCCTCCTATTATCCAAAGTTTAGTCAGTATTACTGCCTGAAGAGCTGGGTATAGTCAGCCTTCTACACCCACTCACGTTTTCAAACTGCACAGAACAATTACAGACAGTGCCCAGCAACTAGAATTTTGGGGATTTGGGGCTGTCTCCCCTCAAATCTCAGATACCAGCACTTTTTCTCACATTTGGAGCTATCTTTTTACTGCACAGACTCCCTTCTCTTACTGGGCCCTGCCTCAGGGTTCTGTCTTTCTTTATGAATCTCTGGTGTTGGCCTTAGTATAAGGCCCGGGTGATTCAGATATGTCTCCATACCGAGAAGCAGGAAGTAGGGGTGTATAGAGAGTTTTTAAATGTCCCTGGAAAATAAAATGCAAATTTGTAACCAAAATTATGCCCCAGGAACATACTTAAAATATAAATGAATGAATTTTAAAATCATATTTTTAGAAGTGGTAACAGAAATGCCTAGACTATTTCTCAGGATCCTAAGTAATTTTTGGAAAAAAAAAAACACTAATCGAGCATACTTAACTTCATATTTATATTTATGGAAAATCAAATGGCTGACTACCAATATGCATTTCTATTGGATGTTTAGGATAACAAAACTTAAAGGAAATGAGAGGAAAAAATAAGTTTTCCATTTTGTAATAAGGACAGGAAGTGTATTTGCTGTATTGCTAAACATTCCATTCAAGACAGTTTCTCAGCAACACCTAATTTTCTTTCATTGGCTTTAATATTTTGAGCTAAATGTAAAAATATTTTTTCCTAGCCAACACAGCAAGTCTTGCTCACTTTACTGTTGAGTAAATTCTATGGCAAATTAGTTTTTAAAATGATTGCCAGCCAAAATTAAGTTTTTTGGTTGATACTGGGAATCTAAAATTTTGAATGTTACCTTTCTTCTCTGAAAACTATGCAAGCCAACCAAGCACCTGGACCATGTGGCAGACTGACTTATTTGGTTGAGTACAGAATCCAGAGCCTGTCACATCTAAGCATGCAAGGCCTCAAACGGAGCCACACCCCAGCATCCAAGACGGAAGTTTTAACTGAGGAGGCACAGGAAGTAAGATGATGACACATTAAGTTGACTAGGAAATGACTACATTGCACTATTTGACCTCAGGCTATGGTATATAATTATTTTTAAGCAATATAGTCCTTTCCAAAGAAAACTTTCCATGGAACCCAAACATACAAAATACATGAAAGAAACTAGTGGAGGGCTGAGGCCCATGTTAACTTCCCCTGCCTTCTCCACTTCCAGCCCTTTGGATCCTGTTCTTTCGCACCAACCCCAAACGGAAGCCCTGAGAAACCTGGCATCCTGCTGAAAACCTTTGGCTTCATTAAAAACTGTTTTGAGTGACTTAAAAATTATAGAAAGTAGGAAACTGATCTCTATTTTCACCCACTTTAAAGTGACACTTAGTTGTAAGCACGAGGACTTATTTTAAGAGTATATATTTAATCTTCCACAGTACAAAGTTCCTTAAATTGTTGTATATTTGATTCTGCTTTTTAAAAAGTCATGAGAACCAGTTCTTGGATGCTACAGAAAAACGCCCAGAGTTACGAAGCAACTCCTCTTTGATCCGTGTACGGGTCAGGGCTGTTTGCTTGATGGCCTTGTATCGAGCGCAAAAAAGAGCCGTGATAAAAGGGAAGAGCCACACTGGCTGGCTCTGATAGTTCAGAAGTCAATTAGCATTAGGCTTTTGCTTTAGGCAGACTGTCAGATATGAAGTTAAATGTTAGAAAAGGAAAAACTTGCAAATTACATCAGAATATTAGAAATAGTTTCAAACACACGAATAAACTTTGGGAAGTTGAGGAGATGCAGCTCAGGAGCAGCGTTTTTAACACCAGGAGACGCCAGTAGGTTAAATGTTTAATGACATTTTACTCAATATATTTTAAGTATCAACATAAAATTATTGAGATACTTTACTTTCCCCTATAATTCTTTGAAAGTTGGTGGGGGAGGGGGGTTGTTTTGGTTTTTTGCTTTTGCTTTGTTTTGTTTTGTTTTGTTTTTTTAGTTTTTTTAGTTTTCCCTTACAGCACACCTCGATTCACATTATCTGCCCTTCAAGGACTCCATGAGTGCTGGTCACTTACCTGGAGGAAAATACACCCTGCCTACTAAAACTCTTGGCAGAACTAACGGTAAAATGAGAACTTGGGAAGAGCTGATAGAAATGTTTCAATAGTTCTGCTATGAAAACACTGGAAGTAAAATATAATTAAGTCCAGAATAATCTGTAGGACAGTAAATGCCCAGTGAGAAAATTGCTTTCAACTGTCCAAAAGTTCTTGCATACTGGAATAATGGAATGAAAACAATAACAAGGCAGGTTAGTTACCAAAGATGGTGAAAATATTTCCTTCCAAAAGCACACTAAGAAGTCAGGTCTTTGTCAAGTGTGTGATGTCCGAGACTGTTTCCTAACTTCCTGACTTTCTGCTCTCTCTCCCAGTGAAGATGATTTTCAGACAGCTGTTTTTTCTGTAACTAATACGAATGCTTTTAGATAAGCCAATGGCCTCCAAATCACATTTCAGTAAGCAGTCATGTTGTCTTTCTGGCTCTTGATGGTACACTGTGAAACATCCTCTCTTCTTTAAATAAACTCAACTGGATGGAGCAATACAAAGACTTCAAAAATGAGGCAGGTTTGCTCATATCTGTGAATCCTAGTTCTACATCTTCAGATGTGAGTATACAATTGGACCAACTGCAGAAACCAGGAAAGAGAAAAGGAGCTGGGGGAGGAGACATTAGAGACTGAGAAGGGAGAAGTACAAAGGCTTCCCCAGGGGAAGAAATATTATAAATACAGTACTCATTTATGAAATTCTCAAAAACAATAAAAATAAATTTAATAAGAACATAAAGTACAAAAAAAAAAAAAAAGAGAATGAAATAAGTGATATTTTGGACAAGATTGTTCCTCATGAATGCTTGGTCCCCAGTCAGTGGGAACTGTAAGATGATATGGCCTTGAGGAAGGAGGTGTGTCACTCAGGCTGGGCTTTGAGATTTTAAAAGCACACAGCTGGTCCTGTCTCTTTCCCTGACTGTGTCTTGTGGATCAGATGCACAGTGTCAGGTATCACTCCATCACCATGTCTGCATGTTGCCATAATCCCACCATGATGACAGTAGACTAAGCCTCTGAGACTGTAAGCAAGCCCCTAATTAAATGTTTCTTTTATAAGCTGTCTTGATCATGGTGTCTCTTTGTAACAAAAGAACAGTAACTAAGACAGCAACAGTGGAACAAAGGATTTCTAGAAGCATTTGTGGTTAAACACTGGTGGCAAAGTGGCATATCATGTCGACCCAAAGCTGCACTCCTTCATCAGCTTTTTCTTTGTGCATCATTATGAAACACCAGTAGCTGAACTTGTGTTGTACACAAAGTACATTGTTCCTTACATGAAAACTATCTCACAATGTCAATTGTACCTTTTCACATTAGTTCCGAGCCCGAGGAGGTTGGTAAAACTGCTGTGTTGGCCGAGTGGATCGTCGTGGCTGTCCATCACCTCCTCTACGAAACTCAATGGTGTGATCATAGGCGCCTTCTTCCTCCTATTTGCAAAGAATAGTGATTTAGCATGTTCAAAGTAGCTCCAACTTTCCTAAGGTAAATATGGTTTAGTCTTCATGTTAATATAGCTTCTTAAGCTGTGAACAGAGAGAGGCAAGGGTAAGGGGGAAAGGCAGAGATATTAAAGGAAACAATTTCCAAAGAATAGCATGACTGTCACATCAAATGATGAGATGTGAAGAACACAGAGAAGATCAAACATAATTCTCCTGAGTATTTCTTCTGAATACATTTTGGGTGTTTATTACAGAAAGCAGTCTTGGGAAGACAGCAAAAAGGGTCAGTTGAAGAGCCAGAGAACATTCAACAACTATCTACCCTCACTTGATGAAATCTTCAACATTAAGAATCTTCTTACATCTAGAGACAGAGAAAATAATATATTGGAATGGAGGTGGGGTTATGCAATTTAAATATACAAAAGCTTCATGCAAGAGAAAGCATAGTAAAGCATTTATTCCCTTCCCTTCCTCATGGTGAAGGTGGATCTACAAGCTCAAGGAAGAACACAGGGAAATTAGAGGACTCTGATTAAAGAGCGAGCAGAGAATGTGCAGTTTATTATAATATTTGAAAAGGTCTTAAAGGCAACAAAATATAGTCAAAAAAACCACACTGGTTTCTTACTGAGAGCTGCCACCTGGGTTTTTGGTTTTTTGGTTGTTTTTGTTTGTTTGTTTGTTTTGTTTTTCTGAGTGTGTATGTGCTTTTAAAAAATTAATTCAGCTATGAGTTTGGTGCCCTATCAGAATGAGGAAAAAACTGGCTCTCAGTTTTATTTATGCAAGAAATAGCATCTATTTTTACTGAGTAGAATTTAAATTCCAGCTAAATTATCAGAGTACAATAATTTGCATGATTTTGGAAATTTATTTTTTCTCCCTCCTCTTCATGTTATGAATCTTTTTTTTCTCAAAGCTTTCCCTTGACTCTAATAATAACATAGGAAGCTATAAGAAAGTCTGAGTTGCACTTCTTGACTTTTTACATATTGTACTACTTACTGCACTATAGCGGGCCAGAAACAGGGAGAGGCTAAGACGTTCTGACTGCACACTGGTAGTATTGGGTATGAACTCTTCTCATGATTAAGCACTCTCTTCAGTATTCAAAAGAAAGCATGTACTTTACACTTTAGAGAAAAGATACTAAAGTCCAGGTACTATACAAGACAACTAAGACAGATTCAGTTTGAATTTAAACATTACTGATTAGCCCTGTGTCTCCATCTGCCTGCAAAAGAAATAAGCTATAAGCCAAAAATTAATGATCATTTTCAAGGACCTGTCATGCCGTAAAGAAGAGTGAAATCTACCAATTCATTTAATGTAATTCAATAGCCTTTTTTAAAGAGACAAATATGGGAGGAGCTCTCCTTTCCCCAAATCCCTTTCAAAGGTCAGTCTCCAATTGTTTAGAGGCCTCAGATCTGGAACTCTGCACAGCATTTAAAATGCAGGAGGAAAAGCTAAAGCATTCTTAGGAAAGGAGAAAGCTGTCATTTTATTATTCTGATCACTGTTTTGAATGATGATTATCAAATATTACTGCAAATTTGAAAAGGAGATATACTTAATTTTATGACAAATGGCAACACTTAAAGCCTTGCATATTAACTAAAAAGGATGAAAATTTATCTAGTACTTTAGGGGAGGAAGTAATTATTGCAGGAATCATGCTTGAATGTTAATCTTCCCTATACCCAGCTGCAGAACTGGCTGGAGAACATCTGAAAAGTCCTTGCTTTACAATGAAACACATCATTAGAAGTTAGACACTGCACGTGCTGAGCAACTGCCTAATAAAAATGATATTGCTATTGAAAAGCTGTCTCTCTGGCCTTAAAACATTCAGACTGTACTCACTAGAGCCAATTAGTGTTAGAGAGATGACCAGTCATGAAATTTCTTTCACGTAATTTGATGTCTTCACAATCATTTTATACAAAGTGGCAGTCAAAAGCTGAGATTCTCATAGCTTACTTTTCAATTACTGTCAAAGGCACAGTCTTTGCTTTCATTAACTTTTAAATATCTCCTGCAGTGCAGCTGAGGGCAAACTTTGCTTTCATGAAGTAGCCCCTAACATCTGCAGGAGAAACGTTGAGTTTCGACCGCACCCCATCCCACATCATACAGCATAGTTCTATTTATAGGTGACGAGTTTGGCCTATCTAATGTAATTGGGCCATTGCTCCGGCCGATCTTCTTCCTTTAGGTTTCAAAACAAATTGAAAACTCAAAATTATTTCATAGTTCATGAGCAAATTAAAACAAAAAACAAAAAAACTGACACTGTATCACAGCCAGCACCATCCTGGAAGGTCATCCAGTCCATCCCACTAGATTTGATGGACATATCTGTTAACCTAGAGAGAGAAAGCAATTTTCCCAAGTCACAGAGCTCAATCAATACAAGGAGTCCTGGTAGAAACTATTTTGTTTCTGACTCCCAGTTAGGTTCTTTATAAGGTTTGGAATAACTTCATGTGATAGAAACAGCCAATATGATCTTCACCTAAGCTTTTGAGACTTCATAATAGTTATTAGGGCCCTAACTTTGTTCACCTCATCTGTTATCAAATACAGCCTGATTTCCATGTTCACTGGCCTACTGAAACCTTTCATGAGCAGACACACACCCACACACCCGTCCTCCACACAAACAAAATAAAAAACCTGCAAGAACTGGTCTGATAAGCACAAATGTATTTTTAAGCAAAGCAAAGTAACCAACAAAGATGACATTAATAATTTCGATAGTAAAAAGTTGAAAATTTACAACATCTCTTTTACATATTGTCTTTGCATACTGTCTTTGCATATTGTTTTGCATACTGTATTCAGAGAACACACACACCCAACCATACATATTCTATCTGTAAGTGAGTTGTTCTATTAAATGTCACTATAACCTGGTCACTTGAAACCTACAAGTAGAGGTTTCAAACCTGCTTTTATCATACAGCCTATATTCCAGGACCATTGATAAAGTATAGTTAAACATATGAACAAGCAGGTAAGGGAGGAGCTGGTGAACCGGGATGTTTGCTAGGAGCTGCTTTGTTTTTCTGTGCAGCAAAGAAGATTGGCAATCAAGTGAACGAACAGCCCGCAGAATGAGGAAAGGTTTTCTAGCTATACATCAGCCAGGGAGTTAGGATGCAGAATGTAAGCATCAGAAACCAACAACCAACCCAACAAACAAACAAACCTAAACATGAGGTGTACATGGACCTAAAGAGAGTTATCAAAAGACAAAACACAAATAGCCAGGAAAAATTCTTTAAAATGTTCAATATCCTCAGCCATCAGGGACTTGCGTATTATTTTTATCTTATCCTAGTCAGAATGGTTAAGATCCAACTAAACAAATAGCGGCAAATGTTGGCACAGATGTAGAGAAGCACACTCATTCACTGCTGGTGTAAGTACAAACAGGTACAGCCACTCTGGAAATCAGTATGTACCTTCTCCAAAAAAGCTGGAAACACATCTACCACATGATCCAACTATACCACTCTTGGCAGTACACAGAAAGTACTCTATACTATACCATACTCTAGAGATACCTGCTCATCCATGTTCATTGCTGCTCTATTCACAACATCTAGGAAATAGTCTATATGTCCACCAACTGATGAATGGATAATGAAAATGTTACCTATTTACACAGTGGGATATTATTCAGCTATTAAAAAAAAAAAAAACAAATGAAATTCACAAGTAAATGGATGGAGCTTGAAACAATCATCCTGAGTGAGGTGACCCAGACTCAGAGAGACAAGTGTTTCATGTTTTCTCTCATTTATGGATGGTAGCTTTGGATCTTTCACTATGTGTTTCATTGTGAATACCCACAGAAGTCAAAGAAAATAAATAAGGGCCCATGGGGAGGGCAGAAAGAACACACTAGTATAAAGGGTTAAAAGGAAATTATAGAACAGAAAGGGGTGGTGGAAGAGGGGATGGAAGGGCAGATTAAGACTTCTTTTTTTAAAAGTCATAAGATCAAAACCCACTGCTATCGAAGCTCCCTAAAATATGTTTATCCACATAGATTTTAAAAAGTCGAAGTGAAGTTGTCCTTTAATAGGGGGTAATGGCCCTATAGGTCTCCAGCTAACAAATCAAAAGCCCAGGGCCAGGACTAAGCTTCTTCTTTATGAGTCTTTGGCCAGTGAGGTTCCAAAGACCATTAAACACTGAAGGTTACTGCCAGTGTTCTGGGCTACCCTCCAGAGCTTGATAGCAAGATTGTATTGCTGAAGACATCACATACTTAACACACAGAACATGGAGAAATCAAGCCCTGACTGGAAGCTTTTCAATGGGTTTACTTTGCCTATATGGTCAGATTATATTTACAGGCATACAACCAAGCAATGTGAAACTTAAGCAAACAATCACTGTAAAGACAAACCTGCCTTTACAAACATACGCAATGGACTGCAAAGTCCATTAATATATTGTAAATGATCTCTTTATAAATTATTACATTAATATTCTATTGTATTGGAATGGCTGAAAATTGAAATGAAGAATGACTCAGCTTTTATTTCCTTGAGGTTTGAGGATAGCTAACTTCTATGCCCACAACTGTTACATGCAATCAACACTTTAGTTTATTAATTGCCTTTTTTTTTTTTCCTTTCCTGGACACACATTCTACTCTAGCATTTATAGTTCTAACAAACAAACAAACAAAAAACCCAGCAAGGCCCATGATAGCCCAGAACTACAAACTATAGGGCAAAGTTGTCAATAATGCTTAGTATGGCAAACTAAAAAGTTACTATTTGCTTAAGTAATTAATTTCACAACCTGACTAAGGCACAAGTCCCTTGACATTCCTGGCTTCCTCTCTGGTATGCTTCCAAAGAGTGATGGGAGTGACACAGACTGCACAGATTTCAGTACTCTAAAGGGCATTGGGGAATCACAGGCAGATTTTCTCTTTGTATTGTTATTGATTTAGAGGGTAAATGTGGTACTACTCTCTTTTTCAAATGAAATCATATGTTAATACCAACATAAGACAAATAGGCTCAGGTTACAAAGCGTAGCTTTGCATATGGGTGAATGGTGCCTATATCTTTCTCATTCTCAGAGCTACCAAACTTAGGGACCTGTGGGGCACAAACATTACAAAACTCAACCCAGCTTCACTTTCGGCCATATGCTCCAAACTACAGTATGTGGCTAATAGAAGGAAGGGCACATACTGCAGCACCGTCTCCAGCTCTTCCCATGAAGAAGATCTATGGCCTATCGTTGTCTCGTTTGTTAAAAAGAACTCACCTTGTGCAAGTAGGAAAAAACCCTTAGGTTCAACAATATATGAGATAGTTGTTACAATGCAAAACCAAATACAGAAAATGTTATAACAATGGAAACAAATATCATTTTAAAATAAAACAGGGAAGGAAATTAGTCTCCATTCTTCCATTTTCATGCGCCACATCTGGTAATGTTTTATTTAAAGTAAAACATCTTATGGTAGAAGAGAAGAACATTAATCGAAGAAAGAAGAATAATAAGATTCAAAATCTAATTACCAAACAACTGTTTCTATATTTATGACACATTCATAATAATACTGCTTCATTCTGATAAAATATAAAACTTCAAAGGACTGTGGACTATTTCACTAAATAAATCACTTCTGACTTCCTTTTTAAAGACTTTATTTCCCATTAAAGGCATAGTGGAGAACACCTGTAATCCTAGCACAGTGGGTGGAGGCAGGGCATGTAGGCCAGTCTCAGCTATGGAGCAAGTGGGAGGAGAGCTGGAATCACAAAGGCTTTTCTCAATTAACCAAAATAAATAGATAGGTATAAATAAAAAAGTGACAAAACCCTGTTTTCTAAAATTATATTAAAATTGGTGACTCTATAGGCAGCACAAAGTCATCTGAATACATACATAGTTAAAAGTTTCTGCTCCAAGCTCTGCCAAGTTAAAGACAACATTTTAACAGGGATTTTTGAGTGACAGGCAAAGCTATTACAGACCCATTGTCACAGTCCTGACTCACAGGTTTCCTTCCCTTTAATGGAATGTACACCAGCTGCTTTGGGCAGTTCAGGTACCCAGGAAAATTCAACTAAATATCAAAAGGTCGTATTGTATCTTAAGCAGAGAAAAGGAGCCTTTTAAAAGAAAGAGTGGTAAATTTAAATAATAAAAGTCATGGACCCTGTTCTATTCAAAACTACCTCTACACAAAACTACAATTTGAAATAGATTTAGGGCATGTTAATTTTGGTGTGTGTCATTTTCACTTATTTGTAAGGTTTTTATAATAAAGTCTATAAAATTAAGAAATAGAAAAAGAGGGTTAGATATTTATTCTACAATAGTGTGGCATTTTAATGTTATTTAATATTTATAATAATGATTTGAATTTCTTCATCTCACCACTCTCTAGAAGAAACTAAGGCTCAGAATACTGTTGTCCCACAGTATTTAGCGGCCATTTTTTAGTGAGGCTGCTCTAAATGTTTTTAGTTTGAAGAACATAGTGTTTCATTAATAGTTCTCACTTTAGATAGCTTTCCTTTAACTTTTCTAGGTTTTTTAACTTCAGAATTTTCAGCATTGCTGAGGAATATTTGAAAAATGAGTTATACACATTTAAAACATGCATTGAAATAAAAGACATGTGTATACACTGAAATGGTCACAAGCCAAGTAACGTCCATCACCTCACAGTTACTGTGATCTCACTGATTTTGTCTCCCCCTCCCTTTTTTTTTTTTTTTTTTTTTTTTTTTTTTGAAGAACAGTAAGGAGCCATTTGTTCTGCGCATCACAAGTGCTAATTGTCATCGCCAAGCTGCACTGCTCCAGGACACCGTCACCTTGCACAACTGAAACTCTATTCCCTCTGAGCATCTCATTTAACCTAACCCTTGTTCCTGGCAACCACCACCCTGCTCACAGCTTCTTTTAATTAAATTTGACTGTATTAGATCCTCTATATGAATGAAATCATACAGTCTCATTTTGCATAACATAATTTTAAAAGATTTTTCAAATTATGGGTGCATGTGTATGGATATATGAACATGTGAATGCAGATCCACAGAGTCCAGAAAAGGGTACTGGATTCCTGGAGCTGCAGATGCACAGTTGGTTTGAGCTACCTCATGGGTGATGGGAAGAGCTATCCGTGCATCTTAACTGCCAAGTCTGCAATCAACTCTTTCCTTTGTAGGGCAAGAGCAGTAGGAGCTCTCACTTTCCAGGCATTTCTCTAGTTCTGGGCACATCTACAGTCCCATGCTGTATGATTACATGGATGCTTCAGCACAATCATCATTTAATTAATGGTCATCATCTTTGCTCAAATACTACAGTTAAATCCACAGAATTACTACTTAAAAAAAATAAAATAAAAGTATTTCTCTGAAACCAACTGTCTTAACAGGTTAGACTTTCCAGGGCTGCAAACAGGAAGTGTGGCCTACTCTAAAAACATCAGCCTGCTCAAAGAGATTCTGACTCACAGCAGGGCTCTCAGGAGCTCTCTGTCTGTGACCAGGTCTGACTGTTGGTACAGAGTCCACCATGGCTGGACACACTGCTTCAGTTTTCCTATCATGTTTCCAGACAGGAAGCAGTAATGATGTCATTATTTGAGAATTGTATGAGAAAATACAGATTTCAACAAATAGGCAATCCATTCAACATTAATCTAAACTGAATAATTGTAAATAAAAGGCATGTTTCCTCCAATTAAACTATTTAGATTGAGGTAGTTTGCTGAGAAGTGGAACTGAGCTCCTTACAGTACTACTCTAATTGAGCATATAGATAAAGAAAAAAACTCAGGAGAAAATAAAAGCCAAAGCAATGAAAACAAAACAAACTGTCACGAAATTACTTCAGAGGTTCAAAAGCTATAAGCAAAAAGTGAATAATTTCATTTGTATAATTAATATGTGAAAATAAATTTAAAACTGAATGAACACCTAAAAATTTATCATTATAACACATTCTACTGCCATGATTTTTCTTTCTGGAGGGCAGTCATTTTTGTGTATAAAGAAAAAAAGAGAAAAAGACCAAAAAGGGAGGAAATTAGCAAAAGGGCATGGCTGAAAAATATCATCAAAAGTTACAGACAGTATCTTATAAACTTTCAGTATTTTGAGATGAAATTAAAAATAAAGTCACATGATTAACCTCTTGAATATCTTGCTTTTAGCCTATACCCCTAAAATAACAAATACCACTGACAGTAAAAGAAAGGAGTTAAAAGCAGTATATAGGAGTAGAAGGACAGTAGTAATGGCTAATGAGAAAGGTATGTGCCCTCCTATGTCCACAGATAAGTTTATGGTAAATGTTTAATATTTGCAAGAGCAATGCATTATAAAATATGATAATTGAGCACATGTTCTAGAATATTTTATAACTAAGCATAATACCATATAATATAGATAATATTCTATATATAATATTAACCATATAATTTATATACTTTATCAAGAGCAATAATTACAAGTGACAACTCCTATTTCACTTCCATAATTTATATTACTTTGTTTTTCCTTTTTTTTAAAAAATTTTTTTCTTTTTATTAATTTATTCTTGTTACATCTCAATGTTTATCCCATCCCTTGTATCCTCCCATTCCTCCCCCCCCCCCCCATTTTCCCATTATTCCCCTCCCCTATGACTGTGACTGAGGGGGATTACGTCCCCCTGTATATTCTCATAGGGTATCAAGTCTCTTCTTGGC
This sequence comes from Acomys russatus, assembly GCF_903995435.1. Classification (NCBI taxonomy): domain Eukaryota; kingdom Metazoa; phylum Chordata; class Mammalia; order Rodentia; family Muridae; genus Acomys; species Acomys russatus. The sequence continues at coordinate 29,385,276 of NC_067154.1, read as the reverse complement.
AACCTGCTGTCCTTCCTCTGAGTGCCACCAGGTCTCCCCCTCCAGGGGGCATGGTCAAATGTGAGGCACCAGAGTACGTGAGAAAGTCATATCACACTCTCCACTCAACTGTGGAGAATATTCTGATCATATATTACTTTTTACCATTTGCAACAGTATGCTAATATAACAGAACTTAAGATAACAAAAACAATTCTTTCTCAGAAAGCGGTAATTACTAGATCTTAACACCAAACTGGCTTTTACTGTAAGACAGCCCAATGCAATTCCCTTTAGGGACCAACTGAAACAGATTCATATGGTATGCCACAGGGACCTAGACACCAATTTATAAAACTGAATTAGAAAAACAACAACACTTTATGTTCAGTTGATAAATTATAGAACAAATCTCTACTTTTAAAATTGAGGTCAGAAAGGGAGATTTGGTAGGAAATGCTTCATATAATTATCAGTATCGAATGGCAGCGAAATGGATACTTTCCTGTTTTCTCTTTTTCATTAAGAATTAAGGAACTTAAAAAGACAAATAAAAATTTAATCTTAAAGCAAGTATACACAGCACTGTCTTCATGACAAACCATAATCATTTCTTCTGAGTGATAAAAAGCAACCCTACATTTAACAACACTCATCAAGGCTAGTGAGGTCACTAAGGCTACAGTCTGAGGAATGTGAGGTGCTTGGAGGCACATCTGTCCCCTCACCACAGGAATGCAGGTGGTGCCTCCTTTAAGGTCAAGGCATGGGCACCAGCAGTCCTTCCTCTCCTACTACAAAGGAAGGCTGCACTTTTAGACCTGCTGGCTGGGTTTTCCAGCTGGGTCTGTTTCCTCCTCCATATACAGACTAGACTGTGTAAGATGAATGATTTTCTTTTTTAACCTATTCTTTTAATAAGAGTCACTCGTCAAGTGTCATTATTTCCAGGATCTCCATCACTGAATAGTCTTTTACATTTCGGGACTGGCTATTCCACACAGGCTGCTACTTGGGCTAATGTTTCAAATACGACTGGCCTAGATAATACTATTACATACCTGTCATGAACAAAGTACTCACCTCTGCTTGACAATGTACAACTCTATGTGGCAGCTGCTTTAAAGCTTTTATCAGTTGCTCAACCAGTTTATTCACACTGTGCTCAACACTGAGTGAAATCCTTGCGACTAGCTCCCAAGTCTAATTCATTACATATTTGTTGAGGATTCTTTTCCAAACCTAAGCACAGAGTTCCACATTAAATGCAGCTGAAGTCTGTGCATAGAAATAGCCTCACTCAGACACAATACTCTTATTGGCAATTGTGAGTGACTGTGCAACAACATATCATAATTTCTGCAGAGTGGGTGGAAGTTAGAGGCCGGCTCCCAAAAGGGAGCGTCCAGGTGGGTAGTGACTAGACACCTGAACCAGGACACTAGCTTGCAGTGCATTCAGAAATGGTAAGACATCCCCCCATAATATTAAACTCTTCCACCAGGGTGAAAGAGGCACATGCCTTTAATCTCAGCATTCCAGAGGCAGAGGCAGTGGATCTCTGAGTCCGAGGCCAGCCTCGTCTACAGGGGAAGTTCCAGGACAGCCAGAGCTGCACACAAACCTTGTCTCAAAATAACCAAAGAGAAAAAAATTTTTTTAAATTCTTCCGGCAATGGATAGCACGAAAAGGAGGTTGGCTGATTTTCTGGGCTAACCTCTAATTCCTGCCTGCCCTTGAGAAACATCAGCTCACACTTCTACCACCAGTCATCTTCATTTCTGTTCTTAATACCATACAAATGTACTGTCTTTACTTTTTCAGAGAAATAAGGAAACTCAGTTGACTCTCTGTGGTAACTGGCACTAGGTAAAAGACATTTTGTCAGACGAATTTATCAAAATATAAGCTTACCAACATGATGAACATATATGTCACTAAACTCACATACAGCTCGGTGAGTATCATTTATTCCCCTTTGCAAGTGAAGTGTATTCCCTGTGGTGTCAAAAAATGCCTAACCTAAACCAGTCCTTCAACTAAGAGTCCAAAGATTTTAGGCAAGAAAGTTAATGCTTCAGAATCTGTATCTGCACTTTTTCTTAATGTGGTGATACTGATAATTACTTCATAGGGATCCCACAGATGTTAAATTAATTAATGTATTTCAAGAAATATGCTGGGGGGACCAGAAGAAACTCTAGCCCTCACACTTCAGCCACTATGGCACATTCACCCTAATAAACTAACAAAGAGGTTATCATTGTGCTGTGGTGTGTATTTACTCATTATGCTTGAGTTTACAAATGTCCTCACTGATTCCAAACTGTTCGATATGGAAGCAATTTTGTTTTTGTTTTGTTTCTTTTGTTTTTGAAATGTCTTCTCTGCTATAGGAAGCTTTCTTGGCCATTTTTAACAGTTAGATGGCTAAACAGAAAAAAATATATATATGATTTGTTCCAAGAGTAAAAGAGTATCTTGCTGCCACTTGCTTTTTAGGTTTAAGTTAATCCAGGAAGCACTCTTTAACAACCTATAACTCTACAACCAAAACATCTGAGATGTTCACCGTAAGTTGGGAGATCTCATTATCTTCTTTGTTCATCATCCTATATAAAGAAGTAATAAAATAAAATGTGATTGTATTAAACATGTTCTTGTCGTCATCTAAAAATGAGAATTCCCCTTTGTCATGCAGACATGACAGAGCCAAGGGCAGAAAGAACAAGCTGGGAAAGCAGGAGGCTTCTGGCTTCTCTTGGATTTCACCTAACTAAAAGTAGAAAGATAAACCAATCACCTCGATGTGTGTGGGTGTTTGACTGTCTGTCTGTAGGCAGGTGCACCACACATGTGCAGAGTCTATGGGGGCTGGAAGATGTCATCAGATTCCCCTGGAGGTAGGTTTTTAGCCACAATGGAGTCTGGGAATTGAACCTGAGTCCCCCAGAAGAGCAGTTAATACTATTAACCACTGTGTCATCTCTCCAGCTTACAAGCATTATTTTTTGTTTTCACTTATGTATAAGTCTCTTTTCCTTTGTGCAACTTAAAACTCCCTTCAAAAGAACATAAGTTGTGTGTATTAAAATGTACAGTAAGTAAGTAGATGAGGTAATACATGTTTGTAATCCCAGCATCTAGGAAGTATAAACAGCAGGATCAAGAATTCAAGGTCATGCATGGCTACAGAGCAAGTTTGAGGCCACTCTGGGCTATTTAAGGCTCTGCCTCAAAATAAATAAATAAATATAAAAAGGGATTATTAAAGTATAGCAAACAGGTCCTCTCCATAAGAGGGAAGGACTAGACAGCTACTGCTAACAGTGTCTACATCACAAGGCAATGTGCAAGGCAAAGGATAACAAAGAGGCCCAATGTGAAACCACAGACCTACAGAGTCCAAGGTATTCTAACAGTTATAAACCCTTTTCAGAATATAAAATCCACGATTCAAATTTCACTTTCATTGCCTCGGAAGATAGGCATGTCAGTCTTAGAAAGTAAAGAAACATCAACATGAGAAGACAAAAACAAAAACAAAAACAGCTTGTTCAGGGTTCAACAACAACAGGGTTCAACCTGTTCAAAAACCAGGTATGGGCAACAGTCCTGTCAATGTCCAAAGGCAGGTGCACTTACTGCAGGACTGGCTGAAAGCATCATGCTTGTGCCAAAGCAAAAGCTAGCCACTTATGAAAACTCTAACAAACTACCGAGTTTCCAAGGGGTATAGGAAAGTAGTTTAAAGGGGGGAAAAAAACTTTATAACTTTGTAGCCAAAGTCCTATTAACATAAAGGACTGTGTGCCACAAGAAAAACTAATTTACTATTTAAAAGATTTGTGAATTTTATATTAGATCTACATTTTAGGAGTCCATGAAGATCTCCGTTTTATTAGTAACATTAAAATAGAAAAGTTTAATAGGAAGAAATGAATGGTGTAGAGAAGTCATTTGGTTTCCTTCCAAGAGAAGTAATTTAGGACAGATGCGCAGCTCCCAACTCTAGTCCGAGCTGTTGCTGCATCTGAGCAGTTCAGAGCATCAGGCCTCAGGCAGGAGGGGAATGTCAGGGTGGCTGTTCCTTCCCAGGCCTTAAAGGAAAACAAGCGGCAGAACAAGCAGTGATCAAAACCCCGCATAACTGGGCATTTTGATCTGAGAAGATGTTCACTGAGCAGTTTCTATGTTGCTCACGGCAACCTCGGGGTTTGTCTACTTTTAGGAGAAAACATGTTTGAGGTTTTAGAAGTACGTATTTTGCCCAGGCTGTGGTAGACTGTGAAGTTCATGTTCTTTTCATCTAAGGCAGTGGTGAGTAGCCTAGAAGAGATTATGCCAATATTGTTAAATTCTAATGAGGTTTATATAACTACAAACCTCACATTTTAAGTTGATATGCACCTTAATAAAACAACAGTATTTGGATGCAATATTTCTTAACACAAAACAACCACAAGGCTATGTATACTACAATCTATTTTTACTCTATTAAGCTACCCTAAAATATCAATCTTATCCATAGCAGCTATGGCATCTAAGTGAACTAATACAACAGCTAATTCCTTAAAGTGAGCTACTATTTTTAGTTCTATTCTCTACAGTATCAGACACAGCACAATCTCTTTTTTATTAGTTTGAGGTGAACTACTTTATCCTAGTGATTTCGAGGTGATGAGCCCAATACTTGGTGCCAATCTAGCTCTTATTTTTCATTTTATACTAACAAAATTTTTTACACCTTACTCACATTAATAATGAACAGAGGGAGACAGAGGATTCGGTCTAAAACAGCGCCGTCTTTCTTCACTTTTCTTCCAGTGAAAAAAGGAACCCTGAGGCAGTCTTTTCACAGAGTCAAGACATACTAGCCTATCAAACATACTAATTTTATTATAAAAATTTTCAAAGATAATAAGGATTTCTCCTCCTTGGTATCTGCTGTGATGGACACTAGCTCTTCAAGCACATGACCAGCAGAAAAAAAGTTATGTAGCCATTTACCAAAGTAAGTATTTTCAAACAGATTCTTCATATTTACCATTCTAGATTCTAAGATATTTATCTCCAGAAGTTAGATGAACACAAATAATTCTCCACTACACACTTAATTGGAACGTCCCTAAATTTACTCAAGAATGTGCCCCTGTGGCACATTTTAAGTATGGGAGGTTTATCAATCTTTGAATTAAAAAATAAATCCCCATGTGAGGCATTTGTTTTAATGAGTGATAAAACATTCAATAGCGGACCTTTGAGACAAGCTATTTTTCTAGGTTCTCTGGTCTTAGGGGAAATTATAAGCCAGTGGTTCTCAAGCTGTGGGTTGTGACCCCTTTAGGGGTTGAAAGACCCTTCCTTGCACAGGGGTCGCATATCAGATATCTCACCTACTAGACATTTACAGTACCATTCATAATAATAGTAAAATTACACTTCTAAAGTAGCAATGAAATAATTTTATGGTTGGGGTCACCGCAACATAAGGAACAGTATTAAAGGGTCAAAGCATTAGGAAGGTTGAAAAACACTGTTTTAAGTTATTTTAGGTTCAGTTAGCGATCAATTGACCATGATGGGGTCTACTCTCCTGTGGCACACAAAAGTTATTTTAAGGTACTATATAAATTAATGCTCTGATCATTAAAAACCATTTGTTCTAAATATAATATCCTAGTTTCCTATTTGTATTCTACCTTTAGAATTCTATAGGCGAAGATGGACAGTACATTATAATTGTAATACAAAAATGATTATGAACATGTATAAAGTTTTTCCTCCCTTTAAACTGTTTCATGTTAGGAAATTTTCTCTTTATCAAAGAGTCAATAATAAACAGATAATTCAACAGGTTAGGTTAAGCTCTATGAGATTAAAAGTTAATCTTTTGTTTGTCTTGGTTATCTAACTTATTTATTTGTTTGCTTATAGCAATAATTTATATATACTTAATTATATGTTACTTAAGTTGATGTCAAACTCCTGAGCTCAGGTCACCCTCTTGCCCCGCTTTCTTAGTGATTTGGCATGCATTACCACTCCCAACTACACAGTAGTTTTAAAAAGTAATTTCCTACCCTATTTCCTTCTTCTTTTAACTGAGATATCTCCCCACAAAGGAACAATTAATATAGCAAACAGCAGAATTTAAATCAGCCCCACCCCCAACACACACATGTGAATCTAACATTTGCTACTGCATGTGTTAATATCTGACATCAAGATAAGGTAAAAAACATACTGAATGGGGCTACAGAGATGGTCAGAGGTTAAGAGTACAGGCTTCTCTTCCTAAAACTCAAATGGCAGCTCTCAACCATCTGTTATTAACTCCATCCAGTTCCAGGGGATTTGATGCCCTCTTCTGGCTTCATCAAGTACTTCACACATGTGGTGCACAAACATACATGGAGATAAAATAGCCATACACATCAAATCAAATTTTAAAAAGGGAGTCTGAGAAATGTTAATTTTCTCACAATCATATTAAGATTACTAACAAATTCTGGGAAAGTATTTCTAGAAGCATTTTATAAAAGCTGAATTTTGCTGATGCTTTTGGGCAGCATATGGTCATTATGTTAAAGCGTTTAAAAAGAGTTGCCAAAGAGAACCTCCAGTGAATACTGGATGAGTGGCAGACTGCTAGCTTGTGTTTAATGAACACAGACAGGTTGTCTCGTTTGTACATCAAATGCTCTTCAGGCAGATATGTACAGACCAGAAACTGAGGGATGAATTGCCACAGAATAATCCCTGTTCCGTTTATTTGCTTTTAACTTTTCCAACTGAAAGCATAATGGAAAACTGTGGTAAATTTATTTTGTGTGTGTGTGTGTGTGTGTGTGTGTGTGTGTGTGTGTGTGTGTGTACATATATTAGCTACGTGTAGCTTTATTACTTTAAAACAATTATATTGCTATGCTCTCATTCAGGCCTGTAAATTGTTTTTGGTCACCAAGATATATCACAGATTTCATTGTGAGGGTTTTAGCAGATAATATTTCACCATTTTTTCTTGTCAGATACTTATGTAGTTTTCAGTTTCCTGCTTTAAGGATGCTACTGCAATCCCATAACTGATTTTTTTTATGGAAACACTAGCAACTATGAAATGACTGGCTATAAATTTGAGTCCTCTGAATCTTGACATGAGGGAGAGCAGTCAAAAAGACCCTGTCAATTTACACTGCCTTCAGCACTGTATCAGGGTCCACATTTCACTACATCCTTGACAGCATGAATATATCATTAAAAGTTTTTCACTCATTGATAACTCTAAACTGTACTGTTTATATTGCTTCACCTGCATTTGTAACTAAATTTTAGTTATAAGAGATGGCACTGCTACTTCAGCAAGAAACCATATGAAGTGTAAGTCAATGGTTCAAGGTTAAAATAAAAATAAAGCAAAATTCTTTTAAAAATTAATCTAATAATGATATGCATGGCAATCAGGGATTAATGGCAAGCAGTCCATGGCAAATGGCTACTGTTATTTACAGTGCCAGACCAAGCATTCTTAGACTGTGGGCAAAGCTGAACCAAGCAGAGCATCACGTCTTCTGCAAGCCCTATAAGGATCATTTGCTCTGAAGCCATCTGTGTGATCCGGAAAGCACATCCTATTCCTTATTTCCATGCACTCTTCGTAACTAAACACCCAGAAGGGCAAGCACTGTCCGCAGAGTTGGGTGAGGGCAAGCCAGCACTTTCCTAACAGAGGAAGCTGTACCATGTAGTCCCAAAAGAGCTGACCAAAGACAGAGCCATGAAACCTTTTAACTCTTCTCCACATGTCTCCTCAGGTTACAGATCTAAGATACAGTGAGACCTCTGAGGAACTTATTTCCACACAGAAATAAAAGGGAAGGACATTTACCTTCAGTTTTCCCAGTCAACCTGCCTCATGGAGGGAGTGGGACTAAAAGACCTTCTGCCTACCTAAGACCTGCTCTCCAACACTATTTGAATCTTCATGCACTAGAGTTTTCCTTTGAAGCTCATAAGCATGCAATTCTGAGAAGAATAAAGGGAGGTGAAAGTAGGGCGAGAGGGAATGACAACACCCTGCAGTCCAGCTCGAAGATTAGTCCACTTAGTTTTAGACTGTGAGAAGCATGCGAAGGGCAGGAACAATGGTTCCAACACTGAGAGGGGAAGGGAGAAGCAAAAGTAGCGACGTCAGCTAGACTGCTTCAAGAAGGCACAATCAGAAGACAAGACTTCGGAGCAGCAGGGAGGAGGCCAGGCCGTGGCAATAAAAATAGTCTCTATAGATGCTGGATGGCTACAAATCATATTTACGTAGATCGTATTATTTAATCCTCACTCACAACAGCGTGTGTTGAAATTGAGACTCGGAGATGTCAGGTAACTTACCCAAGGTCACATAGGCAGTAAGTGGCAGAGCCGGGACTGGAACCCAGGTCTTCTGATTCCTTCTGTGCATTCCCAGCTCTCCTAGAGCTGAAGCAGGGGCAAAGAGGGAGGTGGAAGTAATTTGCCCATGACCAGCCCTGCCCTCACCCTTCTTTCAGAGGCTGAGTAGAGCAGACATTTCATTCTCTTTCTGCAACCCTTTCCACCAGATCCTTTCAGGACAGAGCAGAGAGAATCTGAAAACGTTCACCAACCTTGGACTCAAGAATGGAATTACGTCCAAAGTTACATTTGGCTAGACTTTGCCATTTAGGCAAAACTCATTGAAATCTCAAAGCATAACAATTTTCACTTCAAAAAAACACAACTTTATTTTTTACAATTAAAATTATGCAAAGCAGTTTGCTCAATGTTTTGTTTAGCAGGTTCAGTTACCTTTTAAATTACATTATAAAAATGATTCTGAAAACTGATGAAGAGCCCCGACACCAAGCTACCAATTGTGTTCCATGCTCAGAGACCACTTTTCACCCATGTAGTCATCTTGACTAGGTGATTAATGCCATATTTAATGTAATAATTAGAATAAGAAGTCTATGCATTGTTTTTTCAGAGCCCACATATTCAACAGGAATGTGTATGTATTATTATTTTGCTATAATTCATACTCTTTTCTAAATTATGTCTAAAATATATTTAGTGCACCCTTTTACAATTAAATTTCTTCAACGAAATTTATACTTTCTGGTGTCTAGCTTGGAGAATAATACTTTTAACTTTTCTTAAGGAAATACATATTAGTTTCTTATTTGCATTTGTAACAATATCTAAACAAATTCAGTGAGCAATTTTATTTCTTTTTCTAATGTCCTAAGAATATAAGGATGCAATTCAAACTGCCTGTGCCTGTGACCACATTTTCATCATTTCTAGACATTTTTGCAGTTAAGTCTTCACACATTTCAGGCCCTGATAGTCTCAATGAGAACAAGTAAGGTCAAGTGCAAAGTAAGCATTTATACAGATGAGAGCAGCCGGGATAGCAAGGTATTCCTGCTCCAAGCCTGGAGCTATTTTCTGAGCTTCAAATCCTCCTTTAAGCAGATATCAGTGGAACCACGATCCTGTCAGAGTTGGAAAGTATTCACCCTAATAGTTAAACACTTGATAGTTTCAAAATGAGAAGGATAACACAGGGGACAAAACTAAGGGGAAACGGCTTGGGTAAGGAGGAAGAAAAGAGGCTGAGAAGGGGTACATAAATGAGAGGGAGTTGCCAAAAAGATACAAAAAAATTAAAGTGTTAATACACCTGAGCTCTTGATTTTTTTTTTTTTAAAGACTTGTTTCATACTTTAAAATACTGATGAAGTTTTTTTGGGTCATTTTATAAGAAAAAGTAAACTTCTGGACTTTTTATATATTATTGAAAACTTTATTTACCTAAGTCTTTTAAGATAAGTGCTTATTATGTTGTCCTAAGTCATTCATTAGGTGGTACCAAAAATAATTACCAACAATTAAAAAGATTATATGATCACAACTTTTAGAGGTTGAACCATACAAAGCTACGTTAAGCTAACTTCTAATGTCATGCTTTGTATAATAAGCTCTTTGTAAAACATGTCTCAAAGCATTGACCCTAATATCCCAATTATACCATCTGAGAAAAAAAGTATATTTACTCATAACTTTTAATATACCAGGAAATGATTATAAAAAATCCAAGTCTTAGAAAAATCAAAGATGGGCTTCTAAGGTTGCTTTCTGCACGCTGTCCCATTCCCATGGCATGTGTTTACAAAGCTGTAACCCTGAGCCATGCTAGCAATATTGCCAGAATGTGCCATTTTAGTCTAATTGTCGTCTTACCCATAATTACCAGGTAGCAACTAGAAAGAAGAAAATATATCTCCCACATTACATAAACAAATCTATTTTCCATAAAGATTACATTCTCACACAGAAAGAACACGGTCTTTCGTAAGGACTTGGTTTGGAGCTGTGATATTTGGTCTGTGTCTAAGGAGGAGTCTCTGATAACACAACTGTATTAATTACTAACACCTTCCACTGTGAGAACAAACTCAGGTTTTCCATGAACTTAGAACTCTGATGCTGTCAACTTTAGGAGAGCTAGCACTTACAGTATACAAACTGCTGATTATTTATGTAAGTCTTTTTATTTCTACCAGTTGTATTCAACTGTCAATTTTGACCCCCTTTTTAAGCACCTGCAAAAAAGGTATTTTGTTTAAACCAGAATACCCTTCCACCTCCAACAGATCTTACAAATAATCTCTGAAATTAGACTATACCTCATGCATTCACCTGACTTAAGGAATGGCACTAGGGAAATAAAAACACGAGACACTCAGAAGAGGACAAGAGTTTCTTTCCTAAGAGGCTTAAAGTAACAACTCCTAAGAAATCAAGACTATACTATGTGAAGACCTGGGAGAAGGCACACTGTGTCACCAGGAAAGGACCTGCATAAATGCTGCTAGATAGCAGAGGCGCTGACGTCCTAGGGACTTTGCCTCCATTTAGAAGTGCCCAGCTGAATTAACTGCTTTGGACACATTTTTTTATGTAGTATCCAATGACAGCTTAATAAAAGAATAGCATCCGATTTTTATGTTAAGCTAGATTATTGGAGAAAAGGAAATATGAAAATACCTTGATGCTGGAATATTTAAATATTGTGGACTATTAGGTCAAGTTTTCAGCAAAAGCCTGATTAGGAATGTTACAATGGGAAAATCTTCCCAAGGAGCAATTTCTTAAAGTTAGTATATAAAAACTTGCAGAATTAGATAAAATAATATTTAAAAAATAAGTATGCTCTGCATTACTAAATATAAAGTAAAACCATCATCTTTATGTAATAAAATTCAATTACTGAAAACATAAGGAATAAAGGGTCATACAGTTCTTGAAATAAAGTTTGTCTTTTATTTGCAGAAGATAAAAACCTTGGGATTCTGGGGGAAACTGGTTTTACCTATTTCAACACCATATTATTAAATCTGGAAGTCACACCCTATACTTTGAAGACGAATCTTTCCCCTGTTGTAGATGAGAAACTTGAAAGCAAGCCAGGGAAACAGGAACGCTCTAGAGGATCTCAAAAAGGGGGATTGAGGAGCTCCGTGAGCACGTAAGTCTTTGAAGCTCTGTCTATTAACTCTGCCTCTTGGTAGAGCCAAAGTGCTTATTAATTTGATATTAAATCAAGGAAGGTCTGTAATAAGAATATATTTCAAGTTTGTTAACTAACATTTTCCCAGAACACAGTTGAGAAAAGTAGATTGTTCAGGCATGAGGAAACATATGAACAATACCTTTTGCTTCCTTAGACTGCTCTAAGCAGCTTAACTAGAACCTCTCCATTGTGCTAGACTCAACAGATCAGGTGAGGCTTAAGGCAATTAAATGTTACTCACTACTGCAGCAATTCCTTTCCCTTGGGATTGGGGCTCTTAGCCAATGACAGGCCCCTAAGGGAGTTATTTCAAGCCAACGTGCAAAGTAAACTCTTGCCAGTAGTTTCCAGGGTTAACGGAACTGGAAACTTTGCAGCATCAATGTGCTTCTCAGAAGAAATTAGAACAAGTGCACTCCTCTAGAGATATGATGGTAAAACTTGCTGTATATGATTCTGTAACAAGTAGTATTGATCTAGTAAAGTATGGGGGAAAAGTCACAAGGAATCAGCCTACCAGAGAATTAAAAAACAAGATAAAAATCAAAGAAAGAATCTGTAGCAAACAGAATGAAAACAAAGATGGCTGAAAATATAAATAATATTAAGTAAGGAAGCACAAATAACTACATAAGATTTTAAAAGAAATGGAATACACATAACAAACTATAGTATAAAATCAACTATGAACCTTCTGTCCACTGCTCAGTATTGTCAGTGTTCATCAGCATCACTGAGTACAGAAAGCTGCACTGAAGGAATTCCCACCGAAGAGAAAGCGAGCCTGCAGCACATAATGAGCAACAATACTGTCTCCTGTTACAGATTCAGGTGAAATGGTCCAAAAATTCTCCAGAAACTTAATTCAAGAAAATCACCTCTTCCAACTTAGCCGAATCTTTAAAATGAAGTGTCCTTTAATATTCTGAGGCACATTCCCAATATGAGGCTTAAATCCTCAGAAACACGGAAATAAACATAACAAAAATATCATTCAGATTCGTGTATTTTGCCACTTGATTTCCTCGGCAATGAGCAGATCAGCAAACACACTCTGCAGAGATTCGCAAAGGAATGGTAGCACTCAGAACAGTAATATCATAGCTTTGAGGCAAACAGAAAGACTGCATATACATGAGGGAAAAACTTCCTCCGCTGAGTCAGGTGTCAAAGGGGAAGCAGAGTACACCTGACAACTCCAGATCCCTTTAGCTGTGGCCTCACCCAATGTACCCCATCAAAGCTGCTTTGAAGGAAAATGTTAAATTATATTCAGTAAACAATAAAGAATCATAAACTAGCTTCTTAATTAACCAACATAATATATTCATAAGCCTATACTTTAGGTTGGCATTCGCAAAGGAGAGACTTAAGTGATAATAGATTAATGTAATGTCTCCTAGAATTATTCAGAAATGCAAAAAGGTAATTTTATGCTAACCTGGTATTAATATTTAAATTCAGGCATAAATTGCTTTATAAACTCTAATTAAAGTTAGAAACAAATCTGAGCAGTATCATTAAAATAAACTTAAAAGAAAGACATCAAGGCATCCATAGTGCCTGCCATGCATGCTACTTCCCCGTGGGAGATAGCTCACCTTCAGAAAAAAAGAAACATACAGTAGTAATGTAATCTATACTTTCAGTGATCACGAAGAGACATCTCAGGCTATTCTGAAACTGTCTGAAAAGGTCTTTAAATATGGCTTGAAGAGATCACAACATATTACATCAAAATTTTGACATACTTTTTTATAGTTCCTGAAAATAGCATAATTTTAATGGTGGCCTAAAATATCTCTGTAAAGTGCTCTAGAAGAGGTGGGGTGGTGGTGGCACAAACCTTTACTCCTAGCACTCCAGAGGGAAAGGCAGGTGGATCTCTGAGTTCAAGGCCAGCCTGCTTTATAGAGTGAGGTCTAGGATAGCTGAGGCCACACAGGGAAACCCCATGTTGAAAACAAAACAAAATAGAAACAAAAAACAAAAAACAAAAAAGCCACTCTAGCTGGGTCAAAGGTAAATTTCAAGGTTTTCATAATATTCCATTTAGTTTATCTGTCACAGCTGATCCTGAGTATCAAGGGCTACAAACAGTTTTAGGGTCGTGTATTTTTGAGTACAGAGTACACTTATAAATGAATCAGACTTCTCCCCCATGTTAGCAGGCTTTGTATCTCCTTTAATAAAGGGCTCAAGTATAGACCGCAACTTTCTGTAGGAAGCAGAAGATGCTGGGAAAAAATAAGTAAACCACATCAAATGTAATAAATGTACTGAAAAGAAGCTTAAAGACCATTTGCAGTCCATTTGTGGAATAACGTGATTATAGCATGCATGGATAAGGGTTCGAATGCCAGAATCATAAAAATTAATGAAAAGCATTAAAAAGAAACAACAAAGATGAAGTCTGGGTCCATAATTTAAAAAACTAAAAATACACTTTGTTTCTGACTTGATAACACAGAGGAAAATGAACACTGTCCACATAGTCCAAATAATGGTAAAAACTGAAACAAAACACACTTCAGTGTGTTCAGTGACTGAAGCAAATTATGTCCTTAGTAGTAATTTAGGCACTAACTTATTTAAGAATTTATCAGCAAGAATGGCAAGTCTTTGATCAAACAGGCTACTGGACTAAATACAAATTGGCAAAGCCTCACTGTTACATAATCCTAATCTCCTTTGAAGCTGATAATTCCTATGACAATTGTCCTAATTTTAATGTCTACTATGATCTTCCATACCCTGTACAAGTTACATATAGCCTAATTAAATTACTAACATGGCCTAATGTTCTTATGCATTTGGGGCTTCCTTTTCAACTCATTGCTTTATCTGCCTTAACTATCTTCCTTCTCAGTATGTAAATAAGGGTTTCTTTATTCCTCTTTACTTTTTTAAAGAAAAGTATTTTTAGTGGAGTAATAATAATAATAATAATAATAATAATAATAATACTTTATGACTTTTATGAATGTTATTTGAATTTGGAAGAGTAACTTTTAAATGTGATTTCCAGGATTGCATAATTGGAAGAAAAACAAACTTGTATAAAGTTATTTCAAATCTGAAACTTCAGATAGGTCTAATTATGTAATTGAGGGTAGCAGTGCACAGTAAGTAGTGTGAGGTGACCTTAAATTTGCGAGATTCCTGTCTTGGCCTAAGCCCAGGAGTTCAAAGGCAGCATAGCAATACCTTGCATTCAAAAAACAAAAAACAAAACAAAAATAAACAAGACAAAAGATGGAATAGTAAAGTAAATAGAAAAATGCATCTTTTATTTTCCATGAGTATTTTGTATGCCTGTGTACACATATACAAGCACACACATGCACATGTAACACACACACACACACACACCACACACACACCACACACACACATCACACACACACACATCACACACATGCCATACACACACACACACACACACACACACACACACACACACACACACACCACACACTCATCTACCTGTGTGCATATATATGCACAGGGAGCCTGAAGATAGATGCTGCAGTCTTTTATCACTTTACACTTCAGTTTTAGTCTCTCACTGAACTTCATCAGCTATAGTGGCTGTCCAGTGAGCCCAAGATTCTCCTGTCCTCAATTCCCAGCCCTGGGATTATGGATGTGAAATTCTATACCTGGCTTTTTACATGGGTGGTGCGGAACCCAACTCAGGCCCTCAGGCTTGCACAGCAAACACTTTATCCCTGAGTCATCCCCTCGGCTGCAGTAATGGTTTTTAACACATATTGTTTATTATTATATTTTCTTTAACAACAATTTTGCCTTTAAAGTAGAATAAAGAATTATCTTTACTGGTATTTTGCTTTTAAGAGTTCAAGAAGAAAGAAAAAGACTTAGACTGAAGATTATTTCATATAACAGGAATACATTTTTTACTTTTGTGTATAGGGTAGAGATTTTTGTGGGCTTATATATATCCATCGCAGAAATAGTGCCTGAAACCTGGAAGGCGAGCACGGAATATGTACTGAGTAATTAAATGACCCACAGAAACACACAGGGTAGGACGATTACCTACAAAACAGTAACAATCCATCTGTCTCTTGCCAGAACTGCTGCCCAAAACCATGTGCATGGTACAGGTTGAGGAACTAAGTGTGATCTGCACAATGCGGATTTTCTGCTTGGAATAACAGCTGAACAGCAACCACTTCCTAATAGAAAAAACACATGCTGTGAACACTTTTAGAGGAAGCTTGAATACTAGCATGCTCCAAAACATCTCTTAGGACATAAGAGGCTCATGGGATCTAAGTCTTGAAGGCACTTGGAAGCTCAGGGAACAACTGGGTCCCAAGTGTGAAGGACCTTTTCAGAAACAAATCCAGAAAATTGAAGGGTGAATCTGCAAAAGCAGCCAACTATTTCACAGGGTTTCCAAAATGCCGGTGGCATATTTATTCTACTTTCCTCTTATTAGTTTTAGAGTTCAAAAGACCAATTAGGAAGCAGCCCACAGGGAGCACCATTAGCAGATCTCCTTGCTAATGTTTTCTTATACAATAGAAAGAATTTAGAAATATAATAGGTTTTTTTCCATGTAGTATATTTCCATCAACTACTTTGCTAAAATAAGGTTAACTCTATAATGTTTCAGTTGACACACACATGTGCAAACTGGCATACAGTAAACAAACACAAAATTTTTTAAAAACTTACTTTCTAGTTATTTAACTTTAAAGTGTTTTTTAATTTTGTTTAGGGACCATTATAGAGTCAAAAAAAAAAAAAAGTAGAAGATGGGGGGTGGGGGGGAAGGGCATTTATGTGGTTCAAAATGAACTTTAAATATCACATTACATGAGATATTAGAAAGTTCATTACAAAATAGTTTTTAAAATAAGACCTATTTTATCTTATTATTCTTTTTAGATGCCAGTTTGTTCTTCTGAGAGAGAGAAAAGGTATGCATTTGTGTGGGAAGGAAAGTGGGAAAGATCTGGAAGGAGTCGGAGGAGGGGAAACTGAAATCATAATATACCATATGGGAAAATCCATTTTCAATAAAAATAATTACAAAAAACCCCAGCAATGCCTTAGAGTAGTAAAAGGAACCAGGTAAGGCCTAGTTGTAATAACAACAAAAGTTCAAGGTTAACACAGCAAGATGTTTAATAAGTCACTTTCAAAGAAGTAAAGTATTCAGTCAAAATCAGAACATAAAAATACCTAAAGTATAATCCCTGAATATGTTCTAGAAATAAAAAGGTGGGCATATCCCGATTGGCAAGGGAACTAAACATCCAACCTAAGAACATATGAAAGATAAATAACCCTGAAACCTCATGAGAAAAACATTAACACTTAGATTTAAAGCATTAACTTTTATTTTTGATTTTCCATACAATTGACTATTAACTTAGTCTTCATGTCCTTAAGATTCCATGCTTTTTACTTGTTGATTTATCCTTACATCTCTGAGAAGCAGTACAAGCAACTGGTTTTTATAAAGGCATTTTTGGTTTCTATGCAAGCTATTTTTGATTGTTCCACACTTTACTGGAAAAAATATCTTCATTAAATAATCACCAAAAATGATTTTTGGAAAACATAGAGGCAATTTTCCAACATCTTGCACCAATAACAAAAATAAACATACTGTTTCACATAAACAGACACTCTCTCTCTCTCTCTCTCTCTCTCTCTCTCTCTCTCTCTCTCTCTCTCTCTCTCTCTCTCTCTCTCTCTCTCTCTCTCTCTCACACACACACACACACACACACACACACACACACAGACACACACACACACACGTACACACACACACACACACGTAGTGCAAGAAGGTAAAGCTATAAATTTGATAATCCACAGTGTAAATGAACAGCTGTGCTAAGGCTTCCTAAGAGACTCTCTGTACCTCTGCATCTCTTTACATCTGTAGAGTGAGTCAGGCAACTAGGACTGCCTTCCTATTGGTAGAGTGGATGTTTTGCTTTGTAGAGCTTTGATTACCTTCAAACCTTCAAACAATCTCAAGGTACAGAAAGAAATGTGTTCATAGGCTACAACACAATCTCAGAAGCTAAGAATTCTACCTTGAGTCTACATCACACGTACTGACATCTGCATAGACTGTATTGCTGCAGTGGCTTTAATCTATGCACCTATGCACACATAGATATTGTTTAAATGGGGACAGAAGAGAAATGTTAAGCTGGTGGTATCTATATTTCAACATGTGTGTCTCAAGCAACTACTCTTGCAGACAGAAGAATGGCTCAACATTTCCTCAGCAATGATGCCCATAGTCCAAATTGTTGTATTAATTTATACAAACTCTGCACACAGAAGAAAAGAATGGCAAAACCTCCAGAAAATGCAATGATTTCATCCTGTTTCTGCAAAATAGTTTAGGTGTTTAAAGCTTAAAAATGTGTGAAAGCATATCACAAATGAGTATTTAGCAGAGCGTATTGTGGCTCTGAATACAATCATAGAAGCAGCTATGACTTCTGACACCAGTCAGCTATGTGTACAAATAAACATTAGGACTGTTAAGGCTGAAAAGTGAAAGTACTGATTGTAGCATTTCAGGACCAAACACCTCTAAATGGGGGAGTGTATGACTACCCTGGAAGAGCAAAAAGACAGGAAGAACATACTTCTTTTAGGAGAAAAGAGTAAAATTAATCCCTCACTAAGAGTTCTAAAAATATGAAAACTAAATTACATAACAATTCTACCTTAAAGCTGGCATAAGAGTGCACACCTATACTCCGGCTCTCACTGGTAGAGGTAGAAGGACTGGTTAGGGTCATCCTTGGCTACATCATGATGAGCACAGCCTAGGCTTTGTCAAAACATAGCTTATGTCATGTAAGCCTCTAGACAAAGTAAGTGTAAGTTACGAATTAAAAATATCACTTCCACTTTGACACTGAATGCTGACTAAAAACAGCTGGGAGCAGCCAGGCATAGTAGCGCATGCCTATGACCCCAGCAATAGGAAAGGCAAAGGGAGGTGGGTCTCTGTGAGTTCAAAGCCAGCCTGGTCTACAAAGCAAGACAAAGATAGGCAAGACTACATAGGGAAGCCCTGTCTCGGGGGGAAAAAAATGTAAGTGGGAGCATGTAAAAATAGCCAGCCGTGATTCTACTTCTAGACTACAGATTCAGTAAGTTATCATTTTAATCATTAATACTGAATTAGAAAGTATTAACAAAAAAGGGGAAGAATGAAAATAGCCATCATATGAGATAAAGAAGAGTAAAAGAAATGTGAAACCAAGCATTTCCAATAAACAAAAAATATAATTTAGATAATGATGTTATCTTGGTCTTTTACAGAAAAACTTTGAAACTTCAGAAAATGAGGTTAAAGGAAGTGGCCTCTTAATTAAACCTATGAATCAACAGTAATATCATACTGTAAGGAAAAAATGATAAATTGCCTTACAAAATGACAGTTTTTCTGGAATAAAGAGCAACAAATATCCATGCTTCTAAATTTGAATCTTGCAATTGTGTTTTGTGTTCTTGCTTTATTTATATTGGAGAATGGGGACACCAATAAAAACACAACAGAAAAATTTTAGAACACCAAATTTAAAAGCAGCTCATGAAAATTCAATGCAAGGTTCCAAAGATGAGGGCTCCTGGCAGGATGATATAATTTTCAGTTATATTTTGACCCTTTATGGAAATTGTGAAAATAAAATTGTAGAACACTACTTTTCTAATGGCTGTTTGTACTTCTATGTGGATGACAATCCCTGCCTAAAGTCAGGGAAATCCTACAAAGCAAGGGCTCTATGCAGCCAGAGAAGTTCTAACTTAGAAGATCAAAGTTATTATATAGCTTGGACAAACAACTGGTAATAAAATTAATCAAGTAATACTGTGCTGAGATATATACTCTGCACATATACATATGTGTAAAGATATGCATGTGGTAAACAATGCACAAAACCATATATAATTTAAAGTGCTTTTCTTAATTGTATAGGTACCTAAAATAATAAACAAAACTTGTATCCCATAGAGATGGAAATTTGACAACTTTGGGGTACAACTTAGCCAAATTTAAAGTAACAATTTGAAAAAGAAAATATGCATAAAACCCAATTTTACAAGTACAGATGTTGGTCAAACATGTAAACAAAGGTACCTATTTCCAAAGCATGGTATAAGAGCACATTATACACTGAAGTAATTGCAACGCATTCGTATTTAGTTCCAATAAAGTTACAATCTGTAGTTGGAGTAGCCACTTTCAAACAAACTCGGTACTTCTCACTTGCAAATTTTGTGTGACTATGCATAATCTTTTAGAGCTATTTATTTTCTTCAAAGTAGCCTTTGTACAGAACTTGGATCACGTACCCATGCCTCTGGCTGAACAGGCTTGATACTGCTTAGTAGCACCTCTTCGTAGTTTCCATAGTCTGTGAACTTAACGACCGCCGTCATACCTGAAGAATGCAGGGCTTCAACTTCTGCTCTGTAAAACTGAGGAAGCAAAAGAAGTTTGAAACAGGATGTCAGTGTTACCGGCAAAGGCAATGTCTAGGTACCAAAGTACATGTCTCCACCCCCTTTGAAAAGCTGAGTTATCCAAGTATGTATCAGGAAGAACTGGTTCCTACTCAATACATTCTAGGAGTAACTAGCACATCTCAGACACATATTAAGCTAATCCCTGATGTTCCCTTCTCATGTCTGAGTGCTAGTAAGTTTAGAGCAATATGCTGGGATGTTATCCATTCCTCCTTCCCTTCCTCTATTGTTTGTAGATCATTGTGTTCTGAGTGGTTTTGAGTATATGCTGCAATCTTAAGCCTCGTAAATTGCCTCAGTTCACAAAAACTATCAATAGTCATCCTATGTCCTAGGAAAACATGTCAATACCTTCTTAGGAACTTACAGTTTAATCTTTAGCTCTCATGACTCTGTAGGGTAAATGAAAAAGTGTAGTATTCCATTTGTCTGGTTTGTATCTTCAAGTCTCCAAAATATAGCCCTGACACAGAGGTGAGTTTTTAAAAGCCTTTAAAGAAACCTAGCACCAAGTAAAGCCATATATTTAATTTAGTTTTTAAAGCATCTATGGCTTAATAAAGGTTATCCATGTTCAAAAAACAATAAAAACTTATCTATAATGTGGAAATTAGTGCATTACAGTTGTAATGACCAGCTATTTTAAAAATCCAAGAACTCAGGAAGAGCTTCCTGTGAGGATAGAATGCATTTAAATATAAAGAATGTTTAGCCAAGAAAAGCATTTCCAGGGGAAACTATGAGGCTATAAAGATTCACACAGGGAACTAACAGAAAATTTAAACTAGTTATGATGTGATATGACTATGCAACAAACAACAAATTAGGGCCAGTAAATAATCAAGGTCAGAACATGAAGGGTCTACTAACAGTTTGCAGTTCATGTACAGGTAAGAGATTTTAAGTAGAATGATCATGTGGCCTAAAAGGATCACAGTGATGGCAGTATCAATGAAAAACTTGGCAGATCTATGATTGCAGACAGGGAAAACAATTTGGAGGTTATTGTTATAATATTCAAGTCCAGGGGACAAAAAACTTGAGTAGTTTTATAGTGTAAAGAGAGATGGAAAACTGCCTCAAATTCTCAGTTCTTTGTCTGCTGAGCTGAGGTGGTGCCTAGGATGGAACTAGCCCAAGGGGCATGTCCCACGAAAGCCTTCACTTACCAGGAAACTGGGACAGAGGGGAAGGCATCCTATTGGGACTCTAAATGAGAGACGCATGGGAGAACAGCAAAATAAAAGGATCCAGAGGGTCCTAGAAATCTACAAGTAGAACAATATGATAGGCAGATTTGGGCCCAGGGGTCCCGCTCAAACTAAGGCACCAGCCAAGGACAATACAGGAGGTAAACTTTAAACCCCTTCCCAGATCTAGCCAATGGTCAGAATATTCTCCACAGTTGAGTGGAGAGTGTGATACGACTTTCTCACATACTCTGGTGCCTCACATTTGACCATGTCCCCTGGAGGGGGAGACCTGGTGGCACTCAGAGGAAGGACAGCAAGTAGCCAAGAAGAGACTTGATACCCTATGAGAATATATAGGGGGACGTAATCCCCTCAGAACAGTCATAGGGGAGGGGAATAATGGGAAAATGGGGGGGGGGAGGAATGGGAGGATACAAGGGATGGGATAAACATTGAGATGTAACAAGAATAAATTAATAAAAAAAAAAGAAAAAAAAAAAAAGAAAAAAAAATTCTCAGTTCTTCTATAGAAAATGAATTATGTAAACATTAGAATATACTAGTTGATCATCTCCAAAACATAATTACAGTAAAATTAAGGCACAGTTTCCTAATGTTTCCTAAGTTTTAGCCTATTTCTTTTCTTAAACTTCTAGTTTTGCTTTTATGTTAAGAAAAAAATCTGAAACTTGTTTATTCTTGACAAAACTTTTAAAACATGCTTCTTAAGCTAGGTGGCTTTAGTCCGTGATTGGTTGCATCACACAGTGAGTAGTGCCGATATTTAATACTTAAGAGTATAATCTAGACTCTAAAGACACCGCCTAACTGACTGTGCACACGTCAGTGTAAATGAAAGTGGTCACCTCAAAGGATCTTCCAAGAGCACGGGTGATAGCTCAAAATGTTTTCAATATCAAGATAGCCTGGGCCATTATTATAAACATATTCAACACAAGCAACAAATGAATTCAGCACATTGGGGTTTTTTTCCCTTAAATTCTTAATCAGTCTTTATTTTGATAAAGTACCTATTAAATATAGGCTATCACAATAACAAATAACTAGAATGCTTCATTGAAAAGAAATGTTGTATTTGACCCAGCACACTGATTTTATTTTAGACAATTATAATTAAGATTTAAGTTTTATTATAAAGTTTACCAAGTTCTGGGAGGCATTTGGGTATCAGCATACACAGCCAGAACTAAACAATTTACATATGCTTAGCAACTACTGTGCTATGGTTTGCTCAATACTCAACACTCCCCGAAGGAACCTGTCTGCCAATTTCAATTATTGGAACACAGACAGATCTGTTCTCCTCTGTTGCTCCATTTATCTCTGGCTGATCGTGCATATTCTGTCTTTTGTCAGTGGACAAAAACACCAAGGAGAAATCCTTTTTCCAGAAGAAGGTGGTTTTAGTCTTGCCAACAGTTAGCTGATGGAGTGTTACTGCCATTACTTGGGGCATAATTCTTATAGGACTTCAAGGAAAGACTGCATCAGATACCAGATCTTTGCAACATGCCTGAGTTTCAACTCCAATCTCTTATTTCTCTGGCTCCTGAACGTATCACTCATAACAAACACTACAGAAGCTCTCACACAACTGTCTTACTTGGTAGCATTTTTCTATGGTCTACAATGTAAGCTTCATAAATAATGATTTACAACCTTTTCTTGACTCTGAATGACGAAGAAGTAGCTAAGTGTAAAAAATTTCTCACTATTCAAATCAAGTATTTTCTTCTGACCTCCATGGGTGTTGGCATGAACATGTTCACAGCCATCTATACCATCCACTGCAGGGAATCTGACTCCCTCTTCTGAACTCCATGAACACCAGGCATACACATGGTGCACACACAGACACACAGGTAAAACAGTCATACACATAAAATAAAATGACTAAAATGTTTTTCAAATAAGTATCATGTAGTAAATCTAATGAACGAAATGAAAGACTTACACGATGAAAACTTTAAGATGCTGAGGAAAAAAAAGAAAAAACCAGGAATGGTGGCACACACCTTTAATCCCAGAACTTAGAAGCAGAGGCAGACAGATCTCTGTGAGTTTGAGGCCAGCCTGATCTACAGAGAGAATTGAGGACAGCCAAAGCTACACAGAGAGACCCTGTCTAAAAAAAAAAAAAAAAAAAAAAAAGATACTAAAAAGATAAATTAAAGATGATACCAGAAAATGAGAAAACTCCCATGCTCATAGATTGGAAGATTAATACAGTGAAAATGGTTCTCCTGCCAAAAGTATGATTGCGCTGCTAAATAAACACAGTAGTAAACAAACTTGTAAACTGTTAAATTCATAGATCAATCTGAGAAGTTTCTATCTTAGCAGATGGCTATTAACAAAGTGATCTACCACGAGCTAAGGTTCAGAGAATAAGAGACTGTAGAACGTTAAGCCCTATTAAGTACAAATACTGTAACTGCCCTCCCAAGCCACAGGGAAAAAAAAAACAAAAACAAAAACAAAAAACTCTAAGGTGGTGGATGACTACAGGGAAACTTTGTCTTCTGGACACAGCAGGGTAGTATACAAACTCACAGCAGCTGTGACAGCATGTGCAAAACCTGTGCCAGCTGAGGCTACACCAAATCCCAGCAAGGAAAAATAAGTTGGGCACACATTCCCACTCCAAGCCTTGAAGATACAGCACAGTCTTTTAAAGCTTGAATATAGTTTACAATGGGAGCATTGAACTAAAAGAGTTCTGAAAAGATGAAAAACAAATAGCCAAGAAACATTTTCTTTGTTTTGTTTTTTTGTTGTTGTTGTTTCTTTTCCAAGATAGAGTTTGCTGTAAAGCCTTGGCTGCCCTGGACTCAATTTGTAGACCAGGCTGGTCTTAAACACACAGCAATCCGCCTGCCTTTGCCTCCCTGGATGTTGGGATTAAAGGTGTTCACCACCATGGCAGCTGAAACACTTTTTAAAACATTCAATATCCTTAACCACTAGGGACATGAAAATTAAAACTACTTCCATTTTATCCCAGTCAGAATGGTTTAGGTCCAAAAAAAATGACAATAAGTGCTGGTGTGAATGTGGGAAAAGACAAACACTCACTACAGGGGAGCAAAGCCTGGTGCAGGCGCTGTGGAAATCAGCAGAGAGGTTCCTTAGAAAACTGCAAATAGATCTTCCACATGCTCCAGCTATAGCACTTTCGGAAATACACAGAAACGACTCTGTTCCCTACTATAGCGGTACCTGCTCATCCATGATCACCAATGCTCTATTCACAACAGCTAGGAAGAGCAAAGAGCCTAGATGTCTACCAACTTAAGACTGGAGGATGAGAAGACGCTATAGCTGCACAATAGAACATTATTCAGCTACTAAGAAAAACACAATTATGAAATTCACAAGTAAATGGAGGTAAACCAAACTGAAGAAGGCAAATGCCACATCTTCTCTCATCTGCAAATATTAGCTTGAATCATGAGGTATGCACGCTTCATTTGGTATTTCATTAGTAAGGGCTGATAGGTTGGAAGAGAGGAAGTTGGAAGGAAAGGTAAAGCAAGAACTTGACGATAATACCCTACTGATGAAAGGAATACATAATTAAGTCATAGTATGTGGAGACAGCAAGCTGCTACTAGCCTGGAATCTTCAGTCCCCATGGCTAGCTCTCAGAACTCTGAGAGGTACTAAGTAATTACCGAAGGAAAACACCCCTACCCAGATCTATCCAATGGATAGGACATTCTCCACAGTTGAGTGGAGAGTGGGGTCTGACTTTCAAACGAACTCTGGTGCCCCATATTTGACTACATACCCTGCATGGGGAGGCCTGGTGACACTCAGAGGAAGGAAAGCAGGCTACCAAGAAGAGACTTGATACTCTATGAGCATATACAGGGGGAGGAGGTCCCCCTCAGTCACAGTCATAGGGGAGGGGAGTAAGGGGAAAATGGAAGGGAGGGAGCAATGGGAGGATACAAGGGATGGGATAACAATTGAGATGTAATATGAATAAATTAATAAAATATATTTTTTAAAAATGGGTATCAATCCAGCCTGAAGAGAGGAAGAGGGCGGCCCCACCTCTGGGAGGAACTACTGGCCCTGGATAGGTGCGGAGAGAGGAGAGCCAGTTTTGTTTAGAGTGTACTTCCCGGTAAGCTGACCATACTACACTCGAGGACCCCACATCTAAGATGATATGGGCAACACAAATTGGACTTGATGGGGATAATACATTTTTAAATAAAAAAATTGAAAAACAGGACACAAAGTTGAGTGGGTAAGGAGCAAGGGGTGGATCTGGGCAGAGTTAAGAAAGATGTCAAATATATTTAAGCACATCACAGAAAATTCTCAATGAGCTAATAAAAAAAAACAAAAAAAACCTAACAACATTCTGGGTTCTTTTCCCTTCTTGTGCTCACCCAGTTTCCCAGCTGTCAAAAGATTTGTATCATTGTACTTCTTTTTGCTTTTCCTCCATGTCTTCCTCTTCTCCTTTCCTACCATGGCTTCTTTCTTTTCCCTTTAACCAACTCATAATTATTAATTTATTTATTATAAGGTGAAAACTAGCTAATATATATTTCTCTCTCTTTTTTTTTTTACAGGAGATTCACATAGCTTTGTACCACTAAAATGCTCCCCCTCCCACCCCCCGCACCTTGGGAATAAGTAAAATTTTCAAGAAAGTAAACATCTATAGTTTAAAAAGTGATAAGTAAAATACGACTGAACTAAGTTTAATCACTTTTAACATGGTTCTCAAATGTAAACTAAAGCAAATTCTGCCTAAGCACGCACAAAAGATGTTAATTTTTTTTTCTTTTATGAATTACATACCTATAAATCTCCTTAAAGGCTCAAAACAAGCACAATTACAGAATAAAATATAGAATACCATCTAATACTCCCAGGAGAACATCTTACAGTATGTAGCAATGTGTTTGCAACATTCATACCTTGTTGTCTTCCCAATAAAGTGCAAAACATTCATCTCCAGGTTTCCACATTTTTGCATACTCCACAGGAATAGATGATTCTATCACCTTTTCAGGCTTAATTGGCCCAGATCTTCTTTTGGGGCCACTGTTATAAAATATTTTATCATCATAGGGTCCAGCTGTGACAGGTCCTACTGGCTTAATTGGTCCTACACGTCTTCCTTTCAGTGGCATATCTGTTTCTCCATTTGGAACACCAACAAAACTATTACTTCGGACAGGATTCTGGTAATCAGTATTTACACTAAAATGTTTTTCAATTTTCAGACCACTAAAAGCTTCATTATTCATTGTCCGTGATTTTCTGTCATAAAAATGATCAGGATTACCTGTTTGGTTTTCTCTTTTCCCTCGTTTTTGATTATTATAATCTACAAATTCTTGAGGAAGTGGGTTTTCTTTTGCCTCTACATACAATGGACCTCTTCCTGATCTGTTTTGCATAGAGTTATCTCTTTTTTTAAAAGTGCCATCGTTGTGCTGAGAACTTATCGGATATGAAGCGTCTTTAGTTCTGTCATATCTAGAATACGGCCTATCGCACTTGATCCTCTCTTCAGCCCACACTTCAGAACCTGAAGAACCACTGGGTCTTTCAGAGCCTCTATTTCTAGATGATATGCTGCTTTCTAAAGCTGACTTCGAATTGGGGATGTCTCTTTGAAAACGAGGAGGTTTCTCATTTCTCAGCTGCCTGGTATCGTTTCGAGGAAGATGTCTTGCTTGACTGCTATCTTTTATCCCATTTTGTTCAGTATTCGACACTCTGTGCTGTCCTTGATGAAGGTGTTGTGGCTGAGACTTAGGTTCTAAAAGGGAGAAGTACATCAGGCATATTAGAATGAGGAACAGCACTGAGGGCTACTTACTTTTAATGTGCCTAAAATTATTCTATTGGTAAAAGGTTACTATTTTAACATCTCCTGTCTTCATACCATGTTACCTTACTTCTCAGCTTCTTCTGAGTTCTAGTTATCTACCACGAAGTCTTCCTGGTTAGCACACTAGAAAAGTAAAGTGATGATGTGACTCAAGATAAAAGTAGTTTAGTAGCTACAAATTTATTCTATGTCAAATGAGGACACACACACACACACACACACACTCTCTCTCTCTCTCTCTCTCTCTCTCTCTCCCACTGTTTCATAAAAATGTCTACAGTATTACACAATATAATGATTTGTCTTTGATGAAAATGTTTGGGTTTTTATGTTTGTTTGTTTGTTTGTTTGTTTTGACATAAATTTCTGTCAAGAAACAGGTCCTGTACTTTACCTAGGATCATCACTTTTCCAAAGAAGGGCACTAATGACATTTGGTTGACCTATGTCTTGCATTGCAAGAAATACCCTATCAATGTCCAGATAGTAAACACCAATTTAATACATCCCTGTTTCCAACACTCAGTAGAAGCACAAGAACTGTCATATAAAGTGCTTAGATCAACAAGAATAAAGGAGATGTTTAAAAGTTCCAAATCAGACTATAGAGATTCAAAATGGCAAGATAAGCAAGCAAATAAAAGAAAACTCATCAAAGCATATCCACAGATCAGTTAAAGTAAAATGAATTATTTTCTAGATAAGTTTCTAAATGCATGCTTACCATATATTAATTATGAAAAAAAGAAATACCCAAGGCTCCAAATGCCTGCCAACTAGACTGATGAGAAAATTTCCCCAAGAGTATCGATCTTAAAAACATACTCATTCCTAGAGAACTTTCAGGCCAGCTGTGGCGGCTCACACAGGTAGGATTTGCTGAAGGAGGTAGAGGCAAGAGGATCAGCCTGGGCTACACATTTTTCTGGGTACTGGAGAGATGGCTCAAGAGTTAAGAGAACTTTAAGGCCCCACAGGCTAGCATAGGAGGTAGGTTACTACACAGACCTCACCTGCCACCCCATTCCTCCAAGTCCAAGCTCCGAGTCTTATTTCCAGCTCTGCAGCAGAACACAACTGCAGTCTGGCATCCTTCTCTGCCAAAGAATTGCATAAAGCTTTCTCTTTCAACCTTCCATCCTCCCCACTCCCATTATCCCAAGCTCCACCACCATCAGCATTCCCTTAGGCATGCCAGCCTCACAGGCCTGAGAGAACTGTAAGCTAACGAGAAATCTCCACCTCCCCTCTTCAAAACTCAATCCCCTTTTCCACCTCATCTCTGTAGTACACACCACCTACTGCAGCCTCCCCTACTGTCTACCTCCAACTCCAGAGGTTCATGTATCTTCCTCTCAACTCATCCTGTTTATCCCAGCCCACAACTCTAGCAGGTATTGCTTGGGAACACACAGGCCAAGGAAGCAAGGAGCTTAATTGAAGATTATAATTGTTCCCTCCTCTTTTCCAAATCCAATGCCCCAAATTCATCACCACCTCTGTAGAGGACTACCTGTTATGGCCTCTCCAATACTCTCTGCCCCCATTCCCAGGGGACTAAGTAGTCCTAGTGGAGCGCCCAGCTTTCCTCCCTCCTATAAACTCCTTCAGCTCCTATTCACATTTCTGAGTGTCAACTCTTACTCACTAAAAACAATTTTACCCCAACCACCTCCAGTGGCCACAATTATCAGGAATCCAGAAGTGTTTTCTACCAGGCAATATACAGCTACTATACTCTCCTAAGGAGCAGAGATAACAACAGAAACCACGGAATAAAACATCCACCAAAAGAGACAAGATCAGCTAACTGAGTTGTTAGTTGTTAGGGATCCCATATTAACCCACAAAAAAGCCAGGCTGTTTCCAAGACTATAGGCTGCCCTCCGCAAACAGCAAGGCCCCAGTGCTGAAGACAACACCCACACAACTCACTGAACATGGAGATGGTGAATCGGTGCCTACATAGAGCCTTCATCCATATGTTCTAGTGTCTTTGGGTTAGGAATATACTCTGCAGGCTACCATAGGAAAAGATATAAACAGCAAACCAGGCACAAACCCTTTGATCTAGCCTCCTGCCTGCAAGATCTGCTAGTGCAAGGGTAGCACAAAGTTTGTGCCGATATCTGGTTTGATTTAAGGCCTACTCTACAAGATGGCACTCATACCCAATACTGCTTGGGTACCCAAGAACCCGAGACTAGACAGCCCAGGGAACAAAACGCACTGTCCTTTAAAACACAAAGTA
Organism: Acomys russatus; assembly: GCF_903995435.1. Classification (NCBI taxonomy): domain Eukaryota; kingdom Metazoa; phylum Chordata; class Mammalia; order Rodentia; family Muridae; genus Acomys; species Acomys russatus. The sequence goes on along the minus strand of NC_067154.1, from coordinate 29,355,828 downwards.
GCAGAACAATGACTTCCAATCAAGTTCTGTTATACTCAAAGATCAGTGTCTTGTTCAGCCATCATCAGAGAAGCTTCCTCCTGCAGATAGGCATAAATACAGATATCCATATCCAGACATTTTGTAGACAGTAAAATATCTTGGAACACTTATCCTTAAGTGGGATGTTTCTGTCAAATTCCTCCCCTCGGGTCTCAGGGACTCTCGTTGATGTGGACCTTGAAAGAGTGTGAGCGCCATAGGGAATAGAGAAAAACCAAAGAAAGGCCTCTATATCAACATGAATGAGGCACATATGAACTCAGAGAAACTGAGGCAGCATGCACAGGGCCTACATGCATCTTCACCAGTTCAGGTCCTATTCCTAACACCAAAGAAATCTCCAACTGACAACCACTTGCCAGTGAGAATTTAGTTTCCTCTAAGGGAGTCTCACTGGAGAAACAAATTACTCTCAAGGGTAGGCTCTGTGCCCAGCAGTAGACAGCAAACTAAAAATGAACTCAATGGCATCTTCGGAGGCCCCTGTCTCATAATGCCATGTCAGCTATCTTCCTTATCTAAAAAAAAAAAAAAAAAAAAAAAATCTTATTTTTTTATTTTTCTATTCTATTTCCTTCTCCTTTTTAACTCTACCAGTCCTTTGCATATACATACAACTTTCCTGAGTATGCAATGGAGTGGGTTTCTTTCTTGTGCCTTTTCTTGGGCTCTTTCCTTCTGTTTGTTTATTTTGTCCAATTCTGATGTGTTAGCTTTGTTTTATCTTAGTTTATTATATAAGGGAGGATTGGGGGCATGGAAACCATCATCATGTTATACTGTGTAAGAAAAAGAACTATTTCTAATAAAAGGGAAAAAAAACCTGACTGACTCTGTGCACATACTACTTACACGTCTATCCTGAAAGCACAGACTTATTGTCTTTATTTCACAAGTAAAGAGTCAAAGCAGTGGGCCTCAGCTAAAAACCTGCTGAGAAAGTGTGGAGTCTAGAGCTAAAGTAAAGCCTCGCTGAGGCTAAAGCCCATGTCTTCTCAGTACGCCGATCTACATCCCCAGGAAAAGCAAACAGCAAGTACCCAGTGACATATTAATCACCTCCATCTGTTCATTCTGGTAAAGTGCAGAAAGTGCAAAAGCCCTTTAGAAATCCCTGAATGGTTGAAAAATACATTTGGATGCCAGGACTGATAAATCCTGATCTAAAATTAACAGTATTTCATTTTCAAGCAGAAAAACTAAAACCATTACAAAGAACTGGTTCAACAGTTAAAAGCTTTAAATATCAACATGTAGAGAGAGCATATTTCGGAGGTTTGTATCAGGGTCAGCCATCCACCAGTTTTATAACCTTAGACAAGATATTTAACTTTTCTTAATCTCATCTTAAAATCAATAAACATTCATATAAATAATGTATTATATAAAAAGAATCTCACTTAAAATCTGTGAAATACTTAGAACTCTCAGTAAACATTAATGATCATTATAATGACATTATAAATACTATAATTATATAAGTGAGATTATATACCAATACCCAGGAAAGTCCTGCACTTGGATGAGAAGCTCGTGCCTATTTATACCAATGCTATTCAGTCATCCTAATGCTGTAACCCTTTAAAACAGCTCATGTTGTGGTGATCCACAGCTATAAAATTATTTTCATTGCTATGTCATACCTGTGATTTTGTAATGTAATTATCTGTGTTTTACTATAGTCTTTTGGGGGAGGGGATGAGAACCACTGATTTACACATTCCCATTGCCATGAATGCCCACCACTACTTAGAATATTAACTTTAGCTTTCTGCTTGTTTGCTCTTGTAAGTAGGGTAGAAAGAATGCTTTATTAAAAACTTTATTGCAATGTTATAAAAGAGAATAGCCAAGATACATTATCAGGAAATCCTGCTGCTACGGACAAAGTCTGGCATTACAGAGAAGCCCTCCACTTGGTGCAAAATGGCAGACTATCTTTGCCTGTGGGTTCCCTCTTCTCTATCTGATTTGGACAGCCAGAATTCCCCACATTCTCTACCCGAGGACTGTCCTATAACCATCACAGGTTCAATCCCCTTCCTCCTGAATAAAGTCGTACTTTCATACTTTTTTTTCACTTAAATAAAAATCCATATATCCTTAAATTTTTAGAAACTGAAAACTCTTGCAGCCCTATCACTGGAAAAGTGACAAAGTAATTGCACCTCCACACACGGACACTGTTAAAGTCTCAGAGGTCATTTTTTAATGCAATGCACAGAAACTGCACATTTCCATACACAACAACAAAATGCTTCTGTTCTTCACAGGTAGGGGCTCCAGCCTACTGTGAGATTAGCAGTATTAGCACTTCTCAGTCAGTGAGCATAGCTGCCTCATCCAATTCAGTGCTGTAAGCTTTAATAGTTTTTTATTCTGACATATTTTTTATTATAAAAGCTTAGAATAGCCCCCAATTTTTAGAATATAATTTACTTTTCAAAATTAAAATATAGTTACATAATTTTCCCTTTTCTTCCCTCCAACCACTCCTATGTGCCACCACCCCATTCTCAAATGCATGGCCTCTGTCTTTAATTGTCTTATAATGGCCATTTATAATGGTATAAGGTGACACTAACGTAGAAAATAATGCAGCTAAAAATTAGCAAAAAAACTCAAAAGAAGTAGATTATTATGATGAAACTAGCAGAAGTGTTGTGTGTTTTAGTTGAGCTCTAAAGAATAAGAAATGCAGCACAAGAGAGAAGAGTGCTCCAAAGTGAGCAAACACACAACCCTCTCATGTCTATCTAAAAACATCGTCACCTGTGCTGCTTTCAAAGGAAAAAGTACCTTGTCTTCCAATATCCCTATGTTGATTCTCATTTACACTAAATAAAGACACCAAATCCAGAAAAGTGATTACACATACATTAGCATTTCCTTTAATCTGATAAAGTCTTCATTAATTATTCAAAAATATACATTGCTTTCCTAGGCTCAATAAATTCTATCAAATAAATGATATACATTAAACTAAACACTAAGCTTAAGATGAATATATTTATTAAAATTTTAATGTCCCAAACTTCCTTTAGAAATAAAACTCCACTGTTAGGAAATTATAAATAAATCCTTATTATTATGAATTAATAAATCATGAAAACTCTGAGAACGTATATAATAGACAACACAGCAATCCCACCTACAGCCAGGACCCGGCTTAAACTGCACACCATGCTGGTGCTGCTTACAGATGAAAATAAATGAATAGTTTAATCCAGAGAACTTCCCTATATATTTAACAAACAAATTAGTTTAGTTTAGGCCATAGTTTATGATAACACTCCACTTTGTAGATGAGGAAGCTGAAGAGGCTGATTAAAGTCAAATAACCACCAATACACAGCTGGATGTAACCACACATTCAAGCTACTAGCTTTAATTCAGTAATAACCATGAGTTATTTTTACAATTTTCTCATAAAATTCTGGATTATCATTAAAGCATTTTTTGTCAGAGATATTTTCTTAAAGTACTGTGTGACCAAATCTGTTCCTGCCTCTTCTCTGTCAGTTCCATGGCCACTCAAACACAGTACTGTGTATTCTGGGGAAATGTGAGGCCTTGTCCTAAGCAGTTTTAGGTCAGCATGTTCATTTACATATCCTCACCTGCATAATGTCTGCACATGTTCAAGGCTCTTCCTCTGGCTTCTTTCAGCTATCAGCTCAGAACTCATTTCAAAAATTAGGACCATCTCACCCACCCTTGAGATTAAGTTAGATTCTAGCACATGTACACAGCAGCTGTGACAGAGCAGAACTGCTTTGCTCACTCGCTGCCTTTGCAGGATGTAAGATCTGAGACTTTTGTTTGCTACTCCTCTCTTTGAACAGTGTCTAGTAACATAGTCAGCCCCAATTAATATGTGCAAGCAATAAGGCAAACCGCTCTCTAGTACTTTCTAAAATAAGTTACATGACTTTTTTCTGAACTGAGTATTTTTCCAAGGTCAAGAACACAATAATTTTAGACTCAACACTTTCCCTAAAATACATATTCATGAAATTTCCAAACTATATTACCACATGAGAAAAGCCAAATTCTTGCGATTTAAAGCCAAAACATTCTGATAAAATACAAAACTATCTTACAGAAAAAATATCAAAGTACACTGACAAAATGAAATTCAAAAAGAATGTCCACATATGGTCTGATGGTCCTGAGTAATCCAGGGCCAGTGCATCAGGGTACTAATATATAAGCTGAACCAAGCTGAAACCCCACAACAATTTCTGCAAAGCAAAAACAATTCATTAAAGATACTTATTATAGAAGATGGAGTTAACTAAGTAGTGTATAAGTGAACACAACAATCTATAATAGGGATATTTTATATATACATACATATATGTATGTATGAATATATATGTATGTGAGAGATTATATATATTTTTACAGCTCAAAACTCAACTAGCTTTCTTCAGTTGTATAAATCAGGATATTTTGTGTAAATCTTTAAAGTACTGAGTACATTTTATGACAATCATAAGATCCTATTCTAAAAATTTACGAGTTTAAACCTTATAACTTTGTTTCCTCTATTAAAAATCTCTTCTATAAATGCCTTTTCTGTGATTCAGAGTTAGAGCTTAAAGCATAAGGCCAGAAACTGTCATTCTTATCAAGTATACAAATACAAAGTTATTAAATCATCATGTAAAATTTAAAGTACTTTAAAAACAAAATAAAATCTTCTCATTAAGTTACTTATCTCACCTTACATCCTGATCAAGCACTCCTCCCTTATTTCCTCCCAGGCCCCCCATCATGCCCCACCTCACCCCCCTGTCCTATTAACCTCCTCTTCTCTGAGGAAAAGGGGAGGCAACCCATGGATGCCAAACCACCAGGGCACAGTAAGTATCAGTAGGACTAAGGGCATCCTCTCCCACTGAGGCCAGACAAGGCAGCCCAGCTAGGGGAAAGGGATCCAAAGGCAGGCAACAGAGTCAGAGACAGCCCCACTCTAGTTGTTCGGACACACATGAAGACCAAACTGCATATCTGCTATTATATGTGTGGGGACCTAGATCTAGCCCACATATGCTCTTTAGTTGGTGATTCAGTCTCTGTGAGCCCCCATGCGCCTAGGTTTACTTTATAGTTCTTGTGGTTTCCTTAACCCCTCCAATTCCTTCAATATCCCCTCCCCTCTTCCACAAGAACTGCCCCCCTTGCAAGTTCTGCCTAATGTTTGGCTTGTGGGTCTCTAAATCTGTTTCTATCAGCTGCTTGGTGAGGCCCTTCAGGACTGTTAAGCTAGAGTCCTGTCTGCAAGCATAGCTGAGTATCATTAATAGTGTCAGGGTTGGCTCTCTTCCATGGGATGGGCCTCAGGTTGAGCCAGCCATTGGTTGCCCATTCCCTCAATCTCTGCTCCATCTTTGTTCCTGTATATCTTGTGAGCAGGATAAACTTTGAGTTGAAGGTTTTGTGGGTGGGTTGGTGTCCCCATCCCTCCAACTAGAAGTCCTACCTGGATACAGCTGCTGGCCACTTCAGGCTCCATATCTCCCACTGCCAGTAGTCTCAGCTAGGGTCACCCCTATGGACTCCTGGGAGCCACTTCTGTCCCAGAGATCCCCCAACTATTTTCCTTCTCTCTCTCTCAGTTCCCCATACTATGCTCTCCCCACACCCAATCCCTACTGCATTCCCCTCTTCAACACCTCTCCCACCCAGTTCCCTCTGTCCATACACCTCCAATGACTTTGCTTTCCCCTTCTTTGTGCAATTCAGGCATCCTCCCTGGAGCCCTCCTTGTTATTTAGATTCTTTGGGTCTGTGGATTGTAGCATGGATATCCTGGGCTTTATGGCTAATATACACTTATAAGTGAATACATACCACGTCTGTCTTTCTAAGTCTGGGTCACCACACTTAGGATAATATTTTCTAGTTCCATCCATCGGCCTGAAAATTTCAAGATGTCTTTGTTTTTAATAGCTGAGTACTATTCCATGTGTAAATGTACCACAGTTTCTTTATCCATTCTTTGGTAGAGAGACATCTAGGTTGTTTCCAGATTATGCCTAATACGAATAAAGCTGCTATGAACATTGTTGAGCAAGTGCCCTTGTAGTATGGTGGAGTATCTTTCAGGTGTATTCCCAGAAGTGGTATAGCTGAGTCTTGAGGTAGAGCTATTGCCAATTTTCTGAGATACTACAAAATTGATTTCCAAAGTGGTTGTACAAGTTTGTACTCCCACCATCAATGGAGGAGTGTTCCCCTTGCTCTACATCCTCACCACCATGACCTGATCTTTGAGTTTTTGATCATAGGCATTCTGACAGGTATAAGAAGAAATCTCAGAGTTATTTTGATTTGCATTTCCCTGATGACTAAGGAAACTGAATGTTTCTTTAAGTACTTCACGGCATTAGAAATTCCTCTGTTGAGAATTCTCTGTTTAGCTCTGTATCCCATTTTTAATTGGGCTATTTGGTTTGTGGTTTCTTGAGTTCTTTACATACTTTGGATATCAGCCCTTTGTTGGATGAAGAGCTGGTGAAGATCTTTTCCTGTTCTGTAGGCTGCCATTTTGTCCTATTGATGGTGTCTTTTCTCTTACAAAAGCTTCTCAGTTTAATGAGGCCCCATTAATTAATTGTTGATCTTAGAAACTGAGCTGTTAGTGTCCTGTCCAGGAAGTGGTCTCTTGTACCATTGCGCTCAAGGCTATTCCCCACTTTCTCTTCTATTATTAGACTAAGTGCATCTCATTTTATATTAAGGTTTTTTTTTTTTTTTTTTATCTACTTGGACTTGAGTTTTATGCAGGGCGATAAATATGAATCTATTTGTATTTTTCTGCATGTGGACACCCAGTTAGACCAGCACAGTGTGTTAAAGATGCTTTCTTTTGTCCATTATACAGTTTTGGCTCCTTTGTCAGAAATCAAGTTTGCTTAAACGTGTGGGTTTATTTCTGGGTCTTCGATTCGATTCCATTGATCATCCAGTCTATTTCTACGCCAGTACTATGTAGTTTTTATTACTATTGCTCTGTAGTATAGCTTGAAGCTAGGAATGTTGATACCTCCAGAAGTTCTTTTATTGTACAAAGTTGTTTTAGCTATCCTGGGTTTTTTGTTTGTCCATATGAAGTTGACAATGACTGTAGGGTGGAGGCTGCAAGAAGATTCAGCACTGAAGAGTGCCTGCTCCTCTTCCAGAGGACTCACAGCCCACAACCGCCTGAGACTACAGTTCTAAAGGAGTAGATGCCTTCCTCTTGGTATTTGCAAGCGCGAGCGCGCGCGCGCACACACACACACACACACACACACAAAATAACAAAATAAATCATAAAAAATATTGCAGAGTCCACAGGAAGAAGTAATCCATCAAGATAAACTTGTATGAGATGGCTAATTTTGGATTAAGAAAAGCATAGCGTATTTGTGAAGCACACCTTTAGATGGGTCTGTGAGGGTACCTCTAGAGGATTGGCTGTGGTGTGTGCTGAATGAAAAGGGAAAAGGTAAAGTCAGCTGGGCGCCAGTGCTCCTTAGTCTCTGCCCTCCTGGGCAGCCCAGACACGAGCAATCTGCCCAGCATGGCTGCACTTGCTGCTGCGCTTTCCCTGTCATAATGGGCCACACTTGCAGACTGTGAGACACAATAACTTTCTCCTTAGTGACTTCTTGTCAGAGACTTGGTCACAGCAAGGAGAGAAATAACACTATGTACTACAAAACTTCTATGCTGGACTGAATGTGCTGTTCTGGATGACGTTCTTCAAAGCATCCATTCCGATGTCTACAAAGTATGTCTTCCCTAATGTGTGGTCTACGTCAGCTACTTCAACCGTGTTTGTGAGAGTCTGTAATGATTGGTGTGCTAGACTCATCAGCTTGAACATCTTACAAATGCTGAGTTTTAAATTTTCAAAAGAAATGGATGAGCTAGTTTTTAAATCAGACATGGTGGGAGTAATCAGACCACAATAGCAGCACAATAAAAAGTCAGGCCTCCACTGCCTGCCCAGGTTCTTGTCTGAGAGCCTGGTGTGAGCCATCTAAGAGCACACTTCCCTTTCTCAGGCTTCCCTTCCCACTGCTCCCACCCACAGCAGTTGCTCAGGTCCCGCTGCTTGCTCTTCCACCTTGACGTGACCTCTACATTCAACTTCTTGACTGACCTCGCGCTTTGATCTTACAAACTTATTATGTCTAAAAGCTAAACTCCAAATTGCTCTTTCCTCTCAAAATAAATTGATGTTCAGAAATGCCAAGCCAAAAAAAGTCATAAATTGGGAAAAAGAAAATATCCTAAGTCCCAGATCTTTAGTTCTTATGAGTAAGACATTTTCTCTCCTCAACCATGCTTATCTGTCAAATGGAAATCACAACATCATTTAGTGTTGGCAAGCCTTTAGCACAATTCCTAGAAAACAGTTCTCAATAAATAGCATCCATCATTTTAAACAGAGAAGAAAACCTTAGAACAGTAAAAATGAAAGAAAAGCTCATGTTGCTAGCATTCTGACAAAGTAAGTCTATATTTAATAAAACAAAGTATCCAAGAAAATTAATTATATATTACACCACAAAGTAAAACTATATAAATTTAGTATCAATCTCTTCAACGGGGATAATCTTCCCCAAGTAACTAATATTTGATTGATATGTTTTACATATATATTTTTTTTTCAAAACTTCATTTTGAGTTACAAGCACAAGTAATAGTATTCTAAGCCATAGTCTGGAAGAACTCACAGACCCATACAATCTCTTTTCAAGGTATTTTATAGACTCTCTTAACATCTAAGTCCTTTGGAGGTTTGGCTGCCAGTAAATTCTGGAGATGTGTGTAGCTTAGTGCTGGCTAAATGACTAGTTTAAGAAAATATTTACATAGGTAATGCATATAACATGTTAAGATTTCTAAAATATGCAGGCTACAAACCACAAGAAACTAGATGCTCTGTTGCTGTGATAGAACACCCTGAGAAACAACCTGGGGAAGGAAGCATTTGTCTGGCTGACATTTCCAGGTCACAGTCCATCAGTGTGTGGAGGTGCAGCTTAGTTCTCAATACCTGCCTAAGCTGCATGGAGCCCTGGGCTCAGCTGCCTGTGCTGAAAAAAAAGTGGCGGGGGGGGGGGGTGGTTAAAAGCTAATACTAGAAGAAATTTTCTAAGAAATGATCAGTTATGTCTGATGGAATATTTAAAAATAAAATTGAAGAAGTGATAGCATACTTCGATCTTCTAGAGGAATTATATATGATATGAAAGTAAATGTACTACTAACCTGTATTAAATTTAACAGAAAAAAATCTTGTCTTTAAAGAAGGATATATATTTTCTCAATTAATTTGAAACACTATACAGAATATGATACATATTTAATATTCTTCAAAGTACTTGAGAACATTTGTATTCTATATTTTGGCATAATGATATGACTTAGAGATGAGATCCAAGTATAAATACCCCAGTGCTGTTAGCATGCCTACAATTTGACTATTATCTGCCATATAAGGTCAGATATGAAATCTCCCACTTTATGGCACTATATCATAACCAAAAAGATCCATATTTTGTAGCCACCTGGGTTTCACAATTTTGGTTTGGAAATGCATAACGAAATTGACACAAGAAGTCCATCCAGAACCAAGCTTGCTGTGCTGGCTGGTTTTTGTCAGCTTGACACAAACCTATGCATATCTAGGAAGAAGGAATCTCAACTGAGGAAATGTCTTCACCACACTGGCCTGTAGGCAAGTCTAGGAAGCATTTTCTTGATTAATGGCTGCTATGGGAGGACCCAACTCAGTGCGAGTGGAGCCAGCCCTGCGCAGGGGATCCTATAAGAGAAGCAGGCTGAATAAGCCACGGGGAGCATCTGCTTCGGTTGCTGCCTCCAGGTCCTTACATTGAGTTCCTGCTGTGATTTGTGACTTCCCTTCATAGAAGACTGTAAACTCTCAGAGGAAATAGACCCTTTCTCCCCAAGCTGCTTGTGGTCATGGTGTTTATCACAGGACTAGAAACCAAACAAAGACAAATACTGACTTTTGGAATCCTAAAACTAAACAAAATCCTGAGACAGCGATTGAAGTGAACAGAAACAAAACACAGAGGCTAAAGAAAGCTCTATTATTCAATGATCTATCAGAATTGTGAATATGTGTGCATGTGTCCATGCACATAAGTGTAAGTGTATGTGTGTGGTGTGTCTAATGCTACATGTGCATGTGTGTGTATGTGAGTGTACATTTATGTGTATACAGGCACACAGGTGAATATGTGTGTGTGCATGTTTGTGTGTATGTGTGTATTTGTGTGGCGTATATGTTATACATGCTATGTACGCATTTTGTGTATTACTAAAAACTGAACTCAGAGCCTCACGCATACTGAGGAAGTGCCTGCCACCAAGCTATGCCTCCTACTCACACATACGTTTTGAAGCTCCAAATCTACAAACCAGTGAATTACAAGTAGTCTTTATAGTGTCAGCTTCTATAAAGACCAAGACAACAATGCTAATATGAACCTAAATCAAACCATGGGATCATAACACTCTTCAGAATGTATCTATCCATTAAATGTTGTTTAGACTATCCTGAAAAGCTTTCCAGATGTTCCTCAGAAAAACGTTCAACATTCCTTACCATCAGTGAAGATATAATATTAGAATGTAATCAGAGAAATATATTCCAGGCTTTAACTCCAATTAAAAGGAAACAATGAAATTACAAAATTCTCTGAAAACCAGTTCAGTCACTTGTTTCAACTGTTTTTTCCTATAAACTGCAGCTCACTTAAGAATACTGTCACTTAGTGGAAGTAAATTAACAAAGGAAAAATAACAAAATTGTATATTCAAAAAAAATACACTTGAAGCAAACACCAATCAAGTGCTCCCATCAATCCTAGTGTCTTCACTGAATAAATGAACACAGAGCCAAGAGAAGAGAGAAACAGCTATGAGCACAATGACTTCTGCCTACAGATGTTTTCATTGTTGTGCAGCTGCTTATCCTTATGCGTGGACTCATGGATTTCTTCCTTATGGTGTCAGCATCATTAGAGTCTGGGACAGAAACCTGCAGCTGATGGAATGAGTGTCTGCTCAGACACAACAGTGACGCAGTAAATCAGCAGTGTTTTCACATCAGCCTGATTAAAGTATTGCCTAACCCATTCAAAACAACTAGTTGGCCTGATTATAGCAACAGAGTTTCCAAATAAAGGTCCAAACATTATTACAGATTATAAATACGCCAGAAAACGCACTGTCATTTATGAGACAAAACAAACCAACTAAGGAGCTCAGAAATGCTTGTTAAAGAAGATTTAACTATTTACTTAGTGAATGTTATCACTTCCTTAATATAAACTTTAAAATCCAGGAAATAAGGGAGCTTAGCAGAAGACATCATAATATGATAATCAGATATGATCTGGCATAGTTATAAACTACAATAACATTTCACTTCCATATGCCGAATCACAGATGAGTTACATACATATTCAATCCCACTAAAAAGAATATGAAATCAAACTCCTCATTTAGGAGGCACCATAAGATGTAAATGTGGGAGTCAGGGGTGGAAAGATCAAGAAAGGTCTGCGTGGGGTACTGCTGAGGGTGGGAGGCTAAGAATACTAAGAAGTCAGGAAGGAGAGCGGTAGGAAGATACAACAGATTTCCCTGCTGACCTTGCAGAAGCAAAACCACGTTACCTGGCCTAAGCCCTGTCCATGTGGCAATGTGAAGGCTGCTTGAAGGAGGTGACAGCAGCCCCAGCAACAAGAAGCAAAGATAACATAACAACAACAACAAAACCACATCAGTCCCGCACCTACAAGAAACCGGCTTCACAGCTTACAGCAAGTGAGCCTGTAAGAGGAACGTGGACACCAGCTTAGCTCACAACTCCAACTGGGACCTTAGCCCACTCTGTGCAGTCATTTGTTACATAGCAATGGAAAAACTAATGTGTCAGTCTTATATCAACAAATACTGCTTTACTATGTTGCCCTTTACAAACTGTCTATATCAAACATAGCTTTTCAAACATTTTCAAAATGTCTTTTCTGTATATGATTGACATAGACATAGCATAATGTATAAGTTATATGTAAATATACATATGCTTATATTTACATATAATCTATATTTATAATTATATAATTTATACAAAATCTAGTAATATGCTCTGGTTTTCATGAGATACAGATACTTAAATTTGTATTAAAAGCATTTTGCTTCAAAATTTATTTGCTTGAATTAAAAAACATGAAAGAAAAGTGATTTTAATCTTTAATCATTTTAAAACAATATTTGCAAACATTTACTATATTCTACATTTGTAAAAAGATACATATCTAACATATTTATTTCTCCTTCCAGTATCTATGTTAATTACTATATATCATTTATGTTAATATTATATATCATGTGAAAAAATATTACATTGTGAAAGCATATTTTCTTAGTAACATTTTCATACACTAGATACATGTGGAGAAAACCGAAGCAGACCAGTTTCACAACTGATCTAAGTGACATAAGGTGTGCTACAGCCAGTTTTCTGAAACAGCCATCTGTTTACACATCTACCTCTGCTGTCTACTAGAGCTGCGGCTGGAGTAATTTCATGACATTACTCAGCATACAATTAGGAGCAAAATAAGTTGGCATTTGTTTTCAGTACGTAAGAATTAAAACTTTCTCCAATGTTTCTGTTAAATGAAATTCACTACAAAATTCTCAGCAACCACCCAGAATAGAAATCGTTATGTACAACTGTAAATGAGATTGGTCTTCTGGAAAGAAATTGACATATTTTAAGTTAGCCTACCTTCTACATTCAAAGTTCCCATTTTAGATTCCAAGAAATCAAATAATGTGCTTGGTGCTGATGGTCTTGCGTTTCCCAGGTCTTCTTCGTCTTCAGGACGTACTCGGCCCCTGCCTTTCCCTCTACCTTAAGGTTTAAAAGTACATACATACATATATGGTGTGTGAAAACAAAAGGAGAAAGCACTAAGACACGGCAATCTGTAAAGCAGGCTGTACATGCATTTCTTCTCACGTCTTCAGTGAATTCTATTCTTTTCCAAAAAAACTGCATTAAATAAAGCTAGTAAGAGTTGTCTTCAGTCCTCTACATGATCTACTGAACATCTGTCAAGTGAATACAGGACTTAGCCTTGAAATAAACACATATCACCTTTTCCATTTTTTCATTTAAAAAGATTTTAACTTAAAATATACTTTATTTCTACATAATAATGTTGAGTTATCAAACTTAGCATTATTGTATCTGTGCATAGTAAAACTTTGTGGATAGTCCTATAACTTAAAGGTATCTCACATATTCACATAAAATTTAGACGCTCACTCTACATACTGAAATGCACATAGGTGGTTATTTATTTATATGTATATACATATGTATGCACAGAAATATTTCTCAATCTGTTTCTTAAATAATACCACTATTCACTACCTGATGACTAAAGAGTAAAACCAAGTAGAAAGTACTATTTGGTTAATTCCAAAAAGTTTAGAGACTGGTAAATCTTCTATAAAAATAGCAGAGCTCTACAAAGAGCTAATAGAACAAGGTAGTGTGCATCATGGCCTCTTTCTTGTCTGTAACAACTCTGACTTAAAAAAAAAAAAAAAAAAAAAGCATACTAGACAGTCTATCTCGAAACAGGAGACAGCCACAGGAAGCAGCCCACATCACCTCTATGGCTCCAAGGCCCATGCGCCTAAGAACCAAGGTGCTATCTAACTCTACAGCCCTCAAAGCATAGAACTCGGCTCGGCCCATCACACAGCCTACTGGCGCATGAACTATACCTCTAGGAGGTGGACCCACGACAGGCTTCTGTTTATTGCTGTTTAGAAGCACATTCAATGCTGCTTCTAAGTTGTTGGCATTATCCATAAGCGCTTGCCTCGATGCTTCTTTACTGAAACCCATTTCTGTTATGTGCTTCAATGCTTTCTCATCAACCTGAGAGGAATAAAGAGAAAGCTACGCTAATGACTGTACATAAGGCCAGATATCCATTAACTACTTATTGTTTTTTAACTCAAATTTTCATTCATAAGTATGGAAAAACTGTCACAGTAACATAAGATCCCAAGTTACTGCTTTTTCAACACTAATAGTCAAGGAAGAATCTGAGTTACAGCAAACTCCATTGAAAATCAAAAGAAGAAGAAAAAAAGAAAAGCTTATGTTATCAATTGGATCTCTGTGAGTTCAAGGCCAGCCTGGTCTAACAAAGTGAGTCCATGACAGTCAGGACTACACAGAGAATCCCTGTCTCAAATAAATAAATAAATAAATAAATAAATAAAATAAAATAAAACAACAACAAAAAAATAAAAATAAAAAAGCTGATGTTATGTTAGAATAAGCTCTTAAGAAAATTATATGGCAAAGAAAAATTTTTATAGTAAAAAGAGGGGGAGATAATTATATTTCCCCATCAACTACCAAAAAAAATACTAATTAAAATAATAATAATGATAATAATAATAATTTACACAGTATCTCAATAAAAATTAAAAGAAATATTTTTTTTAAATAAAAAATATTCAAAGCATAGCATATTTCCTCTATGGCTGACTCACTACACTTACCAGCTCTCTATAGACACCTTCATGTTTGCTCTCTGGTTTGGAAGCCTTTTCCTTCTGTGAAACCTCCCTATTTCGGTGACCAACAGCACCCATATTGAGATTACTTCTGGCACCACCTCCTCCTCCTCCAAATGTCTTGGTCTTTGGATAAGCAAAAATAAAAAATAAGAATAAGATTTTAAGTGTCATATAAACCATGCTATTACTTAAAAATCTGGAAAAATTAGTCACCTAAAGATTACTTATTTTTTACAAGTGAAAATAAAATAACTGATTCTTACAAATAACATAGAGCATAAACATCTACAAGCCATAATATTTCCTTTCTACAAGTCCAAGCAAGGAAAAAAAATTATAAGATTTTAATCAAGACACCAAAACAAATCTATGTGGGCATCAGTACAGACTAAAATAAGGTGAAGTAAACATCATAACAGTAAGTTGTCCAAATTACTCTTAGTATAATATTTGAATATTATTGTAATAATCATCTAGAATCATCTAGAACTCAAGGTTATTCTGAAGGCAGTACTAAACTGACCCAGTAATCAATTAAAGTGTGTCATGTCTGATGGAACATTATATAATCTTAGAAAGTAAACATAACATGAGCAAAGAGTAAAATTAATTGATTAACTCATTATTTCCATTCATCATCTATATCATTCCTTACCAACTATACATAAAATGCTGAGTCTATATATTCACTATATTGCTGACTTATTTGAATAAACTTGAAACTTTATTTAATCTCATTAATCATCTCTTTTTAAAATAATTATGAAAAAAATAGAACCTAAAGATCACTGACTTGCTGATGCACCATCCAAAGAGCATGTATGGTGTGGATCTAGACTCTCTGCTTAGATGTAGTAGATAGGCAACACAGCCTAATTGTGGGTCCCACAAAATGGGGAGTAGGGACTACTCTTGACCTGGACTCTTCCCCACCCCCCACACTGATCATTTCCTCCTGGCAGGGTGGCCTTGCCAGGCCACAGAGGAAGAGGATACAGGTAGTACAGATGAGACTTGATAGGCTGAGGTCACATGTTAGGGGAAGAGGGCTCCCCTTTTTGAGGCCTATGGGAGGGAGGGAGAGGGGATAAGGGAGGGAGGGTGGAATCTGGAGGTGACGAGGGAGGAGGCTACAATCAGAATGTAAGGTGAACAAATTAAAAATTAAAAGTTAATAAAACACATTGACTTAGAAAGATACAAACTCGTGGCAGCAAAGCTTCTCATGGCTTATTCATCAAAAGAAAAATCTTATATTTTTCTGGCTGATACCTTTGATAAAAACAAAAGCAAGTTAAAACTTGACTTTTATTAAAATAATTGTTAAATATATTTTTTAAATGAAAAGAGCATATTATGGATTATTTTATTATATACTACATAATATATTAGGTATATATTATATTAAGAAAGTATCTTAATTTATTTAACATTAAGAAATTATATTGAACCAGATGAAAACATAAAGTAGGGTCTGAAAAATGAGAAATTCATGCCAGACATACAGTAATGGACAGCATTTTCAGTACCCCTTGAATATCGTGTTATTTAAACTTGGCAAAACTCAAAGGTCAAACTGTATCTGGACATTACTATTCATTTGGCTTTATGGAATTTCAGCAAAAATGAAAGTTTCATTGTCATTACTTGTTTAACTTTTTAAAATGTGGTTTTTATAAATGTGGTGTGAAGCCCATTAGACAGGAACTGCAGCACAGCCACACACAGCTTCTGTTTATGGGGAACTCTGTGCTCCTGCCCATGGGCAAACCACTTAATGTTCATCCTTCACTGCCATCTGAAGGTTTTTATACTTAAAAGAGGTTTTTATCCTTAATGAGAAAAGCCAACCTTGTGAGGATTAAAGGACATCATCGATAGGTCAGTGTCACCTCACTCACAGGGCACATGCTCAAATGCAGATGGTAAGTGCTATTTGGTAGAACATGGGTACCGAAAACATCTAGAGCCCCACCTGTTTGAATAAGATTTACATTCCACAACTCCAAATGTGCTTTTTCTTTTAGTGACAATGAAACACTATGCTCATCTATATTTATTTCCTTAACAGTTTCTTTGTATTTTGTGGGCTAAAAAAAAAATAAAAGAATAGCATTTTCACAGTTGTTTCAAGGATTTAAAACAGCTGCAAGCCACAAGCCATAAATAATAAGAGCCACTGCAGCTTCATGGTGGGCGACATGGTGGGAATCCCTAAGATCACCACAAGTGCCTCGCCGTCTCACTGTCCCTCCTAGCACACACATTTCTTCATCTCGGTCACAATTCTTACATCCTCGTGTTCTAATTCTCCAGCCAGGCTTCTGCATCGTCACTGTGGACTCTGCCTGCTCTCTTACTTTTTAAAACTGCAAGTGCTCACCATGCCGAGATGAATGTAGACGGAAGCAGTAACGTCAAAGCCACAGCATCACTCAATATCCTACAACACTTTGCATCTGCCTTGGGCAGCACTCCCTCACTCCCTTTGCCTCTCCTCTGCTATAACCCTGAATCTCTCAGACACCCTCCCTAACTTCAAGTGTTCTGAAATCAACAATTTGCTCCACCTACAGAGAACGAAGAAAGAAACCACCACTTCCTTTCCTAAATCCATTTGGTAACCTCCCATCTTCTCTACGATTCTCATCTTCCTTCTATACAACCAGTGTCCAAGAAGCAGCCCAAAGTAAGTGTTTTAGGTACATGTTATCGCTGTGAGCAAAACACTCAAAAGCTTGTAAGTTCTAGGTAATAAGTCAGTGTCTTTTTGACACTCTGGTCCTACAGTAGACGTCCAGTAGCTCTTATTTGCATTTACACGCTGCTTGCTTCTTCCACAGAGCACCTTGCTGTTTCTTTCACATCTGTTTCTCTTTGAAGCCTTTTCTGTAGCTTTCTTTTTTCCACAGATCATTCTTCCTTAGCTCTAGCAACAGTTAATTCTCTCACCTCCTTCATATCATAGGTCAAATTTCATTGTCCTCAGGCACAATAAGGCCTATGTATATAAAGTTGCTGTGTGAAGTTTAGCTATATGTTTTGTTATTTACAATATAGATTGTTCATTACGCTACATGTCAATTTATTAATTAAAATTGCTTCTGGATAACACTGGACAAGTACCACATACTTAACTTAGAGCCTCCACAAATTCATACACAAATTGAGGAGTTTTGAAACCCATTTCAGTCCTTCAAAGCTATGATTCTTTATACTTGTGAAGAAAACATGTGATGAGTTGTAATATATAAACTGAAGTACATTATAACATTAACTATGTACTTCAATATATAGGCATTTGTAAAACTCAAACAAAACCTTAAGAGGAAAGCTTGAGATACATGTGAATCAATGTAACAAGTTATATCAAATATCTTCTCATATAAATGACATAAAATACACTTAATTTAAGGTTCTTAAGTGCCTTAGGATGAAGAGCTTTCTAAAAAATACCAGCACTCGTGATTACTGTTACAAAGGAGAGCCGTGATCTGTGCAGGGTGTAAGGGCTGCTACAGATGTTTCAGAAATGACCAATTATAACCACCACAGCAGTCCAGTATTGCTCCTAAATTTCACAGATGTAGCAAATAGGACACACTAACTTCGTCAATTCAGCACTTTGAGGCTGCCTGATCCCAGAGGGTTTGTGTTCAGCCCTACCCTAAACTGAAGTTAGGAAGACAGAGGAAGGACATCCAAACATCAAGTTTTCTGGTAAAGCATTTAAATAGAAATAAAATTAAATTAAAAAGTGACTATTCCAGAGACCCAGAACAATTGCAGGACCCACACCACAGGGGAGCTGGAGATCACTGGCTGTGAGAGTCCAAAACAACAGGGCTAACCTTCTGCCATCCACACCAGTGAAGCATTAGAGCTCCCAGCCTAGGGAAATCTTGAGAAAACAAGTGAATCTATCATCAGACTCCCTCCATCCAACTCTGGAAGCTACCCAACAAAAACAGAGACGGCAAGATGTCTAAAGGACAGCGAAAAAGCATACGCAAAAAAACCCAAAACAACATGGCTTCTCGAGTTTCCAGCTATCCCAAAGAACACAACCCAGAGAACTCAAATACAATGGAAATACAAGAAAATGACCTCAAATCCTTAGTAATGAGATGGTAATGGAGGAAACAAATAAAATTCATAATCAAATGCAGGAAGATGGAGACAAACAGGTGAGAGACATAAAAGAGGCACATAGAGTGGAAATGGAAAAATTGCAGGAATATACAAACAATCAGATGAAAGAAATCAAAAAATCAGTTCAAGATCTGAACATGAAACTGGAGTCAATGATAAACACACAGACAGAGGAAAAACGAGAACGTGAGACCTCAGAGAAGAAGGCGAGCAACACAGAGGTGAGCTTTTCTAACAGAATCCAAGAGATGGAAGAACAAATCTCAGGTCTAGAAGATACAATCACAGATCTTGAAGCAACCATTAAAGAAAACGCCAAATCTGGAAAACTCCTGACACAAAACATCCGAGAAATTAAGGACACCATGAAAAGAAGAAATTTGAGGATGATAGGCATTGAAGAAAGAGAAGATATCAGATTCCAAGGCCCTGAAACTATTCTCAACAAAATCATAGAAGAAAATTTCCCCAATCTAAAGAAAGAGATGCCTATAAACCTACAAGAGGCCTACAGAACACAAATTGAATTGACCAGAAAAGAAAAAGTGCCCATCACATAATAATCAAAACACAAAACATGCAGAACAAAGAAAAAATATTAAAAGCTCCAAGGGAAAAGGGCCAAATAACATTTAATGGCAAACCTATCAGAATTACACCCGACTTCTCAGCAGAGACCATAAAAGCCTGAACGGCCTGGACAGAGATCCTGCAAACCCTAAGAGACCACAGATGCCAGGCCAGACTACTTTACCCAGCAAAATTATCAATAGCCATTGATG
Source organism: Acomys russatus (assembly GCF_903995435.1). Lineage (NCBI taxonomy): Eukaryota > Metazoa > Chordata > Mammalia > Rodentia > Muridae > Acomys > Acomys russatus. Next base: position 29,336,197 of record NC_067154.1, on the reverse strand, counting down.
GAGAAAACAAAATATTCCATGACAAAAACAAATTCAAACAGTACCTATCCACAAATCCAGCTTTACAGAAGGTACTAGAAGGAAAACTCCATCCCAAAGGGTCAAGCTACAACCAAAACTACTCAGGAAAGAGATAACTATCCCACGGCAAAAACACAACTACACAAACGCTCGACTGGAAACAATATCAAAATTAAGACTCTTAACAGTCACTGGTCACTAATATCTCTCAACATCAATGGTCTCAATTCTCCAATAAAAACACACAGACTAACTGAATGGCTGCATAAACAAGATCCAACATTCTTCTGCATTCAAGAAACACATCTCACCCATAATGATAGGCATTACCTCAGGGTAAAAGGTTGGAAAAAAATATTCCAAGCAAATGGTCACAAGAAGCAAGCAGGCGTAGCCATTTTAGTATCAAACAAAACAGACTTTCAACCAAAATTAATCGAAAAGGATGAGGAAGGACACTTCATACTCATCAAAGTCAACCAAGATGACATCACATTTCTGCTCCCAATACAAGGGCATCCACATTTGTAAAACATATGCTAAAAAAGCTTTACCACACATCGATCCCCACACAATAATAGTGGGAGACTTCAACACCCCACTCTCATTGGATGATAAGTCATTGAAACAGAAACTAAGCCGAGAAACAACATCATTAACCAATGCCACGGGTCAAATGGATCTAACAGATATCTATAGAACCTTTCACTCAAACAAGAAAGAATATAGCTTCTTCTCTGTACCCCATGGAACCTTCTCCAAAATTGATCACATCGTAGGTCACAAAGCAAGCCTCAATAGATACAAGAGGATTGAAATAATACCTTGTATCCTATCAGATCACCATGCAACTCAACAACAACAGAAATAACAAAAAGCCTACACGTACGTGGAAACTAAACAACTCTCTGCTAAATGACACCTGGGTCAGAGAAGAAATAAAGAAAGAAATCAAGGAGTTTCTGAAATTCAATGAAAATTAAGGAACAACATACACAAATTTATGGGATCCATTGAAGGCAGTGCTAAGAGGAAAATTCATAGCACTAAGTGCCTTTAAAAAGAAATTGGAAACATCGCACATAAGCATCTTAACAACACAACTGGAAGCCCTAGAAAAAAAAAGAAGCAGAAACACCCAAGAGGAGTGAGTAGACGCCTGGAAATAATCAAACTCAGGGCTGAAATTAACAAATTAGAAACTAAGAAAACAGTCCAAAGAATCAACAAAACCAAAAGCTGGTTCTTTGAGAAAATCAACAAGATAGACAGACCATTAGCCAAACTAACTAAAAGGCAGAGAGACAGTATTGAAATCAACAAAATCAGAAATGAAAAGGGAGACATAACAACAGACACTGAAGAAATACAAAGGATCATAAGATCCTACTTTGAAGGCATATACGCCACAAAATTTGAAAATCTAAGGGAAATGGATGATTTCCTTGATCAATTTCACTTGCCAAAGTTGAGTGAAGAACAGATAAACAAGCTAAATAGTCCCATTTCCCCTACAGAAATAGAAGCAATCATCGATGGTCTCCCAACCAAAAAAAGCCCAGGGCCAGATGGTTTCACTGCAGAATTCTACCAGACCTTCAAGGGCGAGCTAATACCGATACTATTCAAGCTACTCCAAAAGATAGAAATGGATGGAACATTACCAAATTCACGCTTTGAGGCCATAGTCTCATTGATATCTAAACACCTCACAAAGACTCAACAAAGAAAGAGAATTTCAGACCAATTTCTCTTATGAACATCGATGCAAAAATACTAAATAAAATACTTGCAAAACGAATACAAGAACACATCAAAGATATCATTCATCATGACCAAGTAGGCTTCATTCCAGGCATGCAGGGATGGTTAACATACGGAAATCCATCAATGTAATCCACCATATAAACAAACTGAAAATAAAAAACCACATGATCATCTCTTTAGATGCAGAGAAAGCATTTGATAAAATCCAACACCCATTCATGTTTAAAGTTTTAGAGAGATCGGGGATACAAGGCACTTTCCTCAACATAATAAAGGCTATATACAGCAAGCCAATAGCCAAAATCAAAGTAAATGGTGAGATACTCAAGGAAATTCCTCTAAAATCGGGAACAAGGCAAGGCTGCCCACTCTCTCCATATCTCTTCAATATAGTACTCAAAGTTCTAGCCAGAGCAATAAGACAACGAAACGAGATCAAGGGTATCCAAATGGGAAAGGAGGAAGTCAAATTATCCCTATTTGCAGATGATATGATAGTGTACATAAGTGACCCTCAAAATTCCACCAGAGAAGTCCTACAGCTGATAAACACCTTCAGCAAATTAGTTGGATACAAAATTAACTCAAAAAAGTCTATAGCCTTCCTATACCCAAATGACAAGCTTGCAGAGAAAGAAATTAGGAAAACCACCCCCTTCACATTAGCCACAAGCAATATAAAATATCTAGGAGTTACTCTAACTAAGCAAGTGAAGGACTTGTATGAAAAAAATTTCAAAACTCTGAAGAAAGAGATTGAAGATGACCTGAGAAGATGGCATGATCTTCCTTGCTCATGGATCAGGAGAATTAACATAGTAAAAATGGCCATCCTACCAAAAGCAATCTACAGATTCAATGCAATCCCTATCAAAATACCTACACAATTTTTTAAAGACATTGAAAGTTCAATTCTGAACTTCATATGGAAAAACAAAAAACCCAGAATAGCTAAAACAATCTTGTACAATAAAAGGTGCTCCGGAGGAATCTCCATACCTGATCTCAAACTGTACTATAAAGCAATAGTAATTAAAACAGCATGGTACTGGCACAGCAACAGGCTGGTTGATCAGTGGAATCGAATCGAAGACCCAGATATGAATCCACACACATATGGTCACTTGATTTTTGACAAAGAAGCCGAATCCATTCAATGGGAAAAGGATAGCATCTTCAACAAATGGTGCTGGTCTAACTGGAGGTCTATGTGTAAAAAAATGCAACTGGACTCATATTTGTCACCTTGCACAAAACTCAAATCCAAGTGGATTAAAGACCTCAACATAAAACCAAAGACACTAAGTCACTTAAAGGAAAAAGTGGGGAAGAGTCTGGAACATATTGGCACAGGAGACAACTTCCTGAACAGAACACCAACGGTCCATGCCTTAATGTCAACCATTAATAAATGGGACCTCATGAGGCTGAGAAGCTTCTGTAAGGCAGGAGACACTGTCAAGAGAACAAAGCAACAGCCTACAGACTGGGAAAAGATCTTCACCAACCCTACAACTGACAAAGGTCTAATATCCAAAATATATAAAGAACTCAAGAAATTAAACACCACCAAACAGAATAACCCAATTGAGAAATGGGACTTGGAACTAAACAGAGAATTTTTAGCAGAGGAATATCAAATGGCTGAGAAACACTTAAAGAAATGCTCAACCTCCTTAGTCATCAGGGAAATGCAAATCAAAACAACTCTGAGATTCCATCCTACACCCATCAGAATGGCTAAGATCAAAAATTCAAGCGACACCACAGGCTGGCGAGGATGTGGGGAGAGAGGAACACTCCTTCATTGCTGGTGGGAATGCAAACTAGTACAGCCACTTTGGAAATCTATCTGGTGCTATCTCAGAACTGGGAATAGGGCTTCCTCAAGACCCAGCTATTCTACTCCTCGGAATATACCCGGAAGATGCTCCAGCACACAACAAGAAAATTTGCTCAACCATGTCCATAGCAGCCTTATTCATAATAGCCATAACATGGAAACAGCCTAAGTGTCCCTCAGTAGAAGAATGGATAAAGAAACTGTGGTATATATACACTATGGAATACCACTCAGCTATTAAAAACAAGGAATTCCCGAAATTTGTGGATAAATGGATTAAGCTAGAAATGATCATAATGAGTGAGTTAACCCAGAAGCAGAAAGACTCAAATGGTATATACTCACTTATAACTGGACAGTAGCCCAAGGGGCATGTCCCATGAAAGTCTTCACTTACCAGGAAACTGGGACAGAGGGGAGGACATCCTATTGGGACTCTAAATGAGAGAAGCATGGGAGAATAGCAAAGTAGAAGGATCCAGAGGGTCCTAGAAACCTACAAGTAGAACATTATAATAGGCAGATTTGGGCCCAGGGGTCCCGGTCAAACTAACGCACCAGCCAAGGACAATATAGGTGGTAAACTTTAAGCCCCTACCCAGATCTAGCCAACGGTCAGAACATTCTCCACAGTTGAGTGGAGAGTGAGATATGACTTTCTCATGTACTCTGGTGCCTCACATTTGACCATGTCCCCTGGAGGGGGAGACCTGGTGGCACTCAGAGGAAGGACAGCAGGTTGCCAAGAAGAGACTTGATACCCTATGAGCATATACAGGGGGAGGTAATCCCCCTCAGGAACAGTCATAGGGGAGGGGAATAATGGCAAAATGCGGGGGGGAGGAGAGGGAAGAATGGGAGGATACAAGGGATGGGATAAACATTGAGATGTAACAAGAATAAATTAATAAAAAAATTTTTTTAAAAAAAGGAAAAAATAGTGACTATTCACAAACCTTCACTGTGTTGTGAATGCAGGAAACTATGTCAATTTTCATGAATAAAAAGTTCTAACCAAAAATAAAATTCTAACCAACAAAATCACAAACAAAACTTTCTATCAAAATCTGAAAAAAAAAAATCAATCAACAGAAAAAAACAACTTAGTCTCAGTAAGCAAAAAATTCAAAACAATTTAAGGTATATAAGATGGAGGGTATGTGTATGCATGTACATGTGTACATTATAAAAACACTTATTAGTCCTAAAAGTAACATGTTTTCTGTAATTTAATTAGCACAAGAATAAGCTACCAAGACATAATTCTGATGTACCAATTGATCCAGGTTCCTAACTCATTCCTCACAAATCTCACTTTCAGAAGCAAGCAAGCTTTACAGAGGGAGAATACCTTGAGAAAGAAGTAACTAGCTCAACTAGTAACAGAAAGCCCTCTGCTATGATCTAAAAAAGAAAGAAAGAAAGAAAGAAAGAAAGAAAGAAAGAAAGAAAGAAAATGTGTTCATTATTTCACTAAAAAAGAAAAAGAGGGCACAGAGGACAGATGACTTGCTAACAGAAGTATTTACTAGAATTGCCAAGGTGACTTGGAAAAAGAACATAGAAATACAACACACAGGCTTAGCCCCTATAGAGGAGGGTGACACTCTGCTACGTCTGCACTATAAAAAGACAGTGCCAGGAAAACATTTGGGAATTTATGTGAAAAGAAATAATGACCATGAATAATTAAAGAGAATGCAATGAGAGAAATTTGTGAAATTTTTCTTACCTCTTTGCTCTTTGCAACCTCTGCAATTGCAGCTGTCCTTTGTTTTTCAAATTCATCATTATCATTTGTAGGTTTGACAGGCATGGAAACTTGTAGTGTCTTTCTTCGATCAAGTTCTCTGCTATCCACTTGGACAGTAGATGCACATTTCTAAGAAAATTAGTTCATATCATTTAACAATTCCAAGAGAAATTACAGTTCTTTATAGAAAGAACTATTTCCTCAAAAAAAGTTTATATTTCTTATCATTGGTAAAAGCAAAACTACAACTCCACCCAACAGAATTAAGAAGTACAAAGTTGATTACAACATAATTTTTAAATAAATATAACTTAAAGATTATATGTATGTGTGTGCATATACATACATACATTCGCTCTCGCTCTCTCTCTCTCTCTCTCTCTCTCTCTCTCTCTCTCTCTCTCTCTCTCTCACACACACACACACACACACACACACACACACACACACACACACACAACTCTCCTGAACGAGGCCACACATTTACAAAACATACTAGGCTGCAAGACCCAAGTTTCATTTTAGGGTAAAAACTTAAAAATACTTGTAGATTTCAAGCTGTCTACTTTAACTAAAGCAAGGGAAATTTGATTTGTAATTATGAGTTCCATTTTCACATTACACCACAATATCCATGAGTCAGGCAGCAGACTTGTTAACATGTAATAAAATGTGTCTGAACTTGGAAATCAAAGCATAAAAACATGTCTTTTGCACCAGTTAAGATGCAGTTTTATCTGTTTCTTTTTTTATACAGTTTATATTTTTAATCTCACGATTTAATTCAGGTGTCTCCATCTGAAAACAATCCCTGAATTATCATCTCCACACCAGCACAAGTCCTCTAAAGTGACTGAGTTTTTCCCTCAGCTCATTAACCAGAAGAAAGGGAGAAGAGGAAATATTCTCAAATGTGTTACACAAACACAGTATTTTTTCTCCAAGATAAACAAGCTGTTTTATCAACACAGAGCCAGCACTATCATTTAAACCACCTACAATACTGTAATATGCTGAACATGAATTGTTCAGAATGAATAAAAATAAATACTATCACTGAAACTAACCCTTTTGTTATACTTCCTAGTCCCATAAAACATTTGAACCTCTGGACAATAATTATATCATTAATTGTCTCTAGAAAAACACCGTTTTATATCTTAAGTAATTTAAGGAAAAATTTACAAATGTCTCAGAAAAATACATTTTGACAGGTATGCTAATTATTATTTTCTTTTTTTGTTTTTGTTTTTTTGTTTGTTTGTTTGTTTGTTTTTGTTTTTCGAGACAGGGTTTCTTTGTGTAGCCTTGGCTGTCCGGTGCTTGCTTTGTGGACCAAGCTGGTCTTGAACTCATAATGATCACAGCCTGTCTCTACCTCCCAGAGTGCTGGGATTAGAGGCATGTACCACCACGCCTGGCACTATTATTTTCAAGTATAAATGACTATACTATTCATTCTGGGCTCTTTTATTATAGGCAAAACTTTACTACCATGGAACACAACACTGGGCTTCCTCTCTACTTTTATCTTTAAAGGGTGCAGGCAGGGAGAGTATGGTTTTTTGCATACTTAAAAAATGGCCACGATACAAAAATGACTCTAATTTAATTCTAAGGATAGCTCATAAAAATTATTTTAAAGATACCAATCAACTGATCCTATCCCATATCTTCATATCAAAATATCTAGATATCTTTTTAAGGCCAAAATTTCAAATAAGAGCCAAATAAAATACAAGATAAAATGTTGGTTTCAATTTAATATTTTTCTGACCCCAATCACCTTCACTGTAGCCAACATTCTGTAAGAAAGAAAGAGGGAACACAGTCTAAAACATTGGTGGTAGGAAAGAAAACAAAGCCAGCAGCCACAGGAATTCCTCCAGCCCCATCTGCCCCTATGCTTCCGCCATCACAGCCATGTACTCAGCCTCTGAAACTATAAGCCCCAATTACATACTTTCTTCTAAAAGTTGCCTTGGTCACAGTATTTTGTTATAATAAAAAACTAAGACAAAGGGTTAAAAACTAAGGACTGCACACTGAATTGTTTACTTTTTTTATAGAATAACAATCCTGGCTGCTGTAATTGAAAACATCACAGAGAAACAACATTAAGTTTCTGATAAAGATGTATAACAGGATGCAGGCGAGGCTGAAGAACACAACTTTGGGGAATTCTTAACATATTTTTTACATCTTTACTTTTAAAATTCTTATTTAAAAATATTTTTCATTAACCTATTTTAGTTAGCTGTAATTTGTTCTTCATATATAACTCTTGATTGCTTCAATCTTTGGGGTAACGGCAGAATTATTAAATCCTGTGGTCTTCATATTTCCATATAACTCCAGTAAACAGTTCAGCCCAAGGGCATACACAGTGTAAGCACAAGGAAGAGCATTTGTTCCTGACTGAATCCACCTGCTGGGGGAAAGTTCTTACCTGTCCAAAAGGCAAAAAGGGAGGCGGGCCACCTTCAGTTCCAATATTGCTTCTGTTATGTTTCAATAAGCTCTGTTTAAAAACAAAAGCAGTCACAAAGCATAAGTCACACATATAAACACACTAGACCCCATGCAGATGCACCAGAAACGCACTGCTTATGGGAGACTATCAAGGACACAAGAGCCTTCTATAAAGCACTGCACCCTCCAAAACAGGAAATACTGTACTCTGTATTTCCATAACCTGGAAAAAAGTTCTTTCCTCACCTCTCCTGACCAAAATACAATCAAGCTTAATCTTTGGAAATATTGTTCAAGATGTTGTCCTGTGGAGAAGACAGGCCTCCTGAAAATATAGTCTGAAGTCATAGAGACTAAACTCTGGCAAGAACGATTTTACTTTGAAGCACATAACCACTATATAAATAATGCTTGAAATTGTTCGAAAAACAGTTTTCAGATATAATGCTAGAAAAATCATTGCTGACAAGGATGATATCTAGTAGTTTAGTATCATATTACTATAGTTCATAATATGGAAAGTCACACAAGAGCATTTTTCAAATTATCTTATATCAGTTCATATTTTGAAGAAATACTCAACTGGTTTTTTCTTTAAGTTTTGTTGTACTTTGTGTGTGTGTGTGTGTGTGTGTGTGTGTGTGTGTGTGTAGGCACACACATACAAACAAACAAGCGTAAGCAGGTGAAGGTCAGAGGACAACCTGCATGAGTGAGTTCTCCCTGTCCCCTGTGTGGATCCCAGGGATCAAACTCATGTCACGAGGCTTGGAGGCAGACACCGTTATCTGCTCAGCCTCTGATTATTAAATAAAAGACACAAGCTTCCAAACTCTTATCAGTTTCAGTTTTATTTTCAAGCTTGCTGAGTTAGAATTAGAAAAACAACAGTGTACTGTGAAAATGGGCAGAAAATGGTCTCCTACCTAAAGCACTTTCTCACATTGTGAAGTCCTTCCACAGGGCCAAAGGAAGCTCCAAGGGATCCCTTTCAGCTATCCTTCCCATTGGGGGTGCATCTCTTAAGTATTCATTATTAAATATACCTTCTAAACTTTAAACTTGTTGCACTAATTACCATTACAGATGTTATGATGAAAATATAATGTGAAAGAGTCACAAAGTATTTTTTTTTTGCTCACTTAGATGATTTTTTTCTTTTATTTTTTATTAATTTATTCTTGTTACATCTCAATGGTTATCCCATCCCTGTATCCTCCCGTTCTTCCCTCCCTCCCATTTTCCCCTTATTCCCCTCCCCTATGATTGTTCCTGAGGGGGATTTCCTCCCCCTGTATATGCTCATAGGGTATCAAGTCTCTTCTTGGTAACCTCCTATCCTTCCTCTGAGTGCCATCAGGTCTCCCCCCCAGGGGACATGGTCAAATATGAGGCACCAGAGTACGTGTGAAAGTCATACCCCACTCTCCACTCAACTGTGGAGAATGTTCTGTCCATTGGTTAGATCTGGGTAGGGGTTTAAAGTTTATCGCCTGTATTGTCCTTGGCTGGTGCCTTAGTTTGAGCGGGACCCCTGGGCCCAAATCTGCCTATCATAAAATCCATCATGTACTGTATTTTTAAGCAAATTCCAGAGTTCCTGAATTATATAAACACTCTACTACATTTCATGTAAATTGCAGATTGAGTAGTAAGGCTAACGGCAACATAACATCAGCTTAATGAGCAAAGGATAATAAAAATGGTGTGGGGACGCCATATTTCTTCACAACCTACATGTAAGTTATCAATCTCTTTAATGTAGAAAGAAAATAAGCATGGCACATATATGATTAGCTAGGGGCCCTTTTCTCAGTTTCAATGTAGTTACAAGGAAAAGATTATGGAAACAGCTATAAATCAATTCAATTTACTCTAAAGCTTCCTTTAAAAGCTACCATAAATTAACATCTCTTGTTAACATGAAAATTAAAAACAACTTAGAAGATTTCTCTGTCTTGGACTGCTAAAGGCTCAAAGAGCAGACAGTGACACAATGAGCACCTGGGCGATATATAAACCCACTTGCTAAACCAGGCTTTTCTTTTTGGGTTTTCAAGACGGGGTTCCTCTATGTAACCTTGGTTGTCCTGGACTCATTTGGAGTTCAGGTTGGCCTTGAATTTACAGCAATCTGCCTTCCTCTGCCTCCCTAAGTGCTGGGATTAAAGGCGTGTGCCACCACACCTGGTTACTAAACCCAGTATCAAGTATCATAGGACAGCTATTGCTAAGGGAAGAAGTAAACTTTGGCTTCTGCTTAGCTGTACAATGCAGAAAGCACAGCATGGAGAGTTCAGCAGAAAATAACAACCTCATGAGAAGAGACTCAGCATCGCTAAGCCTTGGAGAAAGTTGCAAACCGAGAGGCTCTATTTCACACACATAGAATAGCTACATGAGAAAATAACCAGTGTGGAAGTCAGAATCTTTTAAAAAGGATAAGAACAAAATTACCATATAACACAGCAGTTCTACAAGTATGTATGCAAAATAACTGAAAGGAGCTATTATCTGTGCACCCATATCCACAGCAGTTTTATTCATAGTGAACAAAAGATAGGAACAACAGTAATGCCCATGATGAGTAATCAATGTGGTATACATAAACAATGGGACACTACTGAGCCTATAAAAAAGGAAAATTTGGCACATCCTACAATATAGATACTATGTTATACAGAATAAAATGGACACAAAAGAACAAATGCTATAACATAGTACGTCCAAGAGATATTAAAATAGTCAAGCTCATAGAAAGAGAAAGTAAATGGTATCTGACACAGAGAAGTATCTATGTGTGCATGTCTGTGTGTCTATGTGCTGGAAGCGAGTAAGTTCCTAACAGACTTAATGGTTTTAAGTGAAATGACTCTTGCTAGGATGTTGGAATTTTATATAAGTATCGATCTGACTTTAAAATATCTTTCTCTTCACTGGCAAGTTTCAAACCTGCCAAGATACTGTAGTAATAACATTTAAAGCATGAATAAAATGTAACAAGTCCTGAAATTTTTCACTTGCTTTTGAGGACGTGGTTAGATTCACAGCAGATAGTTTCTCTAATGAGCCTCATGTTCTATCTTAGTAATTCAGACACAAAAGACAAACGCTACCACTCACTATGGAAGGAGCTCCCCAAGCAAGCATCATCAGAATGCTGGTGTTCTAATTGTTCTAAGCTGTTTTCATTGCACACTTACTCTCTGCAACTCCCATTTCTCAATCAGGTGTTCCACTTCTCCACCAAGAACTGTGGTGTTAGAGTCACTCAAGAGCAGGAATCCATTCCTTATGTCAACAATGCCTGAGAGCTTCACTTTTGTGCCAGGTGGTGTGTTCAGGCTGATGAAAAAGAAAACGAAAGGAATTACAAGTCAAAGCTGCATCGAGGCTCCTCCTCAAACTGAAAAGGCGTCCTAGGACGTGATGAAAATGCAGCACAGCTGAGCTAGCTTTGAGGAGGGCAACCTGTAGAGTACAAGTGGGTCACCGCAAACGAGGACCAAGCGTGAAGCAAAAGAAGCCTCAGTTCCCACGAGCTCAGGCACAAAGCTGTGCTCAAGAAAAAGGAAAGACAGGAAAGCACTTTTCTTTTCTTTTTAAATATCTGCCGTATTTTGTTTGTGGGGGCTTTTGTCCGCATGTACAGAGTCAGATCACCTGGAACTATTGTTACAGGTGGTTGTGAGCCATCACACGGGTGCTGGGAATTCAACCTGGAATTGAACTGGAAGAGCATCCACTGCAATTAAGCACTGAGCCATCTCTCCAGTCAGGAAAATACTACCAAATATGAAAACACTATCGTTCCCTTTTTAAAAAATAAGCTTTGGCTATACATGGCAAAAATATAGGATTATTTAATTAAATTATAATATGGAAAATATATTTAACCAGTAATAAACACAGAAATATAACACCTATATGAGCTATAGTAATCCATAAAAATCCTTTTTGTTAGTCATCTAGTTAAAGATAAAACATGAAAATTACTTATGCAATAAGTTTTCAAAGACTGTTACACACCCACCTGGAAGTATATAAGCATTAACTGTAACAAGACACTCTACAAAAGGCCGGTGTTAAACAAACGCTGGGTAAACCCAGCACCACAAATCCTTGCACAAAAAACAGGGACTTATCTTCCCACTAACATTGTTAAAGGAAACACAGAATGAAAGTTACTTCACATAGATTTGAATCCTACTCAAACTCTTCCCACATATAGCAAGAGAGAACGCTCCCCAAATAGGACTCCTAAAATAGTCTGCTATGAAACACTTGGGATGAATTAGAAAATTATTCTGCAATGGCTTCATTATTCACATTGTAAAGGCTCATGAAATTCATCACATGCTGATTTATGCAACATCAAATCAGTGAGTGCTAATATGACATCCTTTGAAAGGGTGGCTAATAAAGATTATTAGTGAAAAGAAGTAAGACTATGCCAATTCCTCAAACTTCAAATAACTCATAGATAGGTTTTACTGTTCTGTGTATCAGATATGTCTGATACGTATATCATTGCATATAATCAATTCTATCTCAATAAAGCCATCAAAATTGATCTGAGGCTCAGAAGCTTAACATTCCTATTCCTAACTCAAAACTGATAGAACAGTTAGACAAAAAAAAAACCAGCCTTGCCTAATCTCACTCGTAAGGAGCTCTGTGCTCAGAAGTACAGTTACTGAGAACAATGTCCCATCCTCAAGATCAGCAGTAACTATCAGCAACAATATTACACTAACAAGTTCCAGCCAATTGCAGGCAACCTGCAAATCCAGATGTTATAACCCTCTACTTCATCGTTTCTTCATTTCTGAATCAAAGTGATAAGTGCGATGGACCATAGGTTGATGTCCTTTTACTTCCAGAGAAAGCATGAACTATATTACTGATCTATGTGTTTTCTTGAAAAGAACTTTTAGCCAACAATTTTTGACAAATTGCTAAGTCAGAAAATGAATAAGAATATACTAGGACATGAAATTATGAATATAGGCAACTAACAGCAGAAATGAAACAATAAAATAATTATTAAATAAATAAATACCAAAGATAACAGATAATATTGAAGCTGATGATTAACTTTGTGTTAAGTGGCTACACCCATCCCAAACTTGCCTTGATTTTCAAATAATTTCATAAAATTTAGTGTTTCACAAAAACAATTTAAGACTCCCACTATTTTACTGCCACAAAATGAAAAGCAGTACTAAAATTACATTATACTATTTACTAGCTTGACTCCAGTATCATACTTAACTCTTACTTACAGATATATTTTAGGTTAAAGGCTCCTTGTTTGACACCTCAACATATCTTCATTCTTTCTTCATTGTAATTAACAAACAAACAAACAAACAAAAACAAGTCCATGGATGTCAGTGCTGGAGGTGGAAGACTAGAAGTGCCTGGAGGGATGCACAGGCCACTGAGGCACCACACTCCAGCCCAACATCTGCTTTATGCTACCTACAGAGTTATTTCACCTTCCTTCTACGGTAACCACTAGCCAACATTTGAAGTCTTCGAAATTGTCCCCACACAAGAATAGTTTTGCATGCTGTCATTTTTGTGACATCAAAGGAAAACAGGCTGCTTCAAAAATGAGTGAATAAGCATATAATACATTTTAGTTGTTAAACCATAATAAACAGGATAGCAGATGGCACTAGGCAGAGAAATGTTATAGTAGCAAAAGCAGAAAATGTGCACTCCAAAGCAAGGCAGCCTCCTGTGGCACCTGTGAGCCCTGGAAAGAGTTTGAATCTGTAAAGGGAAGAAAGGCCGGTTTTCCAAAGAAGTAAAATTCTTCTCCTCTTAAAAAAAAAAAAAAAAAAAAGACAATGTAATCACAAAGTAGCTAAATAATCCTCTGTGTAAGAAATCAACATTTTAAATGAACATGTATCCATTTAGGTAGTCAGGAGGGTCCCTCCTTTGCCAAAGGCTGGCACAGACTGAAGAAAAACAGTGGCACTGAAGACTACATTCAACAGTTCAACCTACTCCAAATCACTTAGCTCTTCCAAATAAACTGCTCACTTCCCTATAGTCAGGACATCCCATGCAGAGTTGGCATGAAGGAAGCTGTGTGAGAAGATTTCTGAGACCTTGTGAGAAAACTCCAAGTAAACAAGATATGAGTCTTGGTATCTCTGTTCCTCCAAAACATGGGTTCTGGTTGAACTGGGCTTCCCATGTCTCTCCCAGGGTAAACAGGAGTGGGTTTTGCTTCAGATTACACATCATCTTACTTTTGTTATTCAAAAATGTTTCCAAGTACAGGTTTTCCGTGTGATTGTATATAGCCTAAATTCATATGACCTTGCCTAACCCTCAGAATATAAATCCTCTAATGTTATAAATACAGTTAGCTATTGCATGAGACTTTTGACTACCTCATTTTTAGGTCTCCATTCTCCCAAGTCCATGCTGCCAACTAGAGAGGCAACTTCTCTCTCAAAACCATGCACATTTTAAATCAAACTCCTGGCTCCCCAAAGATGCACCAATTTGCTAGGTTCCAGGAAATAAATGTTTATATGTCTATACTGTTGTCCTATCAGCTACTAAGAAGTAAAATTTCACTTTATCTTTAGACTCTCCACAAAAAGAGAGCGAACTACAGTGTATACTAAAGACTATAAGCTTGTTTAGGGAAAAAAAGGTATTCTTTAGGAATTTACATTAAGTAAAAAAGCTCAAAGAACCCAAAGCAGCAAACAGGACCACATACAATGACTCAAGAAAAATAAGAATGTTTGCAAGTGTCCAATAAAAGTTCTTCTTCCCAAAGCAGAGTTCAAATAGCCTTGATAGAACACATTCTCCACAGATATGAACATGTACTGCTCTTTCAGAGGACTGGAGTTCAAATCCCAGCAACCACATGGTGGCTCACAACCATCTATAATGTGATCTGATGCCCTCTTCTGGCCTGCAGGGGTATAAGCAGGCAGAGCACTATATACATAATGAATGAATAAATCTTTTTTTTTTTAATGTAAAAAACAACAACAACACATTCTTATCTTTCTACATCTTAATATGAGTATCTCTAAGTGTCTCTTATTCCTACTGGCTAGATTTCATAATGCTGGAAGGTGCTACACACAGCACCAGAGCAAAAAGCAATCATTAGGCTTATCCAGTTGTGTAGCCCCTGATCTACAATAACGTCCAGCCTGGCAAAATATGTCTACTGGTCCAATAGTCACATCAATGTCAAGGGAGTACCTAAGCACTTTATGACTGGATTTAAAGCCCAACAAGAGAGAACCCAATCCTGGCCAATATGGCTAGACAGTCCATAGACCCTACGGAAAAACCTGCTATTATTTTCTAAATGACACAGTACTAAATGAAGTCCTAAAGACTTATCACTATATTTATATATTATATATAATCTCTCAACCCTCATCAGAGAAGCCTCTTACAGTAGATGATAATTAACAGAGGCTTATAACTGGTCAAGATAAAAAGTACGGAAGACTGTGAGTGCTAAGCCCTTCATGATACATCTACGTCATACCTCCTCCTTCCAAGTTTCAGGAATCATCTATGAAAAGGACGGTGTAAAGGCTCTAAGAGCCAGAAGTGGTGGATGACTACAACAGACCAATGCTTCAAGACACAGCAGAGCAATGGCACCTATAAAGTCACAGGTTGAGACAGCATGCCCAAGAGTCACATGAACTCACGTAAGATAAAGAAATGTCAGCATGGAAAAGGAGAATGGGTATGAATTCCCACCAGCACCTGAGGAGCTATTGGCAACTGATGGCTGCTGGGACGAGAGTGAGTTGTCTTTAAGGGTGTGGCCCTGGTAGGCCAAGCAAGCTGGAGTGGATGATCCCACACCCAAGGTATATATATATTCCATGAGTTAAAATATATGTGTGTGGGGGTACACACACATACACATACATTATATACATATGTGTGTATGTGTATGTATATATACATATATATACATGCATACACACAAACATATATACAAATACACACACACACACACATATATGGTTGGGTGTGTAAGGAGTGGTGGTATATTTGAGAAGAGACAGGAGAAAATGACCAAAATACACTGTATTAAATGCTCAAAGATTTAATAAAAATATTTTTCAAACAAGATAAGAATTTAGGTTACTCCTTAAAGAATTTTGTCTTCTAAAGAAGCCACAAACCTTCTTAGTTTTAATTATCTCCTTAGAAAGTATATTAGCTTAGAAACTTGGCTAGACTCTTAAATAATGTAATAACATGCTAATATGAATAGTTAGCTGCTAACCTTCAAAAATAACATATTTAAACAAATATTTAAAGCAAACAGTGAATGACCTGAATTTTTCTGGAAAAAAAATCATGCATATATAGCTTAAATTTGTTTTATAGTTAACACAGAATAAAGAGTGACTAACTTTATCTCTATCTGCCTTTTAGACAAAACAGACATGAAATTCCCAGGAATTTCTTATGGAAAAGTACAACATTCACTTAAGATATCGTTCCTCCTATTTTAAGCTCTTACAATGAAATCAGGTTTGAAAAGCCTCAAAATTCTTTTAACAAGTTATATGAATCACCTTATTTTTGAAATATAACTGAATTCTACTGCTGTACAAGTTGTATGCCCATCAGTCATCTGCAAACGAAGCATCCTTGGCGCAGCCTGCGATTCCTCATTATCCTTTGGCGCAGCAACATTGCGGACTTTCTGAATTTGTAAAACACATGGACCTTCAAGCTGTCAAACATAAAGAACAAAAGTCATTTCTTAGTCACTGCTATATTTTCAATTATACAAAAAGATAGCTTCAATTAAAGTCAAGTCTAAAATGATTTTGTTAATTCATAGAGGTAAAATTTCAAGAAGGCTGCAGAAGATCAATTTTTTAAAGCACTTTCAGATAGTTAGACGGTATGAAAGCACTAGGAAAGCAGTTCTGTTTTTAATAAAAGGTGCATTTGGTCACTACTTCTAACTGAAGTAGTTCACGCAGGCCTTGTTTCCTCCCCTTTCACATACATAGGCATTCAGGAGACAAACAACTTGACAAGATTTTAAAGAACATCAACTTACGGCAGTGATTCAAAGGAATGCTTCCCATTCAAAATGCCAACTTTGCAGGCCCCTCTTCTGGGGTAAAGAAAACAATGCTCCAAAGTGTAAGAGACATAGAGTTCAAGGAGTGGGTTACAGTGATTTCTATGCTTCCCTTTTAAAATGATATTAAATCTGAAGTTATATGACATGTGCTGACAAGGAGAGAAGAAATGTTCTCTCTTGCCAGCTTGAAAAGTACAAAATAAACCAATGGACTAACTAGCTGTAAAGCTCAAGGTTTTATATGATAAAATTCTGATAGCAAAACTAGGGAGAGAGTTAAATATGCTTATGTGACTCAAAAATAGATTTAATAGAAATAATAACTTCCACATAATAAAATAGCTCTTTAAGTTAGCATCACAGTTTAGGGAGAATGGTTATTTTAAAAATGAAGTTTTTCAGGTAAATAATATTTCTGTACATAAATAATTAATACATGTTTTCAGAAAAGAAATAAAAAACTGTTGGTAAACATTCATACTTTATTTTCCAAGCAAGCACGTCTCCAAAGAGGACATCTACTACCCAGCACTAGCCAGGAACAATGACGTTTTACATTCAGCTTCTCTAACCTAAGCTTTCCTCTACGTTTCAGCTATGAAAGGAGACTACTGTTTCTGCCAAGATGGTGGACTAGAGCTGGCATCTGAGAAAGCCAGTAAAAGAAAGTTAAAATAAAGGAAAATAGGAGTCATTCCAAGTATATGGAGGAAAAGCCTCAGAAATCCACAAAGGAAGTCACAGGATCCTGGAAAGACCAGAGGGAAAAGGAAGTGCACTCGGAGAAGAGAAGCAGTGCAGCAGCAGTGTACTTCCTTGGCTAGAGGAGGAAACAGAAGCCTTTTACAAAAGCAGCCTCAGGTCAGTGAGATGGCTCAGTAGGGTAAAGATGCTTGCTGCCAAGCCTGAAGACCTGAGTTCAATCCTGGGATGTACAGGGTAGAAGCACAGATCTGACTCCCAAACATTGTCTTCCGATTTCCACACATATGCCATGGTACATACACATACTAGTTTTAAATAATTTTTAATACTTTATAACTTTTTAAATGTTACATAGATAATAAAAAATATAAAGCAGTTTGCTTGCTTCACTGGCTGATACTAGAGACTACGCCATCAAGGGCAGGTTACTCAATAGGAAGACTCCACTCCAAAAAGAGAACAGCTGTTCAGACTAACATATGTGCAATTATACAGAAACACACAACAATAAAACAGGAACAAACAACAGCCTAGGAAGATAACTCAGTAAGGAAAATGTTTACCGTGCAAGCATGAGAAGTTGAGTGTGCATGCCAAGTACCCTCATAAAAGCTGTGGCTGTAACTGCATGTTGGGGGACAAAATTAGGCAAATTTTGGGGGTTCACTGGCAAGCCAGTCTAGCCAGCTAGCCAGTCTGACCAAAACTGGGCTCTAAATTAAGTGGGAGACTTTGCTTTTTTTTTTCCCCTACTGCTCTGAAGAAAAACAAATCTTAACATGAGTAACTCCAAGGAGACAGTCTATTCTGATGTGAGATCATAGGGTACAATCCATCATGGGAATTGAGGCAGCAGGAGCTTGCATCAGCTGCTTACGTAACACCTACACCAAGTGCTCAGCATGCCTTCTCCTCCCTATCCAGCGCAGGGTTCCCACCACCAGGAATAGGCAGGTCTTCCCATCTCAACTAGCACAACCAAGACGAGCCCCCGCAAGCATGCCCAGAGCCCTGTCTCCCAACAATGCTGACATTTAACAGTAGCCATCATATCCTGTTTCAAACATTAAGATGGAGAGTAATAAAGGAGGACACTCAGTGTTCACCCTTGGGTTTCTACAGATACACGCGAGCGTGGGAAGATGAATCATCCAAATGATGGTAACTCCTCAAATAGGTAAAATGTTAAGTTATGCACGCATGTATATAAACTGTCAAAATTAAACACACACACAAAAAAATAAATGGGCTGTGACAGTTCTCAGTGGAAAAAATATAAATGCCCAATCAATACTTGCAACATTCTTTAATATCATTAAGCTATCTGGGAAAGAAAGAAACACAAATAACCAATAAATATTTTATATTTTAAAGTATTCAAGGGCTGGAGAGATGGCACAGAGGTTAAGGGCACTGACTGCTCTTCCAAAGGTCCTGAGTTCAATTCCCAGCAACCAAATGGTGGCTCACAACTATCTATAATGTGATCTGATGCCCTGTTCTGGCCTACAGGCGTACCTGCTGGCAGAGCACTGTACACATAATAAAGAAATAAATATTTTTTTAAAGTATTCAGTCACTGGGGAAAAGCAAATTTAAACTACTTTGAGATTCCATCTCACCCTAGTTATAATGGTTATTATCAAGAAATCAAATACAAGAAATGCTGCTGAGGCTCTAGGGGGAAAGAATACTTGTTCAGTGCTGTTGGGAATATGAACTTGTACAACCACTGTGGCAACCAGTACGGAAGTTCCACAAAAGGCTGAAAACAGAACTGCCACATGACATTACTATTCTACTCAGGTATATGTCCTAAACCAGCACAGTGCCAGGATGCTTCCACACACGTGTATAGCTGCACTACTGAAGTAGGTAGGAAATGCCACCAGACTATTCATCCATCAACAAATGAACAGATAAAGGCAATGCAGTACCCATCACAATGGAATTTTAAACAGCTGTAAAGGAAGTAAAATCATGGTATTCACAGAAAAAATGATCCAACTGGAAATTATGTTAAGCAAAGCAGGCCAGACTCAAAAAGAAAACTACTATATTTTCTCTCAAACACAGAACCTAAATTTAAAATTACATGAGTATGTAAGAGTGTGTGTGTTTCTGTATGGCTGGAGGTCATAAAACTAGCCATCTCAGGCTACTACACAAGAATTTACTCTGTGTATTTCTTCCTAATTCCAGGTTCAGTGGTTTCACGCTGTAGTTTAACAGAGACATATTAAACTACAGCAAGTGGTAAATGCTACATACTGAGGCTCTCTACTCTCTTCAGGTGGGCAGTTTACCAGCATTTTATTGGTAGCATCACATCATATCCTATAAAGATGTCAACTGTCATTGGGTTGATGTGCAGCTTCAGTAAAAATTCTAGCACATTTTAAGAGATTTAATAATTTGATTCTAAAATTTATTGGAAGAAAAAATAATAACCTAACAAAGAATATTGTATTTTACAACCACAAGTTTAGGAAAAAATGGTAATTTCAAGTGTCATAAAGGTACCTTTCAAATAGATCTTGTATACTTAGGGAAAGCAATATAAATGATGCAATATTTTGTAAAATAATTTGGACTTATTTTATAAACATGGACACCAGCTTAACTCTATTGTGTACTAATTCAGCTCCTGAGTTCATTTCTTATTATATGCTTGTCCTGAGAAGTAGTGTATATTTCAAAACTGATTAAAAAGCAATAATAAATTAAATCGCCATCAAAGGACCTGATATATATTTACTATAATTGCATGTGCAATCAAAATGTACTTGAAGTCAATGAACAAACTAAGAAATTCACAGCAATTATTTCTTGGTACAGGAAGGGGTGAGGACAGAACACAGGAGCAGAGTCATTCAGATAGTCCAGTGTTTGGCACCTACTTCAATATTAAGCCTCAAAGCAACCCTATACGTACATACGTCAGTATTTTAAATAATGTATGTTTTAAAATAAATATATTGGTCAGTGAAATTTCTAAATTGAAAAGGTAAATCTACAGCCTACACAGCACAAGTATACTCAAAGCCAAACCACAGAGCCAGTTTGGTGCCGGAAGTGTTAGTAACATCATTTCTAAGAAGGAGGATAATGGAAAAGCCACAATTAAAACTATTTGACAATTTCCCTTGCCAATATCAACACTAACTAGATACAGCTACACTCTATGCCAAGGAGAGATGTGCTAGCAGCCGGCATCCATGAGCGCACTAGAACGTGCTGGTCCCAGCGGCACATGGCAAGCACCTTGTTCTGTGCTCTGTGCTAATAACCTCACTGGCTGTGAACACAGCCTCGCTCTGCTGCAACTGCTCCATCCGAGCTCAGTCTTCTTGCTTTTCTCCTGCCATGACATGATGATTCTTCTGCACTAAGCAAAGCTGAGATAAGTGGCATGATGTGGCTGCACACCAAGAAAAAGACATGCCAGTTGTTTTTCTTCTTCTCTCTCTATCTTAGAATAAAAAATTCCCCATATACATAAACATATTAAATATGATGTATATTATTTTATGTATATCTACTAAATATGCATAATATACTATATATACATAAGCAGTATACATACATACTTTAAGTTCTTAGAGCAGGAAGATGTGTATACAGAGTATGTATACACAGGGTTTTTTCAAAAGATGTATTTTATTTATGTGTACGTGTGTTTGTCTACATGCATGTGCATACATATGCAGGTGCTCACAGAGGTCAGAAGAGGGCACTAGATCTGAGGAGATGGAGTTACAGGTACTTGTGAATCACCTGACATGGGTGCTGGGAACCAAACTCCAATTCTTCGAACCCCTACCCAGATCTAGCCAATGGACAGGACATTCTCCACAGTTGAGTGGAGAGTGGGGACTGACTTTCACACTAACTCTGGTGTCCCATATTTGACCATGTCCCCTGGATGGGGAGGCCTGGTGGCACTCAGATGAAGGATAGCAGGCTACCGAGAAGAGACTTGATACCCTATGAGCATATAAAGGGGGAGGAGGTCCCCCTCAGTCACAGACATAGGGGAAAGGAGTAAGGGGAAAATGGGAGGGAGGAATGGGAGGATACAAGGGATGGGGTAACAATTTATATATAATATGAATAAATTAATAAAATATATATGTAAAAATACAAAAAAAAAAACCACACATGTCAATGCTCACAAGGGAAAAAAAAAAAAAATTGCTAACTGTTGGGCCATAGCTCCAGCCCAGCCCATGTACAGTGTTCTCTAAGGTTTCAAATCTGCCTCCACTATGGAGACCTGCTCACTATTCCATAATTGAAAATCATATCTCTAAAAGTCTAGAGAAAAGAGCAATGTCTCCTGCACGCAAACTAGGATGGCTCTCCCTCTTATATGTACTTCCAACATAAATCTCTTTTCTGGAGCTCTCTCTCTCTTTCATTTTGTACAAATGTATATTCCTTTGGGCCACTGAGTATAGGGCCAATGAGATGGCTTGGTGAGAAAGGCACTTGCCACAAAGCATGAAGACCTGAGTTCAAGTCTCAGGGTGTACATGGTGGGAGGAGAGAACCAACTCTTAAATGTTGTCTTCTGACCTCCACACATTCACTGTGGGACACACACACACACACACACACACACACACACACACACACACCACTCACTTCCTCCCTCTCTCTAAATGAATAAATAAAATAAATTTTTACCTGCTTGAATAAAAAAAATATTTCTGGGGGCTGGGGAGATGGCTCAGTATTTAAGAGTACTGGCTGCTTTTTCAAAGGACTTGGGTTTTATTCTTAGTACCCACATAGCAGCTAACAACCAACAGCCATTTGTGACCTCCATTCCAGAAGATTTTCCACCCTCTTCTGGCCATTATAGGCCCCAGGCATACATGTAGTGCACAGACATACATTCAGGCAAAACATCCCACAGATGAGATAAATAATAAGATAAATACTGAACAGAAAGCACCCGTGTTATCCTAGTACCTGGGAGCTTAAGGCCCAGAGGGTCTCAAATGAGTACACCCTGGGCTACACAGCAAGTTCCAAACTTGTAGTTTACATGAGAAACCTCTCTCAAGATATAGTAAGAATAAACTAAACAAAAATGATTTTCCAGTGCTATACTATAATTTACTTAACACGCAAACAGTAAGTCAACAGATAAGGTGGGAGTTTTACAAACACCTTTGAGTTCACCTGTGGAATTATATAGAACATTAGGATCATTCTCTATTCTCATGTAAATAAAGCCGACAGCACAGACAAGGAAAAGCTTTGCCAGAGGCCCTCAGTGACTGTGACCCAGAAACAGAATGCAAACATGGAACTGTCTCACCAAAACAAGTTGGTTTTCTACTGTGCATTCTACAACTAACATTAAAAGCAGATGAGACATACAGAGAAATGAGATGATTTTTCTTTAAAGACTAATTGTACTCAAGAGGGCAGAGATTAGAAGAGACACTGCACCTCAGTTGGAAACTACAGACGGAACAGCAGTTTGTCTATAGCTGAAGGACATTTGGGTCCTGCAGTAACAAAAGCTGAATTCATGGTGGTGATTTCTGCTGTAGTATTTTTCCAAAGACTGCACAGATAATAAAGACCAGCTATTTAACATTAGTCAAGGAGAGTCTGAAACAAATCAAAAAGAGAACAAAATAAGGATTTACTAAAAACAAGCTCTAAACAATTTAAGACTTGATGTTCCTAAGATGGAGAAGGTAATACCGAAAGTATCATCGGGGATTGAAAGACACAACATTGGCAGAACTCCGGGACCCTGATCCTTTCACATTGGCAACTATGTACGCAGACAGCAAGACCACCTAAGTAAAAGTAACAATGATGGCAATGACACCAACACAAAGAAGCATATAGATTGTAAATGTGGTGAGGCTGTAAGACTGTAAAGCACCTATCTTTTAGGAATTATAGCGCCTTTAAAAGGGTCTTGAATAGTTTCCCAAACTCGAGATTCCTGAACAACGAAAGGAACAGTAATATATAAAAATAACAGCGCAGCCAACAAACCTCTCTTCATTGCTTTGAGTAGTTACAGTGAATGTATAGGAGGGGAGCCTCATGGAGGCCCCATTCCAAGGCTGCAGTCCACTGTGGGCACCCATAGGTCTGCATGTCTCTGCCTTTCACTGCTCCTGACAGAACTTACTTCTTAAGGTTTTGTTGTTATTGTTGTTGTTTTAGTTCTAAAATTTATCCTGTCTAATATACACTTAGAAAGATTCAGATCAAAACCATAAGAAATTGTATTACTATATCCCAGTAAATAAAACATAAATTCCTAAGTTTATTTGTCAGAAAGATACAAGTACATGCTTAATTTTAATAACTCACTAAATGGAACACTAATAAATGATTATTTACCACAGACAAAATTAACAAAGATAGAAAACAGCATTAAATTAAAGCCCAAGCCTTTTTGCCTGTGTTTTATTCTTAAAAACATTCACCCTCTAAAACTGAGAGTGCTGTCGCTTCCCTCTGAATTGTAAGGCACGGAGGCCATCTTGTGGCTCAGGTTGGTATTGCTTGTGTTCTAAGCCAGTCACTTCAGCTTGCAAAAAAAGTGAAGCCTTAAATCAGCTTCAGGTTTTAAAAAGTCATATGCAACTGTCAGCACAAGGCCTTACAACTTAAAGAGAAACAACTGCAGAACCATACTATTGGATAGCAGTTGCCTCCAGGTTGACACCTTCTACCCTGGAGTGAGGCTCAGGAGCTCAGGTAAAGCACCTTCCATGCCCTGCAGAGTGGATAACTGAGACCTTTGGGGCCCTCCCCAAGGATATGGAGGCAGTAGGTCTGCTGCTGAGGGGCCTTCAGGAGTCTTCACTGCTCTGAATGATGAGTCCAGATACTTGGAAAAGATTCTCCATCCTCCTGAGCCACCTGCAGGCCATGCAGAGAGCATGGCTGCCCATGTAGGGGTAGACATTTCCGTGGCACAGGTGCCTTAGAGTCAACACCTGCTCCTGTAGGCAACCCCTCTCCAATAATTCTGTAGGTAACCCCATACACTCCATGGTCTATCAACTGGACATCTGGTGTAATTGTTACTTAATTGGTGTTGGCTTCCAATCAGCAGTGAATAGACATGTGTGTTCCCTCTGTCCAGGAGAGTCTCAAAAAAAACACCCTTTTCTTCTACGCTTCTTTCACATTATGCATAAGTCCTCAAACAACTGGACTGGACACAAAGATTTTGAGCTAAGCTATATCTTTTTTTCACTTTTTTATTAATTCATTCATATCTCAATTGTTATCCCATCCCTTGTATCCTCCCATTCCTCCCTCCCTCCCACTTTTCCCCTTACTCCCCTCCCCTATGACTGTGACTGAAGGAGACTTCCCCCTGCATATGCTCATAGGGTATCCAGTCTCTTCTTGGTAACCTGCTATCCTTCCTCTGAGTGCCACCAGGGCCCCCCTCAAGGGGACATGGTCAAATATGGGGCACCAGAGTCCATGTGAAAGTCAGTCCCCACTCTCCACTCAACTGTGGAGAATGTCCTGTCCATTGGCTAGATCTGGGTTGGGGGTTCGAAGTTTACTGCACGTATTTTCCTTGGCTGGTGTCATAGTTTGAGCAGGACCCCTGGGCCCAGAACCACCCTTCATAATGTTCTTCTTTAGGTTTCTAGGACCCTCTGGATACTTCTATTTCCCCATTCTCCCATACTTCTCTCACCTAAAGTCCCAATAGGGTGTCTGTGTCCTCCCCTCTGTCCTACTTTCCTGGTAAGTGAAGACTTTCATGGGACATGCCCCTTGGGCTAGTGTGCAGATATAAGTGAGTATATACCATGTGAGTCTTTCTAGCTAAGCTGTATCTTACAATTACCATGCATACCTTGTTTTAAACTGCTAGGAAAATAACAGGAATTTAAAATTAGACAAAGAAAAACATTAAATAATTATACTGCATTTACATTATGACTATCTCCCATGGTCTCCAGCTTGTTTACTACTAGCTGTCCCAAGACTGCAGAGTATCTAAAACATACAAACCTTGCCCTAAAACTCAGAAAAGAAGTTGTGTGAGATTATATAGTCTGTCTCTGTCTCTGTGTATGCATCTGTTTCTCGCTGTCTCTGTGTCTGTTTCTCACTGTCTCTGTGTCTGTTTCTCTGTGTCTCTTGTCTGTAGCTTTCTCTCCTCTGTCTGTCTCTCTCTCTCTGTCTGTGTGTGTGTGTGTGTGTGTGTGTGTGTGTGTGTGTGTGTGTGTGTGTGTGTGTGTCTCTCTCTCTCTCTCTCTCTGCCTCCAACATCTAGAGCCTAAAGAGGATCAAAAAAAAAATTTAACCTACTATTGAAATATATAGTTTGGACTGGGCAGCCTGGAGAAAAACCTCTGTCCACCTTCTCACCACCTTTCAAATCTCTGCTTGAGATCTATGAAGTCATGTCAAACATTATCAAGTACAATAGAAATTTCAAAACAATGTTGCAGAGAGAATGAGAGAGGACACTCAGGGAAAGGACAATATTAATTACTAATAAGGCTAATTTCACTTTTTATAATTCTATATTCTCCCAAAATACTCAGTGATAATAACAATGACTAAGACTTCAGTTGTGAAATCCAGATGACAATGTCTTTCTGAAGGTCAAGATGTCTTAGAATGAGACTAAATCCAGAGGAGACAAGTTAAATGTCATCTAACTACACACTCACCCTCTTCCTTACCTGGTCACCAATCTAATCTAGCAGCTCTTCACTCCCTAACCTGAGATTACCAGATCATAAAAATGGTGTTATCTTAAGACTCACTAATGGTAAAGCAACAGCACAGACTTTGGCCTTTTCAGCAGATGAAACTCAGACTCCTCTCATCTACCTACAAACAGAAGGACTGGTCTGTCTGTTTGCAGAGGCTCCAGGACATTGTGATGAGCCTCAGGCCCAGTGGATCAGTGCCCAACGAGCCTTTTCAAAAACTAAATAAAAAATGTTTTCTTCAAGGCTGCCAAATACAAGTAGCCAAAACACTATGAATGTAACATTTATATAATTCCTGATTGTTTCGTGGTTTTTCTTGCTGTAGGTAGTTTGTTGTATGTATATGTAATAATATAAATGTATATGTAAAAAATATTTACTTAAAAAATCACATAAAGCAAATGAAGGAAGTTCCTACAAAGATGATGGTTTCCATTCCTCTCTTGCTTCTTAATAGTTGGGAAGATCAGTGTGGCTCAAGGAGGTTCAGGGCTAAGTCCCAGACAAAAAAGATGAGTCCATTTGCTTGCTTCTTTCACTAAATCCTCTTGGAGAGGTTAGTAACAACAAACTCAGCAAAAGTAATCAGCATTTCTGAACTTTCAGATTTCTGACAAATAAATCATCCTGAACGGTTCATAATATAACACAATCACCATGTGCACTGCACTACAGCCAACAATTCATGTGCAATGTCATTTAATACTTTAACGGCATAGGGAGTAATACTTTAATGATATAAATGTTAACCTCTAGAAAGGTTAAATAACTTGCCAAAAGTCACAAAGTCAAATTATTAGAGAAACAGAGTTGGAATGAGGCCAATGGCTGTATTGTATCTTCCCACTCTGTTACTGGTCCCTACCACATGACACCCTTCACACCTAACCTAAATCATGGCTGCCCTGCCTCTTAAAGACACACTGTAAACTTTCTTCTTAATGTTGGAATATTGGGAAGTTTGTTTGTACATCTGCTTGGGAGCTAACCATGAAATCTAGCTCTCTCTCTGTTTCACTCTCATTCTCCTTTTTTCTTCTCACCTCCATTACCAATCTTTCTTTCTTTCCTAATATAAAAGGGAAACTAGAGATTATTATTTCCTGTTAAAATCCAGAAATTACGTTTCATGTCAGAAACAGAGAGTGAAAGGAAAATATAATCAATAAAAAAGAACAGAAAAAGAATGATCCAGCCATTTCTATTTTTTCTATATATAAATTAGGACCATGTAAGAATACTTTACGTAATAGTTGACACCCCAAAGTAAAAGATAGACAGATCTATAATTAAAATGCCATACTTACTAATATTTCCCTGCAGCCTACTTACAGATTAAGATGAAGCTTATTTTAAATTAGAACTATAACATATGTAATTTAATGACAGATTGTCTCCATAACAATCAGGCACTATTAACATGATGAAGTGCTAGGCAGTAAACTTTTGTAGTAAAGACACAAATAAAGTATACTGAGCTGCATTAATCTTCAATTCACATCAATAATAAGGCCCTTGAATATTAAGCTTCAATATAGCTGTATCCAAATATAATTTGTGGAGTTCTAGCTAATGGCAAACAAAATGAGTACAATGGACATACCAGCTTTTAAATTTTATATTAAAACTGTTTTAAAAATATCTTCATTCATGCGGTGAGAGGAATTATATCTGGTCTTAACAGCAGTTAATAAAGGGGAAAACATAACCAATGAAGAATAACAAACAGAAATATCAAGAAATTTCTATTCATATGAAAAAGGCATCTATTCTTTCTACGTATAAATTAGCATCACACTTACACATGTTTTATGTGATATGTATCATAGAAGATTCCAGGTTACACAGCTTTGTTTACTGTTATCAACTACCTTCAAAGGAAACCTTTAAAAAGTTCTGCACACAACTTTAGAAGCAAAACTATGCTAAGAAAATGACCAGGACAAAGAAAGCCTCCATCTGCTGGTGAGCTCAAGTCCCAAGGACACAGAGCCAGTAGGGAAAGAATAGAGCAGCACTACAGAAAACTCTCACTGTCTTAACTATACTAGGACAGAGATGTGCATGTACCATTGTGTAACTGCTGTGCATCAGAGCTATCCACGTTCCAGTGCAGGGTTTCTAGGAATGTTTCCAGGACAGCAAGTCTTCATGCTATTGACTGGAAACTCAGACAGAGGCAAGGGCAGTTTGGGAACCAAGTCAAAGCCAGCAGAAAACTTCATCTGAGAACAACCATTTTTGTAACAAAAAGTAAAATGTAAACAAGCTGGAGAGGACTTTGTAAAACACACACACACACCAAAAAAAAAAACAAAAACAAAAACAAAAACACTTGAAACTAACATCAAGCAAAAGATCCAAGTTAAATGGGGAAAACACTGTGGTAATGATAACGTACAGAGGATTATCCAGAGGAAAGTAAGCGCCTGCTCTCCCCTGCCTGCGAGGGAATCTAGAGAAGACACTGCAGACTTTAGCAGTGCAAAGAAACTGTAACAGTTCAAAACAGGACCAACAGTTCTTTACAAAAACAATATACACTTATTTTCAAATTTAAAAACTAGCTAAACAGAAATGTGCAGAGACTATCATCCCTACCTGATTATTTTTAGGAGGTATTCCTGCACTTAAAAAATGAGAGCACTAGATGTCTGGAAACATCCTAGGTCTATGAATCAGAATCCTGAAGGAACTCTGGACAATTTTCATAATGCTTCCAATATCTCGGTGATGGACAGGTAACTGTTATAACATTTCCCAACTAAAGAAAAGTAGAAGGAAACTATATATAAAGTGTTCATGTAGAAGAGCTCTACAACTTGCTGTTTTATCAATCGTATTGTCAAAGACAGGAAGCAATGTAAAGATATTGCCAGTTGTCCAAAGTGCTCACGAGATAAACTATGCACCACTTGTTTATTTCTTATTCGGTTTTATGTTTGTCACCCTTATTCATATTTTGGGATATCATACAGAGAATGATCTTTTTCTAGTAAATCATAAAACTAGCTTAACTTCATAAAAGGCCTAGACTGAATAAATTGATCTGGGGTTAAAAAAAAAAAAAAATGAGAGCACTAAGAAAATCCGTACTAAGAACATCTGCCTGTGAAACACACAATAACAACAGCAACCAAACATGCATATTTGTCAAACTGCTAAACACCTCATAATCTTTATACTTTTATATTCATAAACTTAGTAAAAGTTTACAAAGGAAACTAAAAAAACAAACAGAGAAGGGGACTTGTTGGCACTTTAATAACGTGACAAGTAAAAGGCAAAACGCCTATGGACAATGAAGATCCAACCAAGGACCGTGCATAGACTAGAAATAGGACCCTACACAGATGTAACTGATGGGCAGCTCGGTCCTTATATGGGTCCCCTAGTAAGGGGAATGGGTGCGGACTCTGACAGGACTCTTGCCTGCTTTTGGATCACTTCTCCAGGCCACTGGAGAAGAGAATACATTCAGTCCTTGATATGCTAGGAGGGTGGGGAGGGCGCATGGGACGGAAATTCTCTGAGGAGTAGGGGCGGGAGATACAGGAAACAGGGAAGGAGGGTGAGACCAGGAGGAGAGGAGGGCAGGAGCCATGACCAGGATGTAAAGTAAATAATTAATAAAATATAATAATGTGACAAGTGTTACATGTCAAGTTAATAAACCATATTTATAATTTCTAAATGAAAATTTTTAACATTTAAAATGCACCAAAATTCTACTTTCACAATGTTCTATATGTGAAGCAAAACAGCATGCCAAGTCTGTGGCCTTCCAGCTCTGTCTGGTAATTTAGTGCACATTCCAATTTGCTATGGCAGTCAGCAGAGCTTAGAGTCATCCTCCTCTTTACCTTTTCTACTTTGCCACCGTTGATGTCACTGGGAAGGAACTTCTTGCCAATTGTTCTCAAATCTGTCTAAAATAAATATTTCAATATTAAAATAGAATTATAGAAAAGTAAATCTAAATTCAGTCTTACAAACAAATTACTTCAGGTTTGTGGAACGGAAATTAAGCAAACATCTGTAACTAATTATAAAATGTATCCAGTCACTATTTTTGCATTATTTATCCACATGCTTGCATCATACCACTACAGCAAACAGTAGGCAACAGGGTCATCACAGTTCTTTGGGATTCTTTTACCTTAGTTACTCTTCTCTAAGATCCGAAAGAAATTGTGATCTTACTGAAAATTAACACCATAATCCAAAAATCAAATGAGAGCTTTGGACTGCAATAAACACAGTATATGTTTTAGCCACCTAATCCTATATAATCTTAATATCCAGAGACATGAAAACCAATTTCTCCACCAGCTCAGACACTCATACTATAGAGAAGCAAAGGAAATAGCAGGGAATGGTACTGCTGGAAAGGAAGAGCAGCAGCACTACACAGTGAGGACCAGCTCCCCGCCTACACAAATTACAGAAAGAGGAAGTGAGGAAGAAGGGGGGAACAGGCATAAGTCAGAAAACCATTGCACACAAAAACTAAAAGATAGACACTGCTTACTAAGGTTACAGCATCTGTAACTGTAAGAAGTCTACACAGTCCATATAAAATAGTAGAGCTTTTATGGACTAAGGACGGTGTCTTTTTCAAAAGTGAAAGCCTAAGACAATTTGAAAGAACATTCTATGGAATATATAAACTTACTAAATATCAATAGTAGTCAATAAATGAAGACTGCATTTATTTTTTTCTGAACAAGTCAAGTATTTGAGCCTAAACTACATGCAGGATTTTAATGTCATTCCTTAATACTCTTACTTCCCTACTTTATAAATGAAAAATTTAAGGCTCGTTCTTTTCAACCCAAAACTCTGAGCATTAAGAAAATGAAATAATGGGTGCGGGGGTAGCTCAGAGGGTAGGAACACTGGCTGTTCTTGCAGAGGACCTGGACGTAGCTACCAGCATCCGTATGGCAGCTGCTAACCATCTGAAGACTCAGCAACTTCATCTGACTCCGCCTGCACCAGGCACACACATGGTGCACACTGACACAGGTAAGGAAAACAGTCATATACACAAGATAAAATAAATATTTTTTAAAATAAATGAAGGCTAAGCTAATATATGCAAACTAAATGGAAAACTTTTAAAGAATTGGCAGTTCTTACTATTACAAATCCAGTACAAATATGGATTCTACACCTAATGAACTTTTTCCCTTCTCACTGTAGTCTATGATATTCACAACTAGCTAATATTAGGTTTTAATCCAACAAATACCTCTAGAACCTAAAAGGAACAAAAATTAAAGATGTCCTCTATATTATTTATCACAAAATATAGTTTATGATTAACTTTTTATTGATAATCTTTAAATTTAAAAAAGTATAATAAAAGTTAATAAACATAACATACATTGAGAGCAATCAGGATGATGTCATTTATATTGACTTTGCCAGGAGAGCTTGTACAAGCTTCAATGCCTTCATCTGAAAGATACCTGTTAAAATAAAATAAACAGCTTAATATTATCTAAACTCAATATTAAGCAAAATTGTACAATATGCAGTTTGCTTTCTATTAAATACTAAGAGTGAAATTCCCAGTCTTGTATACTATTCTGATAAAAACAGTATACATACATACATCTTCTTCACGGGGTATTATGTGGATAAGATTGTCCATATGCTTTCTGAAAAACAGCTACTTAGATGTCAGCCTGTCTTAAGGAATCTGAGCTACGCTTTGCAATGAAATAAACCTAATTCTGACCTAATATCTCTCAATGCGATGCGCTCTTAAAGTGTTGTGCTACGCTGTAAAACGAAGACTGAAGTAGCCACAACTTTAAGCTTAGTTGAACACATTATCTTCTCACATCGCTTCTTGAACATTGTGCCGCAAGAATCCCCCAGTAAGCACTACTGACTCTAAGAGACATTGAGAAAGGTAAACGTTACACCACATCCTTTGCTTTTTCTGTCTCTATCTTTTAAAATCATTGTCTTGTTATCTTAATGTTCCATTTCTCAATATAACCCAATTTTATATCCGGACAAAACAATAATTAATTCAAGAGTGAAGGAACTGTTATATCCAAGGGGGGGGCGGGGTGGAACTAGCTCTACCCATTCAACTACATGCAACAGGTTTTAATTTTTTTTGATAAATTCTATGATTTAAGTATAAATGGCTTATTAAAATGTCCATCCACGTTCAAGTGTTTTATGACCAACATCGTCTTGTTTAACCAATGGGCTAACGGCACCGCCCATCATCACTGCACACACTGCCCTAGTACTAAGAGAACTAGTCTAACAGCTAGTTCAACAGAGTTATCTTAAGCTTACTACCACACTAATTCTAAGGCATTTACCAAGGTAAACTTTTAACATTATTTATGCATTTATTTAAGGTGTGTTCACATATACTACAGTATACACATTGAAGTCAGAAGACAATTCTGCGAATTTATTTCTCTCCTTTTTCCTCTACATAGGCTCCAAAGATGAAATTTAGGCTCCCAGCAAATGCATTTAACCACTCAGCAATCTTGTAGGCCCAAAATGTAAATTTGATATGGACACAGAAAAAGAGTGACATAGTGGCCCATGCTTATAATCCCAACACCTGGAAGGCAGAGGTAAAAAGATTGTTACAGTCTTGAGCCAGACTGGTCTATATAATGAGTTACAAGCCATCCAGAATTACAACGCCAAACATTGTCACAGACACCCCCAGCATTTCCAGTACTTTCCAGTGTATAAGACAACCTCTAGTTTGAACTTTAAATTTTCCAGTTAAAATATAGAGTTTGGAATATACTCGCTGTATTAAGACTACCCCTCTTCCAATGCCCACATTGTACAACAGACTCGGGCCTCAAACTTATATATATTTTACTATTAGATACTACTAATGTTTAAGACCATGGTAGTCCTAATGAAAAAAAAGTACTTTAATGTGTACCAGAGAAAACACAGGTCTTAAGTATGTAAGTAAGCCACTAAGAGTAACTAGATGGAAGACAGGAAGTGAGTGAGCATGAGATGTAGATGTGTAAAGTAATCTCAGATATGTAAACATTACTTCTAAGTCAAAATGACTATGGTAATTTCCTCTATTCTCTTTCATCTGTTTATAACTATTAGGTGTATATAAAATTCTACATAATTATCTCTAAATTTACTTCTATAAATATTAAGCCCTATGATATGAAAAGTATTATATGAATCAGAAATTATTAGTGAAATTATGAAAATTTTACATTGTCCTTAGGAGCTGACTGTCACCTATACAGTTTAACATAATATGTAGACAGGTATATAAAAGGTCAAAATAATTACAAATGAAATGTTAAGCAAGGCTAAGGCAACCTGGGGAAAGGATCCATATATGGAGAGGGAATATTAAAAGTCAAAATATGAAAGTGAGGAAGTGTGAAACTATCCTTGAGCATTCTGACTGGAAAATGAGGACAAAAATACAAATATAATCTGAGCCTAATTTGAGAAAGCAACAGTAACACAAAAGGAAATGGGTGACGTGTTAAATACTGATTGAGTGATTAGTTTTCCAGCCTCTTGCACACAGGGATATAGGATGCAGTGACTAACAGAATACTGACTTGTTTCCTAAAACAGTAACCTTAGAAACTAAACAATAACAGCCTATCAAATAGACTACAATAAATCTTTAAAAGTAATCAACATTCATACCTTACATATGAAGAAAGAAGTTCCAGAGATACTAAACTCATCTGAAAATATAAACTTAGTTGATAAAAATTTGAAACTAAAAATGTCCCGAATCCCCATCTCAATAGTCTTACAACTGTAACAAGTTGATACTTATTAAACAACTAATTATTTGTAAGAATATGATCTCATTCAAGTCAATTGTGATGGCTATTCTTGGTTATAAACTTGACTACATCTGGAATTAACTAAAACCCAAAAGTGGAGGCATACCTGTGAGGAACTTTCGATTAATTTGAAGGAGGAGGGTCTACTTCTAATCCTGATCTTTGAGGTGGAAAGGCACACCTTTGAGCTACATAATTTGAGTTGGAAAACCCCACCTCTAACTGGGCCACGCATTCTGCAGGAAGCCCATATAAGGGCACTGAAGAAGCAAGCTTTTGCTCATTGTTTGCTATTGCCTTGCTAGCAAATCCACTCCTTCACCGGCGTTAGAGACTACTTCCTTGGGATTCTGATATTTACTAAAGCCCATCTAAGACATTCAACCTTATAAACTGAGGAACTAATGGATCCTTGGACTTGCTGTCCATAGCCAGCCAGTGTTAGATTAGCTGGACTGCAGGCAGTGAGTCATTCTAACTAATCTCCTTTCCATATGTACAGAGGAGTCATTCTGTAAGTTCTGTTACTCTAGAGAACCACAATGTATCAACATTTATGTAATTCAATTTTTTAACTAACTTGATATTATACACACACACACACACACACACACACACACACACATACACACACACACACCCCTAAGAAAATGCAATTAGTAAGCTCCAAAGTATGCTAAACAACAAACAGTATAGACCAGGTAACAATGGGATGATAAGAGTAAAAGGCTGTTTAAAGCAATGAAAAGCCTTGTTCTTACAAAACTATAAGGCTGCGTAACTTCTCTAGCTCCACTGCTCATTGCTGAGTCCAAATATCTGAGAAGAGTCAACTTGAGGGAGGAAAGGCTCCTGTGGGTGTCTAGTGTACGTAGGCATGCAGCCCCCCACAGCAGGGAGGAGCAGGAGGCCACACTGTCTCCACACTCAGGAAGCAGACTATCTACTCTAGTGGCCCCTCCCAAGGAACTCACCTCCTCCAGCAAGCCTCTCCTTACCAAGCCTTTTCTAGCTTCCAAAACAGCTCCTTCTGGTGGAGACCAAGGGTTCAAACACAACAGAGACACTTCACACTCAAACCACACACAAACACCAAAGGGAAAAACAGAGGTTGGCTTCATATAAATAGAGTGAGATACCACGCAGATTCTCAAATACCACTGGGCATAGCAAATTACAAAGTGTGTCTGAGTACCAATTCCCTAATTTATCAGGTCTCCCTGTTCACACTTTGTAAACTTACTCCAGCTTTACTACAAACCTGTCAATAAACAGAGCATCTGCTCACAATTCTAGTACATCATTCACCCTTTTGTAAATAGATGACCACTTCACAAAAGGATTGACCCTAACTTATCTGTACAGTATGTGTTCTGTAAACACTGAAAATGTCACTATTAACAATGAATAAACCAACTGATAAAAGTAAGAAATCACTGCAAACTATACCACAGAACTCAGGAACTGAACAGAGTATCCACCAGCCCAGGCTATCACCAAGAAAAGGAACTGAAAGTTAGAGCAGGTACACTGCATAATCTCCCTGTACACACCTGCCCAACGGGCTACCAGGGAAAGGAATTATGATTGGTTCCTTGAGCCATCCTTGAGTCCATTACTCCCAGGAATGTGAATGCTGAAGACCCCGGGGAGTGGCTGTTGCTAAAGCAGCCAACAGCACACTCACCTGTGCCTTCGCTTTTAGAGATTTTTGAGGCAGTACCATTATAAACCCCACTCTACTAAACTACAAGAACATACATCTGGATACATTCTATTGACAGGCAGGGCACCATAGGACTATATTTCTGCATAATACAAGATAGAGTAACAATATTTTCACTAACTTTACCTTCAAATAATGCCACTTTAATATATGAGTTTAATCAGCTCATAAAATTTCCAAGAAGGTAATAATAATTTTTAAAAAAAATAGTCTTCCTCAGGGAAGAGCACACCAATTGGTCATCCAATAACAAATAGTCCTAAAAGCTCACACACTAGTAACATTAGACAGATTGAGCAAGTTGAATTTGTGTATTTAGGAATATATGTGCCTATACAAATTTGTATGTAGCAACAATTAATGAAAAAGAAACCACTAATTTGTGAGAGAGCAAGGAGGGATGTATGGAAAGGTTAGAGAAAGGAAAGAGAAAGGGAGATGATGTAATTTTTCTTTGATCTCGAGAAACAAAGAAGGAAAGAAAGAAGAAATTGTTTTTAAATGCTTCCCTGAGTTAGTAAGAATGCTCAGTAAGAAAACCCACTTACAGCCAGTCCTAATAACTGGTTTGATCCCTGTCACCCATATGGTAGAAAGAGAGGTGTCTCCCAGAAGTTGTCCTCTGACTGCCATGTTTGCACCATGATACATGAGTCACACACACACGCGCACACACACACACACACACACACATATACACACACATACACACACACACACACACACACAAATTTCTTAGTGTCTCTATATTGGCAAACCCAAGCAATTTAACTTCAAAAACAAGCACTTAAAATTAACAGCAAACCCCCAATTAGATGGAGAATTACATATTTGCATAGCCTAAGGGTCATTACCACAACAGCCGTCACCTCATGTTCAGAAACAGACAAGCCCAAACAAGTGCTAAAATCAGAACCAGCAGAAAACCACAATAAAATGGAGGCTATGGCTTCAACCTCATTGTTACATCTAGACAGTGGGTCTCCATTAACATCCTTTATAACCAGAATGATCAAAACAAAGCCAACTTGCCCTAGTCTCCAAAAGCTGGTAAAATCCATGGGTCTGTTGACTGGCAGAAGCAGGCATGAAAAGGCCAAGGCACACTGCAGAAGGCTGCCCTGCTACAAAAGGCAGCCTTAACTCAGCTTCAGCTGACTGTGTGCATAAGGACAGGGGAGGCAGTTACTGTCAGATCTCATTTTCAGCCATCGTGTTTTTGTAAAGCAATGGACAAAGCAAACAAAACAGGCTTTGGCTGGCATGGGGCACATTCACTCTAAGCTTACGAAGAAGACAAGCTTGTTGACGTTAGCCACAGAACTGTTCCTACTCACCTGCAAGCTGTTCGGAGCACAGGGTGAGACTGTGAATAGTTAACAGTTGCAGCTAACCTAAAGTAGAAGGCATCTTTCATTCCATTTCATATAGCATGGGAAAGCAAAGAATCCAATTACACCTGCAACTAGTGTTCTTGCTAGAGTGCCTATGAAACTGAACATCTCTGATCATTTATGCTCATGGTCTAAATAGTTCACAAATAAAATGTGTGTGTGTGTGTGTGTGTGTGTGTGTGTGTGTGTGTGGTATTAGCATATATATTCATATGTACACCCATGCAAGTGGCCATGCACTATCTCATGAGTGCAGATATACATTTATATGTACATATGTACAAGTGTATATGTGCATACAAATGTATATCTGCACTCTTTGAGATAATACATGTCCTCTTAAGTGGAAACTAAAACTTGAACTTCTAAAATTAACAGGACAGAGTCTATTATTACATACCGACAGAAGTAGGCTGTGGCATATGAAAACTCTTTAAAATGTCAGTGAGGAAAAAAGAGTGAATCAGTCCTCTGGATTAACAGGGCCTCTATCAACCAAGAGGCAGGAGCTTTATGGACAACGAAGCAATAGCCTTGTCTCTGAATTAATGTCTTTGTATGGTTTTTGTTGTTGTTTTGTTCTGGTTTTTTTTGGGTGGTGGGGCGGGGGGGAGATCTGAGTAGGAGGTGGATGATGGGTGTGTCCTGACCTATACTTATTATCTGTAGGCACACTAGGTTACTAGTTTCTATATGCTATGCGGATATCAATTTGGAAATTAAATATGTAAATAACTCTGCAACACAAAGATAAAGTACCTAAATTATAGCTATCCAAGCTACTGTGGGCAGAGGAAAATTACAAAATGTAAAAGTCTCATATTCACACTAGAACTACATAATACACTGAGGCTGCTGAGAGCAGTTCCCACCTACCCTTCCCTGACACGGTACCAAAAGGACCCTGCTAGTGGCAGAAGGATCTGAGAACATGACCTTTCAACTCAGATAGAAAAGCCATGCCAGCAGTTCTAACTTTCTATTATTTAATCTCTATTCGTGTGTGTGTGTGTGTGTGTGTGTGTGTGTGTGTGTGTGTGTGTGTGTGTATCTCATTATGCTTTTGTCTGCACATTGATGTTAGGTTTTAGGCTTGCTGTGTACGTTTCTTTGCCAAGTCTACTACAAGGCACTGTTTCCTGTATCTTTCACCTACATTGCTTATATCTCTTCTCTTATTCCTAAATCTTTTTCTCTTTCTTCCTTCCAACATTTTAATTTCCACTTACCTCCTTCCATAGCTATAACAATCTCTAAAATTCGTGGGGCATTACAGTATCTCAACCTTCCCCTCCCAAATACTTCACCCATCTCAATTATCGTTTTCTTTCCAAAGTTGAGCTAATACTTATCCCTATCTTCCCCTTCCCTGCCAATCCTAATCTTAAAAAATAAGACTTCCATATACTCCGTACCAGCCTTGGTTATTAAACAGTTAAATATCTAATAGTTATTAAAGTCAATAGTTTAACATTTGCACAGTGATAATATCCAGCAACAGATATTCTCAGAGTTCATATTCTACTCCTGGATTAGTACAGTATTCACAGCAGATAATCTGAGTTCCTCAACTGAGGAACTATTGTCTGAACTGTGTGCCTCAAATACAGCTATGTACCAATTGAAAACTGCAAATATTTAAATTGAAAGCAACAAATTATTTTTTTTTTAAATAGCCCCAAACAATCAGACACAGAAATCTCAACACAGGAACATAAAGAAACAAGGCAACTTAACTCCTCCAAAATTTATCAATCAGACAAACAGTAATGGCAACTAGTCAAAGTGAGTTAGACAATCCCAGACAGAGAATTCAAAAGAGTGATTATAAATATGTTCTAAGAAATCAAAGAAAAAAGAAACTCCTGCTTGAGAACAAAAACAAATAATGGGATGAACTGAGGAAGATGAGACAGAATATGAAAGAATTCAAGAAAGAAAAAGGACTACTAAAGAAAAACCAATGTGAAATGCTGGAAATGAAAGCATAATAAGTCAAATAGAAATGTCTGTGGAAATTCGCAACAAAAGAATGTATCAAGGAGAGAACAGAGCCTCTGTGCTTGAAGACACGATGGGAGAATTGGAGCAATGAAAGAAGTATGAAGGTAAATCAGTGAGAAGGTACAGTGGAACTTCCAAGACATCCATGACACTCTGAGGAAAACAAATCTATGGCTAAGTGCGCATCAGAGGAGAAAAAATAAACTAATTTAATGTCATAGAAAACATTTTCAAAAGAATCATAACAGAAAATTTCCCAGTATTAGGAAAAGAAATGCCTATCCTGTTAAAGAAGACATTTAGAACATCAAACAGAAAAAGATCAGAAAAGAACTCTCCCTTCAGTTGTTAGGTCCAAAGCAGTGGCCATGACCCCCAATAGCAAAATAGCAGTGCATGAGACAAAGTCCTAAGCAGGAGGACTTAGGCTTGATGAACAGAAGGCTACAGGCAGGTTTCTGCTTACCTGAAAAAACAGATTTGAGGTGGTTTCTGTTTACCAGGAAACCTTATCTTCTCCCAAAGGTTAACTACATCAAGGGTACTTAGCTCCCAGTCAATTGGGATACCCTGTATTTGCTCAAAGATCTCAATCTGCTGTCATATAAAACATGCTAGCTTTTCTGTCATTTTACTCTGCTCTCTGCTACCCATCTACTCCAGAGATAGCCATGGCAGCTTGATCTCCAGTAAACCTTTCTTTTCACCAATGGAGCAATCTAGTTTAAAAGTTTCACTATACCCTTGTTTAAAAATATACTAACTAAAACAATATACAGGATAAAAACAAAACAGAATAATGAAAGCAGCAAGAAAAATACTAAGTCACATATAGAGGCAGGCCAATAAGAATAACAGATTATTCCATTGAAAAGTTTACATGGAAGGATGTATACTGCCAAACCATCTGACTGTGCCCAGCAAAATTATCTGCCATAATCAAAGGGAAAATACTTTCATGATAAAAATAGCCTAAAGGAATCCATGACCACTTAACAATCTCTACAGAAGACAGCTTCGTGGTGATTTAAGTAAGAGCCTCCATAGGCTGGTATATTTGAATGCCCAGTCACCAGGGAGTGGCACTACTTGAGAAGGTTCAGAAAGTGTGGCCTCGGTGGAGCGGGTGGAGCTTTATTGGAAGAAGTTCCTACTGAGGGTGGGCTTTGCGATTTCACCACCAGGCCAACATCACTCTCTCTTGAAATGCAGATCTGGATGTAGAACTCTCAGCTCCTTCTCCAGCACCATGTCTGCCTGGGTACTGCCATGCTCCCTGGCATGATGATAATGGACTAAACCCCTGAAAGCTCTGAAGCCAGCCCCCAATTAAATGCTTTCTAAAAGTTGACATAGTCATGGTGTCTCTTCACAGCAATAGACCAGTGACCAAGACACAGTTGAACGAATCTTTTGGCAAATCCATCCATAAGGCCACAGGAGAGAAAAAAACCACACTAGAACAAGTAAGCGGTGTAGATGTCCAGCAATTGATGAACATACAATGAAATTGTGGTACCTATACATAATGGAATTTCATTTGCCTGTAAAGAAAAGTGAAATGAATAGGAAAATGGATGGAACTAGAAATCATTATACTAAGTGAGGTAACCCAGACCCAGTTCTGTCTCATACATAGATTTTAGCTTCAAAGTTTTCAATTTGTATGCTGGATTTGGGGTGTCTGTAGAGACCAGAAAAGTAGAAAGGTCCATGAAAGGGGAGAGGGTACAAGGACTTAAGGTGGCTGAGAAAAGTGGAGCACATAAAAAAGCAAATGGGAAATTCTGTGGCTTAAAGGTTTAAATAGATAAGAGATAGGCTGGATAATGGATAGGTTAAGCAAGCTTTATGGAAACTCACTATTTTGTGAGCTAATTAAAAATTTTAATTTACAAAACGGGAGGAGCTCTCAACAGTGAGAGGGCTCTAGAGGTACAGGTGCTTGCCACCAGCATGATGACCTGAGTTCAATCCTCAGAACCATGCTAAAAGCAGGAGAGAACCAATTCTACAACATTGTCTTCTGAGCCCCCATGCATATACACACACGTACATGTGAGTACACGCGCATGCACTCGCACACAAATGGGTACACACACACACAGAATAAGTAAATTTTAAAAATTTAACAACAGCAAAAGGAATCTGAAGAGGAACTTTACATGGATAAGCATGCTTCCCACAGAAAGCATTGGGTGTAAAATGAAATTTTCCCAGCATGGTTGGTCTCAGAGTCTTCCAAAGCCACACAATTGTTCCTCTCAGTTTCCCATCATGGCTAGAGACATGATCTGCTTTGATTGCAGAACACAGAGAAATCCAGATGGAAATTTAACTTTCTTATGGTTTACATATAGATGGTCCAAGTTATATATTCGTTATTTTTAAAGTCCCTCTGAGTATTGATCTTAAACTTGATTCAACACAAGATTTATTTCATTCAATAATAAACTATCTTTAGAATTATTTTCTGTTTACTTTTTATGATTTATGAACAAATGCAAACAAATTTTGGTATTTTATTAATCTATGATACTATTTTTCT
Source organism: Acomys russatus (assembly GCF_903995435.1). Lineage (NCBI taxonomy): Eukaryota > Metazoa > Chordata > Mammalia > Rodentia > Muridae > Acomys > Acomys russatus. Next base: position 29,294,264 of record NC_067154.1, on the reverse strand, counting down.
GTACATACATACACATACAAAACATTAAGTATTAATTTCTTTTGTACCAACTTTTTAATTTGTTATAAACTAGATACACCTAAACCAAGAAAAAGTCAAAGAAATATCATGAAAGCCATAGCGCACAAAGGACAAATATTTCACAAATTTAGCCTGTAACAGAAATAAAAAAGATAAATGGGCAAAAACTTCTTTAAAATCAACACTACAGAGTATCTACCATCCTAAAAAGCAATTTCAGGAAATGCAAACCAATATGAATATATAATAATTAACACTCTGCTGCCAGTCAACTTTAAGTATTTCAGTAGCCAGAGGAAAAGGCAATTTAAAAGTTTTAAGGGAAACCTTTCATAATCTTGTATCTATTTTGAGATTTAAAAGCATTTAAGATTTGGAAAGGAAAAAGCAAAAGTTGTTTTGATCAGGACTTTCTTTGAAAAGCTGACATTAATATGGCCTAACTCTGAAGGCTGCACTACCTGAAAATACCACGTGATGGCCACCTTGTTTCACAAGTAAAATACTGCATTGCTGTTGGAAGGCAAGGCCTCGAATGAGCTAAAGCAGGCTATGACATTTCATTGTTATTGTTGTTGCAGCTAGGAAATAAGAGAAATAAGAGAAAATAGACTACTAGGATTTCTTAATTTTTGTTTGATATAAAAAACCACTCAAATTTAGAAGAAATTCATTTAGTATACAATCAAAAGCACAATTGATACAACGAAAAATGATATATGAAAAGATACATTTGTCTACTTTTTTGTACATTTATCCTTTGGAAATGAAGAGATTTATGAATAAAGCATGTGTGCCTGTGTGTGTGTGTGCATGTGCATGTGAGTGTGCGTGTGTGTGTGCATGTGAGTGTGAGTGTGCGTGTGCATGTGTGTGTGAGTGTGCGTGTGTGTGTTACAGGTCCAAAAATTGATATCGGGTATCTTCTTCGATCACTCCCCAACTTACGTACACGGTATTACACTGAACCTAGAGCTCACCTTCTCAGTTGGCCTGGTAGTCAGCCTGCTAGGGTACAAGCACATCTGCCTGCTGATGCAGTCACATCTGCCCTACTTTTATGTGCAGTGAGTGCTTTACCAGTGGAGACAGCTCCTAAGTCTAATTTCCTTTTTGATTAGTAATACTTACACAAAGAATGCTTCCAATATTGTTTCAATAACTGTTTCCCTCTGATTCCAAAACAAAAGTAACATTTGAAAACAGTAACTATAAAAAAGTAGGTAACAATTCATTATAAAATTGTGTTCTATTCAAAATATTAAAAAAGCTTTCATACCTAAACCAGCCCATGAAGATATTAACTCTGCAATGTTTATTTGGTCTAACAGTCAAACAAATAAAAATTTGAAGATAATTCCTTTAAACTTTTTATAGTTGGCATATTACAAAAAGCACAGTAGGCAAGGGTAACCTAACAATGTTCTCATTAAGTAAACTTACAGAAAACTCAAAGTGTAGAATGGGGCCTGGGTATTATTTCTTTCATTGAGGTTATAATTTATGACCTAATTCAATATTTTCATACTTTAATTTAGAAGCCAAGTGGGTTATTTTTAATAAGCCAGGTTTTAATATAAGAAATGATTGGCTATTTCCGTCTCCTTCCTGACACAAATGTAGGAGGAAATCACACGTCAAGTCAAAGGCTCAGCTGGCACTAAGTCCCTGTACTAGAAAGCGACTGACTGCCGTCTTACCACACCTGTGATTCAGTGGCTGCCACAGGCTTCAGGAAGCAAGGCTGCCCTGGAATAAGGGCCTCACACACTCAGTTCCATTTACGTAGGAATGTGACCTAAAAGGGGAACGCCCCGAAATTTGGAGAGCGTTTTCATAAGTAGCATGACCACTCATCAGTCTGCACAGATGTGCCCCCCCTTTGACACAGCCAGGATCCCCCTCATTTCCACCTTTTGAGCCTCAATTTCTCCCCCTCAGAAAGCAAACTCGATACTGAACATACTGATCCATAAAGGTGTTCTAATATAAAAGAAATGTGGAATGCTCAGCACACGGGCAGCAGAAAGCAAAGGCTAAGCAAAGACTAGCTCTCCATTGTTTATTTTAGAAAATATTTTCAAACTTTGACACCTAGGGATTATTTACTTCTAATGAGAAGAAAGCAACTAGCCAGTGACGGGAATTTCTTCACTGGTTATGACTAACATGCAAAGGGTCTGTACCTCTTTGTTAAATCTGAGCTCCATGTTGCTTAGATGCTTCTCACACACACAGTCCACTGAGACCTGCAATGTCAGCTCGATGCAAAAATTACATCACTTACTTGTGTAACTCTTTCAGCATTTTTATCATTATCTTATATGTGTGTATGGCTGTTTGCCTACCCATGTCCAAGCATCACACGTGTGCAGTGTCTGCAAATGCCAGAAGAGGGTGTCAGACCTCCTAGAACTAGCATTACAGTTTTGAGCTGCCATGCTCAAATGCCATGCTCAATCCCAGTTCTCTGGCAGAGCAGCAAGTGCTCTTTATCAATGCACTCTTCGGGCCCTCTTTCAACTTTTTACATATGGAGGAGTACGTGTGTGCATGCGTGCAAGTGTGCGTGTGCGTGCGTGCGTGCGTGCGTGCGTGTGTGTGTTTGGTTGAGTTTTGGTTTTCTTAGACAGTTCTACTCTCACAATCTGACCTCCAACTCACTATGTACTCCAGGTTGGCTTCAAACTCACAACGCTCCTGTTCCAGCCTGTCAAGCTAACAAGAAAATCACTTCCATTAACAACACTGTTTCTGTCCTAATTTTCTATATAAAATGCATGATACTCTGTTCAGTCTGCCATTTATGGCAACAATTATGACTAGATATAGATATAAGCAATGCTTAAAATTCTGTAGCAGGGGAAAATTACACATTATGCAGTTAACATTTACAATATATTTAGATTCATACTATTCACTGAACATTTTAGAACTGAAATCTACTACTTCAATTATCACGGGCAATTATAAACATCTATTTAAATTTGACACAGACACTCACATATATACCTAATAACACAGGATTTCCATAAAAAAAACTCATGCAAAAAGCACAATATTAAATTCAAAAAAGAAAGTCACTTAAATATGCTACCAATTTTAAAAATTAATTTTGACAAAAGAGTGAAATACTTTCCCACATGTATAAATATTTTTAAATTTAATTTCTTTTAAGTGTACCTTAAATGTAAAATGCTCAGTATTGACTAAATTTCTACAGTCAAAATACTGCAAATAATGTTTCAATTTTACCTTAAAAAACAACTTGACAATGCATGCAGTAAACCTAGACCCCCTATTCGGATCTAGCCAACAGACAGCTCATTCTTCACAGTTGTGTGGAAAGCAGTTCTGACATGAACTCTGGTGTTCCCTATTTGACCATTTCCCCTTGGTAGGAAGGCCTGGTGGCACTCAGAGAAAGAATAAGCAGGCCACCAGGATGAGACCTGATAGGCTGTAAGCAGCATATGGTGGGGGAGGAGGTCTGTTTCCTTCACAGGTCTAGGGGAGGAGACTAGGGTGAAAGAGGGAGGGAGAGGGAGGCTCGGGAAAGGGACAATACAAGTGAGAGGATAATAACTGGGATGTAATCTGAATAAATTATTTTTAATAAAAATAAATTATTTGACAATCTATATCTTTTTGTAGAAGAATGAACAGTGATCCACAAAAACAGACCGCCATGTTCTAGTCTTTGGAACATGTAAATACTAATTTACTTGAAAAACAAAAAGGTTTCACTGATAGCAATAAGAATCATGAAAATAAAACTTTAAACCCCTACCCAGATCTAGCCAATGGTCAGAACATTCTCCACAGTTGAGTGGAGAGTGGGATATGACTTTCTCACGTACTCTGGTGTCTCACATTTGACCATGTCTCCTGGAGGGGGAGACCTGGTGGCACTCAGAGGAAGGACAGCAGATTGCCAAGAAGAGACTTGATACCCTATGAGCATATACAGGGGGAGGTAATGCCCCTCAGGAACAGTCATAGGGGAGGGGAATAATGGGAAAATGGGAGGGAGGAAAGAATGGGAGGATACAAGGGATGGGATAACCATTGAGATAATTAATAAAAAATAATAATCATGAAAATAGTAGGGCCTGGTAGCACACACCTTTACCCTCACCATTACAGAGACAGATGGATCTCTTGGGCATTGGAGGTTAGCCTTACTCAGACAATGAAACCCTATCTGAAAAAGAAGCAAGAAGAAGAGAAAAATAAGAGAGAAACCAGCCAATCAACCTAGATTGTCCAGGTGTTCCCTAAATCTACCTAAGGGAGAGGCAGAGATGCAGAGGTTTATAAGGCACAAGAAAGAGACAAACAGAAGAGCAAAAAAGCCACCTGCCCAGCAAGACAGCAAGCACCCAGAGCTGGAAGGGCACACCACTCACCACCCCACCTCCCCTGGAGCCTCGTAGATCAGAGACCCTTCATTTCAGACATCTGGCCTCCAGAACTGCTAGAAAATTACTGCTGCAATAGATGATCACAAACCAGGTGGACTACAGGATTTAATATGTCCATTATAAATTTAACTGTGGGGAAAGTACTGATTCAATTACATTTTAAGAATCAAGGTCATCCCTTAGGATCTACTAGAGCTATTCTCTATTCACTGTAAAATGCCTTATTGCTTTAAGTGTTCAATGAACCTGACTGGTTAGTGTACACCTATAAATAAGGCACACAAAATACTGAAGTACAATAAAAAGTGACAGTGCCCTTTTTCACTATGCAGAAGTGAAAACTGATAAGCCACTAACACCAAAGACTCTGAAGGGATCACACATAAGAAAGATCTAGAAAAGAAATTGTTATATCATCCACCCATACCTCTGAATGACATAAAACAGCAAAACAGACTTTAAGCACCTCAACTCTACTCTCTCTCTCTCTCTCTCTCTCTCTCTCACACACACACACACACACACACACACACACACACACACACACACACACACACACCTGAAGCCGCTATACAAAATAAGCATTTTCAGTTCATGTTCAACCAAAGACAAAAAAGGATACTTTATAACAAGAAATAATCATCAATACTGCTTTTAAAAGGCTACATTTGAATGCTGTCATCAGGTAGTGGCGCTATTTGAAAAAGATCCGAAGATAGTGGCCTTGTTGGAGGAAGTATGTCACTGGGGGTGGGCTGAGGTTTTAAAGGGCCCAGTTCTCTCTTTCCCTGCTGCCCGCAGGTCAAGAAAAACCCTTCCTCGGCCCCATGTCAATCTGTGTACAGTCAAGCTCCCGACCATGATGATCAAGAACTAAGCCTCAGAAACTAAGCAAGACCCAGCTAAATGCTTTCTTCTATAAGAGTTGCTATGACCATGGTGTCTCTTCACAGCAATAAAACAACAACTGAGACTATGGCCAATACATATCTATGTCTATACTCTATACCCATAAGCAAATGCTACTTTTAGCCTTAACCAGAAAAGCGTCTTTGTAGTGAACAGTGATGAACGCCTGAGAGACTCATAGCGCCTAAGGATGCTACGAATAAGTGAAAGTTGGTTGTTCAGCCCTCAATAAGACATTTACACCTCCCACAATGAGGCTCAAGGGAACACTGTAGAAGAGGAGTCTAAGGAATGAAAATACCAGAAGAAGAAGAAGAAGAGATGCAAATGCCATCTTCTGGACCTTCCAGTCATAACTTCACAGAAGCTGTGATCACCTGCACAAACCTCACTGTGAATAACCACTCTTGAATGGGGTAGCGGCTCATGGGTCCCTACTACTCCCTCATGTTGAATTTGTGGCTACTGACATATTTGGGGAGAATGAGAGTCAATGTCTTCAGCCTGCAAACTCACTGGAAAGCCACTAAGTTCCAATAAGCATTTCAAAACACATGGTCGCACAGAAGACTCTGGCTAACCACAGTGTCACAAAAGACACAAATGTGCAGATGGAAATGGCAAGGAATAATGGGGACTGACAGGGTAATAAGAGAGGGGGATGAGAATAACCAGAATGCATTGTACCCATCATAAAATCATTAATGGACAATGCTGGTCCCTTTTTTATCACCACTAAATTTTCAGCTCCAGCCGACCAGTAGGGAGAATCCCAGTGAAGCAACTGTGTCAGGAGCCATAGTCCTGACCGCCCCAGTGGCTGAGAGGCCCTGCTGGCTGAAAGCCACAGCTGTCTGCATACTTGAGATAATTATTCTGCATGGCAACCACAAAAGATCCAGCCTGACCTGGAGAAAGAGAACATTCGGTGTATCGCGACTTCTGAATAATCGCCCCACTCCACACCAGCTGCCCTTGGGCCTGGCCCAGAAGATTTTGTAACTTTCCACTGCATTCCTTCCTACCCCCCCCCCACCCTCCCAGAAGCTTACTTTAAATTTGGATACCCCCTTACAATAAATGGCCCTCGACAAGCAATGTTTCCCTGGGCCCCTGTCTCTCTCTCGCCCATTGCTTTATTCACAGGTCGCAACCCTCCTCACCACTCCACGAATAACTGAACCCGCGGGTCGGGGACACAACGGTAGTATTTCTGGTTTAATCAGCATTGTTGAGGTAAAATCTTCTGAAAAGTGTTTCCTGAGAGTCACCACCCAGAAGCAGTGTTCCAGACATGGCCAAGGTACCCTGAACTGGCAAAACATAGTAGTTTAAGAGCCACCCAGTTGGTCTAGTTCTGAAAGCATGAGTGAGTCATGAAGAAGAGCTGAGGCCTGGCACTGTGAGAGGCCACCAGAGGCCTTAGTGGTGGTGCAGTGCAGGTGCAGCAGAAGCACCCAGCAGTTTTCAAGATGCCAGTTCCATGGGATAATCACTAAGGACAGCAGCATCAGTTAAGTGAAGCCAGGCAGAGCCTAGAAGACAAGCAGTGTGCTGCAGAGGGTGGGGCTTAGGATGTGATCCAAGTCCCTTGGAATAGGTCAGGAGTAGATCCTAGACACTGGACAATGTGTTGTTTACATAGTTGGAGTTTCGTTTTTAATTACGACTGTGCCCTGGTTCTTTTCTCTTGAAGAAAGAAAGTATTGAATTTAATTTTTATTTTACTGGAGCCTACAATTGAGAGACTTTGAATTTTACAAGACTTTGGATTTTAGAAGAAATTGGCTATTTTAAAGAGCTTGAAATTTCAATGTGTTGGAATTTGTAAAGATTATTTATGTTTTTAATGTGAGATCTTGGAGATAGATAAGAAAGGAAGGGTTGTGGCTTAATAATGATGTGTTTGTGTGTCAAGTTGTTAAGTTATTTATGTTTTTAATGTGAGATTTTTGGGGATAGATAAGGAAGGGCTGTGGCTTAATAGTGATGTGTTTGTGTGTCAAGCTGACAAAGGGTCAGTTGTACTGGCTGGTTCTGTGCCAACTTGACACAAGCTAGAGTGATCAGCAAGGAAGGGGCTTCACTTGAGAAAATACCTCCATGAGATCTAGCTATAAGGCATTTTCTCCATTAGTGATCAATAGGGGAGGGCCCAGCCCATTGTGGGTGGAGCCATTGCTGGGTTGGAGTCCCTGGGTTCTATAAGAAAACGTGCTGAGCAAGCCCCTGGAAGGAAGCCAGTCAGTAGTAGCCCTCCATGGCCTCTAAATCAGCTCCTGTCTCCATGTTCCTGGCCTGTTTGCAAGTTCCTGTCCTAACTTCCTTTGATGATGAACAACAATATGAAAGTGTAGTCCAAATAATCCCTTTCCTCCCAACTTCTTTTTGGTCATGGTGTTTTGTCACAGCAACAGAAGCTCTAAGACAGACAGATGGGAGAGGGGAGAGGTAAAACAGGAGGAGAGGGGAAAGAACAGGGTAGTGGCAGATAAGTTTACCATATAAAGTATATCTGTAAAAAATAAAGTAAATAGATAAATAAATTATAAAAAGGAAAGAAAAGGGATCCCTAGCAATTTTTTTAAAGGGTGGTGGTGGTGAAAAACAAAGATTATTTCAGACAGTTGAATGGGGGAGAGAGAAAGGAAACGCAGAACCATTAAAATACTTTTACAGTGGTTCATTTTATGTTAGTAAATTTTACCTCAATAAGTTACATTTTAAGTGGGAAGAGTGAGCTAACCTAACTTTAAAATTAAAAGTATGTGGGAAGAGTGAGCTAACCTAACTTTAAAATTAAAAGTAACTCCTTCAGGGTTGAGTATAAGTAGTTTCTGGGGCTGCAAACTAATAGGACTTATTAGACAATGTTTTTACTGTACAAACATCATAAAATTCATTTGTAGAGGCTTGGGTGATATACCAACTACACAACTAGGCTACATGGTATGTAGTATTGTGTGTGTGTGTGTGTGTGTGTGTGTGTGTGTGTGTGTGTAGAAGTGGACGGAGCATTGAGAAGCCTATTGCTATAGGCTGAATTTCAAAATATTAAGTTCTATTCTAGTACAATCCATGTAACATATCTCTATATTAAAAAGAACACGAGATAAAATTAAGCAAAAAAAAAAAGTACAACTGATAAGCAGGTATAAATACGAGGTATAGGAGGAGGATGCCCCTAAAACACAATATACTGTTTTATAATAAATAGGATACCATAAAATAAAGAATAGTAAATACATAAACAAGTAACATAACCATTTATCTTTTTTTCTTTTTTTTTTCTCTTTTCTTTTTTTTTTTTAATTTATTCTTGTTACATCTCAATCTTTATCCCATCCCTTGTATCCTCCCATTCCTCCCCCCCACCCATTTTCCCATTATTCCCCTCCCCTATGACTGTTCCTGAGGGGGATTACCTCCCCCTATATATTCTCATAGGGTATCAAGTCTCTTCTTGGCTACCTGCTGTCCTTCCTCTGAGTGCCACCAGGTCTCCCCCTCCAGGGGACATGGTCAAATGTGAGGCACCATAGTACGTGAGAAAGTCATAGCCCACTCTCCACTCAACTGTGGAGAATATTCTGACCATTGGCTAGATCTGGGAAGGGGTTTAAAGTTTACCTCCTGTATTGTCCTTGGCTGGTGCCTTAGTTTGAGCGGGAACCCTGGGCCCAAATCTGCCTATCATATTGTTCTACTTGTAGATTTCTAGGACCCTCTGGATCCTTTTATTTTGCTATTCTCCCATGCGTCTCTCATTTAGAGTCCCAATAGGATGCCTTCCCCTCTGTCCCAGTTTCCTGGTAAGTGAAGGCTTTCATGGGACATGCCCCATGGGCTAGTATGCAGATATAAGTGAGTATATACCATTTGATTCTTTCTGCTTCTGGGTTAACTCACTCATTATGATCATTTCTAGCTCAATCCATTTATCCACAAATTTCGGGAATTCCTTGTTTTTAATAGCTGAGTAGTATTCCATAGTGTATATGTACCACAGTTTCTTTATCCACTCTTCTACTGAGGGACACTTAGGCTGTTTCCATGTTCTGGCTATTATGAATAAGGCTGCTATGAACATGGTTGAGCAAATTTTCTTGTTGTGTGCTGGAGCATCTTCTGGGTATATTCCAAGGAATGAAATAGCTGGGTCTTGAGGAAGCCCTACTCCCATTTTTCTGAGATAGCACCAGATAGATTTCCAAAGTGGCTGTACTAGTTTGCATTCCCACCAGCAATGAAGGAGTGTTCCTCTCTCCCCACATCCTCGCCAGCATGCATAACCATTTCTCTTATTAGCTACTTAGGCAATTATATGTGCCACAAACCTGTAACCTACCAAAAAACGGTTTGATGATAACAGATATGTGTAATAGAAGGCACCGTAACTTTTACAATAGTCATGATATCATAAATTAAGAGGAATTTTTCACCTCTATTAGATTTTCATTGAGACAATCATTTATACAGTCTGCCATTGACCAAATTGTGGTTGAGATATGACTTCACCAGAAGTACATAAGAGAACTTGCGTAATCCAGAGTTCTACGTTCACATAACAGTTTCAAGGTAAAAGAGTTAGAGAGAAAATCAGCAAAGGAAAGAGTTAACAGTATCTCCCCAGGCTTTCAAAGAATCATTAGTGGTATTTCAAGAACCCAGTAAGAGGCAAATTCTCAGTACAATAAAGGAAAAGGAAGGTGGGATACTTAGGCTCCTAACTAGATTTTCAGAATATGAGGAACATAGAAAATTCTATAAGCAGCAGGAAAAATAAGAAAGAAAGAAAGAAAGAAAGAAAGAAAGAAAGAAAGAAAGAAAGAAAGAAAGAAGGAAGGAAAGAAAGAAAGAAAGAAACTAGGAATAGCATCTGACTGTACCATGCATGTCGTGGGTACAACACAACCTCCATGTACAGATTCTGCATCACACCCCTCTTGTCCTATCATAAAGGAAGGGGTCAGAAGGAAATACAGCAGGAAATGCAAGGAAACTACAACTGTAATATATTCATGACAGATACAAAAACAAACAAATCATGCAGTAGTGCAAAATTCCTCAAAAAAATACACAAGGAATCAGAGCTGACTGAGGTCATGGAGAGGGGGATCACCGCTTCTTTAAAAAGAGTTTTTTAAAAAAGGAAAGGAAAGGAAGGAGGAAGGAAGGAAGGAAGGAAGGAAGGAAGGAAGGAAGGAAGAAAGGAAGGAAGGAGGAAGGAAGGAAGGAAGCAAGGAAGGAAGGAAGGAAGGAAGGAAAAAACACTTGTTAATTGGACTGTGTTTTTTTTTATAAATAAACACGTATTATTCTGTATTTTATTTATTAAACTTAACTTAACTAAAAAATATGTGGCAACAGAATTTAGCACTTTGCCAGTTAGAAAGTTTACCTAAATTTTTTCTTTATCTTTTGTGTTTTCCATCATTTACAAAAATATTAAACCACACATATGCTGGCACCTGTCTCTGGGAGACTACACCTAACATTTTTATGTCCCTCCAACTAAATGAATGACTACTGATTTCTAACTACTTGCTACATATCCAAATTGAGGGTTAGCTTCTTATTTTTATGATTACGGCAAGAAAAATGAAAAATTATATTCTGCAACTTAAAAAAATTTAGACCTAAACACTATTCGTAAGTGCTAATCTATACTTTATATACATCACTATATTCACATTGAGAACAGTTTGATTTAATGTCAATATAACACATTAAATTCTTTATACCTACAGTGTAAATTATGTCTCATAAAAAAAAAAAAACAAAATAATTGGCACCCAGAAAAACAATTAGTCTTTTTAAGTATTTTTAAAGTTCAAACAGTAACTACTAAAGACTAAAATTTATGAAGAAAATTTTTAAACATAAAGATACTATGCTAGTTAACAAATAAAATGTTAAGTACTGAAAGTAAGAACAAGGCTACTCATTTCTATACGCCTTGCTCACTAGAGCACAATAATTTTCCATCAGTAAAATAAAAGGGCTAGCTACAAGACCACATAGATACACTCTTTACCGCTCTATGACAAGACGCAATAAGGTAGGTTCACTATTCAAGTAAGCACAGCCACAATCAATATTCTACTTTAAATGTAAAAAATTGTAGAATGTAAAGAAATTTCAAGGACAATTAAATATCAATAGAAAATGATTTCCCAGTTACTAATTTTTTAAGAGGATGTTTTGCCACTATGAGAGAGAAAGCTCTTAAAAAAGAAAAAAAAATCCTTAATAGTAGAAAGAGAAGTAAGGATTTCTACAAGGCAGTAAAAAGCCATCATTCTCAACTGAAACAAACGACACATGGGGGAAAAAAATCATGTAATTTAAAACACACCACAAGGGAGCTAAGACCACAAGGAAATGTGCTGGATCTTTTAAAGAAGAGACAACTCATATCTCTTCTATTCTTGCTAAAAGAAGAGGTACCCACCACAATGTGAGGAAAATGTAGACAGATTTAAGATTCCTTTTACAGCCATGTGTAGTTTAGCTTAAGAGTTCACAGTCTCAAGGCTATCTATCAACAACCAAATAGCAACTGCCTGCCCACTCTCACCGGTGATATACGCCAGAAGCTAGTACATCATACAGAGATAGAGATACCTGCCTAACAGAAAGCCCAGTCCAAAGAAGGGAACCAGAGAACAATCTCTTGGCACTTAAGACTTTAGCTATAAATTATTGTAAAAGAACTCGTCTCTCTCCATTCTTCATACCAGTGCATTTCTAGGTACTTCAAGCTTTCAAATACCAAAATCAAAGTTAGGAGAATTAAAAAAATCCTTCTAGGCACTCAAGAACTTGAGCAGTCATTAGTGGAATGGCCCTTAGTGAAAACAAAACAAAACAAAAAAACATATATGCTCTAAGCTTTACATAAGAAACATACAAAAGGCTTGAAAGAGATAGCCAGGCACAAAAAAGCATAACTCTCAGGCAGCTGGGTGGAAAAGCTCAGAGATAAGCATCACCCACATTTTCAAAGCTGGCAGCTGAGCTGTCAAGAAAAAGTCAGTATCTGCAGTATCCCCATGCTTATATCCCAGGTCTTATGGGTGGAAAAGCTAGGGCTCCAAACTCAAAGCATCTGAAACCACTAGTGATTTGACTCTAGCTAAGGCCAGAAGAGCTGAACACACAAACAGTAAATAAACACAAAGGACTCTACATGAGGTGCATCATTGTCATACCTCTGCGGTAAACAAAACAAAACAAATCTCACAGCACTGATAGCAAAATGACTGTTACAAAGAGGGAAGAAACAACTGTTTCCTAACTCTGAATTAGAAAGAATTCATCCCAAAAGTAAGTAAAATTGCATTGATAAAATGCTGAGAAGAGCCAACCTACAACCTGTAACTAGAAAACACATCCTTCAGTATGAAAATAAAGGTTCTCACTGAACCTACAGCTCACTGACTTAGCTAGCCAGGCTGCACTGCATGGCCAATGAGCCCAGGGCTCCTCTTGTTTCCCCTCCCCACAATGGCCTTTTATATGGGTGCCAGGATTCTGAACTCAAGTCCCTGCCCAGAAGCAGCAAGCAAGCACTTCACTTCCTCAGCCTTCTCCTTTACACTTTACACTTTAAGATATCTATTACCCAGTCTCAGTGAGTCCTACAATGGTTTGCTTTTTACTGACTTAAAATAAGGCCACACTAAATTTAATGTGCCATTTTTTAAGGCATCCAATAAACTTAATTGTTAAGCAAAAGACATGAAGAAATAGCAGGACTAATACCAAAAAAAATAGGCAGTATCCATAAATTTTCTTTTTTTCTTTTTTTATTAATTAATTCATTCAGATTACAACTCAATTGTTATCCCTCCATTTGGATCCTTCCATTCCTCCCAACCTTATTTTTAAATAGGGATTATGAGAGCCAAGAACATGGAATGTCTCAAAGAATTCATTTCCCTTTAAAAATGTCATTAAATTTATCTCAAAAATAAAAAAGATTTTCTTTAAATTATCCTTAACTGAGACTGCATCTCTTAACAAATCCTGAAGTAAAGGCCAAAGTGGTATTTGTAAGCACAACAAATCTGACCTTTTTATGGAGATGATTTAACACTGTCAGAGAATCACTAAGCCAGTGTGGTTGCTTCTGAATCCTTCAAGAATCCATGCAAAGACTGGCCATTTGAGAAAAAAAATAATTTAATTTTTGGATATCTCACAATTTTATATGTAAAGTTAATTATAATATTTATAGAAAAATCATTCTGCAAACTTCTCATATACATTGCATTGGTCTCTATCTTAGCCAATGCTCTACTGCGGTTAAGAGATACAATAACCACAGCTACTCTTATATAAAAAATATATATATATTTAGGGGGTTCAGGAGCTTTGTCCATTGTACTCATGGTGGGAAGCATAGTGGCAAAGAGGCAGACACAGTGCTCAAAAAATAGCTAAGAGTTCTACATCCAGATAGGAAGGCAGCAGGCAGAGAGAAACACTGGGTTTGGCTTGAACATCTGAAACCCCAAAGCCTCCCAAAAATCCCACCTACTCCAAGGCCACACCTCCTAGTCCCGGTCATGGAGCACCACACCCTAATGACAGAACATTTAAATATATGGGCCTAACCGGAGACAACTTCCTGAACAGAACACCAACAGCCCAGGCCTTAATGTCAACAATTAATAAATGGGACCTCATGAGGCTGAGAAGCTTCTGTAAGGCAGGAGGCACTGTCAAAAGAACAAAGCGACCGCCTACAGACTGGGAAATAATCTTCACCAACCCTGCATCTGACAAAGGTCTAATATCCAAACTTTATAAAGAACTCAAGAAATTAAACGCCACCAAACCAAATAACCCAATTGAGAAATGGGGCTCAGAATTAAACAGAGAATTCTCAATAGAGGAATATCAAATGGCTGAGAAACACTTAAAGAAATGCTCAACATCTCTAGTCATCAGAGAAATGCAAATCAAAACAACTCTGAAATTCCATCTTACACCCATCAGAATGGCTAAAATCAAACATTCACGTGACAACACATGCTGGCGAGGATGTGGAGAGAGAGGAACACTCCTTCATTGCTGGTGGGAATGCAAACTAGTACAGCCACTTTGGAAATCTATCTGGTGCTACCTTAGAAAACTGGGAATAGGGCTTCCTCAAGACCCAGCTATTCTACTCCTTGGAATATACCCAGAAGATGCTCCAGCACACAACAAGAAAATTTGTTCAACCATGTTCATAGCAACCTTATTCATAATAGCCAGAACATGGAAACAGCCTAAGTGTCCATCAGTAGAAGAATGGATAAAGAAACTGTGGTCCATATACACTATGGAATACTACTCAGCTATTAAAAACAAGGAATTCCCGAAATTTGTGGACAAATGGATTGAACTAGAAATGATCATAATGAGTGAGCTAACCCAGAAGCAGAAAGACTCAAATGGTATATACTCACTTATAACTAGACACTAGCCCAAGGGGCAGGTCCCATCAAAATCTGCACCTACCAGGAAAGTGGAATAGAGGTGAGAACATCCTATTGAGACTCTAGGTGAGAAAAACATAGGGGATAGGGAAGTAAGTGGATCCAGAGGGTCCTAGAAACCTACAAGAGGAACATTATGATGGGTGGATCTGAGCCCAGGGGTTCTGCTTGATCAAAGGCACCAACCAAGGACAAAACATGCAACCATCATCAAACCCCTACCCAGATCTAACCAAGGGACAGAACATTCTCCACAGTTAAGTGGAGACTGGGGACTGACTTTCACAGGATCTCTGGTGCTCCATATTTGGCCATGTCCCTTTGTTGGGGAGGCCCAATGGCACTCGGAGGAAGGATAGCAGACTACCAAGAAGAGACTTGATACCCTAGCACCATATTCAGGGGAAGGAGGTCCCCCTTGGTCACAGTCATAGGAAAGGGGGATTGGGGTGAAAGTGGGAGGGAGGGAGGAATGGGAGGATGTATGGGATGGGATAGAAAATGAGATGTAATATGAATTATTTTATCTTTCAATAAAAATGTGTTAAAATAAATAAATAAATAAATAAATATATGGGCCTATGGGAGCCATTCTTATTCAAACCAGCACATTCCACTCCCTGGCCCCCATAGATCTGTAGCCATATCATAACATGCATTCAGTTCAACTTCAAACAGTCCCCATCACAGTCTCAACACTGCTTAAAAGTCCAAAGTTCAAAGTGTCTTCTAAGACTCAAAGCAAGCTCTTAACTATAACCCCTGTAAAATCAAAATAAAGAAGCACATCACATACTTCCAACATACAATGGCACAGAATATACATTACCATCCAAAAGGGAGGAAAGGGAGCATAGTGAGGAACTACTAGACCAAAGAAAGA
The DNA here is from genome assembly GCF_903995435.1 of Acomys russatus. NCBI lineage: Eukaryota > Metazoa > Chordata > Mammalia > Rodentia > Muridae > Acomys > Acomys russatus. The sequence goes on along the minus strand of NC_067154.1, from coordinate 29,278,536 downwards.
CCAAAAGGTAACAGGGCAAACTCCAAACTCTCTTCTCTGTGTCAAAGGGGTCTTCAGATCTCCAACTCCTGTCAGTTCTGTTGATGACAACACATTTCTCTCTCTTGGGCTGGTTCTGCTCCCTGTTAACAGCTCTCTTTGGCAGGCATCCCACAGCTCTGGCATCTCCAACATCTTGGGTACTCCAAGGCAAGCCAGCCTTCAGCTTCACAGCTTCACTCAAAGGCCTCTCGAGTCCCTCTGTACAGGGACACCCCCGACATGTGCCTGGTTAGCAGCTTTACTTACTCGCAGATAGAGATTCCAGAGCCCTTTTCTTTTTTTTTTTAAACACATTTTTATTGAAAGATAAAATAATTCATATTACATCTCATTTTCTATCCCATCCCATACATCCTCCCATTCCTCCCTCCCTCCCACTTTCACCCCAATCCCCCTTCCCTATGACTGTGACCAAGGGGGACCTCCTCCCCCTGAATATGGTGCTAGGGTATCAAGTCTCTTCTTGGTAGTCTGCTATCCTTCCTCCGAGTGCCATTGGGCCTCCCCAACAAAGGGACATGGCCAAATATGGGGCACCAGAGATCCTGTGAAAGTCAGTCCCCAGTCTCCACTTAACTGTGGAGAATGCTCTGTCCCTTGGCTAGATCTGGGTAGGGGTTTGATGATGGTTGCATGTTTTGTCCTTGGTTGGTGCCTTTGATCAAGCAGAACCCCTGGCCAGAACCCTTTTCTTATATCTTCGACCCTTGACTCAAAGGCCAGAACCATGTGACTGAAGCTGTCACGTTCCGCTGCCCTGCTGGGGCTGGAACATGACCCCTCATTCAAACATTTGCACCAGCTTTCTGTTTTCTATGGTTTCCTTCACTGCCTAAGGCTTGGCTGCCCTGGAACTTGCTTTGTAGACCAGGCTGGCCTTGAACTCAGAAACCTACCTGTCTCTGCCTCCCAAATGCAGGGATTAAAGGTCTGTGCCACCATACCCCACCTAAGTTTTCTTTAATTCCTTCTCACAAGTTGAAAGCTTTGCTGCATAGGGTCTTGCCGTGAGGTTACCACCTTTATTCTATTTAATATCAAGCTTTTCTTTAATCTGCTTATCTACTTGAACACAGGACTTAGCTCCATTACACTTCCTGCGGCCCCTTTGCTCCTCAACTGTGCAATTTGTATATTTCCTTGCTCAGTCTGCTCCTTTTCATTTTAGATCTGCAGAAGACTGTCTACTAATAGCCACTTGACACAGTCAATACTAGGATATTTGAAATCTCCTCTGCCAATATCATTAAACCAACACTCTTCAATTTAGCTTCAAGCACACTTTTTGGACAAGTACAAAAAGCAACCTCATTATTTGGCAAAACATCACAAAAATAGTCTCTAGGCCACATACTAAAATTCTTCTCCTCTAAAACCTTTGATAATCTATATTGCTCCTAGCACCGTTGTCTTCCCTGCTCCTACTAGTATGGCCCATTAAACCCCACTTAAATCATTCAACTGCTTTTCTAATTCAAACTCCCAGAGTCCAAATTCCATCAACAGAAAGCATGGTCAGGCCTGTCACAGCAGTACCCTACCCTTGGTACTAACCTCTGTCTTAATCAATGGTCTATTGTTGTGAAAAGACATCATGATAAAGGAAAAGTATTTAAATGGGGTTTGTTTACAGTTCAGAGGTTTAGTCTATTGTGGTTGGAAGCATGGAGGTATTCTAGCAGACATGGTGCTGGAGAGTAGGTTAGATTTCTAGATCCAAAGTGGATGGCAAGAGGTAGAGAAAAACTTTGGGCTTGGCTTGAACATTTGAATGCCTAAAACCCACCCCCAGTGACACACTTCCTTCAACAAGGCCACACCCACTCCAATAGAGCCATACCTCCTAATCACTGTCAAGTAGGATCAATCTCTAATGACCAAGCATTCAAGTCCCCTATGGGGGCTATCCAAACCACCACAATCTGCTTAAGATAGTAAATTCAGGACCTAGCTTCCCAATGATAATAACTGTCTACTACTGGTTCCATTAATTACAGGAGTAAGTTTGCTTGCTATCTCTGTGTTAGTTACAGCCTCAATAAATTAAGTGCTTTTACTATAAACATTTAAGAAAGAGTACTGTAATTGCTATAATCAGGGTGATTTTAAAAATACAAATTGCATATTGGATCCCAGTGAATAGAAGATGAACTAGTGATCCTGGAAATCTGAGAGATATCCCTTCAAAAAGAAAAGAATGTGACAAGTAAGCTGGTCCATAAGCCCTATTAGAAAACTTAAAGCCGGGCATGGTGGCGCACGCCTTTAATCCCAGCACTCGAGAGACAGATGCAAGCAGATCACTGTGAGTTCAAGGCCAGCCTGGTTTACAATTGAGTCCAGGATAGTAAACGCTAAACAGAGAGACCCTGTCTCAAAAACAAAAACAAAAACAAAAAAACAAAGAAAAAAGAAAAGAAAATTTCATTAACCTTTGTCAAATCAAAATCATAATTTTTCCTTGGGTTCAATTTCTAATAAGCATTCCCATGATGTCAAATAAGGTAAACTTAAATATAATGGACTACCAAGTATGTTTCACTGTTTAAAAGCAAAACACCTACATTTTACTCAGGATTAATGGTGTTTATTCTCCTTGGTGGTTTGTTTGTTTGTTTGTTTGTTTGTTTGTTTGTTTGTTCCTGGCTGACCTGGAACTTGCTGTGTAGTCAGTGTAGTCAGGAATGGACTGCAACTGGCCTATCTCTGCCTCTATGTCCTGAGTGCTAGTATTAAAGGCATGGGCTACTATGCCTGGCTAGGGCTGGCATGTTTTAATTTTTTTCCAGGTTCACACACACACTTTTTCTTGTATTTATATATTCTAATCCAATGGTCACACAGATTGTGCCACTTAAACTAAATGAAACACAAAACCAACCAAAAATCAGCAATCTAAGGAAAAAATGCATAAGGAAGGGAGGGCACTGGAAGAAATAGGAGATGTGTGGGAAGAGTAATCAGAATGCATTATATATGTATATGAAATTGCCAAAAAACATTTGAATTTTTTCTCTTTAAAAACAGGATTCATTTCAGCAAAGCAACATTACCTCTGTATGAAACTTTCTAAAGCATCTGAAGTTGTCCCTTTGATAGAAATCTAAGGTAAAGGCAATACAAGATTTATATCTACTCCAGGACATAATGGAAAAGTTCTATTAAAACCAGTAGACCATTTCAAAACCAGTGAAAAATCTGCATCTGACAAAAGGCCCATTGCAAGTACTTGTGCTTTCCAATCAAATACTTGGGGTTTACTAATCTGTACTGCACCCCTCATCTCACCACTCACTTTAAATAAGGGTAAGAGCAGTGGTCATGATTGTTGTGCCATACTGTTTTTGACAAACACTGGAATAGCAGCATGCACTTCTTTTTCAACCTCTGTATTTTGCTCACAATAGAGTAATACATCTATGTCACTAATTGCTCACAAATTACTCACAGCAGCGATCAACACACTTCTTCTATAAAGGATCACAAAGTACAAACTGTAGAGTTTATAAGCCATCCATCCCATTTCTGTTACAACTTGTTAACTCTTCCTCTGTAGCATAAAATGAGACCATGGGTTCATTAATTCTTATGGATGTGACTAAATAAAACTTTATTGACAAAAGAAAGCAGCAAACCAGATTTGACCCATGGGCCATGGTTTTTAGTTCCTTATTTCAGGTAAAATTATATATGCAATCTTCTCTTCCTCAAAAGATAATTTTTCTTATTTGAAATGTTTTTTTTTTTTTTAACTAATACTGTTCTATAAATTTTCATGTTACATACTGATTCCACATATTTTAATTTTGAGGACAGAATCGTATTACTCAGGGGAAAGCCAAGTTTATAAAAATAAAATAAAAATACTTAAGGCAATGGTTTAATGAGAATATGAAATTACTTTTCTTTAATTTCTGAGACTTACTATTCATACACTAAGGGACTGGATACTCACAAATTTCTATCAAACTTCCATTTGCAACATAAAAATAAAATGATATATCATATATTCCATTTTCCTGTGCCATTTCACCTTTGAGAGATCATTAAATATTCCTTTAAGTAGCAAAATTCAAAATACCTAAAATAGTACTCTCAAAAGAAAATATGCCAAAACAAAGAATATTGGTTTTTTCCAAAAACAATGCATGCATATCAATTCATCTATCTGCAAGTCATCTGAACTTATTTAACTAGAGCCAACCTTGATACACAGAACATTAAGTATCTACCATGTGCTCTGCAAATGCGAAGCAATGTTCTAAGCAAGCACTGGATTAAGTCCTAATCTTCCTAATTACATCAAATGAGAGTGACCACTGTTGATGCCATTATATGAATCAGAAAACAAAGAAAATGGGCAATCAAGAAACATGTCCAAGGTTATAGCTAATTATAAGTAGGATTGACCTCACCGCAGGAGAGTTATGCCTCAGAGCCCATACTCTTAGCCACATTGCTTAAGAGGTAAATGTACCTGCTTTCCACTAGGGACCCTTTAGTCAACATATACAGTACAGACCCAGGTAGTCTATTTATATTCTCTCCCCCTCTTGAGCCCCATTCAACTTGTCCAAGTCTCAAGAGAACTTGTCAGAGACAGCCCCATCCTCTCCTCTCATCTCCTTCACTTTGGACTCACAGTATTCCTGCCCCACTTGATACCAGGGACCTTGTAGCAAACACACATGGATTTCAAGGGTGGACAGATAGAATATAGTGGTACAAAGGGTTAAAGTGGTACACAAAAGATTTAATGGGAAGAGGATAGAAGGCCGGGGTACAAGAGTGACTATGGGATAACACTAAAGACATTTTGAAGAAGAAACTTTGTACTGTACAACTTTTGTAAAATATATACACATGACTATAAAGAGTTTAAATGGAGTTAACCTATACAGGGTAGCAATGCCAGTACTAGAGACCACAGGATAACAAATAAAAAGCTCAGGGTCAGCAGTGGGTTACATTCTTTGGAGTTGTTGGTGAGTCAAATCCCATACACCCCCAACCATTACAGGCTACTGCCAATACTATTGATTACCCTCCAGAACTTGACAGTGAGACCCTATTACTGAAGGTACTCGAGTTACACAATATGTAGAAATCAAACTGGTACTAGAAGCTTCATCCCTCCTGGTTATCTTTCAAAATGCTGGAACGTGCCATGCATGCTACCAGAGGAGAAAAGGAATCACCAATCTTACTCAACTGTGAACCCCAACAGCTATAATAATGAGGGGCCTAGGAAGACATACCCACTGATGCATACATAGTAGCACAAATGTCATAGTAGTAATGAAACACTTTCTTCTTGGGTCTAAGGACCAACCCCAAAGTTGAGACCTAGACCTGGCATTATTATCAGGGCCAAGAACCTGTGGAACAGGCTCTAGGGGAGAACCAGGGCTATTTCTCTGCTAATTGGACATAGTATTAAACTAAGGCTTTTGTTTATTTGTTTGTTTCTTTTGTTTTGTTTTTCAAGATAGGGTTTACTCTGTGTAGCTGTGGCTGTCCTGGACTCACTTTGTAGACTAGGTTGGCCTCGAATTCAGAGCAATCCACCTGCCTCTGCCTCCCAAGTGCTGGGATTTAAAGGCATGCACCTTCACACCCAGCTTAAACCAATTCTTAATGATTTATCATCATGCAAATAGATCAATAAATTTCTCAACCCCATCAGAGAAGTTTCTATTTCCAATACATTACAGAGAGACCCACAGCAATCAAGGTGCAGAGAATAAGAGACGATATAGACTGTTGAGCCTTAAACAGAACATCTATATCACAAGCCCTGCTCCCAAGCTCTAGGGATGATAATGATGGCAAAGAGAGCAGAAAGACTGTAAAAGCCAAAGGAGGTAGATAACTACAGGAAAACAGTGTTGCCTGGATACAGCAGGGCAGTTGTAGGTATAAATTCAGAGAAGTTGAGACAGTATGCACAACACCTGTACAGAATCAGAAAAGACAAAATTCTAGCAAGGAGCTATTGGCAGTTGACTGTAGTTAGAAAAAAGAAAGTCAGCTATCTTTAAGGGCACAGGCTCTGGTGGGTAGACCACTCTTCACTAAAGGCCACACAGCCAAGAACATATGGGCAGCATAAAGTGTACGTTATGGGTTTAAATAAAACCTAAAAATAAAAGGAATAAAGTTGGATGGGTAGAGAAGAGGGAATGGATGTGGGAGGAGCTGGAGGAAGAGGGAATATGATCAAAATGCACTGTAAAATATTCTCAAAGAACCAGTAAAAGAGGAAGAAATAAATATATGAAATCTAACTGAACAGCAAAACTAAACAGTGGCATTTCTGTTACTATTTTCTTTTTCTCAAAAATCTCTCTTGATAGTAGGGCACAGTAGGACATGCTTGTAATCCCATCAGTCAGGGAGGCAGAGGCAGGTGGATTGCTCTAGTTCGAGGCCAATCTGGTCTACAAAGTGAGTCCAGGACAGCCAAGGGTACACAGAGAAACCTTGTCTCAAAAATAAATAAATAAATGTTTAAAAGAAAGAAAATCTAATGATAATTTAGTTTTATGATAGACTTCTAATTAGTATATTCAACTAATTCTAATACAAATATTTATTCAAAATAATTTATTAATCTGTTTCAAAGAAAAATTGATTTAATCTCCCAAGCCCATTTCTAGAGAGTACTTTTATAGTGCTGATTTCTTGCTGACTTGTTAGTTTATTTGTATTGGGAATTTGGGAATAATAATAATAATAATAATAATAATAATAATAATAATAATAATAATAATAATGTAAGGAGAGGTCTCCAGAGAGAATACAAGACAGGCTATCATAGCAATAAGCAAAATAAATACAGCAAAACTATTCTGCCAAACACTAAACTATTTTGCACTTTGAAAGTGTGTCTTACAGAAAGATATTCTGCAGGCTGTATTCTGCACAGTACCAAAAGAAAACCATAAACACCAAGCCAGCCACAAACCCTTTATCTACAAAGGTGCTCTGCTTGCAAAATAAGCTAGTTCAATGGTGGCCAAACATTTATGGGAGTAACCATAATTAAGTCCCTGTTCAGCTATCATCAGAAAAGGTTCCTCTTACAACAAATGGGAACAAATAGAGACCCACAGCCATACATTACACACTGAGACACCTTGGAACGCTCAGCCCTAAATGGGATATCTCCATCAAATCCCTCCCCCTCAGAACTCAATGGAAGAGGAGGAGGAACAAATTGAAGAGCCAGAGGGGATAGATGATAACAAGAAAACAAGTCTCTCTAAATCAACATGAGCAAAGCTCATATGACATGAATTCAGAGAGTGAAGCAGCATGCACAGGTCTGCACTAGCTCCTCTGTGTACACATTATGGCTTCTAGTTTAGAGTGTTATGGGACTCCTGAACAAATGGGTCTCTAATTCTTTGTCTTCTCTTGGGCTTTTTTCCTTCTGTTGGTTTGTCCTGTCCAACTTCAATTTGATAGCTTTTGTTTTATCTTACTATATTTTGCTTTGTTATATTTTAATACTATCTCTTAGAAGTCTGTTTGTTTCTAGTGAGAGAAAGAAAGGGAGTGGATCCGGATGAGAGGAGAGGTGGGAACAACTGGGAGTAGGAGAGAGAAGAGAAACCATAATCAGGGTATATTATGTGAGAAAAGAATCTATTTTCAATAAAAGGAATAATAAGAAAGTATATGTCTTAGATGCATAGAAACCTGTAGCTACATGTATTTTCTTAAAGCATCACCAGTAACAATAAACAATTCCATTTATACATGAAAACTATTGCAATAAGGTAAAAAAATGAAAACATGCCAAAGCAGGACTAATTCAAAGGTAGCTAATATAATGGCAGGTAAGCATCATAATCGCTAGTATGAGTTAATATTAATTCATAACTAAAAGTGCAAAGAGTTACAAAATCCTAAAGACATCTCCTAAACCTACTATCTGGTGTATCACTAGGTATCTCCTGTGAGGCTTGTAATCTATATACATACACTTACTTAGTCATCTATTTGTCAGTTTTGAAATGCTCTTATATAGAAGGGCTAGCTTCAAACTTGACATATAGCTGAGGCTAGCCTTTAACTCCTACTTCTCCTGCCCCAAACTTGATATATAGATGAGGCTGGCCTTTAACTCCTAGTCCCCCTGCCCCTACCTCCCATGTACTGTGATTGCATACATGTACCCAACTAACAGTCATAATCCCTGCTCATCAGAAAATACACTATCTATCTTTTATTTACTGATGTTAAATGTGATATGAAGTAGGAAGGCTTCACAAGCTGAAAGGCCACTTATAAGCATGAGATTATCACTTTAACTTTTATAAATATCAAATAAATTAAGTCAAAAAGTATAAAAGCCCCCCTCAAAAGCAAGGCTTTCTCTATTCCTACTAATTTACTCAAATTTAGCATAATTCAAAAATCATCCCTGTTTCAAAATTTCTATGTTTCCAGGTAGAATAGAACAGCTTCAAGTGGGAGCCACAGATCAAACAAGGCCAAACAACAAACTCTCTTAATTCTGGGTGATGGAACAGGTACAGAACCCGGGGGGGAGCACAAAATCTTAGAACAACCTCACATTCCCTCGCAGTTGTACAATTTGCAAGACACAGATTTATGACACGCTGGAAATATTTTAAGTTGATGATAACTTGACAATCACTGAGCTAGGTCACAGTTCTTAGAATGTCTTTCAGCTGGACATGAGATTAAAATTCTTAGAAACAAAGGATGTGACACATGTCATCCCATCATCATAGAACGGACTCTTCGCTCTCCTCTGTCCTTCCCTTTTCTGAGAGTACTTCCTTTTGTAACTGAGATATGACAGCTACTTGGCTTTGCCATGCAAACAATTACAATATTCTTGACTTTAATGTGCCAAAGAATCACCAAGGGAGCCCTGTTAAACTGCAGAAGACAACTGAGCAGGCATCTGGAGTCTACGACAGACAGGCTGCCAAGTGAAACCAGACACTACTGTGTGGCTCACATGTGGAACTAACAAGGTGACCAAAGCACAACGCAGAACTGTCCCAGAACGCCGGACTGTTTTAAGACACAGGAAAATGGCTGGAATTTAGACCTCTATACTACAAGAGCTCTGCTGAGCTAAGCCTAAGCCTAACTAAAGTAGGCCGCTGCTTTTAAACATGAGAAGTGTGTGCCACAGTCCAGTTCTGCATATTCATTAACACCAATGTAAATATTTTTTCACAAATATATTCATATAAGTATAAATTTATTCATGTAAGGATAAACAAAACTCAAAGCTCTCTTGCCCTTTTAAGAGAGCCAGACTTCGGTGTGCAGACTATGATTTGTGTCGTGGTCATTTACATATTAAGTGTATCTCATTATTCCACACCTGTTAACATATATTTGACATTGTACTTTCTTCCGTTATAGCAAATAAGTGCCACTTTAAATTCTCAATTTCTTAAGATGAAATTATATAAAGATCTCTTTCTTTAAACCATCTCTGCAAAATCTTCACAACTGCTAGAAAATGTAGTGAGCACCACACTGGTCACTGAAAGACAGACAAAAATGTTGTATTCATCGGCAAAGTCAAATGCTGTCTGGGTGTTAGCACACACCGTTGATCCAGCACTTGCAGAGGCAGGCTGTACCTCTGAGTTTGAGGCCTGCATGGCCTACAGAGAGAGTTCCAGAACACCCAGAGCTACATGAAGAAACCTTATCTTGAAAAACAAGCAAACAAACAACAACAAAAACCCACAAAGCCAAATGTTATTTTAGTGGCTACTTTGCACCAACAACTATGTAGGCATGGACAGAAAAACAACTACTAAAATTTTACAGTATCCATACAGCCATAATGTCTTTAACATTTGTATTTGAAAACCTCTACTATAAATCAATTTTGAATTATCAAAGAAACAATAAAGACTTCTGATGGATTTGTGATTAAATAAAAACAGACAAAAATGGTTTTAAAAAAAAATACAGCCAGAAAAGGTAAGCAGGAAAATTGCCAACAGCAACCAAAACAAAGGAAAAACTCCATCCTCATCTTCATCAACTTCAAAATGTTGCACCTAAAGATGATTCAGACAGCCTGGGTACTAACCCTACCCCGTCTCTCCCCAAGTAAAACATAGGAAAAAGTAGTCAAACAAACACAATCCTGCGGAAAGCTCATTTGTGAGGCTTTGAATATGCTTTTCCCCTTCAAACCTCATGTTAAAGCTTGATCTGCATTCTGAAGTATTAGAGGATGGGCCCTTATATGGTGTTTAGGAAAAGTACCTGTGGAAGGGGGCTAGAATAGGCAAGGTTTCAGAGCAGAAACCTCCATGATTACCAGCAGTTTTCTAAGACAAAGAAAGAGACATGAACACATACATGCCCGTGCTTCCTGCTACTGCCTTGTGACAACCTGAACCACCTCAGGGCTGCCATGGGCAAGACAGTCACCGCACTGCTAACAGGAGTCCTGGGAACTAAACAGAGAGAAGCCTACTGCACATGCTTCCTGCCCTAACCAGCAACAGATGAAGGGTGTTTTCTGTTCCTCATGACTGACAGTTAACAAGAGAACAGCCTATACTTGATTCTTTCCTTTCAGGAGTTTATAAAATTGTAATTTATAATTATAAACTATAAATTTTCTAAGTAAAGTCAAATTTTACTTAGATATTCAATATTTAATGTTTCATATTAGGCTAAATCTCATGTAAAAAACTGCTGAAACTTCTCAGTAGTTGAATGCAGCTGCTCACTCAAGAGGCTGGTTCTCAGATCAGTATTGTCCAACAGAAACACAACATTTTAAAGCTGTGCATGCACCTGTGTCTATGTGTGGAATGTGCGCTTGGGAGCAGGTGCCCCCAGGGGGCAGAGCCATTCCATCCTCTGGATGGATGAGACAGCATGCAAGCAGTTGAAAAGCTGCTGTAAGTACCACGAGTTCAGCTGAGTTCCTGTTCAAGAACAGTACATGTTCTTAGCCACTTAGCCATCCTCCAGGCCCTCTAGCAGTCACATTTTAAAATGAATAAAAATAGAAAAAACTAACTTCCTATATTTAATACAATATATTGAAACAATATAAACAATAGAGCAATACATTGAAAATATTATTTCAATATATTAACAATAGAATATTGTAAAATTTACATTTTTACTCTAAATTTTCCAAACTCACTACACATCTTACAGCACATTTGAACTTAGACTAGACACATCTTAAGTGTTCAGTAGCTACATATGGCCATCGCCTACACTAAAATGTCCCCCAGAGGATTTCATATTGAAGACTCAGAACCCAAAGCAGCCATGTTTGAGATGAGGTCTTTGAGAAGTAAGTGAGTGATGGGGCCTCTCATCACATCAGTGCACTATCCATTGATGAGGTCATAATCAAATGAACAATTAGACAGTGAAAGTAGCAGAAATCATAGTAGGGCCCAATAAGGGGAAGTAAGTTAATAAAAATGTGCCTTAGAAAGATATACCTTGTTCCTAGATTGGTTTCTAGCCCCCTCCCTTCCCCCACCCCTACACCGTCCCTCTGTCAGAGTACAGTCAACTAGCTTTGCTTGAATGCATGAGTCAAAATAAGTCTTTCCTCCTTTAAATTATCTGTTGGGTACTCTGTCTCATCAAAAGATAGCTAACTAACCCCATGTTAATAGCTACTTCACTGGTCGCAAGTGGCTTCAATCTCTAGTCTGGTTTTCACTCCTAAGAACGCAATTACTATTCTAACACCTAGCAAACATCTGATTCAGATGACACAAAGGCATCTCACAATTTAAATAATATTTTATTTTAGCTCATGACCCAACCACCTGCAAAATATGGTGATATTCTAATAATCCTCATAACAAACAAATTATCACTGATCCATGTGTGTAAGCCTGAAAACTAGAAATCATTCCTTACCACTTCCTTTGTCACACTTTTTAACAGCCACTATGGAATAACATAAAATTCCTAATACCCTTTTTGTTAACTCTTCAAGCCCTTAAATGTTCTGTTTAAGTCACAAATATCTCCTGTACTCCATCTCCACCACCACCCACTCCTGCCCAGCTTCAGCTACTACAGAGCTAGGATAGCAGAATCTAAATTGTTATGGTGTGCTTACCTTAGCCCCCACCCCTGCTTAAAACTCATCAACTTTCTAGTAACTACAAAGTAAAAGTAAAAAGTACTGCCTGCCACAATACAATCTTCAATAATTGTTTGTTAATAGACAAAGTGATGGATCTACCCTAGACAAAAATTAGACACGGTGCTAGACAGGATGCACACAAGCAATGCGAATATATTACTACACTGGAAATTTCTCCAGGCTTCCAAGTCTGGGTTAATTGCTTTCAGATGTGTCTCAACACCACCCTGCAAGAAAAACAACAGTGCAGAACATGCTTAAGTTCTGCCTGTCACACATCACTACACTCCAAAACAACACAGTATCTTGCAGACAGGAAACATAAATATTTCCTAAGAGTACTTCAGTGCATACAGTATTGCTGGGGCTACAGTTCTTTATACTGATTTCTATGTAAAGATAGCATACATTCAATACCACTATACTGAGAGCACCTTAAAAACCACAAAACTGCAATGCATGTATAAAGGACCTATACATGCAGACATGAGTTCTCATTCTCTCCCTCCCTCCCTCGCTCCCTCCCGCCCGCCCTCCCAGTACAGGTGGACCCTAGTAAGGCTACAGTCCATCTGAGCAGTGAGTCCTCCCCTTCCCATCATCATGCCTCTCTTCTCTGCACCCTACATCTTTGACTGACAACTTACGTCACATTATGACACATTTCTTTTCCCCTTTTTGTCCTTTCCTTCATGGTGCTATGGTTCCACAAGTATTTCCCAAATTTTTATATCAAACGTTTTCTGTTGCTGTTAGAATAGTCTACTATTTATTGTACAAATCATGTAAGGGAAAAAAAGTGTATGTCAGCTGCCTACACACTGCAGATCTTAAGAAGTTTTCAACGGACAGAACTTACATGTAATATAAATCATCAAAATGCCAATATTCTTCTTTGTTGGAATGAAAAAACATAAGCTAAAGTAAGCTGATGTGCTATTTTTATGATTCTTGAACTGTTACTATGCAGTTTTTAGTTGATTTAGCAAATGCTGCTGTATGAAAGAAAGAAATTTATTTCCAACCTGCTGAGGCAGCAAGTTTCTTTATAGACCTTCTTCATGCTTGAGGCAGTCAAGCCTCCAGGCAGCTGCAACTGGATTTATAGGTTAGTCACCAAAAAATGACTGGGAACAGCTCCTTATAATCGGAGCAGTCTGATGAAATGCCCAGTTTACACTATCAAGAGAAGCAGCAAGGGATATGCCACACACTCTAAGACAGAAAGTTAACAAAGGCACACTACCTTTCAACATTAAACTCTGCAAGCAATGTAAACTAGAAGGAGGCTATCAAGGTGGGAAATATTGTCCAACAGCAGGTGATTCCAAGCTGAGTATAGTGCAGGCGTTTAATCCCAGCACTTGAAAGATGAGGCAGAGGCAGAGGCAGACAAGATGTCTGTGAGTTCAACTCAAGTCAGATCTACATAGCAAGTTCTAGGCTAGCAGCCAGAGCTACATAGTGAGAACCTGTCTAAAAATAATGGTAATAAATAAAGATGTTTCTAATAAGCCTTCCTGCAACACCCCCAACCCCCCCACCCCCCACCCCCCCCCCCCGCCTCCTCGCCACAAACACACACACACAAAGTGGCTGGTTTCTTCTAATGTTCTTCAGCATCTAAAAGATGTTATGATTGTGATCCTTCCCAAAAAAGTGCAAGAAGAATATTTTTATCAAATTGGTAATGAAAATACACTTCATGAGCCAGGTATGGTGGCACACCTTTAAGCTCAGGGATGAAGAGGCTGGCACAGGTGGAGCTCTGGACGTTCAAGTCTAGCCTGCTGATCTACATAGTGAGTTTTAGGATAGCCATAGCTAGAGACTCTGTTGAGGGGGTGGGGGGGGGGTGCATTTCACAATTTCACAAAGAAAAATTAGTATGCACTTAGTGTGTAACTTCACCACTAATTATAAAAAGCTTCATACAGTGATGTGCATCTGTAACTGGCTATCATACCAAAACTAGGACAGCTGAAGCCAATCCCCAGTTCAAGACGAGCTTAGATTGCACAGTGAGGCCATGTGTCAAGAAAAAAGGAAGACGAGGGAAGGAGGAGGAGGTACAATACTGTGTACAAGTATACCTGTGTAACAGTTGCTACAGAATAACATGGATGAATAAAAATTCCTAATATCCTTTCTATAAACTTACTGTGCAACTACTAGCACTAATATAGTCATACTGGTGCTACTACCAAAGGTTCTACCTGTGCTATAAAACACGCTCATTCACCAGCAGTCTCCTGGGGAATAGTGTGAGAAAACTTAGACCAACCAAACAAAGCACAGAGGGTGGGCTGAAGAATGACAACCACACTCTTTATTGTGATAATTAATAAGGCTATTAAGAAGCTTCTGGGTGGTGGGACATAAAAGGAAGAGTGGGGAATGTTTAATCCCAGCATTATGTCTGAAAGTTGCTCCACTTCTTTACCTCAAGGCAAGATGTACGGGAAGGGTAAAGGCTCCCTTTGTAAGCTGCTCTGCACTGTGTCCATTTTCAGCACTATTTTGCCTACCATTGCTCTCCTCCAGCCCCACAGCTGACTACAATAGATAAGCTGCAGTTTCTTAGTTGTTGAAAGGTGGCACAAATGGAGTTACAAATGTACATGGGACAGAAGAGACCAGTGTGGTGGCAGTAGGCAAAGTGAGATAAGCCAAAGGAAAGGTGAGAATCTAGGGGGGTAAGGGTTTGACATCATGCTGCACCCCTCCATTTTATCAAAACAAAAACAAACACCACAGGGAATACTCTGCGGTTAAATCATCAATGTTCTGGGTTTCAAAAATGCCTATTTTTAATAAAATGAAAACATAATTTGTTTTCTTTGTTTTGTTTTGATTCAGACAAGCTATTTCTTTATAGCCCAGGCTGGCCTGGAATCCTCCAGCTCCATCCAGGGACTGCAGCAGTGAGTCACCACACTCAGCCTAAAAAAATACCATTTCTAATGCTACCTTAGAGAACTTCAACCCTAAACTGCTGAAGAAAACAAAATACAAAACAAAACAAAAAATATAGTGATTTGTTTTTTCAGAAATTCTTTAAGACTTCAAAACTTAGGTCTAGGTGATACAGGATAAATGATTTCTTTCATTATGACATAACCACCCCTCAGACTAAGCTTCTTTGCCCCCTCAAAAAACAGCACACAATTCCACCCCACCCCATCCCCTCGGGACAGGACTTCACTGTGTAGCCTTGGTTGTCCTTGAACTCACTCTATAAACCATGCTACCTGACTAAAAATTCCATTTTTAAATGTAGGGGATAATCCTGGTTTTGTTTGTTGGCTTGGGTTTTTTTCTGAGACAGTCTAATATGAAGCCCAGGCTGGGATTACAAGCATACACCAGCAAAGCTAGCTTGTTATTTTTAACCAGCCATTTAAATGAGAAGTGGTCACCACAACTCACTACAAGTAAGTACTGAATTTCTGAATATGTGAACTCTATTCTTGGTCCCACTACTTAGAACTGAGCAAACTATTACTCTCTATGATTTGTTTTTTCCTCACTCTCACACTGGAGATAAATTACACAGTATTAAGTCTATAGACAATATGGTGTCACAAACATAAATTCAAAGATTACATTCTCCTGACATATTTAAAAAGAAGAAGAGGAGAGGAATGAAGGAAAAGGAGAGGGAGGTACAAAATGGCTCAGATAAGAGAACTGAGTTTGGATCCCCCATCACCCCTGTAAAAAGCTAGGTATGGCCCCACTTGAGACAGGATGACCACAGAGGCTTGCTGGGGAAGTCTATCAAAAACTAAGCAGCAGGCACCAGATTCTGTAAGAAACTCTCTATCAAAGGAATATAGCAGAGTATTATTGGGGCAAGATACCCAGCCTCTTCTTCTGGTATTCATATACACATATGTGTGCATATACCACAGGCAAAAATATAAACAAAATAAAAAAGATTCAAAGACAAAATGTGAGTGTAGAAATAGACAATTCCCTTTAAGATGAATAAGGAAAAACGAGACACAATCAATATTGTTCCTTATACAATTATATAGCCAAATCCCTTCTATGAAGTTATTTTATGCATGGAAGTAAGCATTACAAGGGTCCAAGGTGCCATTTTAGATATTTAAACAAAGTACTTTACTGCAGAAATCCCTAAAACATTTAAACTGAAGTCCATGAAACCTACCTAATCCTCCCTGTTACAAGCCACAGGTGTGGGGTGGGTGGGGCATGAAGCTGCTTAATTTATATTTTAAAGCCCTGAATTTGGCAAAGATATTCCTGAACATCTGTGACTTTAAAAGATACTCTAAAACAACTCTGTAAGTTTCAATAATAAATCTATCTACTGCATCCCCCCCAAAGATCACACTCTCAGCATAAGCCAGTCACTAGTACTTCCTTAACTTACTACTTTACATAGTGGATAAATCAGATTAATAACAGTGTAGATGTTTTAGCGTTTCATTTTAAGATCTACAGCTACTTTAGCACACAACATACTTGAGTCCAAAAAATGCTTTGTTGGTGTCAACAACAACCCCAGAGCAAGGGGAAATCTGGATGTCACAACTCTGAGTTGTTCAAAGCTGTTCTCTAGTCTAAACATTTCCTCTAAGCACTCTTGTCCTTTGAAATTCTGATTGTAATTTGGGAAGTCTCTAATTAAAGGCCTAGTACAAGCCACACCATTAGGGAGAGACCATGCCTTCCTTGGCACCAACTTGGACTGGTGAACACGGGTCAGGAACTACAGGAAATTTCTACCAGCCTTAGAGATCTAAGAACTTTAATGATCACTGCCTTTATTAATCTGGGCTCTTCAGAAGCAAAACTGGTTGGCGGGAGGGGGGCGGGGGACGACCAAGTAAAGCTAACTTGCAATACAAAGTGGCAAATGTTAAGATGTAACATCGCTGGGGATTTGTAACAATCTCAAAAAGCAGAAAATCACTCAGACTGGCACTTCTGACTGACAAGGCCATTCCAAGGTCAACTCTTTTGACTTAGTAAGACCCAACGATGTGGTATATTTCTGGGTATCACAGGGAAAAAAAAAGAAAAAGAAAAAAAGAGAAAAAAAAAAAATATATATATATATATATGGTTCTCTGCCCTTCAAGAATCCAAACACAACAAATTTAGAATAATCTGAGATGCCAATAAAGTAACAAACCTTACTAGAGGATATGGTGTTCTACAATGTATTTTGTCAAAAAACAGCATTTGTAAATAAAGGAGTATCACTAGTTTATAAGACTGGGGCTCAGTTCAATGAAGAATGGGGTAAATTCAAATAGAAGCAACGTCTGGAGCAACCCAAACTTGCAATTCCATCATGAGTTCAAGGCCAGGGTGGGCTACATAAACTGGAATGAAAGATTGACTTAAGATTATTCTGGACAGTCTTGTTAAAAAAAAAAAAAAAAAAAAAAAAAAAAAAAAATCAAGAAAATGAAAGGTGGCATTCCAGTAAAAGAACAAAATAAAACTAAATAAGGTGAAATTTTTAACTTACAATTTGTTGTATAAGTGATGGGGGATGAAGAGGTCTGTACTTTATTAGAGAAAGAGAGAGTGAGAGAGAGAGAGAGAGAGAGAGAGAGAGAGAGAGAGAGGAATAAGCAAATTAAGTGGTAAACACACAGGCCAGGACCAGCTTTGTTAAGTCAACATTTATTTCAAACACTTTCTAGCTATGTCACTGAGAAAGTTACTTAATAATTCCCTCTCCATCTTCAAACTTGTGAAGGTAGGAAAAAGAAAAAAAAAAAAAAGAAAAAAAAAAGCCTGTCAAGTCAGTAGCAAAATCTTCACAGCACAGGTGTTAACTATATTGCCCAGTTGATCAAAACTTTATGATTAAAGTCAAATTCCAATCCTTTAGGGACTTCTTGGTTTTAATCCTCAGACATCTTCCTCCAAGAACCATGGAGATGTGGAGTCCTATCTCCAAAACAATAGGCACTTCCCTAACTCTTGTTACCTACAAAGCCTTTCTTCATCATCTGTCAGAGCCCACTTCTCTAGGAAAGTAACCCTCAAGTCATAAAGTGCTCTGCCTGTTCTTTACTGTTCACTAACACTGCAGTAGTTTCCTTAATGCTTCTCCTAAAGTGTAGTTTCAGAAAGCTAGGACAAATCATTTGTTTCATTCTCTCATTCCTACCCATCAGCCCAGAAGGTACCTATGTCAGGCTGGGAAAAGCGACGCTGAATTAAACTGGATGTTTTACAACTGTCATGGCTGCAATTCCAGAAACTGCTTACTTTCTAATGGTTTTTTTTTTAATTGCTTTCAGATCCCCAAAATTCATGACACGAAACGTCCTTTAGAAATCGGACCAACGCCATCCTTTCAAGAAAAGTTCCACGGGGCACCACCACCCCCACCCCCCGCACGAGCAGCCCGGGCGGTCATTCTCTGCTTCGCAAGTTGAGCGTGCAAGCGAAGGCAGCGGCGCTCCGGTCGGTCTGCACGGTAGTTTGCAACGGGGGCGGCGGGCCGGCTCCGGCCGCCGCGTGGGGCTGGGCTCGGTGCTCCCGCCAACTTCCCGCAGGCCGCCGCCGCCGCCGCCTCTCCGCGTCCGCCGCAGCGAACACCCTCCCGGGGCGGCGGCGCGCCGTGCTCGGCCCCGCAGGTCCTCCCCGGCGGCGCTGCCCGGGGCCTGGCCGCCGTCCGTTCCCGGGCCCGGAGGCCTCGCTCGCTCTCTCCCCCCGGGCCGCCGCTCCGCTCCAGGTCGCAGGCCGCCGCCCCGAGGGGAGCAGGGGGGGAACTCGCCGAGCTCCGCGTGGCGCCGGGGGCGGAGCCGGCCCCGAGGGCCCCCGAGAGGACGCGGGCGGGTGCCGGTGTCCGCCTTCCCCCACCCCGCGTCCCCGGCGCCCCTCTCCCGACCTTCTCCGGGGCTCTACCGGAGCCCACGGCCGGGTGGCCGGCGCGACTCGGCACTTACCAACCCGCCTGGGACAACGCGGCGCCGGGCACCTCGGCCATGGTTTGCAGCTCAGGCCCGGGGATGGCGGGGGTCTGGACTGGGGGTGGGGGACAGGCCTCCTAGTGGAGACCCAGAAAAAGAAAAAGAAGAGGAAAGAGAGAAAAAAAGAAGAAAGAAAAGAAAAAGAAGAAAAAAAGAAAAACTCCTCCGTTCGACTGGGCCACTGGGCATGCTCAGTGCGACGGGCGCTTCCGCGTGCCGGTTCCGCTCGCCGCGTTTTGCGAGCGGCCGCAGGGGCCGGCCCGGGCTTGGGAGCGGCGAGCCGCCAAATGCGGCCTGGGCCGGGGGATCGGACCCGGCGCCGCCGTGGGGACCGCGCTAGGCTGGTGGCGCCCCACCCCACCCCCCGGTGGTGCTGCTTGGTTACTTTGTGAATTGCACGCTAGGGAGCCGCGCTTCCCGGAGCCGCCTTACGGGGCGGGACACTGACCCCCGCGGCCCGGGAGGCGCACCGCGGCCACGTTTGGGGCGGTGCAGCCCAGCCCATTCTGCACTGGAGTTAATTGTTCTGGTCAGGGCCGCCTCCGTTCACTTGGCCTTGCGGACCGCCGAGACTCAGAAAACAGCATCCCGCTCCCCTCCTGAGTCCCGGCGGGCACATGGGTGAGCGGGGCTAACCCTACACTTAGGGGAGTTGGCTTTGAAACCAGGCTGTAGTGAGAGGGACAGCTTTTTCTTGTCACCCTCCTCCTGTTGGGCGTAGCCCTGCCCCAGCGCGGCCCCGCGACCTTGGCACCGGCACCCAACCAGACTAGCGCCGCCCTACACCGTGCCCTCTGCCGCACGGCGGAGGACCAAGTTACAAGGCGGATCTCCCAGCGAGCATGCGCAGCAACGCCACCGAGCTGCGCCGAGATGCTCCGAGCGTGATTGGGCCATCGGGAGTCACGCAGGCCAATCGGAGAGGAAGAGTCGGGATGGTGCCTGCAAGTGCTTCCAAAAAGTTTGTTCCACAGTTTGGGTCCTTCGCCTCCGTGGCGGTGGCGGAAGGAAAAGGGAAAGAAAGAGGTGCGTCCCACTGCTTCTGCGGGGTTAAGGACTGTTTAAGAACCGAGACTCGGTCCACAATCCGTCGCAATGTTTGCTTCAGCTACTGCCACCATCACAAAGACAGACTTGGGACAGAAACTGCAAAATTGGCAGCTTGCTCCTGAGACTTGGAAGCAACTTGAGAGTTACAAAAAAGGATATTAAGTATCCTGAGGTTAGACGAAATCTCCCAAAACACCATTTTCTGAATTTAGCTCGTCTTCTCTGGACCTGCAATTATAAAGTCACTATGCGGTCTTTAGGGGAAATGATGTGATGTGTGTGTTTCCGAACGCACTGCTCTTAGGTATATTTTAATATGTGTGCTAGTATGATCATAATCAGGAGACTCTTTACCTTATTCCCCAATATTTGCAGTAGTATAAAATGTTTTAAGTCAAGCATGAGCGGTAAGTGTATTTATTATGTGCACAGATAGATATAGATATATATGATTTTAATATATATTTTTTAAAGATAGATGATTCAGTGCCAATTTTATTAGTTATTAAACAGAATATCCTCTTACAGAACATTTATATCTTTTAATTAGTGTAAACTGTTACCTGTGGAAATTATGATGTCCTAGTGACCAGAATCACTGAATAAATTAGCAGTTACACTTTTTCTCACATTCACTGTGATACTAAGAGAATTCGCTGTTGCAGGTACTTATGACTAAGGTTAAATGTAGCACAAACTACTAAATCCAGTGCCAGGCGAGGTGGCACACCGGGCAATCCCAGCACTTGGGGAAGCAGAGGGAAGGGGTCCGAGGCTAGCCTGGTCTACAAAGCAAGTCCGGAACAGCAAAGACTACACAGAGAAATCCTATCTTGAAATCTGCTTCGAGTGTGATTCCTACTAGAGAAACGTATTACAATGAAAGCATCAAAAAAGTAAAATAGTGACACATTGAAGTTTTGACAATACGTGCATTTTGAGTACCACAAAAATAAGAACTGGATATGATGCCCCATGTCATAATCCCAGCAGTCTAGACATAGAGGTAGGAGAATGGTTGATTCAAGGTCTTTCATGGCTACATAATGAGTTTGAGGCTGTCCCAAGCTATAAGGGAAACCTGCCTTGGAACGCAAGATGGGGTAAAGGATTCTTAAAGAGTTGGACCAGATTATAAATACAAAACAAAGAAGAGAAAAATCAGTTTCCTAATGACAATTAGTGTACAATTCATCAAAGGATATGAAAAAAAAAAACACTGGATAAAAGTTTGTAGGGATCCAAAATCCTCTCATTATAGTCTATAAAAAAGTTACAGTGTTTAAAAGAAAAGAAAATATGCCTTTATTCATCCAAGGAAGAATGAGTGCCTTCTTAAAGAATTAGCAGGCTACCAAGATGAGACTTGATAGCCTATGACCATATAGTGGGGGAGGAGGTCCCCCTCAGTCTTAGACCTAGGGGAAGGGAATAGGGTAAAAGCAGAAGGGAGGGAGGAACAGGAGGATACAAGTGATGGGATAACAATTGAGCTGTAATCTGAATAAATTAATTAAATAAAAAAAAAGAATGAGTGCCTTAAACAAGTGCTAGAATAGAGTGCTCGGTCTGATGTGTGCTCACTCCACCTAAACATGCACATCATTTAGGAAATATCCTTACCCGTGTTATTTTAATTTAATGAAGTTTCTAGGCTATGGCCCTCCATCATGTGCTGGATCAGCAGCCCCTGGGCACATTTAACAATGTCTGGGGGAAACTTGGGGATGCTTCAGCCTGCGGATATGCATGAGGTCAGTTGGATCTGGTGGTTAGAGGCCAGGTTTGCAAACAACCTGAAATGCACAAGACACTTGGGGAAACTTTGCTAGGGTAAAATATTAGTAACGCAATGGCTGAAATCTGAATCACAGTTGAAGCACACATTAAAATACATATAGAAAATAAACAAGTTAGGAATGAAGACACACAAAGATCTAGAACATCATGTCACATAAAAATAGAACCCGGCTTGTTAAAAATAAGCTATTTACAAAATAGAGAATTCTTTTTTGATTAAAATATGCAAGGGATGCTAGGCATGGTGGTGCAGACCTTTAATCTCTGCACTTGGCAGGCAAAGGCAGGAGGAATTCTGAGTTCCAGGCCAGCCAGACTACATAGTCAGACCCTGCCTCTAAAATACAGCATGCATATGTGTGTATACATATTGTACATATATATACATATATATGTATAAATACATATGTGTATGTGCATATGTACACACATATGCAAGGGATAAAACAAAATTCCTAAATCTAAAGATTTTTTAAAACATAGCAATCACTGGAGTTTAAGTATAAACCTAATTGGATGCCTAATTGCAATGTATAAAAGCAGTTATCATTAGATACAACAATGCTTTCTTAGAAATCCTATGCTAGTATATTTATCAATGAAGAGTTATACCATAACTTATTTGTATATTTAGTGTATTTGCATATACTTTATGTGCAATATACATTAATGTATTACATATATGAATGTGTAGGCATGTGGTAGAGGAGAAACTATGGCAAAATATTAAAATGGATTAATACAAATGATATGTTTAATTTCCTATTGTATTTTATGTATCTCAATAAAAATTTCTAACAGTGTTGTATTTCATGATGCTTTATAATGTTGTGCTTTTATTTTCCACTATAATCTTGTTTTGGCAACATAATCAATATAGAAACAAGGAAGTACAAAGTTTAGATACAAAAGGATAAAAGGGCTGCAATAGTGACCTTCAGAAATTTAAGGCCCTCACATGCAAGAATTGTACCCTTGTGTTCATCAGTCCCAGAGTGTGGTACTGGGAATAAAAAGAAGATGATTTCAGCTTAACATAAAAATGGTATGCCAATTTAAAAATGCATTGAAGTAAAAATTGTCTAGGTTCCTTTGTTTCCAATTATGCCAACATAATCAGAAAATGTGTAAGAAAAGTGGTAGTTCCATAGCACCACAAAACAGAAAAGTAGTTGACATTTAAGGGCTGGACCAACTAGGTATGTACGGTGGTACATACCTGTAATATCAGCACTCGCAATGCTGAATAAGAGGATTTTTAGTTTGAGACAATCTTGATGTACGTAATGAGCACCAAGTTAAAAAACAAAAACAAAACAAAAAAACGGGCAACCAGCACCTGATACTGTTGTGATTATTTTATAAGTAGGGTCTAATAAAGTCGATTATTAGCCCATATTGTTATTATGGTGGTATTTTCTAATCCACTGTCAATCAGTGAAACACAGAATACCTGTTATATTTTAAATTACCCTTAGTTAACCTGGAGCAAGGCAAAGATTAATCCCCTAAACTACTTCCCATATGGAGGCAGATACCCTGTACCCTGCCCCAATGCCATACAAGCTGCTTCTAATAATTTCTATCAAGCTACCTCCCATCCATAATCCCAAGTACTTGCTAATTATCATCATCTAGGCAAAATCTCCATTCATGTCAGCCATGAGCTTCTTCCTGAACCTTACCCATTGCTCCAGCCTGCCTTCTTCCTCCTCATCTCTTCTGGTCTCTCTCCCCAAAGCCCAGGAACCTTAGCCACTCCTATCCCCTTTGCCCTGCCCAGATGTGTTGGCTTCTTATTGGTCAAACAGCAACAAGGTTTTAGGCAAGGTCACAAACATTTTGGGGTCTGCTCATTCAGGCAGACCAGACCAACGTCAAACATGATACCACATAGTCTGGGTAGGGAATGAGCCTGAGATGACCACCACTCCTGTGCCACTCCCAAGATGGCCCTGCCCTGGTACCATACAGCAGTGATCACTCCTGAGATGACCCTAAAGACCCATGAAACCTTGGATGCCACTAAGTAAATCGTGGAGGGATGGAAGAGAAAGAGAAAAAGAAGGATATGTGCACAATGAAGAGAGGCAGAACTGGAGACTCAGTGGTAGCAAGGAACAGCCTAATATGGCCAAGATGATATTCTGGCCTGTGCTTCCACTCATGTTTGAGTCCATGGCCCTGTAGAAGCAGGGGTCTGTTATCACCAAAAGCAGCCCTAGCCTGGGCTGCCACCTAGGGCCATGATGATGTCTGAGGACTATGTAGGACTGGCCCCATCTCTTGCCTGGGCATTGTGAGAGAGCTGGCCCTGAAGACCAGCTGCAGTACTCAGGAGAGTGGGCCCCACACCTCATCCAGGAAGCACAGTAGAGCTGATCCTGGTTTAGGGAGTTGAGTTGTAGGTGAGCCAGTCACAGGGGTATGAGCATGAGAGAGCTGGCCCCACAACTTGTTTGCCTTGCAGTGATTCAGATAAAGGAGAGATGCCCTCCTTTCTCCCTTACCCCCTCACTACCTATGACAGGCACAAGAGTTGGCCCAAGGTCACAAAAGCAGGAGAACTATCCCTGTCCCTCAGCCTCTGCCCAGGAGAAGGAGAGCAGGCCCTGCACCTTGTCTGGCCAACATAGTCGAGCTGGCCCTGGTTGCAGAGATTGAGGTGATCCTGGCCCAAGGGCATAAAAGCAGGAAAGCTTGTGCTGCTGGTGAGTGCAGGAGAGCTAGAAAACTGACCACCTCAGATACTTCCTAGACCCAAATCCAAGGCTTTGAGTTGGCCCATGCCAATATTTACCCTTTCAATGAACTACTATGACAAATGAAAGGTTCAGTCCTACAGACCCAAAACTTCAGGAACTCTATGACACATGACGACAACAACAGGATATCCAAGTGGAGTCCCAGTGAGGAAATATTTATAGTGTAACAGAAGCCAGAGGCCTTGAACCAGGTCAGTGGCTCATTGCAAGCAATGAATGAAGTCAGTGAATATTTGCAAGCAAAGAAGTGTGTCAAAAGAGTGTACGGCATGACACACTATAGCTTTCACAACAAGATTTGTTTTTTCTTTTTGGGGGAAGGGGAGATTGCAAGGGCAAAGAGTGAGTATGGGGAGATGGGGAGATTAGTAAAAACTGGGGTACATAATGTGAAATTCATAAAAAAAATAAAAAGATAAAGAAAATTTTAAAAAATATAGTAATTAAGGTTACATTTTAAAAGGAACAAAGAGGAATTAGGATGGATAGCTGGAAGTCAGCAAGCAGATATCAAGGCAAAAGATGGAGATGTCTCCCCATCTCTATTGCCTCCTCTATTATCTTCTCTTCTTTTTCCTTTGTATATGCAGGGAAAAAAATATCCTTGGTCCCTGGGTTTATATGCAACACATCTTACATCCAGAGAAACTAACACTGACTATTGACTCCAAACAGCAATTCCAGGGAAGGCATTCTGTAGCATGCATGTTGTGATGTAAATGTTCAATCAGCATTTACAAAAACATGAAAAGGCTCCACCTAGTGAGAAAAAGAGGCAATTAAGAGAATCATTTGCCTAAGCAGAGGCTCTAAAGATATGTGCAATAGATGGGTTTCTTGTACAATTACACATGTCAAAATGTTATTATTTTTGATCATCAAAAGTATCTGGTTGTACTCACTTATAAGATGAATAATCTCAATCTTATGTATCTTCTGGATGCATTTCAACTTATCCATGGTCACTTTTCCTTAAATACAAATGAGCCACTCCCCAACATTACAACATACCTTCTCAAAAGTGTGCAGAAGCACTTCAGCTAGGAAGCAGGTAGATTAAACAGCAGATCTTCATCTCTTCCTCAATTCCTCTAAATCAAATCCCCCAGGCTCAACCCTTGCTCTGCCAACTACTGGCTGAGTCCTCCCTCCTGCCCCTTGCCTCTGTCTCCAGTGGACCACACAGTTCTTTCCCTTCCACCTTCCCTTTGCGTTACTCATTACCTTACCCCAGCCCCAACTCCAACAAGCATTCCCTGGGAACCCACAGGCCACTCCTGCTAGCTAAGCAGGTAGGATAACAGCAGATCTTCAGATCTCCTACCATTCCTCCAAATCTGATCTCCGAGTCTCATTCCCAGTTATGTGACAGATTATCTGCTTCAACCTCTCTTCACTTTGTCCCCATTCCCAGGAGACTAAACAGGCCCTGGTAAACTACATTGGTTTCTTCCCTCCTGTGGACCCATGCATCCCCCTTTCTAGCTCACCTCCATTCCTAAGTGTCAGCTCCCACTACATAGAAACACATTTTGTTTGGAATCCCCAGTGCCCACACCTATGAGGGTCCCAGAGGAATTTTCTTACTAGGCAATACACAGCCACAACAGCACCATCCTAATAACCAGACACGGCAGTAGAAACGAAAGAACAAAACAAAGACAAGACCAGATATCAGCATCAAGAATTACAATCCTCCCAAACCCAGATGCATAGACTCCAGCATAAAAATACAACTAATACCAGCCTGGACAATATGTCTCTACTAGAGCCTGCAACCCTATGACAGCAGGCCCGGAGAACTGCACAGCTGAAGCACCAGACAAAGACCTTAAGAGACCCCTTTTGAAGGTGATAAATGTCCTTACAGAATAAATGAATAATCTTTTAATTTATAAAAACACAAATGAACAGGGGAAGGAAACAAACCAACAAAACACTTTAAGATCTGAAAGTGGAAATAGAATCAACAAAGAAAACCCAAACTGAAAGAAATCTGGAAATAAAAAATTGAAGAACTGTAACAGGAGCCTCAGAGGCATGCCTCACCAACAGAATACAACAGATGAAAGAGTGAATCTCAGGCATTGAAGATTCTGTAGAAGAAATGGGCACCCTCAGTCAAAGAACATGTTATATCTAAAATACTCCAGGCACAAAACATCCAGAAAATCTGGGTCACTATGGGAAGACCAAATATAACAATAACAAAAATAGGAGAAGAAACCCACATCAAGGGCACAGAAAATATTTCAACAAAATCATAGAAAAAAATTTCCCTAACATAAAGGAGACAGCAATAAGAAAGAAGAACCATAAAGAACACCAACTTCCTTCCTTCCTTTGGGCCCACGCAGCCCCCTTCTTGGCCCATCTCCACTCCTAAGTGTCTAGACTGGGCTAGAAAAGAAAGTTTGTTTGACACACAAAAATCAAAACAATAAACATACAGAACAAAGAAAGCTTTTAATAAAGCTACAAGGGAAAAGCAACCAACTAACATATAAAGGCACTCCTATTAGAATAACACCTGACTTCACAGTGGAGACTCTAAAAGGCAGAGGCATGGACACATGCTCTATAGGCTCTAAGAGACCACAAGTACAAGCCTAGACTACTATACCCAGCAAAACTTTCCATGATAAAATCAAATTGAAACAATATCTACATACAAATCCTACAGAAGGCACTAGCAGGAAAATGTCAACCTAAAAAAGGTTAACCACACCCAGGAAACACAAAGAATACGTAACTTCAGGACAGCAAATCAAAAAAAGAGAAACACACTACCACCACCAATACAACAACAAAATAATAAGCGTCATCAAACACTGCTCGGTTGTGTCTCTCAATACCCACCATCTCAGGTCTCCAAGATCTAGTTGCTATCCAGAGGAGCATATTCTCACATACACCAAGTGATGCTGGGTAAACTTTGCTCCCTAATTTAAAGTTGATTGGTAAATTAAAATTAGTTAGGAGCCTGTAACTGAGCAGAAGAGAGGTAGGCAGATCTTAGGTTCCCAGGCTTGGGGTCAGAGAGGGACCACAAGGCCAGGAGAGGAGAAAGGGAAGTAGAAGATAAAGCAGGAGTGGAAGCCAAAGAGAAGGAAGTCACTATGGGGCAGTGTGTGCTCATGAGGGCTGGCCTCATAGAGCAGATGGACCCTATACAGAAACAATTATAGCAAGTAACTTGGCTTGTGTAGCTGGGAAATAGCAAAAAAAGCTTTGAGGGTTGGTATCTGCCCAGTTATGGCACCTTAAAGCTTTTATTAGCCTAAAAGGTCTCTGTCTCAATTGTTGGGAGCTAGCTGGGGTGGAAGAGCCCTCTAGAGCCTAATAACCATTCCACAACATGTTAAGACATTGAAGAAGGAAATTGAAGAAGATATAAGATGGAAAGCTCTCCCATGCTCATGGATACATAAGATTAAAATAGCAAAAACTGTCATCCCATGAAAAGCAATTTATAGACTCGATGCAATCCTCACCAAAATTCCAACACAATTCTTCATAGATACTGAAAGGACAATTGTCAGCATCATGTGGGAACACACACACACACACACACACACACACACACACACACACACACACACACAAAAGAGAAAAGAAAACGGGGAAAGAGGGTAGCTAAAACAATCCTGAAAAATAAAAGAATTGAGAGAAATCTTACCACCCCCAATCTGAAGCTGTACTACAATCTATAGTAATAGAAGCAGCACAATATTGGCACAAAAACAGACATGTTGATCAGCAAGATCTAATTGAAGACCCAGACATAAATTCATACACTCAAGGACACTTGACTTTCTATTAAGAAGTCAGAAATATACACTCTTAAAAAAAGGCAGCATCTTCAAAAAATAGTCAAATCTGGTCAAACTGGATGTCTGCATATAGAAGAATGTAACTATATCCATACTTACCAACCTACACAGAATTCAAACTCCAAATGGGTAAAAGAACTCAAGATGAAGCCAGATACACTGAGCATGACAGAAGATAAATTGGGTAAGATCTTTGAATGCATCATCACAGGAAAAGATTGTATGAAAAGAGCACTGTTAACACAGGCACCAGAATCATCAATTAATAAATGGGACCTTAAGAAACTGAGAAGCTTCTGTACAGCAAAGGGCACAGAAATTCTGGAAGCCTTCAGAATAGAAAAATAATTTTACAAAATACATATCTGATAGAGGGATAATATACAAAATATGCTTTTAAAAATTCAAAAAACGTTATATCAAGAAAACACATGACCCAATTTTTAAAATGGGATACAGATCTAACAGAATTCTCAAGAGAGGAAACTCAAATGGCTAGTAACCACTTAAAGAAATGTTCTACATCTTTAGCCATCAAATCAAAACTATTTTGAGATTTCACCTTAAATTGATCAGAATGGCTAAGATCAAGAAAATATTTGAGTTTTTTAACTTAGCCATTCTGATGGGTGTAAGATGGAATCTCAGCGTCATTTTGATTTGCATTTCCCTGATGACTAGGGGCATTGAGCATTTCTTTAAGTGTTTGTTGGCCATTCAATATTTTTCTGTTGAGAATTCTATTTAGCTCTGTACCCCATTTTTAATTGGATAAATTGATTTGGTGGTGTTTAGTTTCTTTAGTTCTTTATATATTTGGGATATTAGCCTTCTGTCAGACGGCAGGTTGGTGAAGATCTTTTCCCAGTCTGTAGGCTGTGATTCTATTCTATTGACAGTGTCCTTTGCCTTACAGAAGCTTTTCAGTTTCATGAGGTCTCATATATTCATTGTTGATCTTAGAGCCTGGGCTATTGGTGTTCTGTTCAGAAAGTTGTTTCCTATGCCAATTAGTTCAATGCTGTTCTCCATTTTTTTCTTCTAACAGATTTAGTGTGTCTTGATGTAGAGAAAGAGGAACACTTATTGCTGGAGGGAATGCAAACTTATACAACCACTTTAAAATCAATATGTCTCTTTCTCAGAGAAATGGGTATAGTTCTACCTCAAGACCCAGCTATACCAATCCTCGGCATATATCTGAAAGATGTTTCACCATACAACAAGGACATTTGCTCAACTATATTTATAGCAGCTCTATTCATGATAACCATAATCTAGAAACAACCTAAATGTCCCTCAACCGAAGAATGGATAAAGAAATTGTGGTACATTTGCACAATGAAATACTATTCAGCTTTTCAAAACAAAGAAATCTTTACATTTGCAGGAAAATGGATAGAGCTAGAAACTATCACCCTGAGAGAGGAAACTCAGACCCAGAAAGACTTGCATGATATATACTGACTTATAAGTGGATATTAGCCTGACATAGATGTCCTCTGAAAGACTACACTCAGCAGGGCATGGGGTAGATTCTAGGACTTGCAATGGGGCTCAGAGAGGAGTGTTGAGAGTGTATGGAAGAGTAAAAGGATGGAAAGACCAAAAGAAGTCAGGAGCCCTACATGGAGACCATCAAGGCTGATGGAACTGGACCCTAGGAGCCTACACAAACTGAATCAACAACCAAGGACAATGTAATACATGCAAAAAAAATATAGCCAATGAACTGCTCATTCTTCATGGTGCAGGGGTGGTGGGGGTGGGGGGACAGCAGGGACTGCCTCTGACATAAACTCTGGTGCCTGAGATTTGATCACTTTCCCTTGGCAGGGAGGCCGTGCGAATACACAGAGGAAGAGGATGCTGGCTATTCAGATGAGAACTGATAGCAAATGGTCAGGCAGGGAAGGAGGAACCCCATGTCAGAGGTCTAGAGGAGGGAAATAGGGTAGGAGGGGAGGTGAATAGGAACAGAAAGATATGAGCAAGGGGTTAATAATCAAAATGTAATGTATATTAATTATAATAAAAAATGAAAACAAGATCAAGAAAACAAGTGACAGGTCATAATAGCAAGGATGTGAAGTAAGGAGAACAGTCAAACATTACTGGTGGGAATGTAAACTCATACAATCATATGGAAATCAGTGTGGCAGTTCCTCAAGAAGATGAGAATCCATCTGTCTCATGATCCAGCTATACCATTCTTGGGCATATACCCAAAAGATATTTGTTTCATCCTACTATAGAGACACTTGCTCAATCATTTTCATAACTGAAAATCTATTCATAATCTCTACATAAGAGCCAGAAATTGAAAACAAACTATACATCCTTCAACCAAAGAATGGATAAAGAAAATGTTGTACATTTACACAATGGAGCATAACTCAGCTGTGTGTGGTAGGGGTGGGGCATGGCAGGGGGTAGTGGGGAGCAGAGAGAGCAAAGAAAGACATGACATTCAAAGGTAAAAGGATAGAAATAGAAAATTATCACCCAGAGTGTGGTATCTCAGATCCAAAAAAGATAAATATGGGATATATTCACTTATATGTGGATATTATCTATTAACCAAGATATCCCTGGAACCACAGGTGTTAGGTATAAAATATGGGACTGGGGAGAGAGATAGACCTCCCTAGGAGTGGGAAATAGAATATATAGTTATGGATGGAGGCAGGGTGGCTGGAACAGGAGGATCAAGTGGGGAGTAGGAGGAAAGAACGGGTCAAGGAAGGGAATACAAGAAGAAACAACAAAAAATAAGGCCTATCTGGGTAGTAATATGGAAACCTAAAACAGTAAAAGCTTCTTAAAATATATACATAGATAAAGGTGATCTAAATGAAGTTGCCAAATAATGGAAGGACAGAGTCCTAACTGGCCATTTCTTGTCTCCAAATGAAGCCTCCAGAACCAGGTTTGAGTTACATGTAATTGAATTGTTGCACAAAGGGAATATTGACAAAAGCCAGGCTGCTGCCAAGACTATAGTTTGCTCTCCACAAACTGACAGCAAGGCTCCATTCCTGAATACAGCACCTATGCAATTCATGGAACAGGGAGGAGTCTAGCTGATGCCTGTATGGAACCTTCACCCTTATGCACCAGGGTCTTTGGTGCAGAAAGTTACTCTGCATACTACTGTTCTACTCTGCTGCTGATCCCTTTGAGGAGACAGAACAGCCAGAGGAATCCTGCTGAACCCTGAATCCTAGGTCACAGAGCTCAGAGGAATCTAAGTTCCAGGAGGATAGTATCTGCTAAGCCATCACACAAGCAGCTCCCTTCTGAAGGGACTTGCCCCCTTGACTGCCATCTTAGAATACCTGAGGCCCCTCAGCAGATGGCTAAAGGAAGGGCTAAAAACACAATCAACAAAACTAGGACAGCATGTCTCCATCAGAAATTCCAAACAACAACAGATACTCTAATGCAACTGAATCTCAGGAAAATGCCCTTATAGCTATGTCTATGCAGTTATTTGAGAAGTATGAAGAGGAAATGAATAGATCCTTTTAAGAATTACAGCAAAATATAAATAAATGAATAGGAGCCATCAAGCATAAACAGGAAACTACAATCAAACAGACAAATGGAATGATTAAAGCTGTTCAAGTCATGAAAACAGAATTAGAATTAATTATGAAAACACAAAATGGCCAGATGTGGTGGCACATACCTTTAATGCCAGCAGAGGCAGCCAGATTGCTATGAATTTGAGGCCAGTCTGGTCTACAAAGTGCGTCTAGGACAGCCATGACTACACAGAGAAACCCTGTCTCAAAAAAAAAAAAAAAAAAAAAAAAAGAAAGAAAGAAAGAAAGAAAGAAAAGAAAAGAAAAGAAAGGAAACAAAACAAGAAAATCCTGGAAATAGAAAGCTTAGAGAAGACATCAGAAATTGTATAGGTAAGTATCAACAACAAGATTCAAGAAATAGAGAAGAGAATCTCTAGGGCTGTAGATAAAATTGAAGAATTTGATATATCTCTCAAAGAAAATATTAAAACAGAAAAATCTGTGATACAAAACATCCAATAAATCAAGGATACCATGAAAAGGTGTAACTTCAGAATTATAGGAATAGATGAAATAGAAGATACCAGGTTCTAAGGACCAAAAAATATTTTCAAGAAAATCCTAGAAGAAATTTCCTCAACCTAAGGAAAGTGATGCTCTTGAACATACAAGAGGCCTATAGAACACCAAATAGATTAGACCAGAAAAGAAATTCCTCCTGATACATAATAATCAAAACAGTAGATCTGCAGAACAAAGAAAAGTTAATAAAAGCAACAAAAGAAAAAGTCCAAGTAACATATAAAGGCAGACCCATAAGCATCGCACCTGACTTCTCAACTGAGACAATGAAATCCAAAAGGACCTGGACAGGTGTCATGCAAACACTAAAAGACCACAGATGCCAATCCAGACTACTACATCTAGCAAAAATTTCAATCACTTTAGATGGAGAAAACAAGATATTCCATGACAAAACCAAATTCAAACAATATCTATGTACCGACCCAGCCTTACAGAAGATGATAGAAGGAGAAATCCAACCCAATGAGGTCAACTGTACCCAAGAAAATCCAAGATATAGATAATCTCACAACAGCAAAACCAAAAGAAAACAAGCACAGCCACACACTATCACTACCAACTCCACAATAAAAAGAACTAACAATGGGTCACTAATATGTCTCAACATCAATGGCCTCAACTCTCTAATAAAAAGATACAGATTAACAGAATGGCTGCAGAAACAAGATCCAACATTCTGCTATACTCAAAAAACACACCTCAGTAACAAAGATACACATTACCTTGAAATTAAAGGACTGGAAAAGGGTTTCCAAGCAAACAGACCCAAGAAGCAAGCTGGAGTAGCCATTTCATATCTAATAAAATAGACTGTCAATAAAATTAATCAAAAAAGTTGGGGAAGGACACCTAGTTCTCATCAAAGGAAAAACCACAAAGAGGACATCACAATCCTGAACATCTATGCCCCAAATACAAGGACATCTGCATTCATTAAGGAAACATTCTTAAAGCTTAAATCATACATCCATCCCAACATATTAACAGTGGGAGACTTTAGCACCCCATTCTCACCAATGGACACATCATCAAGGAAGAAACTAAATAGAGAAATAGTGATAATAACAGAAGTCATGAATCAAATGAATGTAACAGACATCCACAGAACTTTTCACCCCAAAACACAAGAATATATCTTCTTCTCAGCACCTCAAAGAACCTTCTCCAAAATTGACCATGTACTTGCTCACAAAGCAAGCCTCAATAAATATGAGAAAACTGAAATAATTCTTTGGGTCTTATCAGACCACCATGGACCAAAGCTGAACTTCAACAACAACAGAAATAGCAAGAAGCTTGCACACATATGGAAACTGAACAATGTTCTACTCAATAACACCTGGGTCAGGGATGAAATAACGAAAGAAATTAAAAACTTCCTAGAATTCAATGAAAATGAACACATAACATATCAAATCCGTTGGGACACATTGAAAGCAACGCTAAGAGGAAAATCCATAGCACTAAGTGCCTTCGTAAGGAAATTAGAAACATCACACACAATCAACTTAAATGAAACACCTAAAAGCTCTAGAAAAAAAGCAGAAGAATAGAAGACTGGAAATAATCAAACTCAGGGCTGATATCAATAACTTAGAAACAAAGAGAACACTTCAAGGAATCAATGAAACCAAGAGCTAGTTCTTTGAGAAAATCAACAAGATAAACAAACCCTTAACCAAACTAACTAAAAGGCAAAGGGAGAGGATCCAACTCAACAAAATCAGAAATGAAAAGGGAGACATAATGACAGACACTAAGGAAATCCAAATAATCATTTGGTCTTACTTCAAAAGCCTATATGCCACAAAATTTGAAAATCTAAATGATATGGACAATTTTCCATTGTATGGTTTTGGCTTCTTTGACAAAAATCAACTGACTATAGATGCTGGTCTAACTGGATGCCTACCTCTAAAAATTTTTAAATAGATTCATATTTATCACTCTCAACAAAATGTAACTCCAAGTGGATTAAAGACTTCAACCTAAAACAAGACTAAATCTGAAGAAAAAAATGGGGAAGAGCCTTGAACTCATTGGCACATAAGACAACTTCCTGAACAGAACACCGCTAGCTCAGGCTCTAATATCAACAATTAATAAATAGGACCTCATGAAACTGAAAAGCTTCTGTAAAGCAAAGGATAGTGTCAACTGAACAAAGAGACAGACTACAGATTGGGAAAAGCTCTTCACAAATCCTACATCCGACAAAGGGCTAATATCCAAAATATATAAAGAATTCAATAAATTAAATACCACCAAATCAAATTATATAATTAAAAATGGGGTACAGAGCTAAACAGAGATTTCTAGAGGAACACCTAAAGAAATAGTCATCGTCCATAGTCATCAGTGAAATGCAAATCAAAATGACTCTGAGATTCCACCTTACACATGTAGAAATTGCTAAAATCAAAAACTCAAGTGACAGCACATGCTGACAAGGGTGTGGAGAAAGAAGAATACTCCTCCATTGTTGGTGGGAGTTCAAACTTGTACATCCACTTTGGAAATCAATTGTCACTCTGGCACTTTTTCATAAAATTAGGAATAGTGGTACCTCAAGATCCAGATATACTACTCCTGGGCATATACCCAAAAGATGTTCTACCATACAACAAAGGCATTTGCTCAATTCTGTTCATAGCTGCATTATTCATAATAGCCAGGGTATGGAAACAATATCGATGTCCCTCAACCAAAGAATGGGTAAACAAATTATGGTACATTTACACAATGGAATACTACTCAGCTATTCAAAACAAGGAAATCTTGACATTTGCAGGCAAATGGATGGAACAGGAAACTATCATCCTGAGTGAGGTAACTCAGACCCAGCATGGCATATGCTCACTTGTGAGTGGATATTAGCCCAAAATACATCTTCTCTGAGAGACTCCACCCAGATGGGATTCAGGACAGATACTGGAACTCGAAGCTGGACTCTGGGCAGAACCCTGAAAGTGGTTGGGAAGAGTGGGAGTATGCAAGGTTGAGGAGGGAGCAGGCACTCCACTGGAAACTGGATGCAGGCTAGCCTAATGAGACCTAATAGGGTGTGGCCAGACAGTGGGTTAGGAGGGACCCCGTCAGAGGTCTAGGGGAAGAGAATAGGGCAGAAGAGGGAGGGAGTGTGGGAATGGGAAGGTAAGAGTGAGGGGATAACAATCAGGAGGTAATGTGAATAAATTATAATAAAAATTTAAAAGAAAAAAGAAATGACATAAGCAACAATTCTACACCTACATCTTGTCTAAAACAATCTATTTTAAAATGTTTTACATATGTTCACAGCTTTAGTAAGTTGAAGCCCAAGAGAAATGCTCACTACCCACTACCCAGAGGCAAGATGAGAATTCTGTAAACTCAAGAGGACAGTTTACCAGTCAAGGGAGTCTGAGATGAATACTGCAGTTTTCCACTTTCCTATTTTTTAAACACAAAAACTAGTAACTAACTACTTAATACTGGATAACAAATCACATCCACACTACTTAAATAGCCTCACAGTTAAACACATCATAAAGACCAGGAAAATCAGTATTTACATTTATAAACCTCTGAAGACACCATGAGAAAGTTTACATCCCTTCACTAAACAAAATAGAGAGCTTCATCTGATGGTGGTAGAAATGAAATTAAAACACTAAAAATACCAGTATTGCAGCAGCATTGGTCCATTATAAACAAAGAATATGAAAATGCATTTTTAAGCTCTCAAGAGAAGAAATAAAAAATGGCAAATATCTCAAAAAGTATTCATCATCTCTAGCACTTAGGAAATGCGCTTTAGAACAAATTAAATGCAAATAGAACACCTTGACATTTTTATCTCACACCATTTCAAATCAATAAGGTCAACAAAACAACCAACAACAAATGTTGGTGAGGATGTGAAAAGAGGAACCCTCATTTACTCTTGGTAGAATTGAAGACCATTGCAGCTACTCTGAAATCAGGATGGCCAATTCTCAAAAAGCTAATAATTCTATCATAACCCAACTATACCACTATTTGTCAGATGTCCAAAAGCTTCAACAGCCTATTCTGCAGATACTTGCTCATCAATGTTCATTTGCACTCTCTATTCACAATAGATAGGAAATGGAAACAACCTACATGGCCTTCAACTAATGAATAGACTATGAAAATGTCTTATATATATAAAACGGAATACTATTTGGTTGTAAAGAAGAATGAAATTTGCAGGTAAGTGGATGGAACTAGAAAATATATTGAGTGAGGTAACCTAGACCCAGAAAGATGAACATTGTGTTTTTTCTCATCTGAGGCTCTTAACTCCAAATCCTCATCTGTGAATAAACAACATAGAGTAACTGCAGAAATCAGAAAATAAAAAAGGAACCTGATATGAAGGGAGCTCTACCAAGGAGAGCAGTAGAATTCAAATGAGATGAATGGAAAAATCGGGGAGGGGGATGGGGAAGGATATTTAATTAGAGAGGGAGGACAATACAAGAGGGAAGAGGTGTGAGAAAAATGTTAAGGATTCTATAAAAAACCATAGGGCATCATTTTTATTTACTCAAAATTATCTATAACACATACAAGTGTATGTGTATACACACAGATTTGGAGGTATTAATACTCTCCCTATGAGTCATAGACTGTGAAACAGAAGTCCCAATAACAAACATGTGAAACCTTTTTTGAATTGTTGGTCAGGAGAGTACAAAAGAGTTTGGAAATAAGATAGACTTTTGCTATTCCCATTGGTAGCCTCCTAGAAGTTGAAGGGAGGTCCCTATTTCTGAGTCATCACACAGTCTGGACATAGGACTCAAGAGTATTTGAACTAGAACTGACCCAAAAGCCTTTTCCATGAGGACAATGTTTCAAAATACTAGAGGTGATATGCAAGCTGCTAAAGGAGAAAAGCCAACAATAGTCCTACCCAGCATGACATCCATGAACCACAATGACCAACATGGAATGATATCCCTTAAGACACAATAGTGGCACTGATATCTTGGTAGTAACCAACAGTTGTCTAAACTGGACTCAGGGCTTACTCAATAGGAGAGAAATCATGCCCTGTATTGTAAGCCTAGCCAAACTCACATGACTAGTGAGGCCATGGATCTTAGAGGAGGACCTACTACTGCAAATTTGCTAAACCATGTAATTTATAACTGCATTCTAAATAATTATCTTTATACCAAGAGATAACTGTAGTTCTCACCCTCCAACTCCATTAAAGAAGCTTCTTTTGAAGCAGAAGGAGACCATTTCAGAAAGCTACAACTGATCAAAACGCAGAAAGCAATTGACTGTGATGTGCCCAGCCCCATCTGACACATCTACGGTACAACTGCTGCACCCAAAGGTCAGGAACATTGAGGACGAGTGGGTAAAAAGATTATAAGATCCAGGAAACCAAGAAATCTCCTGTGAGATCTATGTCTTCTAGCTATAACAGGGAAATTATACCAAGTGGCCCAAGTGATTGGCCTAACTGAGGAGGTAATAGAATGAAGATAGGGCACACAAACAGAGAGAGTGAACAGAGAGACAGAGAGAGAGAGAGAGAGAGAGAGAGAGAGAGAGAGAGAGAGAGAGAGAGAGAGAGAGAGAGAGAGAGAAGAGCTGTATTATATGGTCTAGAATCTCATGTAAAGAAGCCCAGCATTGCAGAAACTCAGCCTGTTTCTTATATGCAGTTGAAAAGGGAGGTGGGATTGTTGTATATAGCTGAATAAAAGCAAGATTTATGGTACACAGCTGAATAAGGAGGCAGGTTTAGCTCACCTTGGAAGAGCAGTATCTATAGCAGAGAAGTCTTCTGGGTATAAGCATGGAGGTGGAGAGAAAGCTATGGTAGACATTTTATACACATACGGTCAACATCTACACACAGACCAGGAGAGAAGTCCTTGTCATCTTCCATGGGTCTAAGGGTTTGGTCCTTGACATGGCTTCGCCCATGTCAGCATCACATATTCTCTTGGAACTTCACTGGATTCCCCCACACAACACCCATAAAATAGCAACATTGCTACCTAACAAGACCTGAGCATTTCCAACAACAGGTGACATGCCATATAGATGGGAAAATTTCACTAGGCCTGACTCCAAGATGAATATCTACATGTATTTCAACTGCTGAGAGAGGAAGACTTAGTCTTCCCCAGCCATGAGCCCCCTAATCAGTTGTCTGATACTGAGTGGTCAGCCCTAGAAACATATATATGCAGGCAACACTGGATGGCCTCAGAAGGTCATATTTATATGTTGATTTTTTTTTACTATAAATGTAATAATGGTTAAAGATGAGAAGGGTGTGTAATTTGAAAGGAGGCAGATATGGAAGGGGTAGAAGAGAGAAGAGGAAAAGAGCAAATGGTGAAATATTTTAATTAAGTAAAACAAAGCTCTCCAGACCCCTCCTGCTTTCTATATTTTTATAGTGTAAATTTATTACTTCAGACCATTGATAGGTTGGAAATTTTCATTTTCCAAAGATGGCAGAATGAATATACAGGTCATCCATGCTCTACAGAATACTGTGTGTGACACCCATGCCTCCCATTACCTTCACCTGCACAGCTTTTGACTTGATCTAAGAAAGGTGACGAAGGAATGAAGAAAGGCTAGATACAAGAAAACACATACAAAAGAGCTGGGATTAGTGGCCATGCGGTGTGGTGGAGATGAACCATCAGCCAGGAAGCACAGCATGGTTATTATATACTGGTGAGCAACGAGGTGGGTTCACTTTATACAGCTGTTCAAGGAGGAGTGTTAGCTAATCTTGGCATAATGGTTGATAGTTTCTGCATACAGTGGTTGCTAAAGGTCAGTTGTTCATAAACAATGCTCCTTGGACTTAGACTACAGAAAGGCATTGCTATTTTTCCTTTGAGCCTGACCTTGAGAAGGCTTTACCATTCCTATGGATCTGAGGCATTAGGGTCCTTGACATGGAACTGTCAATAGTATATATTCACTCAGGACTTTGTTCATTGTCCATATCCTATGAAAGATCAAGTGCACATGTCCTTCTTTTGAGCCTGTGATTTTATTTTTGAACACTAGAATGTGATAAATGTAAGGTTTCTCACTTTCTGAGGCTAGATCACAGAAAGCAAAACAACCTCCCTTCCTGCCTCTCCCCTCCTTCCCTCCCTCTTCCTCCCATACTCCCTCCCTCTCTCATTTCCTTCCTCCCTCCTTCCCACCCCCATCTCCCCTTCTTCATCACTCTTCTTCTTCCTCCCCTCTCTGGGACTATACATACCATTTATCTATCTGTTCATTTACCCTCTACCTAGCTATTTCAACACTTGCTTTTATAGCTCAACTACTATGTGCTGTGAGTATTTGGTCAACACAGGGAGACCAGGTGGGCACATTATAACCAACATCCTTGTAGCTCCCAACAGATGCCACCATCTACTACCAGAGGTGTGACCATATGAACCTTCTGAACATTCCACCCTCTGTCGCTGACTCTTTCAGCTGAAGCTTCAAATGTCTGTGGAGCAGAGAAAAGTGGGGTTTTCCTGAGACATGTTGCTTTCTTGACTCATAAGAATGGTGAGTAGAATAGGTGACCTCTATTGTTTTGAGCAAAATTCAGTGGCAATTTGTTACACAGCCAGACTAACCTGAAACTCACATGTATCCTTCACGTTTTCTGTACCAGACACTACTCTTCAGCCTTATTATATTATTTCCCTTAATCTACACACTAAGCCCCAGTCTTTTCTTTTATGCTGTAGCATTTTTGGGTTTTTTTAATGTGCCAGATTTTTGGTCAGCTATGCAGCTCCAATATATATCATTAGTCCTGTGAAAAAATAATTTTTTCTCTGGGGTATTCTGTTTCCTGGTACTGATCCCAGCAGTGCCTCTTTCTATCTGATCAGTACAAAGGACAGCCTACAAAGAGCTAACGAAGAGCCATTTAAGGACCAATTCTTAGAGAGAAAGGTTTTGATAATAATATTTCTCTGTCTTTGTAAATATTATGATTTATTTTTATTGTGTCTGTGTGTATCTGTATCACATGTGTAGGCATGCATGTGCCGTAGTGTGTGAAGGTTAGAGGACAAGCCTGTGAACTCACTTCTCCCCTTGTACCTGTCTGTGGGTTGTGAGGATTGAACTCAGGTTGTTAGGGTACTGAGGCAAGCACTTTGCCCACTGAGCCACCTTGCAAACACTTATTATGATTACAGTTAAGTTCTAAACTTAAAATAAGTAAGACTAAGGGCTTAGTGCTATAAAATTTAATGACATAGTACATTTTCCAATTTCTTTTAATAAGAAAACCTTGGGTGTTATGCTAAAATATTACTTTCACCTGTTCTCTTATAATAAGTAATCTCATTTTACTTAAACATCAGTGATGGGAACAAGGAAAAACTGATCAAATGAAATACAGATAGTAGTTCTTTTAAGTTATGTATTTATTAAATCATTTATTAAGTTATGCCACATTCTAGTATGTTACATAAATGTAACCAGATCTTGTAACTAATATTGAGTAAGACCTCGTTCCCCCCAAAAACTCTTTTATGCAAAATGTTTATGCAGCCAGGCATGGTGGCGCACGCCTTTAATTCCAGCACTCAGGAGGCAGAGGCAGGTGGATTGTTGTGAGTTCGAGGCCAGCCTGGTCTACAAAGCGAGTCCAGCATGGCCAAGTTAACATAAAGAAACTCTGTCTTGAAAAACCAAAAAAAAAAAAAAAAAGTTTATGCACTATGCTTCATGCTAATTAATGATAAGTATTAAACTTATCACAAGTATTGTAAGTTGGCACAGCAAATATTGTCATTATTGAAACACTTATGGTGAAAACTCAACCCATGTTGAGTTCAAGGCAGTGATTCAAACTGCTTTGTTTTATTAGTTATCAACAAATGGAACAAATGCAGTATTTTGTTGACAGATAATATTCAGTGGTATATTGTATGTTGAGCTAGAAACACTGGTGAATATTAAAGCCATAAATAATTCAATCCTTTGTTGCATCAGTGTATGACCTCAAAGCCACCCTGTTCAATCTAAAAGAGCCGTAATGGCCCAAAGTTCAGCAAGGCCAAATCATGCCCTGCCATATATAGTAACAGACTATAATATAGAGTTTCAACAGAGAAAATACAGTTAGCATAATAATGAGGCATTAGCTGCAATGCACACAGAAATCTTGACCTGAAACAAAAATCCACAGAAAGGACATGTTCTAAAGGTTGCTGAAAAAAATAATTAAAATAACCAGAGAAATAGAACTCACTTAAAACTGAGCAAGTTTTAAGTCCTGTCTTAGTCACTTAACCCCTAACTTACACTACCTGACCCTTATGTGCTATTTTAATATTCAGTTATTCAGTAGGGTAAATGCAGAACCTTGCCAAATTAGATTCCATTGCTCTTGCTGCAAACACCACTATGCCAGCGCCAAACTACATGACTCCCATAGCGTGCAAACATCTCCAAGTCTTCCACAGATCTTCCTATGCCATCAGACTTGAAAGCCACTCTTCTCCTTTCCTCCTTTTCCTTTCTGCCTCAGATATCATTTCTGGGAACCCTCGCCTGGTTTGCCCAGAAATATCTACATTTTGCATGCTTTTTTTTTTTTTTTTTTACAGTTTTCACAACACCACACTGACATCATTTATGTGTTCATGCATTTATCTGAGGAGTGAAGTCTGAATGTCAGAGACTATTATTCCATCTTTTAACTATACAGCTTGGTGTGGTTGGGAAGTGTGAATACTGACTCCACCTTACATTGGTGTAGCTGGGGAAGTGTGAATACTGACTCCACCTTACATTGGTGTAGCTGGGGAAGTGTGAATACTGGCTCCACCTTACATTGGTATGAAGAACCGCTTAACTTCCCAGCCTTCCTTATTTCCTTATCTTCTGTAAACTCCTTTGTTCTGCGCTCTCTCTCTCTCTCTCTCTCTCTCTCTCTCTCTCTCTCTCTCTCTGTGTGTGTGTGTGTGTGTGTGTGTGTGTGTGTGTTCATGTACACTGGAAGTCAAAAGACAACTAGTGGGAGCCCTTTCTCTCCTGCCATTGTGACATTGTGACACCTGGATATCTAACCAGGTCATCAGACTTGACAAAGAATACCTTTACGTGCTTGTGAGACACTATTTCTAGGGAGATGTGCACAAACGTCTACTAACTTGGTGAACCATTGAGTTTGTTAGGGTTATTACAGGGGTATGGAGCTGAGATCATTCAAAAGTAGCTGCGTTGCTGCAAGCTCACACCATCACAAAACCTGGAAAGATGAAATTCACTGTACAACTATTGGGCAACTTGACGGGTTGGAGAGGAAGCTCAATTGATGTGGGCTTCTTTGAGGTGACTCAGCAGGTCTGTGCCTCTTATCAGCAGCTTGGCTGGTCTGAATGTCTCTCAGCAATCCTTACTGCTTATACAATCTTGGGGAGAGATGGTCAGTTTCAGGGACTTCCTGAGACTTCTGAGATGTTTACTGTCTGAGTTTCAAGGAGCATCCCAAAAGACAGGAGTATTTCCCTTCCCTTTAAAGCATCCTGAATCTTTTTGTATTTATTAATTTATTCATATTACATCTAAATTGTTAGCCCTTCCCTTGTATCCTCCTATTCCTCCCTCCTTTCCACTTCCCCCCTTCTCCCCTCCCCTATGTCTGTGACTGAGGGCGAGTTCTTCCCCCTATACAGCATCCTGAATCTTAAGGAGCTTCCCTCCAGCCTAGAATATTTTTTTCTCAGAAGAAATTTCTTCACAGCATCTCTGGGCCATCTGTCT
Source organism: Acomys russatus (assembly GCF_903995435.1). Classification (NCBI taxonomy): domain Eukaryota; kingdom Metazoa; phylum Chordata; class Mammalia; order Rodentia; family Muridae; genus Acomys; species Acomys russatus. The sequence goes on along the minus strand of NC_067154.1, from coordinate 29,235,030 downwards.
CACTGACTCTTGAGATAAGATTTTACTATGTAACTCAGGCTAACCTCGTCTCATTATCTTCCTACGTTATCTCCAGAGTGCTGAGGTCTTTATCTACCACCATATGAGGCATAACCTTTATTTTCTAATGGATCCCTTAGAAAAATTCATTTGGGGATCAAATGTGGCTAAATACATATACTGCCTGACATATAGCAATAAATTCAAACACCAGTTAATTCCTGATTAAAAGTACTTCATGTAAAGTGAGAGGGAGAGAGGAAAGGGAGGATACAAGTGATGGGATAAAAATTGAGATGTAATCTGAATAAATTAATAATAAAAAAAGAACCTCATGTACGCTATCCAACACATCTCTAATACATCATAGAAAGCAATAAAAACATGGACAAAAATGTTATGTCAGGCCTTACATCTGTTCCAGTACCTTCTGAAAATAACAAAACGATGATCACCACCTTAGTTATTAATGGCACCAAATTCATTCCTCCATAATCTTTCTGTATTAATGTGAAAATATGTTTAATTAGATGCATTTAAGTTAATATATTAAATTTTAAATGAAAATGAACACATATTAACATTAAATAAACATTGGTATATAGAAAATGTTCAAGATATATTGATTTTTAATATCTTTAGAGATGTTGATTAATGGTAAGAAATAGGAACTATGGTAAAATAAAGTTTGGGGGTTTTTTTTGGCAGAGGGAGATATTGTATTTTCTCAAAACTTAGCATTAAAATTAGCCCTAAACTGAGAGTTGGTATTCCAAAATATATATCCACATGCTCACATGGCATATAAAAATCAAATCTAGGCTGTAAACTATACCACTGAAACAGGAGAGTAAAGCAAGCTCCTGTGCGGCTCCTGCTACATAGATCTAGGAGCTTGAAACATTTTGCATTTTTCAATGTAACTTGTACTGAGGGAGGATTTAGTCTGGATAATTGACTAATAATAAGTTGACCTCATTCATTGCCCTGGACAGTAATACTAATGAGCTGCCAACTGCCTGAGGCCATCATTCTACGTACAGGACAGTGGATGAGTGAAGAAGGAACAAATCAGATGTCCTTCCTAGGGGAAACAGAGACTGTTTCAGAAAAGGTAAGAAAATGAACCTTGTCTCTTTCATCCAAAGCAACTTCTTTGCCTTATAAGGACTGGAGATGAACCCTTCCCCACAGGAGAAGGCGAAGAAACTCTAAGAACCTCCCCTGTGCCTTAAAGCTGCCAACAGAAGGTGGAGGCAAGGTCTGAGATGCTTTGCTCACGTTATCCTCCAGGGTCCTCGCTCTTCATCCCTTCTTGTGCTCCAGCCTTTGGCAGCAATGTCAAGCAAATAGCCAATAGGGCAATACATCAAAATGCACATTCTATCCACACATAGAAAAGGTGTTTTAATCCTACTGTATATAAACTTTAAGGCGCTTACGTTTCAAGGCTCTTAGGAAAGGAAGCCTAAGTAAATGCATTCACTCTGGAATTTAAACTTTACAGCAGATGATAGATTATACACTAATTATTCTGCTTTTAACAAAGTAAAATCAGAGTTCTCCAAAAGTACTAATAAGTCAAATTAAATGAATAAAAATGTAAATAAGTTTAAAATGCTTGATTTTATATCATTTTTTTGTTCATCAGGTCTTAAACTACTTACTATCCTTCTGTTGTTCTTGTATGCAGTGATTTTATTGAGAATGGCCCACAGAGGTTCATATATTTGAATACTTGGTCTCTAGTTGATGCAACTACTTGGGAGGGATTATGAAGTGTGGCTTTGTTAGAACAGGGTGTCACTGGGACACAGACTTTGAGGTTCAAAAGCCCATGCCATTCACAGTTTGTTTGCTCTGCCTCATGATTGTGGATTAAGATGTAAGCTCTCAGCTACCCACTCTAGTGCTATACCTGCCTGCCTGCTATACCCTATGCCATGGTGTTCATGGACTGTAATGCTCTGAAACTGTAAGCCCCAAATAAATTTTTCTACAAGTTGTTTGGGTCATAGTGTGTTATCACAGCAATAGAAAAATAACAAAACTTTGTTACAGCATATATGGATGTATCCTTAGGCTTAATCTTATTAATAAAGAAAATATATATGAGGGTTTATGCAGGAATATATATTGATAAGTTGTTGTTTGATAAGCTGGTTCTTTGAAAAAATCAAGAAGATAGATAAACTCTTAGCCAAACAAAGAGTGTCTCTCTAAAGGAAGAGAGACACTATCTAAATCAACAAAATCAAAAATGAAAAGGGAGACATAACAACAGATACTGAAGAAATACAAAGAATCATCAGGTCTTACTTCAAAAGTCTATATGCCACAACATTTGAAAATCTAAAAGAAATCTAAATGGACAATTTTCTTGATAGGTTCCATCCACTTACCAAAGTTGAGTCAAGATCAGGTAAACAAATTAAATAGTCTCTCCTACAGAAGTAGAAGCAGTCATCCAAAGTCTCCCAACCAAAAAAAGTCCAGGGCCAGATGGTTTCAGTGCAGAATACTACCAGACCTTCAGAGAAGAGCTAATACCCATACTCTTCAAATTACTCCACAAAATAGAAATGCATGGAACATTAGCAAACTGCCTCTGACATGAACTCTGGTGCTCCCTACTTGACCAATTCTCCTTGGTGGGAAGGCCTGATCTGACAGCACTCAGAGGAAGGGGAAGCAGGCTATCCAGATGAGGCCTGATAGGCTTTCGTCACATGGCTGGGGAGGAAGTCCTCTTCTATCAGAGGTCTAGGGGAGGGGAATAGGGTGAAAGAGGGAGGGAGGGAATGGGAAGATACAAGTGAGGGGATAACAATCAGGATATAATCTGAATAAATTATTTTTTAAAAATCTGTCAGGTGCCTGTGTCTTTTATTGACATGGTAGTGGGTAAATAGCAACTGTCACAATAATAATCTATGGGTTAATAGCAAACATTAATAACCTCTTATTTTCTATAACAGATATGGAAGAGAAATGCCTCTCTCACTGCAGGAAAAGTGTCTGATGACATAAAGTCAGAGGTGATCAGAAGTAGAAATAATACTATAAGCTCTTTGTTTTGCAGTAAAATTCTGTCAAACATGTTCTCCAGTTCTTCTCCAACTCTCACTAGAAGCCCACTTCATTCTGCACCAGTCAATTCATTGACACTCTTGTTATCATTCCTACAATAGATCTGCACGTTGCAAATCTAATGTCCATGCTTTCTTGACATTTGGGCATATCAGTGTCAACTCTGAGCACATATGTTCCCTTTTTCTCTGTCATACACTTTGACTCAGAGGACACTATAGTCTTGTGATTTTTCTTCTAGAAGAAAGGCAACAACTTCATACGGACTGACATATTGGAAAGATTTAAATTAAATATGTGTCTACGTTGTCACAAAGACATTCTTTGCTAATACTGGATAATCCAAGATGCCTGTGAACCAACTGACCTGAAAGTTTGGAACGTCATAAAATTCTTTTCATCAGAGAAATGAAAACAAAGCAAGAAGTGAGAAACATAGTGCAGGTAAAGTTGACACTTAGGAGAAGTTTGATGGCCAGCCTCCTGGCCAGCATCTCTTGTGAATTCTCTTCCTGTGAAGGGGGTAATTATCTTAATTGCAAATGCCCACTTAGCGAGTAGCTTGGAGGCCAAAGGTGATTAGCTCTTGCCTCTTCACCTGCAGACCATATGTTCGCTGTGCTGGGAGACAAAGGCCAAATAAAAGGACTGACAAATAACAAAGAAATTGGAGGTAGCTGTGATAAGATTCCTTGCCTCAATTCTAAATCAAAATGCTCTAACTTAATAAGATTAACTGATTTTTTTTTTTAAACTCATGGACTTGGAACCAATGGCTTTATGAAGAAAATTACATATCCAAGGATATTTTGAGCTTTATAAGTCAATTATAATTATTCCAAGTAATCCCTTGACCTCCTTTCAGTAATGCGCTGGTAAATAGTGGAAGTGGCTTATGAATGCAGGCTCCTTTCTTGACTCAGCTTTTGCCGATTCCTCTGTGACTTGGATATTTCAGGCTATCATGTGTACTACTGAATGTATTGTTAAAAAGAGATGTGTACAGTTGGTGCTCACCATCCTGTCTCCTCTATACCAACACAAAGCAATTCACTAATGAAGTACAGTCTCATAGATGTTTCTTCCATTTTGCTTGTTGTCTTTGGAGCTGGTAGAGTTGGGACATCTTTACAAAGAGAGAACATGAGAGGCAGCCAGACTGGCTGTCCATGATGCTCCTTGGCTGCCCACACAAGGGGTTCTTTATCTGTGGTGTACCACATGTACTGTTGAGTCAGCGACCACTTGGCTTCTTCCTTTTTCCTCTTTCCTATGAGCTCTAAACTGACACTAACCTATTTTAAATGCATGAAAAGCAAACAAATTCTTCAAAAACAACTGTAGTTGGGTTGTATTGAGGTGACTGGAACTATCATTTATCTATAGGTTCTCAAAATATGAGCAGTATATACACGTGTAGTCAAAAACATGCAAAAACCTCATGTCCTCACATGAGAGTTTGAAGTAGTAACAGGACTAACTTTTGTGTGGTCTATGTGAGGGAAGATGGGGGTACACAGGAAAATGAGTCATTACTCAGAAGGACCTTCATTTGCTCTAGTGAGAGTGAAAATGAGATGGCTGGGGTGGGGAAAAATATTTTCTTTCTCTTTTTTTTTCTAGATATGAATTTCAGAAGACATGCTCCTGTAGATGCTGGGTTCCACCAAGTGTGGGCTTAAAATGATGCCCTGTGTTGCACAGCATGGTTAAGAGTTAAAAAAGACTTAGTAGACCCCCTGAATCAAGCCAAACCTGAAGAAATGAGTTGCATAAGCTAACAAGTGTTCCAGCAAAAATAGTTTTTCTCTTAGCATATTTCAAACTGAAGAAAATGAAGTTCACTATATTATATATGTGCTACTTTTAATATATAGTATGCTTCACGAGATACCATTAGCCACAATCTACTTCTTGAATTACACGGGCAGTGACTATTTTTCCTTAAAAGCAAATCAGATTCAGGGAAGATAGAACACAGATTACCTTATTCCTATCTGATACCTTTTCAGAAACTGCAGAAAATTAATTCATGAAATCAACAGGGCATATTTTTTATGTTTGTTAAATTGAATTGATAAACTGAGATTTTTTTCACAGTAGCTGGTTTCTGTGACACTGCCTTGGCCCCGCCATCTTATGATCAAAAATCCTATCCACATCAAAGTTTTGCCTCTGCTGAGTTCCATTCAATTCTATTGACCCTCAGACCTGTCAGGTTTTTTTTGTCTCTGCAGAAATCAAGATGACAAGTACTTCATATAATTAATTTACATTATTAAATAGGAGAAGGACATACAGTACTAAAATGTCTCTTGTTGCCATGATACAGAAACATTTACTCATTGTGTCCTTCAAATCCAAATTATATTGTAAACATCTTGTCCAGTTGTTCCAACAATATTAATTATGCTTCTTAAAATAAAACTTTTTTTAACTCATGGAAGTTTGATGACAAAGTTTTTTGTTACATTGATTATAATTAAATATTACTTGATGTAAGTAATGCAATACAGAAATTATATGTCTGTTATTTGTATTTAATAGTCTATATGTTTTTCATAAAACAAAGATGCTATATTTTAGTTTTGCTTTTAAGCAATATAGGATTTTTGTTTCAAAATTCTTATATTTATAAGGACTATTTAGACACATACTGTAGCACAGAAATTCAGTAGACATTTGTTCTTAATCTACTGTGCAAAGGTCATCCCAAGATACCTCCAGACAACAAACCAAGTCAAGAGTAGAAATTTCTTTTCATTAAAATAGGCATTTTTCTTCTTTTCTTTTCTTTTTATTTTATTTTAATTTTTTTCCTATACAGGGTGTCTTTGTGTAACCCTGGCTGCCCCAAAACTCATTTTGTAGACCAGGCCAGACTTGAACTCAGAGATCTTTCTGCCTCTGCCTCCTTAGCACTGGGATTAAAAACAAGTGACACCATGCCCCTTGCTTTTTAAAAAATAATTATTATATTTATAGGAAAAGAAAGTCATTTTAATTACTATCAGTTTAAAACTGTATATTTCTACTGTGGACTAAATAGTTGAAGAATTTTGGAAATTTGCTCCTGGGGAAACCGCCTTAGGGTACATTTAGTGTGAGATGGGAGCACTTTCCTAGTTATCGCTTTTTAATAATGGCTTCAAAATAGGAGTGGATTCCAAAAATATTGCTATCCTCTGCTGAATAGGCCCCCCCCCATAATGTGCATACGTAGATGCCAAGCTCCTTATGAAGTATTATAGAACCAGAGGTCTTGAACTATCTTCTTTTGGTGGAGGATTCCTCCTTTCACAGAAATAGTAAAATTGCACATGGACTTTCTCAAGAAGGAACTGCTGAAACTTTCCTAAATTTTCAATGATAAGGGTAAGAGGGAACACGAGGTTATTCCATTTCTATTCCATGGATTTTAGAAAATGTATTCTGAAATTGGTGTCATAGGAAGAGATGGTCCATGAATGTGCAATTAAAAAGCATAAAGAAAATCACGTACTAGAGATTGATTTAGGAAGCTCATGAGTTAAAAGTGGTACCTTTCAAGTTTTCGTGATCTGTGGTGACTTTCAACTTTTCAATATTCATAATTTGTTGTTATTTCCAATGTCTTTATAAATAACTACTAATGTAGGTGAAATACACTGTTCTCATCTCAAGGGGAATAAGAGATTATTAATTCAGAGCCAAATAGAAGTGAACACAGATTTAGGTTGCCCAACACGTTAAGTTCCGATGTGCATGCAGTCACATGAGTGCGCAGTCACAGTTTGGTAATAACAGAACAAAAGACAATCATATGACTGCATTTTTTTTTCTAAACACATTGGAAGTATATGGTAGAGAGGTCATAAAATTAAAAAACTTTCTACTATCAATTTTAGATGTTATCTGATGACATTCTTTTGGGTTGGTGGAGCTAGTGGTCTGCTAATTTTGAATGTTTTAGCTGATAGTTGAAAGGACGTTGAGTCAGACACAGAGGTATCCAATTGATATCTGCTAATGAGACTAAAGATGATATAAACAACTTGGCTTTAGATCTGTGACATTTCAGCTCTTCACAACCACAAGTTTCTTATTAGTTTATCTCCCTTATAGAATCTTTAACTCCTGTATGACCTTTTTTTTTTTTTGAGGGAACTTCAGTTTACATTTTCTTACCAAATATTACATGAATAATTTTTATTTAACATAATACTTTTATTACTTGGAACTTTCACATATGTACCCAACCACATTCACTTCCCAGTCTTCCAGGTTCTACCCTTCCCTTGTGGCCTCCCCCTGCCCCACACAAAGAACTGAAGAAAAAAAAAAAAGAATACCAAGTCCAATTTGGGTTGCCTATATACTCACAGAAGCATAGTCAAGCTCCCAGTGGCCAGCCTCTTCATGAAAACCGATTCCTTCTCCATCATCACCCACACCACCGTCTCCACCACCATCCCCAAACCCACCCTCAGCAGAAGCCATCAATTGTGAAGAGTTACACTTCAGCATCTCTATAAAGAGTTGTTTTCAATGACTTCTTGTCTAGGATGTTTCTTTTGGGGAGTTGGGGGCTGCTGTTGGGGTAGAGATTGTCACAGAAGCCGTCCATGACTCTCATTCTCAATTGTGAGACTGCAGTCAATACTTCTGCAAAACAAGCTTCCTATATAGTCAGCAGCCACATGGACCATGGACTTCCACAAGGTTTCTGGGTACAGCACGGGGCACAGATATCAACCTGGCTTCAGGTGGCAGCACAGACCATGAATACTGCCATAGCTTTTGGTGGTAACACGGGCCATGGACATCAATATGGCCCCCAGCCACAGCACAAACCATGACAGAGACCTGTCATTGGTCTGGTTCAAGTTTTCTAGTTTGTGATGTACCATAAACACTGGACAGTCTTTGAAACTCTTCTTGGATAGTCTCCTATTGCCCAACTCTGGGCAATAGGAGACTTTGGCTTGGCAGCATGTCTGGGGAAGGATATGAGTGAGCTCTGGACCACTACACACCTCCCAACTTTTGATGCCAGCTCACCTGGCAGGACCATTATGTTTTCAGTCTGCAAATAGCACCTAGGTCCTGTGCTCTCCTTCTCCCAATATGGCGAGCAGCAGTAGCAGCACCATGCTGGTAGGCCAAGGACAGGCTGTATTCAGTAATGCCATATTCTTTGTCTGCTGTGGCTGTGCTTCCGTATAGCCCTCCTACCCTTTGTTGTCATGTCTGTAGTTGCACCACTCCCTCCTGTGCCCACAACTCTGTTCCACCATCTTTCTTTACAATTTCATAAGTCTACTTTTAGAAATGCATCTTCTTGTAGGGCCTGCCCATTTCTAGTTGTCTGGGGACACTGTGGGCCCTGCAGACTCCTTTAGCGCTACCTCCCTGTCTCCCCTTGGAGCCTCCATGGATCTCTCAGTCTCCTTGGAGCGAATGCAAAGTCCCTTGGCAGGTGCCAGGGAGTGCCGCCATCTTAGATCACAGCTATGCTTCAGGTTTTCATCTTTGATAGTGATGATGTGCTCCGGATCTCGTTCTGCAGGACCAGTTCCTCCACACTCTGCAGCAGCTTGAAGATGGAGTAGATGTTGGGGTGGACCTACTACAAGCACTGGAACTGGGTCTAGATAGCATACAAGTTGCTTATCCCAGGCCTACCTTTCAGAGGGCTCCAGCCATGTGGGCCTTCCGGATGGCGTAATTTTGCACTCCTCCTTTCAAAGAAAATACACACACACACACACACACACACACACACACACACACATGCTTGAAATTAAATATCAATACAGTTTGATGTGAATGCAAAGTAAATGTATGTATTGCAATTTGAATAAGAAGTGCCCCCTCCTCTGCTGGCCTCACATGCTTGTGCACTTGGTCCCCAATTGTTAGTACTTTGAGTAAAGCTATCTATAGACTCTTCTGGAGGTGGAGCCTTGCTGGTGGAGGGAGTAGCCCCTGGGGACTGGCTTTGAGGTTTTACAGTCCAGCCTCACATCCTGTTCACTCTCCCCTGGTGGTGGTCTGCTGGTGTAAAGCGGCAAGCTGGCCTCATCTGTCACCACCATGCCTTCTTCACAGGTCTCCCGTGCATTGTACTGGAACTGTAAGACAAAACAAGCCACACCTCTCTCAAGTTGTTTTTGTCAAGGTGTTTTACCACAGCTACAGAAAATTCAGTGTGTGTGTGTATGTGTGTGTGTGTGTGTGTGTGTGTGTGTGTGTGTGTGTGTAAAATAATATCAGTGCTTTTCCAAATAACTAGATAACAAATAAATAATTTTCCTGAAAAAAAAAATCTCATCAGAATCACTAGCATCAGATATCCATAGTAAATGCCTGGCTTTCTAAGTATAAACACATGAGAAGTTGATTTAAAGTCTCTGCCAATTCCTCGTTTAATGAAATCTCATCTGTTTCAAGGTTCCATTCCACTAAAAATTAAAGAAAGTTTTAAATTACCCTGTTTATCATGGAAAAATCATTCCTGGCTCCTTGCTACCTTATCATATGGCTCTTCTCATCTAAACACAGCAAGGTCTTCCTGTTCATTTTTATTCAATATCTTTTGGCTAAGCATAAAACAGTCACTATCAATTTCTCACCAGTTTCTGAACATTTCTAAGTTGAAATTATTTTAGAGTAGTTATTCATGGGGCTTGCAAGTTGAAATGAAAAAGCACTGAAAATCAATTTCATTATAAGCTTTGAAGTAAAGAGATGTTGCATCAAAAAAAAAAAAAAAAAAAAAAGAAAAAGAAAGAAAGAAAAAAAACCTTGACAGGCTGGTAGGTGGTATTTGCTTATTTTATTCTGGAACACTACAGCACAGCAGCTTTTAAACCATTGAAAAACCCAGCTGGTGATTTTCTGAATACATTCCCTGTACATAATCAGGGAAGTCTCAGCTTGACTGGGTGTTTGCACAGAACTCACTGAAAAGAATACATCTGTATTATTTCATGGCAGTGACTTCATTTATAACATCATGCACTTCTCGTGTCATAGTGGCTGCTTTAGTTAACGATCCTATTCCATAGCATGCTGAATATTTTCCCCAGTGGGTATCAAAATACTGAGACTCACAAACGATTTTCAAAACCCTGAGGACAGTTCAAATAAAAGTTTACAGTACTTAATGGTCCAAAAGCCTAAGGTTTTAAAAGCCACGCATACATAAGCAATGTGATATGAGATAGCAACTGACATTCAGAAATTGTAGTATACAAAAGTGTTAGTCACAAACTAACATCTAAGAGAGAAGCCAGATCTGGTCCCGCTTAGCAGAACTACTGAAAATGTCAAGGTCAAAATGGAGTCTCAGAGAGACCAAAGTTAGACTGTTGATCTCATAGGAGAACAATTTAGAGGGAAGTGCAAAGATAGAGTGAATAATTTTTTAAAGATTTGCTTATTGTTATCATATGTGTATGAGTGTTTTGTCTGAGTGCATATTTGTGCCTTATGTTCATGTCTGGTGCCTAAGGAGTCCGGAAGAGGGTGTTGGGTCACCTAGGAAGAGACTCACTGTGAGTCCCCTTGTGGGTGTTGAGAGCAGAACCTGGTTTCTCTGAAAGAGTAGTCAATGCTCTTAAGGGCTGAGCCATCTCTCTAGCTCCTAGGGTCAATAATATTCTAATATGACCATCACCCTCCATTCGTGATACCCTGGGCTGGTTCTTGTTCCTGTAATTTCTGTCCCCCTCACTATGACTAGTGTAGCCTGCAAGGCAAAACCTGAGTGTGTTTCCTGTGTGGGAACCTGACCTTCCTACACTGTAGTATAATCCTTTCTCAGTGCTAGGACATTGAAAAACAGAGGGTAGCAAAATTCTCACTGAGCACGCTTTAACTAGAAGGCTTAGGGAATGCCTGGGTAAGCAATGGACAAAGGCATGCAAGTTTCTTGCTGGGTGAAAATGAGAAAGAAGGCTTGTTTTTTCTCTACCTGGGTGTCTAAGTCACTGCTCTATTTTTCTGAAGAGTGTGACACCATGGCCATTATCATCAGGGCACAGAGCATGGGGGCGTGTGGACACTATGCTGCAAAAGTAGCTGAGACCTTTATATCCTGATGCAGGTTGCCAGGCAGAAAGCTAGACATCAGGCCTACTCCCAGCGACATACTTCCTCCAACAAGGACACACCTCCAACAAGGACAAACCTCTTAATCCTAGCAAACAGTTCATGGGCTGGGGGACTAAACATGCAAATATATGAGGTGGGAGGGGCATTCTCATTGAAACCACCACAGACTGGAATTATGGATGGTTGTGAGCCACAGTGTTGATGCTGGGACGTGAACCAGGAAAGAGTGGAGAATGCTCTTAACTACTGGACCATCTTTCCAGGCTCCTCTGTCCCCCCAACCCCCTCCAGGTTTTTGAGACGAGGTAGCATTCTATTCCCCTCACTGATCTGGAACTCCATGATACCCAGGATGACCTCAAACTTGCTGCAAATTTCCTAGTTCAGCCTTCTGAAAGTATCAATTGCAGACACACAATCAGCCTGGCTCAACAGAAATGATACTCATGGCTGGCCAACCAACAAAAGACTGTTTTTAAAATAGGAGTGTATTAACACTTGCCTGAATGATTTTAGAGAGAAACTTCTAAATAATCAAGGTAATTTTAGGAAATGCAAGCAATGACTTGGGTAGAGAAAATTGGTGTCTTGTTGCCTCTGGAAGGAGCCACTGAATGGCTTGGAAATAAAGAAGGCTGAAGACACAATCACCACCATATACCCTTCTGACCCTCTCTAGTCCTTTAAAAAAAAACTGTTTATTTGTATGTGACCAGTTTGCCATCACAGGATAATATTTCAAAAAATTCATACTTGGGAAGTTAATGGATTACATAGACCTTGGCTCCAAACCAAACTGGCATTTTTAAAATTGGGTGGGGTTAATTACTAAGTCTCGCCCATATAATCCCATTACCAAAATCTTAATGACTTTTCTTGGTGGGCAACTCCAGCCCTTGTTATTAATGTTTAATTAACATTTTAAAAGCTTCATTCAGACACACAGCTGGACAGTGTGCTGAGAGTAAGAGATCTTAGAGCACTCGGTCCTACATGGGATATATTTATCAAACACCCGTTCCCCCCATCAAGGATCAGGGATCTATGTGAAAGAGAAGGAAGAAAGATGATAAGAGCCCGAGGCGCCTGATGACTCCTATGAAACAGTGTCTTCCAGGCACAACAGGACAAATGTACATATGAACTGACAGAGACTGTAACAACATGCACAAGACAAAAACAGGTTCAAGAAGCGAAATAGGACCCCAGGCCTGAGAAAGGCACATGGGCATGGGATTCCATGTCTGACCAAGAAACTATTTGCATGTTGGAAAAGAAGAAAAAAAATCTATTTTCTCTAGTGGAGTGTCACTGAGAATAGCAACTACATTCCAGGTCAGGTCCCATCCTCAGGAGTAATAATTGACCAATTACAAAAACGAACTCTGTGTTCATTAGTTTTGTGAGGTCTTTGTATCATTTTGGATTTTTGGTCATGCTTGTCTTGATTTTCATTTTGTGGAGTGTTTTTTTGTGTTGAGAGAGGGGAAGTCGAGTGAGTAGGGAGGTGGGAAGGATCTGAGAGGAGTCGTGGAAAGAAAAAACATGATCAAAACATACTGTATGAAAAAAATATTAAATAAGAAGGGAAGAAAAAGCTTTTTTAAGCTTCACCCTCTGCCTTGACTACCTGAGATGATGACAGTGAATGCTGTGGTGGGCTAAATAGGGGGCTTTCCAAACATCCGGTCTTAATCCTCACAGCCTCTCACTGTATCTATTACTTCCCATGGCCAAAGGGACTTAGTAGATGTGACTACATCAAGAATTTTCAGTAAAAAAGAAAGTTGCTGAATTTTCCATACAGACCCAATATCATGACAAAGGTTCTTATGAAAAGACACAGAGACAGAGATCTGTAGTCTGCAGCAAAGGTGAGAGTGATCTTCCACAAGTCAGAGAGCATGTGCAGCGGTGGAAGCGAGATGAATGGAGTAGGAAACACTGCCCCCCACTGGTCTCCAGGAGGAAGAATCTTCATTGTAGCTCAGTGACATTCATTCTTATCCCCAAGACTAACAAATGTTATATTTTCTTGCAACCCTTACACCTAAGGCTCAAGGAACATTGAAAAAGAAAAGGAGATAGAATTTAAAAGGGGGGAATAGAAAGACTGTAAAAAACCAGAGAACCACAATGCCTTCTGCAAGCAAGTGTCTTTTGTATGTGACAGAGAAGCTGAACTCATGAAATTTCAACAACATGGTTGCCTAAACAAGATCTGTATAATGATCACACCAGGTGGTATGCCAGTGTGGAAGGCATACATTTCACAAGGGTCCTTGTTCGATGAATAGCTAAAGGCAACCAATGACTGCTGAGAGAGGGAGAATGAATCTTCTTCAAAGACAAGACCCCACATAGGTTATTCAGTCCCAAATGCTCAGCCTGTGTTTTCATGTACATACAGGCAACACTTGACTCAGTATGTAGGTTATACTCTCACACACACACACACACACACATATTTATGTGTATATATGTAACAATAATAATTATAGATTATAGAAGAGGTCATGAAAGGGTTACAATCGAGATAGAAGAGAGATAGAGGGTGGAAACCATGAAAACTTGTGTATGAAATTTTCAAAAAAAATTGTGTTATATGAGCTTATACATTTGTGATAATTTTTACAGAAGTTTCAATAAACTAATATAACAGATTTGGTTATAGGTGTTCAAATACTGTAAAGGGATGTATGGTCATAAAATCAGAAGACAATCCAATACTACATGTAAAAATTTTAGTATAAGAAGAGATTTATGCTGGATGTGATATTATGCACACTATAAACACAATCAGCCCCCACCTTACTCCTCCACATTTTCTACAACATCAACACATGCACCAGTACGATGTCTATATCTGGAATCAGAACTCCTTTTCTATCACAAGGTTTTATAAAATAAAGTAATAGTACACATTTACACAACTGTTCATGTCTTCTTTTCTTCTTTTCACCAGCTTTCCTAGGCCGTTGGGTCCAATAGAAGGATTATGAGACATTTTTGAGAATCTATTCAACGATCTTAGTTTTAACCTTCTTTAACATGAATTTTGTGAACATGACACAAGTTCAAAACACTTTGTTCAGCTTAGAGAAATTTACTAGTAATTAGTTACGTATGTTTCCTTCTGAGAAACTAAAACCATAAAAGGGAGATGTTACTCAATAAAATGACCCTTGCTAAAAACAGGATTACCACTCTAAGGTAAAAATATAAAAATATATTAAATTTCATATAGACTCATAGAACCATTTCTGTTTCACTTTCTTAACACTTAACACAAAATTTACCTAATTTCTAGTACAAATTGAAAAAGTTGGTTGTCTTAATTAATTTTAAAAATGTTAGATGTGTTATGATTAGATGGGAATCATCTGACTATACCTCAGAACTAATTCAGAGATATAGTAACACAATATGGCACTGCTAAGCTTAGCTCGTACTCTCTGTGCTCTAAGTAATCACCTCATTATCACCAACTTACAATTCCCTTCACTCAGTTAAACACAGCTTATTATATGTTAAGGGATGGCATCTGAAAATAATAATTAGATAAGCATATGATACGATCAGTAAATCAAATTAACTTGACTCTAGATTAAAGCTAATAGAACAAAAACTATTTTTACAATGAGAGTGTTACGAGATCAAGATGTTAACACATAATGCTTTCTGTTTTGCATTTCTCTATTATTTGAGCAGGATTTATATTAAGCCTTGGACTTTGATCTAGGTAGTTACTGTCCAAACTTTTGCCTTTATATGTTGAAGTTTGAGCAAAGTGTCATGGTTTAAGATTCTACTCAGAGAATTAATTTCCCTGGGCATAGTGATGGGACCCAGCAGTGAGCACGGAGTCTAGAAATAGTGTCAGAGCCCCTGAAATTGTGATTCCAAGAGATAAGCAGGAACAAGAAATGAGGCCTCAGGAACCTTCTCAGTGGGTGATCTTGACAAAATTGTGAACAAAGTTGTCTTCTGCATCTTCTATACTCCTTAAACTACCACTGTCAAATTTCTAATAATTTAAGATTGCCAAAGTTCATAGTTAGGTTTCCTCTCTAACTTAACCTTCATTAACATTCAATGGAATTGTCTTTCAGTTTACACTTTAGTCGTCTTTAAAATGCTTCTTGTGGCTTTGATAACACCACAGATTTCATGACTTCCCCAATTTTCTGGCTCTGAAAAGACACCATGACAATGAAAATGCTTACAAAGGAAAACATTTCTTTGGGGCTGGTGTACAAGTTCAGAGGCTTAGTCCATTATGGTCATGATGGGATGCACGGCATCACACAGACAGACATGGTGCTAGAGAGGTAGCTGAGAGGTCCACATATGGGTCAATAGGCAATAGGAAGAGAGACAGACAGACAGACTGACAGACAGACAGACAGACAGACAGAAACTAGACTTGGCTTGAGCATTTGAAACACCAAAGCCCACCCGCAGTGACACATTTTCTCCAATAAGGCCACACCTCCTAATTCCTGTCAAGTAGCCTCACCACCTATAGACCAAACATCCAAAGATATGCGCTTATCAGGGCCATTCAAATTCAAGCAACCACAAGTTTAGTGCTATTTTCTCAATATTCTTTTCTATCTACATTTTAGTCCTTTTGGCTCCTACTTAGATCCTAAAACTTTAAAGTTGTCTTTCTGATAGTGATGCCAAAATATCTGTGTACAAATGCACTCTCTCACATCAAGGACAGAGTTACCTCAGGGTAAAGCATTGGAAATAGATATTCTATACAAATGGACCTAAAAAGCAATCTGGTATAGCCAATGTAACATCTAACAAAACAAACTTCAAACCAAAAAGGAGTCAAAAGTGATAGAGAAGGAAACTACATATTAATCAAAGGCAAAATTCACCAAGATGACATTTTAATTCTTAATATCTATGGGCAAAAACATAGGCACCCACTTTTGTGGAAAAACTACTACAGCCCTATTCTCTCCCCGGACTTATACAGCGTTAATGGGAGACTTCAGTTACCAACTCTCATCAATAGACAGGTCCTTCAGGCAAAAACTAAACACAAACACTGGAGCTAACAGACATTATAAACTAAATAGACTTACCAAATGCTTATAGAAGATTTCACCCAAATACAAAAGAATATACCTTCTTCCTGGCACCTCTTCGAATGTTCTCCAAAACTGACTACATACTCAGTTGCAAAGCAAGTCTCAGCAAATATAAGATTTAAATAGCTCCATGCATCCTATAAGACCACCACAGATTAAAGCAGAACAGCAAAAGAAATAACAGAATGCTTACAAACTCATGGAAACTGTACAACTCTGTATAGAATGAAAAATAGATAAAGACAAAAATAGAGAAATTAAAGATTTCTTAGACCTCAATGAAAATTAATACACAGCATATACAAACTTATGAGACACAGTGAAAGTGATTCTAAGAGATAAGTTTATGGCACTAATTGCCTTCATAAAGAAACTAGAGAGCTCTCATGTTTGTTGAAGTCATTTTTATATAACAGTGGTTGTTTCTATTAGGTTCCCTCTTAACCCAGCTATAATACAAATAATTGACTCTATTATAATAGAAGGCTTCACAATACAATCTTGAGCAGTTTAAGTCTATCCTTAAGCCTCTATGTTATTTTGTCTAACTCCCAATAAACAGTCCAGCGATACTTGCACTTTGTAGCTTTCCTTGGCTCCAGCTCCTTCCTCCTGATCTTCCTTGAATCTCTACCCTTGGCTGAATCCTCTGCTTCCTCTTGTAACTCTTTCTCCCTTGGTTGACAGGAAGGCCAGCCCTATTCTCTCCCCTGCTCATCCATTGGCTGTAAGCTGCTTTAATGACATACCAGAGGACAATTGGGGAGCAGAGTTTATTCAATATTTAGACAGTAAATTTTCAGAACAAAGCATGCAACCAAACATGAAGGATACAGAAATTAGGATTTAAACTACACAATAACCTATGCCTACACATTTAGCAACCTAACAGTATACCTGAAAGCTCTAGAAAAAAAGAGTAAGCATATCCAAGAGGCATAGATAGCAAGAAATAATAAAAATGAGGGATAAAATTAATAAAATGAAAACAAACAGAACAATAAAAAGGATCAATAAAAGGTAACTTGTTCTTTGAGAAAATTGACAAGATAAAACCATTACCCAAACTAACTAAAAGGCAGAGAAGGAATATCCAAATTAAGAGAATCCAAAACGAAAGGGGGATATAACAATAGACATCGAGGGAATCTGGAGAATCATAAGAACATACTTTAAAAATCTGTGCTCCAGCAAATTGGACAATCTAAAAGAAATGGACAGTTCTCTTGATAATTACCACTTCCCTAATTTATTTTTTTTTTGATCATTGAGTATTTTTTTATTTTTTTATTAATTTATTCTTGTTACATCTCAATGGTTATCTCATCCCTTGTATCCTCCCATTCTTCCCTCCCTCCCATTTTCCCCTTATTCCCCTCCCCTAAGACTGTTCCTGAGGGGGATTTCCTCCCCCCTGTATATGCTCATAGGGTATCAAGTCTCTTCTTGGTAACCTGCTATCCTTCCTCTGAGTGCCACCAGGTCTCCCCCTCCAGGAATATCAAATGGCTGAGAAACACTTAGAGAAATGCCCAACCTCCTTAGTCATCAGGGAAAATGCAGATCAAAACAACTCTGAGATTCCATCTTACACCCATCAGAATGGCTAAGATCAAAAATTCAAGCGACACCACATTGCTGGTGAGGATGTGGGGAGAGAGGAACACTCCTTCATTGCTGGTGGGAATGCAAACTAGTACAGCCACTTTGGAAATCTATCTGGTGCTATCTCAGAAAAATGGGAATAGGGCTTCCTCAAGACCCAGCTATTCCACTCCTTGGAATATACCCAGAAGATGCTCCAGCACACAAGAAAATTTGCTCAACCATGTTCATAGCAGCCTTATTCATAATAGCCAGAACATGGAAACAGCCTAAGTGTCCCTCAGTAGAAGAATGGATAAAGAAACTGTGGTACATATACACTATGGAATACTACTCAGCTATTTAAAACAAAGGGATTCACTTCCCTAATTTAAATCAAGATGAGATAAACAATTTAAATAGACCTATAAGCACGAATGAAATGTTAGCAGTCATTAAAACCCAGTGCCAGATAGTTTTAGCACAGAATTCTACCAGACTTTTAAAGAAGAGCTAACTCCAATACTTCTCAAATTATCTCACAAGATATAAACAAAAACAAAATTCCTCAATTCATTGGTACCCAAATGACATAAAGATCCAAAAAACAAATAGATGCAAAAATTCTCAATAAACATTTACAAACCAAATCTAAACATACATGAAAAATATCATACCACAGATGCAGGGATAGTTCTACATATGAAAATCAGAAAATATAATCCACCACATAGACAAACTGAGGGGGGAAAGCCCACATGATCAGATGATCATTAGATGCAGAAAAGGCCTTTGGCAAAATCCAACACCCCTTCATGATGAAAGTCCTGAAGAGATTAGGAATATAAGGATATAGTAAAAGCAGTTTACAGCAAGCATATAGGCAACATAAAACTAAATGGAGAGAAACTCAAAGCAACTCTACTAAAATCAGTAACAAGACAAGGTTGTCCACTCTTCCATACCTGTTCAATAAAGTACTTGAATTCTTAGCTAGAGCATTAAGTCAACTGTATCTGAAGATTCAGCTATACCACTTTTGAGCTTAGACACAAGAGACGATCCATCCTGCCACATGGACACTTATGCAACTGAGTTTGTATCAGCTATATTCATAATAGCCAAAAACTGTAAATAAACTAGCTGTCCATTAACAGAACAGACATTTGGCTGGAATTGTACCACATTTACAGCACCTTCCCAACTAGTGCCATAGCATCTCTTTCATTTTTCAAATCCTTCTAAAAGGCCACATTGAACATCTTGGATTTCTATTTTCTCCTCTTAGAAAGCAAGGATTTTACTGACTGGGGCATACTCCCAGCTCCCACCAAATGGGGTCTTTCTTCTAACCACTTAGTTGAACTTATAATTCTATCATAATTTAAAGATATTTATTAAAGCATGCAGCCAATGTTTTCTAATGTATTCTTTTTTAAAACTGGTGTTTGTCTATCTTATTTTCTGCTTAAAGCCTTTAGATTAAATTTTAATTATACTTTTATCGATTTTTATTTTTCTTATTTAAACTTTTCTTCAATTATAGATCTA
Organism: Acomys russatus; assembly: GCF_903995435.1. NCBI lineage: Eukaryota > Metazoa > Chordata > Mammalia > Rodentia > Muridae > Acomys > Acomys russatus. Next base: position 29,215,600 of record NC_067154.1, on the reverse strand, counting down.
CTAGTTACTTTTTCTTGCTTCCTTTGCATTTATAGTTTAGGGTTTTTTTTTTTAACTTGGTAGTTGTATACATCATTCATTTAAAGTCTTGAGAGATGGCTCAGTGCTTCAGAGTTATTGTAACTTTTGCAGAGGATCTGAGTTTGATTCTTGGAACCCACTTGACAGCTCACAACCATCCGTAACTCCAGTCTCAGGGGCTCCAACACCCTTTGCAGAACTCCCCATCCACTGGGCACATGTACATGCATATAAAACCAATTATACATGTAAAGTGAAATAAATCTAAAAACCTTTTTTGACCTAATATTGAATATATATACCATAGAACTTTTTTGTCTCCTAATGTGTCATTATTTTTAATTTATAAATTGTGAGCTATCTCCTTTTCTTGTAACTCCAGGTTATAAGTTTAATAATCACACTTAAAGTCACTGAATTACAATATGATTGGCTAAATTGGTGACACCACATATGTTCATTTGCATCCTACCTTGCCTGATGACTCCAGTGTTTACATGCAAGTCACTCATCCTTTTGGAGCTAAAGTTTACTGTATACTTGTTATCTCTTGGATACCTAGCATGCTACCATACCTGATGACTTAATACAGTATTGGTCCATTACCTTTCAGTTATGGGTAAGAAGTCCAGTCAGGCATTAGACAGTCCTGTGCACAGAGTCTCACAGGCTGACATTAGGTGCCAGCTGGGCTAGAGTCCCTCTTAAGCTTACATGGCTGTTAGCTTCTTCACTTCTTCATGCCTCTCTCCTTCTTACTCTTTCAGTCTATCTGTCAAGGATCATTCTGATCTCTGAGAGGTTCCTCAATTTCTTGTCCTATGATTTCCTTTCAACCTCAATGTTTGCTTATTCAGTGGCAGCAGGAAAAAAGAGGCCATCTAAATCCTTATCAAAAGCCTCAGCTTTTGATTAGACTATATTTACCAAGATACTTTTGGTTTGTCAAGTCAGCTTATGAGTAACCTTACTCAAGCTGGGCATGGTGCCAAATGCCTTAAATCCTAGGATTTAGGAGGTATAGGCAAGCAGATTTTTTTGCTAGTTCAAGGCCATTCTGGTCTACATAGTGAGTTTTAAGCCAGCTAAGACTACATAGTGAAGCTCTGTACTGAGAGAGAGAGAGAGAGAGAGAGAGAGAGAGAGAGAGAGAGAGAGAGAGAGAGAGAGAGAGAGAGAGAGTTTAAGCACATTGGCAAAACATTCCCCCTGTAGCCTACTCTAACAAGGGACAAATACTCATACATCTTTTTCATACAGCACAGGTGGCACAGGGCATGTGTTGCAAAGCAGGGATCTAGACATTGTGGTGCAATTCTGTTTTCCATGAGCTGCTATGGTTTGGAAGTAGCTTGTCTCCAAAGAATTCATGTGTTACAATCTTGGTCTTGAGCTTGAAGATGGTAAGAGACCATGGCAGCCTAAGGAAGTGAAACCTGATTGGAGTTCAGCAATTAGACCATTGGAGGTGCTGCTTCTAGAAAAAAATTAAATTCTTAGGCATTCAACTCTGCTTATGATATTTTGATTCAACTATTCAGTTGTATGAAGATGTGTCAGTAATATGTTAACATCTGGTAGAGTTATAGGTACCTCATTCTTTTTTCTTGTGTTAAGAATCTTTTCCCGGTGTGGTGGCACACACCTTTAACCCCAGCACTCGGAAGGTAGAGGTAGGCCAATCACTATGAGTTTATGAGTTTGAGGCCAGCCTGGTCTACAAAAGAGAGGCCAGACCAACCAAGGCTACACAGAGAAGCCATGTCTCAAAAGACAAGAAGAAGAAGAAGAAGAAGAAGAAGAAGAAGAAGAAGAAGAAGAAGAAGAAGAAGAAGAAGAAGAAGAAGAACAAGAAGAAGAAGAACAAGAACAAGAACAAGAACAAGAACAAGAACAAGAACAGCAAGAAGAGCAAGAACAACAAGAACAAGAACAAGAAGAAAAAGAAGAAGAAGAAGAAGAAGAAGAAGAAGAAGAAGAAGAAGAAGAAGAAGAAGAAGAAGAAGAAGAAGAAGAAGAATCTTCATGTTTTGTGTTGGTCAATTTTTCCTGGCATGGGGCCATCCCTGAAGGGTAGTAGTTGATAAACACACTGACACTCCATGGGAGAAAATTGATTTGCAGGTATCAATTGAAAATAGCTCCTTGGTTTGGGATGGTACCCTGTATCTACTTCCTCTTCTCAGGGCTGAGACTCCATCTGTCTTGAATTTGTTGCAGGTTTTATGTGCTCTGCAACAGCCTTTGAATTCCTCTGTGCACCAGGCCTGTTGTATCTGGAAAATACTGCTTCCTTGGAGTCATCAACCAGTTCTGGATCTTATACTTTTTCTTCCTCCTCTTTCTTATAGATGCCCGTGTGTGTGTGTGTGTGTGTGTGTGTGTGTGTGTGTGTGTGTGTGTGTGTGTGTGTGTGTGTATGTGTGTGTGTGTGTGTGTGTAGGGGGAGGTAGTTTGCTTCCCTTTGTCATTTTTTGTCTTTATTTTTTTGCTTGTTTATTTTGATTTTCATTTTGTTGTTGTTGTTGTTGTTTGAAGAAGGAGAGAAAGAACATAAAGTTGAGTGTGTGTGTGAATACTAGAAAGAATTGGAGAAGGGGAAAAATCAAAATATATTGTATAAAAATTAAATTATATAAAAATCATCATGTTTAATTATTTAAATTTCTGTTGTTATAGATGTTTACACTTTTCTCTGTGAAATTTAGGGACAATTTTCTAGGTGAAATAAATCCCTGATAGGTTATATTAAATTAAGTGATTAACGGACAGAACCCTGTCTTAAGCAGTAATAGCCACAAGTGTCTCCTTACCCTAAGGTTCTGTGTGAGTTCTTCCTCTGTGTTTGATTCTCCTTGTAGATCCTGCCGGATTGAGAAACATGGACTTACAATTTAAACTGTTCCTGTCCTCAGAATGCTCCGGTAGCACACAGCTCATTTTTCTGAAATGTTTCACAGAGATTCCTGTAAGGTTGTCTATGGCTGGTTAATTTTTTTTTTTTTTTTTGATCACTGACAATGGTATTTCTTAGAAACTGGTATGCTTGCATTGCGTATCTTTTTATGGTAATCTATTCATTTTATCCAGATTTTTCCATTTATTTGCATAGAATTAAGTAATCTTAGAATTCTTTGGATGGCTTCCTTCTGGAATTACTCTCACATTGTCATTTTACTAATTTATATAATTAAATTTCCCTTATTTTTCTCTTATTAAACCAGCTACTTCTTTTCTTTTTCCTGCCAAGACTCAAGTTTCAAATTTATCCTTTCTGTTTTTCTGTTCTTTAATCCTGCTTTTATTTATTAATGCATACTTTTGTTTCTTCATTTGGGATGGCTTTGTCTTTAGAAAGTGTGTAATATCATATTGCAGTCTTTTGGGGGGCTACATATCACAAATCAAAAACACTACAGAATGTTTCTTATTTGCATGCATTACTTATTCAGATTTAAAGCTCTTATATTATCACATGAAGTGAACTTTGTCTTTCTAGCTTCTTCTGATTTTACTTGATCGTGATCATGAAGTTGTTTGTGATAAAATATGTCTATTGGGGATTCCTCAGTGACCTAAAATATATCTATCTTCATGAGTCCATAGACATTTGAAATCAGTGCGTTTTGGTTATTAAGGATCAATGTATAACATGCATCAAATTTTATTTCTGTCCGTATGTGTTTATGTGTATACATTTGTATATGTGTGTACATGTTTATATCAAGAATGTATGTGGACTTCTGAGCTTTTACAACATTTATTGACTTAGCTTATCTCCAAAATTCAAATTTAGCGATGGATACCAAAGATTGTATTTATTGCTAGAGGGACATGTTAATTAAATGATATCTAATTACAGCTAGGTAAGAGAAGAGAAATTAGTTTCAAGAGCCATGTGGTACTGCAAGATGTTTATAATTTTTGATGTTGTATCAGTTAGTTTTAATTTTGCTTTTGGCTTTTGTTTTTGGTGTTGCTGATATTGTGTTTTGTTTTGTTTTGCTTTTGGTCAACTTGATGAAACTGGAGTCATCTAGGAAAAGGGACTCTCAGCTGAAAGATTGCCTCCATCAGATTGACTGTAGGCAAGTCTGATTAAGCATTTCAATGACTAATGATATATGTGGGAAGGCCCAGCCTACTGTGGGCAGTGCTACCCCTGGGGTCCCAGGAGGTAGAAGACAGATGGTTGGACATGAGCCTGAAGTGTGAGCCAATAACAGCATTCCTCTGTGGTCTTTGCTTCAGTTCTTACCTCCAGATTCTTGTCTTGAATTCCTGCCCTGCCCTTCCTTCATGGTGGATTGTAATCTGGAAGCCAAATAAACCTTTTCCTCCATGAGATGGTTTTGGCTGGTGTTTGATCACAATAAAAGCAAATGGAAGTGGATATCACATTTTTGAAATATGAGATAGTGGACATTATATGCTCTAATCTCAAAAGTGCTAATTAATTAAATGCATTTATTATTCAAATAAATTTATCCAGTTCTTCAGAACATGATGTTGTATACAATAAAAAATAAAAATATTAGCTGTCACTTTTAAAACTAACAAAGTTTTCCAAGTTTTTTTTTAAGACTTCAATATCTTATACTCATGTGTTTTTGTACATTTCTCCTTATAATTTCTATCATTTAAGCTTCATGAGTGTTACTGCTTTTGATTGAGCATGGATTTTCATGACTTTTATATCTTCACTGTCAATTGTCCCCTTTGGCATTATAAAAGACCTTTATTGTAAAGCGCTTTTCATCCTGAATTCCACTGTATCTGATATTGACATCTCAAGAACTACTTTAATTTTAACTCTTCTGAAAGTTTTAGATGTGTCTCCTGAATGCAGAACAAAGTTTAGAGTTTCCTTTGGTCTCCAGTGTGAAAAGTTTTTCTTTATGATAGGTGGGTCAAATTCATTTACATTTATTGACATGAAAGATGTGTCTGGCCTTTGGTCTATCATATTGTTCTATCTAAGGACAGGCATTTTTTCAAGTCTTTCCATAGTAATTTGCCTCATGTATGTGCGGTATTTTTATATTTAAGAAAGCGTATATTTTCATTTTCTTATTTATTCTTACTTTGTTAGACACTATTAGTTCTAAATGAAAACCAGTGGTAACAACGGCATATTTTCCCTATGATTTTTGACATGTCTTTGTCTACACTATGAATCAATAAAATTGTATTTCTTGGTATTGGTTAAGTATTCTTTTGCTCCTATTATTTGCCTACCAACCTGAAATAATGTCTTGGGAGATTATATTTCTGATATTATAAATGAAACAATCACCATTTCTATCCCATATGCTTCTAATTTATTAGACAAGTATTTCCTAAATTGTGACAACATGCAAAGTTCTTTTCTGCCACACTGATCTCTTTGTTCGTTGTAGCTTTTGTTGTGTTTTTAAAAATATTTAACTTTTGCTGTAGGTTCTTTTATTGTCTTCTTGTGTGTTCTTGGCTATTGAAGATAATTCTTCAATAATTTCAACAAAGGCCCAGAGATATCCTATTTCTAGGTTTCTTATGAGAATGAACTGTTCTCAAAATGTTCTATAAGGCTTTCCTCAATTATATCATTTAAAATAATTTTTATGTTTGAGATGATGTTGAGGAGGTGTCTCTATCATACTTCCTTTAGGCACGCCTGTAGGGCATTTTCTTGATTGATGATTGACATGAAAGGGACTCTGTCCACGGGGACAGTGCCACTGCTAGACAGGTGGGTCTGGCTACTATAAGAAAACAGGTTGAGCACGCTGTGGGGAGTACACTAGTGATCAGCATCCTTTCAAAGCTCTCACTTCAGTTGCTGCCTCCATGTACCAGCCTTGAATTCCTGCCTTCGCTTCCCTCAGTGGACTGTGGCCCAGCATACATAAGCCAAATTCACTGTTTCCTCCCCAAGTTATTTTTGGTCATGGTGTCTTCATCACAGCAATAGAAATCAAACTAAGACAATGCATAGAAAACATTTTGATAATATACATCACCCCTGCTTACTTCCACAGCAATTTCTCCCCTATATCCCACCACCAGTGGGATCCTTCCCAACCTCGTATACTCTTTATAAAACCCAAGTCACTTGGTGCTCCCTGTACATGTATGGTTCTGGAACAACCTACAGAGCATGGAAAACCTCCCACCAGCTGCATCCTTGAAGAGAACTGACTAGCCCTCCCACAACAGCCATCGAATGCCAATAAGTCTTCAGACAGGCAGGGGCTCGATCTTGACAGGCACTTTCCAATATCTACGTCCTCTCTCCATTATAGCTCTATGTGTTTCTGCAATATCTACTTTCCCTTGTGTGTTCATTTCTACCCCCACATGCTGGGGATTGAAACCTGGGCCTTTCATCTATAGCTCTCTTCTGTTTAAATTGAATTCTGCCACCTCATGTTTTTATTTCTTTCCATTATTTCAAAATACTATTGCATAGTACTCCTTTGTGGTCTCTTTTTACACAAATAATATTTCATGTTCCATCTTAAATATAGTTGCTGTAGGCAAGGCATGATATCACAGGCCTTTAATCACAGAACTAGGGAGGCAGAGCTAGGTGAGTTTAGACTCAACCAGGTCTACAGATCGAGTTGCAGGACAGCCAGGGTTACAAGGAGAAATCCTATCTTAAAAATGAAAGGTTAATATACTAGGACAAATACTTATTCCCCTACCTAATCACAGAAGGATGGTAGTGAAGGTCAGGTCTTCCTGAATCACGTCATGAAGGTGAAGGCTTCATGAATGAAGCTGGTATTGTTGATAATACAACAGAGTGTAAGCTAGTTTCCACCAATGAGAAAACAGCAAGAAGATGAAGGTCTGGAAACTGGTAAAAGGAGATAGCCCTCCCCCCGCTCCACGCCAAACTGTCCTACTGTCACCCAGATCTGGACTTCCAAACTCCAAATGTGCAAGGACATATGTTCATTGTTTAAGACATGGGGGGGAAAAGGATTGTTTTTCTATGGCAATGCTAGCTGACCTTATGAAATGTTCACAGCAAATATTAACTCTTCCATAACATTGGGGGTTTTTGTTATTGTTGTTTTTAGGTTTTCTTTTCTCTTTCTCAATCCTTCCTTACTCCTTTCCTTCCCCCTTCTCTTCTTCTTCTTTTTTTTTTTCCTTGAGACAGATTGTTATTTAACCAGGCTGGCCGCAAATTTGCTATGTAGCTAAGGATAGCTTTGAACTTCTGATTCTCCTGCCTCCATTTACCAAGTGCTGGGAATTGTAACTATGATTACCACATCCAGTTGAGCATTTTGATCTTGAGTAATAATTGATGTGTGTGTTTGTGTGTGTGTGGTTTGTGTATGTGTGTACACATGCACGTATATGCACGATAGCAGCTTCTTTTCTGAGAAATGGCTTTTAGTGAGCAAGATTTCTCCTGTGAGGACTATTTGCACTTGTTTCCTGGAGAAAGGCTCAGAGTCCTGCTGGCAAAACAACCATGACTACATTGCCAAGGACACTCTACATTCAGCAATCTATACTTGACAAAGCAGTCCAGGCACAGTGCTCATATTTTCATTGTTATTGTGTCAATACTCTGTGAGCAAGGAAAGCTTTATTATTCTCGTTTTCAAATGTGGAGGTATAAAGTCAAGCAGATTTCAACACTATCTCTACTAGTCCATGATTAGAACCTGCTCTGTTAGTCTTGACTTTACCAGTGAGCGTATGAGATGGTCTAGGTCATGTTCTTACCACCATATTTTTCTTGGCGGCACTTTGACCCCATCTTAAAACAGTCAGCAGATAGAAATGTTGTTGTACAACGACTAGGCAAAAGAAAAAATTTCATTCCTGTTTTTTTTTTTTTCTTTAATTTCCCTCTGACTTAGAATTTTTAACTGGTTAGATTTGGAATGATCATAAAGACTGTTGTATTTATTTTTTATTACATTGGTAAGCAGCTGACTAGCTAATCATTGGACTTCTTGGGCTTCACTATCTTTACCTTTAAGTGGTTTAACCTTAAACTCAATTATGTAAAACAAACATCCAAAGAGACCAATTCTCTGGACCCATTGAGCAATGCCATGACATTTGCATCAACTGCGATATTCAAATGATAAAGGAGGCTCCAATATCCTCCTGATCTCAGGAAAGGAAACTATACAGTTTCCTGGGAGTAGGAGGAAACATGAGGAAGACTCACTGCCTCCTACAGTCTCTCTAACACAGTGGTTCTCAGCCTTCCTAAAGCCTTGGTCTTTAATACAGTTCCTCATGTTGTGGTGGCTCCCAACCACAAAACTAGTTTGTTGCTACTTCACAAATGTAATTTGTTACTCTTATGAATCATAACGTAAATATCTGATATTAAATCTCCTAGGGGGGTCAGAACCGACAGGTAGAAAACCACTGCTCAATGGGTCACTCTCAGCTTTGCTCCTCTCCAGTGAAGTTCTACCAGAGCTCCAGGAAACACAGGCAGATGTTAATGTCTAAGGTGATACTATTGGGTGGAAAGCTAGAAAGTTCTCTCTTGTTATTCTTTTCCTCTATATTGCCTCAGCAGGCCTTCAACTCACAAAGACTCTGCCTTGGGTTTCCAAATCCTGGGACATGTGACACCATAGTGGATATAAGCATGTTTTTGTTTTGATCCCAAGTGTGGCAAGTGAAGCAGACTTGCGTAAGGGTGTGTGGTGTTTTTCCACTGAAAAGTTTTTCCACTGCAAACAGACTAGTGATGTTTGTCCACTAGAAGAGGAACCCCGCCTCTTGCCAGGGCGCAGTCTTTGCCAACTGATAAACATCCTAAATGGACTCTGAGAAAAGATATATATGAGCCCCAAACAAGAGACAGAGCCTTTTTTGGTCTTGCCTATTCATAACGTCACTTTGAGATGCTCCTAGAGAGAACCTCTCCACTGAACACTTTAAGGTTCTGGGTTCCTGCTGCTACTCCGGGTTCCAGCTGCTGTGGTTTCAGTCACTTTTGGTGAATTGCTGGTTTGCTGTTTAACAAGTCCATTGGAATCCTGCTGGCAATGCCAGTGGAATCACTCCAAGGAACTGAGTCTAAAAAGGTCTACTTCCCCAGCTTCCATTAACCTGTTTTCTCTATCTAGAATAGGTGGATTGGAAGGTGGTATAAGCATTAAATAACCCCAAATAAAGTGGGTTTGAAAAAGTTTAAAGCCTACATGCCATTATGCCTCACCCTTCTTTTCTTTCTTTTCTTTTCTTTTCTTTTTTTTTTAAGGCTTCAAATGTATTTTAATAAGGTGATGCTGCCTTACTGCTCCATTTCTCAGAAAAAAAATCAAATTGAATGTATTAGGAACAAAACATAGTACACCAATAAAAAATGCACAGCATAACTACCTAAGATAGGCAAGGCCAAGAGCTACTGTCAGACCTTCAACACAGCAACCCTGTGACCAAGACCAGGCCTATCAAGAAAAGCTGTGAACAGCAACATCATAGACACAAAAGGTCACTCATTCTTGGGTAATCCTCATCCAAGAAAAAGATGGAGGCAAGTAACACAAGATTTTTTAGAGATATACTAAAATGAAAACCTCTAAACAGAAAATGTCTTCCTTAGGACATGAAGGGGTCACATATGAGATATAACAAAACCGTGTGTATGCTGTAACCTCTGTGGACATTTGTCTGAGTTCTCACCTGAAAGGGAATGGAGGAATTGGGCTAGGTCATTGGAGGATGTTTGGGGTTGAAGGGAATAAAAATGAAAAAGTAATTAACACATGATGGAGAAAGAAAGGAAGGAAGTAGGAATGATCAAGATTAATGGAGTTCTGAGTCCATTTTCCTATGGTTCTCCAGGCCCTCCAACAACCAGTACACTTCAGGAATGCTCCAGACAGACTTGATAAAGTAATATACCAGGCTTTGATTTGTTAAAAATACCACCCCTCCCTTGCCCTCTGCCTCCAAGCATACTCCCTAGAGTGGTACAGGCAGGGAAGCCCTATCTATTGGGAAGAATCCGTAACACTTCTCCAGGGTAGAATTCTGGCTAGTCCAAAAAGGGCTCTTCTTTTAAGGCTTGCGGGAAACTAGACACTGAAACTTTATTTAATAATGGTGGCGTTTATTTGGAGCAATTTCAACTTGTGGAGCTGGATGGTTGAACGCAGGAGGAGTTCCACCAATCGCTCCAATTCCTTCCGTTGTAGCAGCTTGGCCGAAACGTTCAGTTGTTGGTGGCATCAATCCCAGGGTTCCATCTGGCATCGTAGTGGCAGGTCCTGGAGGAGCTGGAGTACCAGTTGGCACAGGAGCAGGGGACGTGCTCTATTGTTCATCCCTGTAGCACCTCCTATGGCTATTTGGCCCATCCTTATCTCTTGTTCTCTCGCATCAGGGAAGGTTCCCTTGAATTCTTTCTGATGTCGTCGCATCATTTCTTCTTGTTGCCGCATTTCTTCCTCACGGCACACCTGCGCTCCTCTTCCTGCCTGAGCTCTAGCTGCTTTGGTTTCTGAACCTCTTAGTTACGCAGCTCCTCCATTCTCCGGAGCTCTTTCTGACACCGCATCGAATCCTGCCTCATTAGCATTACCTGGTGTTCGTGGCGGGCTTCCTCCATCTCCATTTCCAGCTTCTCACGAGCCTCCTTGATGTTACGGTCCACTTGATCCCGCTGTTGCTTCTCCATCTCAATGAGTGCCTTCCAGAGTAAGGCATACTCATATTCAAAGGACCGAGGCTGTGCAAACCTGGGTGGCTGTTCTCGCTCCTTGTGAAATTGCTGGTTTATTATAACCAGCTCCTCTGGAAGTCCCTCTTCATCATCTAACTAGTCCATAGGCTCCACAGTCACAGGCCGAGGAAATGTGGTTAGCAAGAAGGACCCTTCACTGCATCTGCCCAGAGCTTTCCAAGTTCCGAGAACTCAACAATGCCTTTCCAAGAGGGCCTTCCTCGGTCATCTACAATGACCACCTGGCCAAACACAGAAAAGGCTTCTTCCAGCAGTTCATTGGACACGTACTGAAGAAGGCTGCGGACTGTAAGGGATGCACTATGACAAGCAAAGCGCACGCGCAGCTGCCTTCCAATGAGTGGCATGTTGTCCAGCTCCACTTTGGCAATTTCTGCTAGAATTCATGTTTCCAAGCGAATGAAGCCAAAGCCTTTATCCTTACGAATGAAAACTTCTCCTGCTCCCCCACACTTCTCAAAAAGTTTCCTCATTTCCTCCTCAGTGATGTCAGGAGGAAGACTGTCCACAAAGAGACCGCTACGTTGGGTGAAGGTCTTCTCTCCTGGTTTCCTAAAATTCTTTAGGTCAATAGTCAAACCCTCATTCTGACTGCTGGCCTGCTGACCATTGGCAGGCATTGGAGGGGGCGGCTGCTATTGCTGTTGCTGTGGCTGCGGCTGGTGCTGCTGATGGTGCTGTTGACGGTGCTTCCTGGGAGTACGGTTCTGCTTCTCCAGGTTAAAGGATATTTATTGCTCTGCATTTCTGCACCCTTGATTTTGATTTGAACACAGAAAAGTGTCTATCTCCCAGTCCTCTCTAACCTCGACTTCCTCGGCCCACAGTTCTTTGCTCAGAGTGACGTCGACCGCCTCTTTTTTTTTTTAAATCCACATTTTGTTTCCATTTCCATGCCTCTCTTCCCATTGTCTCTGATGTAGCATTGAATACAACTGTGTTTCTCTGAACCAAAAAAAAAAAAAAAACACATAAATTGTGGCTACTATATGCCAACATGACACTAACTACTTGCGTTAGTGCTTGAGAAATAATTACTGAACGCTATTAAAATCTTGATGTATCCTGAGGGGCAAAAATTCCTTATAGAAATTTAATCACAAAGGCAGGGAGACTGCTGCACCATAGCTTACTGTTATCTCTGAACCAACAAACATCCTTTGTAACTTGCACAGTTTTTGTTTATTACACATCATTTTCTCCTCCAGCCAGATTTGTGACTTATAAAAATAACCAAATATTTGCTTACAAATTGTTATAATGAAAATCTGTAGCCTGCTGTAGTGAGATTCATGGTCGTGATAACTTTGAAGCATTTGTTTGCATTTGGAATACGGGAGGATAATTTAAATTTAAAATTTTTGCATAAATTATTTATATGTTGAGTCCAAGAGGCAACACAATTAGTACAACATTTTTTTAGAAGCGAGGCAGGAGTTTAAAATTTATAAATACCGCTTTACATTTTGGCGGTGCTCGATATAGTTTTCTAGAAAGCTGTATTTTTTGTTGTTTGAATAGCAGTTAGCTGTTTTCCCCTCTCTAACAGATGGAACCAAAGCATTGTGAACATTTTTATTAAAACAGCAAATGAAGCCATGAAAGAAGTGTCACATTGCCAAGTATTCATCTTGCAAATTAAATTCTACAACTTAGCAGGTGGTTTAAGTTCCCTTTAGAAATTTAAAATCAGCTTATTTCATTTCTCTGTGGTTTAGCAGAGCACAGGTTCACTGCTGCACTCACTCACACAGAGTCGGCTTACATGTTTCTGAGAACTGACAGTTGGGAAAATATTTGCTAACTCTCACTCAAAACGGCTCCGGATTGCCACATTCAGATGGTTGTGTCTTCAATTTCCTTCACTGTTAATGTCTACCATTTGTCTCTGGAATCTGTAAGGCTCTGATGGATCCAAAAGCTACATTCCGTGTGCAGTATGGCTTTTGGCCATTTTGGCGCACTACATCCTTGCGTGAGTAGGCACTGTGCTACCTGGTATAGAAAACTGCAAGATTCAGCCAGCTAGCTTCTAGTTGAGGGAATGACAGTGGAGTATAGTCTGCCTTTGTTATCTAGAGATGGGGATTGATTCCACATCTCCCTGAAAAAAAATTTTTTAAATCAATGGGGAATTTAAAAAAATCTATGAGACGGTGTGCGTTTACACAGAAACTAGTCACAGCTTGCCATTACTTTATCATTTCGACATTACTTATAATACTACATAAGGTGCCTAAGGTGTAAGCAGTTGCAATGTTGCATTGTTTAGGGGATAACAGCAAGATTAAACGGTCTGTGGCTGCACGATTGCTCAGAAAACGTTGGTGATCCAAGCATGAGAACCTTAGCTCAGATCCTCATCATCTATATAAAATACCAAGGGCAGAAGGCCAGGTCTGTCATCTTCCCACGCAGAAACACAAATAGGAGACTCCCTCGAGCTTGCTGGCCAGCCAGGCTTGCCAATTGGCAAGCTGGGAAAAAAAAAAAAAAAAAAAGAATAGATAAGTGATTTAGAAAGATAGCCAACCCAGAAGCAGAAAGAGTCAAATGGTATATACTCACTTATATCTGGACACTAGCCCAAGGGGCATGTCCCATGAAAGTCTTCATTTACCGGGAAAGTGAGACAGAGGGGAGAACATCCTATTGGGACTCCAGCTGAGAGAAGCAAGGGAGAATGGGAAAATAGAAGGATCCAGAGGGTCCTAGAAACCTACAAGAAGAACATTATGGTGGGCAGATCTGGGCCCAGGGGTCCTGCTCAAACTATGGGACCTGCCAAGGATAATACATGCAGTAAACTTCGAACCCCTACCAAGATCTAGCCAATGGACAGGACATTCTCCACAGTTGAGTGGAGAGTGGGGTCTGACTTTCACACAAACTCTGGTGCCCCATATGTGACTAAATCCCCTGGATGGGGAAGTCTAGTGGCACTCAGGCAGGATAGCAGGCTACCAAGAAGAGACTTGATACCCTATGAGCATATACAGGGGGAGGAGGTCCCCCTCGGGTCACAGTCATAGGAGAGGAGATTAAGGGGAAAATGGGAGGGAGGGAGGAATGGGAGGATCCAAGGGATGGGATAACAATTGAGATGTAATATGAATAAAGTAATAAAAAAATAAAAACCAAAAAAATAGAAAGAAAACAGCAAAAAAAAAAAAAAAAAGAAAGAAAGAAAAGAAAAGAAAAGAAAAAGAAAAAGAAGAAAGAAAGAAAGAAAAGAAAGATAGCCAATAGTGACTTGTGATCTTCATAGGCACTCACGTACATACACCCACACCTACTCCCCACCCCACCACCACACCACACACCACACACAGGAACACACAAATTTATACAAATAAATAAACGGTCAAAATGTGAACAGAGATCCAGCCCAAGAAATACTAATGTGCTTAAGAGACGATGAATACATCGAGCAGGTTGCCTGAAGCCAGAAGACCTGCTGAGAAGCAAGCTTAGGCCATCATTTTTATTTTTATTTCTTAAAAACTATTTCTGATCTGAGGTTGGCTAAATACACAGATATGGCAACTGCATAAACAGGAATAGCTGCCGTTGCTGCTTCTTTCCACTGGGCTGGGTTGGCCAGCTAAGGCAGATAAAATGGAAGTGAGAAAGTAGAACTAATTACGTATGCCACTTTGAATGCCTAGACTAATATCAGATTGCTTTCACAAAAGCAGAAGTTCTCAGTATTTCTTCACTGTGTAGAGAAAACAAAGCAGGCTGGTCATTTGCAAACTTCCTTGATTTAGCCTGCAAACTCTTGAGATCAGTCCCTAGTCATTGTCTTCCAAGCACAGCTGAGTCCTTTTTCCTACCTGTCTACACATCCCAGGACCCCCTTTTTCTTCTTCTATTATCTAAATCCTTATTTTTTTTCCTTGAGACATAACTTAAACACCCTAATTTGTGTTCGTTGCTTCCCCCTTTAAACCCATCTAGCACCACATATAACATAATAGCTTATGCACTGTGTTTAGTTTTTTGGTTTTTTTGTTTGTTTGGTTGTTTGTTTTTTTTTTTTTTTTTTGGTTTTTTTTTTTTTTTTTTTATGCATTCTATTTCCTTAATTGAGATGTGGATTCTGAAGGTAGAAACACTACCCATACAACAAATCATGAATACCTCACAATTCTTGGGATCCTGTAGTCAGTCATATCAGTTGAAATTATCCAGTAATGAAAACTTTCTCAGGATGCCTCAGGAAATATGAAATAGGATAAATGCCAGCTTGAAACCCTACGGGTTCAAAATTATAATGATAGGTTTGCTTGTCCAGCATGCTTCTAATCTCCCGTTTGCGGGCTTTCTTGTGGATTTTTTTTTTTTTTTTTCCTGAACTCTCTGCAAATTTGTAAAAATCCAGTGCTGTATTTGACAGGCCGTGCCAGTACACACACAAAAAAAACTTCATGCATCAAAAGTTTAAATCAAAGTTTAATTCTTGATCACATTGTACACTTTACATGCTTTGGCTCAGAGCAATTCTCCAAGTTACCCCCAGTCTTCTGCTCACTCTGGCTCCAGCCAATGAAGAAGCAGGAGGACGAAACCCTGCAAGTCCTTCTCTGGCCCCAGAGACTCTCCCACAGCAGGACACACAGTATTGACAGACAGCTAGACGTGTAAAGCAAACCAACAAACCTGAGCCTGGAAGGAAACACTTGTTGAGATAACTAGATCTCCACATGGCGACGGCAGAAGAGGGACCAGCATTTCACTTTATTTCTAAGGATTAACTAGCTGACATGGTGACGCACACCTTTAATCCTAGCAATCTGGAGGCAGAGGCAGGCGAATTTCTGAGTTAGCGTGATCTACAAAGCAAGTCCAGGGTAGCCAGGGATTGCTACACAGAGAAACCCTGACTCGAAAACAAACAAAACAATTAACTAAAAAAGACCCTAATCCCCTATATAACAACCAAATGGAAAATACAAATACAAAGTTAAATGTAAACCAAGGCGGTAAAAGTCCTTGTTGTTGTTTTCTGTTTGTTTGTTTGTTTGTCTGTTTGTTTTCAAGACAGGGTCTCACTATGTACCTCTGGCTGTCTTGGAACTCACAATATAGACAAGGCTAGCTTTAAACTCACAAAAGATCTGCCTGCCTCTGTCTCCCAAGTGCTACAATTAAAGACACATGCCACAATATCTAGCTGCTATGAAATTTTTAATTTAGGAATAAATATCATCCCTTTTAGTTTCTTACATATCATATAAACAAGTGGTTTACCTTTTCTAAGAATTATTTTTAATATTTGAAAATGAGAAACGCATTGGTTTTTAACGAGTAATTTTTTACACACAATACAAGTAATAGGAAAAAGTAAATAAATTAGACTCCACCAAAGCAAAAATATATGAACTTCAAATGACCCAAAGGATAACAGAAAATGTTTTAAAATCACATATATGAGAAGAAATTTGATTACAGAGTATAAAAATACCCGCACAATATAATAATTTAACAATAAAAAGGTAACCCAGATGAAAAAATGTGCATCTCCAAAGATATACAAATGGTGTTCTGAAAAGATGCTTACCATCATCAGTCACTGGGAAACTATACACCAAAATCACAGCAAGATACAACAAAAGATATATAGATTGAAAGGATGGGAGATAAGCAGTGTTAGTGGAAAGATTACAACCCTTATATGTTGCTTATGGGATAGTAAATGGTATAAGTAGTTTGGGAAGCACTTAATTGCTTCATTGGCAATTTCCCCCCAAAGAGTATAGAATCTTAGTAGTTTCCTAAAGAAAACAGCTGTTACATGTCCCAGCAACCACTGTCCTATTAGTAAAAATCAAGTAAGTTGAAAACATATGTGCACACATGGTCCTCTACCCTAAAAGTCAGAAACAACCAAAGCGTCCACTATATGTAAATTCATAAAAACAGGAAAAAGTCCCTTAATAGGCAGGGAAGGAGGAATGGAGAACAATTCCTAGTGTGCATGGTGTTCCTGTTTGTTTTGATGAAAATGCTTTGTAATTATCAATAATATCTGCCACGTACAAAAAAATTACTGAATTGTATGATTTGTATGGATGCATTTTATGATATATGTATTATAGCCCAATAATACATCTGACCTTTGTTTTTGTGGTAGTGGGGATTAAATTCAGGGATTCATACATGTGAAATAAGTGCTCTCCTGCTGATTTACATTCCATTTCAAGCTACTTTGCTTAAAATTTTTTTTTATTTTTTGTTTATGCGTGCTTTGCCTGTGCACTATGCACATGCCTGGTACCCACGAAGGCCAGAAGAAGGCAGTGGATCCCCTAAAACTGCCATTTCAGACAGTTGTCAGCTGCTACATGTATTCTGAGAATTGAACGTGTGTGCTCTGGAAGAGCAGCCGGTGCATTTAACCATGGACCCATCTCTCTAGACCCTGTTTATTTACTTATTTTTAGGTTTTTTTTGGGGGGGGGGCCCTCCTTATTTATATTTGTATCACTTGGTCAAGAAATTCTCAGGATCCAAAATTACTCCAGTGGCACAGGGACGTACAATCACCCCAGGTGTCTGAAAGGGAACTGGAAATATTTGGTACATGGTACTGATTACAAGAGGCTCCCAGTCTTATCCACAAGGGCATGTCTGTCAGGAAAGCCTAGTTTTTATGCTACATGCTTCTGGAAATAACTATTGGCTCTATAGTGAGCATGTGACATAATCAGATCAGTCAGCCCTTTGATGGCTAATGCCAGCCAAAAGATGTGGTAATTACTAAGTAGGAGGGTGAGTGTCCAGAAATCACATTTTTAGCCTTGTGGGAGACACTCTGCATCCATCTGTGACTGCTCAACCCAAAGATTTTCAGGGTGCAGAAAAATTCTGATTAATAAGGGATTAGCAACAAAATAGAATTCAAATCTTATAAATCTTTACGCAGCAGATGTTGTACACATTTCTGGAGGAATCCTGACAGCATTTCTTTGTTGTCAGCTTCCAGCATCTCGTTCCCAGACAGTTTCAAGTGCCTAAATGGAATGATTGTCTTTCCAACCTCTCCTGTCCCTCATTTTCTACAACACCAACCTCTGTCTAATGTGCCTGAGTTAGAGCTTTGTAATAGGGGTCATTGCTTTTCTGTTTTATGACTAAGTGGCTTCTAAGATGGTTCTCAGTAATCCCTATCTGCTCACGTGTGTGTGTGTTGTCTTCTCTTTTCAAGAGAGTAGGCTAGATCTGGATATTGGTTTGCTAGCTGGAGCAAACCAATATAGCAAAGTGGTATGTCACTTCTAAGGTCAGGCTATTAAAAGCCCCTGGGTGCTGATTTGCTTGCCATTTCATAGATACTACTTATAGCACTGTGTGCTCCCGTACCAAGAGGCCATTTTGTAGGCAACTGAGAGAGGAACTAATCCAATACACCATTAAACCCTGCCAACAATCATGGAGTGAACAGGGCTCACTTGATGTTCCTGGAGATTTCTGCAGTCCAGTTGTCACCTTGTTTGAGCCTGGGAGAAGGCTGAAAGCAAACAACCCAATTAAGTTATTTCCAGACTCCTAACACAACACAGATAAATATTGTTGTTTTAAGTTCCTAAATGTTGAGTAATTTGTTATCAAGCAACTGATAATCAGTCCAGCACCCCTCCTTCACGATCCTGGCACAATGCCTTATTTTAGCTGGGTTGGGAATCATTATATATGACTTTGGACTTACGTAAATTGCTCATAAAAATAATCTATCCAAAAAATTTATTCCATCCTTTCCTCTCCCTGGTTCTGAATAAAACATATTCATTTCTGTTCTCTACCTTTAGATGTGTGTTTTTCCTAGCCGTAACCCTAGAGTTTCACATCAAAGGGTCTCAAATTTTCCTCTCCTGACTAAAGCGTAGCTTTCATAATAATGCAGTTCATTCCTCCTGGTCACTCCAGTATATGTCAATTTGTAGTGAGCATATCATTAATCACTCATTACCGTGCAATCATTTAACAAGTTCTGGTGCTGTATAAGAATCAGAAGAGGTCATTTTTTATAAGGAGGTGATGGCTCTGCCTAAGATCATGACTGCTAATGTCAATCATGATTGCTAATTTTATTTATATGATATCCCAACCATCTCCATAGAGTGGTGCTCAGCTGCTTAGCACTTCGCTCTTCATGCTGTCCCCAACACAGTTCTGTCTATTCCGGGGGCCAGTAACACTACAGTCTCTCTACTTTCTAAGATCTCTAATGACCGCTACCTTAGGTATAAGGTTTTCTCTACAAGAACATTCACTTCTATCAGCTGTAGAAGTTCTCTGGTGGAATTTAGGGGGTCACTTATGGGCACTATCATATCATCGGCGAATAGGGATAATTTGACTTACCCCCTTCCCATTTGGATCTCCTTAATCTCCTTTTGCTGTCTTATTGCTCTAGCTAGAACTTCAAGAACTATATTAAAGAGATATGGAGAAAGTGTGCAGCCTTGTCTGGTCCCTGCTTTTAGAGGAATTTCCTTGAGTTTCTCTCCATTTAATTTGATGTTGGCTATTAGCTTGCTGTATATAGCCTTAAATATGTTTGGGTATGTGCCTTGTATCTCTGATCTCTCCAAAACTTTAAACAAGAATGGGTGTTGGATTTTGTAAAATGCTTTTTTGGCATCTAAGGAGATGATCATGTATGTTTTTTTGTTTGTTTGTTTCAGTTTGTTTATAAGGTAGATTACTTTGATGGATTTCTGTATAGTGGACCATCCCTGCATGCCTGGAATGGAGCCTACTTGGCCATGCTAAATGATATCTTTCATGTGTTCTTGGATTGAGTGTGCAAGTATTTTATTGAGTATTTTTGCATCAATGTTCAGAAGAGAAATTGGTCTGAAATTCTCTTACTTTGTTGCATCTTTGTGAGGTTTAGGTATCAAAGTGACTGTGGCCACATAGAATGAGTTTGGTAATGTTCCATCCATTTCTACTTTGTGGAGTAGCTTTAAGAGTATTGGTATTAGCTCTTCTTTGAAGGTCTGTTAGAATGCTGTGCTGAAACCATCTGGCCCTGGACATTTTCTGGTGGGAGGCTTTTAATGATTGCTTCTATTTCTGTAGGAGAAATAGGACTATTTAATTTGTTTATCTGATCTTGATTCATTTGGCAAGTAGAATCAATCAAGAAAATTGTCCATTTCCCTTAGATTTTTAATTTTTGTGGCATATAAGCCTTTGAAGTAGGACCTATTGATTCTTTGCATTTCTTCAATGTTGTTGTTATGTCTCCCTTTTCATTTCTGATTTTGTTAATTTGGATAGTGTCTCTCTGCCTTTTAGTTAGTTTGGCTAACAGTTTTCAATCTTTTTGATATTCTCAAAGAACTGGCTCCTGGTTTTGTTGATTGTTTGAATTGTTCTCTTTGTTTCTAAGTTATTGATTTCAGCCCTGAGTTTGATTATTTCCAGCTGTCTACTCTTGGGTGTTTTTGCTTCTTTTTTTCCTATGGCTTGCAGATGTGTCATTAAGTTGTCTATATGAGATGTTTTCAGTTTCTTTATTAAGGCACTTAGTGCTATGAATTTTCCTCTTGACACTGTTTTCAATGTGTCCCATAAATTTAAGTATGTTGTACTTTCATTATCATTGAATTTTAGGAAGTCCTTAATTTCTTTATTTCTTCCCTGACACAGTTGTTACTAAGTAGAGAACTGTTTAGTTTCCATGTTTGTGCAGGCTTTTTGTTATTTCTGTTGTTGTTCAAGTCCAGCTTTAGTCCATGATGATCTGATAGGACACAAGGTATTACTTCAATCTTCTTGTATCTGTTGAGGCTTGCTTTGTGACATACTATATGACCAATTTTGGAGGTTCTGTGAGGTGCTTCTGTGTTTGGGTGAAAAGTTCTGCAGGTATTTGTTACGTCCCTTTGATTCATGACATCAGTTAGTGTCATTATTTTTTGGTTTAGTTTCTGTTTCGTTGACCTATCCTTTGGTGAAAATGGGGTGTTGAAGTCTCCCACTATTAATGTGTGGAGATCGATGTGTGGTTTAAGCTTTGTTAATATTTCTTTTACAAATGTGGGTGCCCTTGTATTTGAGGCATAGATGATCAGAATTGTGGTATCATGGACTGGCAGGACGATCTGTGGTTAGATCTATCCCAGATCCACACTCTTGGCTCCCCCTGGGCTTGCAGACACTGAGGCTGTTTCTCTGTAGCCCACCAATCAGTCAAAGAGGGAGAGAGAAAGAGTGCAGGCGTGGCACAGCACGATAGGCTATGCTGGGCTTTGGATACTGTGCCCACAGGGTCACTGGCCCCTGGGGCTTTCTGTGGACTGGCGGGGGGGGGGGGGGGGGCGGGGTTCTGAGGTCAGACCCACCCATCCTCCTGAGTTCTCCCCAGGCCAGCAGATTCAGACTCTGGTGCTTTACTGCCCACAGTTCAGTCTCAGATACCAGGTCCGTGATATATATACAGCATGACTGCAGCTCGCAGGCGGGTATGGGCCCAGACTCTGGGGACTGGGTACTCATCCTCCATGGGCCAATTGGATAACCTGAGGCCAAACCTACCTGTGCACTGCATTGTGTGGATCCTTCTAACCTAGGTCTCTTCAGGACTTAAGGTCTGTAGCTCCCAGCTGGGTCCCTAGTCTCCGTTCTGCAGATCAGATACCATGTGTGTTTGGTGCAGCCATCTTTCTTTCTTTTTTTTTAAATTTTAATATTAATTTATTCAGATTACAACTCAATTGTTATCCTATTGCTTGTATCCTCCCATTCCTTCCTCCCTCCCTCTTTCACCCTATTCCCCTCCCCTAGGTCTATGACTGAGGGGGACCTCCTCCCCCACTATTTGGTCATAGGCTATCAAGTCTCATCTTGGTAGCCTGCTTATTTTTTGGTGCAGCCATCTTGAATCTCACATTTCTGTTTTTTTTTTTCATCTGTTAAAATTTTGTTCATATAGCACACAGAATTTCTGAAGAAGTCAAGGCTCCTCTTCATTCCCATCCTTTTTTCCAAACTCATCCCAAAGTATGATTGTTCCCCAGTTTGCTGACTTTTAAAACACGTTGTTAATCACTATGAAATGAAGAGAGTTTTTCCTATAGTTGAATAAGGTCTGCATTGAATCCTCTTGCACAGCCTGCCTCATGATTCTTTATCTCAGGGACTTCAACTGAAGCCTTAATCTATTAGGGCTTGAAGTAAGAGGTCTATTCAGTATGGAAGTCAGGTGAAGGACAGGGCAGAAGAAGGAAAAAACAGCACCTGGGAGACATGTTTGCAGCTTGACTCACACATTCCACAAGGTCTGTCCTCATTAACTCATTTCAACTACTTTAGAATCTTTGTATACATTTCTTTGAAATTCTTCGAAAAGAAATGCAAGAATCTTGGTTTTAAATGAATTTGCTGATGCAGTCCTCCTTGACTCTACTGCCTGCTCTTCTGTGTGCTGATGTACACCTTATCCTATATGACATGCCTTCATTCCTTGGGAGCTGTGTTTACCAAGTCTAAATAGCTGTCCTTCTCTGGATTCATGTAAGATTGTATTTGCATCTGATGGTTCACATTAATTCTTCTTAACTCCTGTTTTTCTCTATCATCCAGGGAACCTCTCGAGACTTATTTCTGATTCAGCACCTAGTATAGTTCTTTTCCTAAAGTGCTTTCTCAGCATTTTTCTGTTGCTTTGCTTTGGTTCTGTTCTTTGTTTGTTTGTTTTGTTTTGTTCTAAAGTCTTGCTATGTAGCCTGCCTAGCATGGAACTTTCTGTATATAGTCTATGTTTCTTTGAAATGTCCTGCCCTTACCTTCCAGGTAGTAGGACTATAGGCATGCACCACCAAGCCTGCTATATGAATAATTATTCTACAAAGCCCTTCTCTGTACTCACTTACTGCCAGGTGGTAGACATCATCAGATATTGTCTTGACTTGTACTGTAATGTTATTGTTCATTCGTTCTTCTCTATTCAGGAATCAAACTGTCTATATTGATATCAGTTCCTTTTCTGTCTTTGCCCTCCTTCCCATGGTATTACCGGCCTCTTCATCTTCAGGTTACTCTGTTCTGTATCAAAATTGAATGGGAGGATAATGAGTGAACAAAGCAAACTTTCTTATCTAAGGATTTAACAGGAGTCCTGTGCTGGATGGTTTAATTGTCATCTTGACACAACCTAGTGTCACCGGAAGTGTAGAATCTTTTTTTTTCCATTTTATTATTTTATTCATATTACATCTCGATTGTTAGCCCTTCCCCTGTTTCCTCCCATTCTTCCCTCCCTTCCACTTCCCCCCTTCTCCCCTCCCGTATGTCTGTGATTGAGGGAGACCTCCTCCCCCTATATATGCTCTTAGAATATCAAGTCTCTTCTTGGTAACTAGCTATCCTTCCTCTGAGTGCCGCCAGGCCTCCCCATCCAGGGGTCGTGGTCAGAAAAGGGGCACCAGAGTTCGTGTGAGAGTCAGATCTCACTCTCCACTCAACGGTGGAGAATATCATGATCGTCAGCTAGGTCTTGGTAAGGGTTCGAAGTTTAATGCCTATATTCTCCTTGGCTGGTGCCTTAGTTTGAGGAGGACCCCAGGACCCAGATCTGCCTGTCATAAAGTTCTTCTTGTAGGTTTCCAGGACCCTGTGGTTCCTACTATTTCCTTATTCTTCCATGTTACTCTTGCCTAAAGTCTCAATAGGATGTCCTCTCCTCTGACCCACTTTCTTGGTAAGTAAAGTTTTTCATGGTACGTATCCCTTGGAATAGTGTTTTGATATAAGTGAGTATATACCATTTGTCTCTGTTTGCTTCTGGGTGAACTCACTCATTATAGTAATTTCTAGATCAATCCATTTGTCCACAAATTTTGGGAATTCCCTGTTTTTAATAGCTGAGTAGTATTTCATAGTGTAAATGTACCACAGTTTCTTAGTCCATTCTTCTACTGAGGGACACTTAGGCTGTTTCCATGTTCTGGCTATTATGTATAAAGATCCTCCAGAGGAATCTCCATACCTGATCTCAAGCTGTACTACAGAGCAACAGTAATTAAAACAGCATGGTACTGGCAAAGCAATAGGCCAGTGGATCAATGGAATCGAATTGAAGACCCAGAGATGAATCCACACACATTTACTCACTTGATTTTTGACAAAGAAGCCAAATCTATTCAATGGAAAAATGATAGCATCTTCAACAAATGGTGCTGGTCTAACTGGATGTCTACATGTAGAAAAATGCAATTAGACCCTTATTTGTCACCATGCACAAAACTCAAGTCCAAGTGGATTAAAGACCTCAACTTAAAACCAGAGACATTAATTCAGTTAGAGGAAAAAGTGGGGAAGAGCCTGGAACACATAGGCACAGGAAACAACTTCCTGAACAGTACACCAACAGCCCAGGCCTTAATGTCAACAATTAATAAATGGGACCTCATGAGGCTGAGAAGTTTCTGTAAGGCAGGAGACACTGTCAGTAGAACTAAGCGACAGCCTACAGAATGGGAAAAGATCTTCACCAACCCTTCATCTGACAAAGGTTTAATATCCAAAATATATAAAGAACTCGAGAAATTAAACACCACAAAATCAAACAACCCAATTGCGAAATGGGGCTTGGAACTTAACAGAGAATTCTCAGCAGAGGAATATCAAATGGCCGAGAAACACTTAAAGAAATGTTCTTCCTCGTTAGTCATCAGAGAAATGCAAATCAAAATGACACTGAGATTCCATCTTACACCTATCAGAATGGCTAAGATCAAAAACTCAAATGACACCACGTGTTGGCGAGGATGTAGAGAGAGAGGAACACTCCTTCATTGCTGATGGGAATGCAAACTTGTACAACCACTTTGGAAAGCTATCTGGCGCTTTCTCAGAAAAATGGGAATAGGGCTTCTCAAGACCCAGCTATCCCACTCCTTGGAATATACCCAGAAAATGCCCTATCACACAACAGGGACATATGCTCAACCATGTTCATAGCTGCTTTATACATAATAGGAAGTGTAGAATCTTATTTGGAGAATTGCCTCAATCAGAGTTTGGCCATGTCTCTAAGAGGTTGCCTTGACTGATGATTGACATGAAAGAGCCCATCTCACTGTGAGCAACAGTGAGAGCTCTGAGGGAAGACAGGCCTGAGCTCTCCAAGAAAGCTAGCTGACCGTAAACCTTCAGGATTGAGTCAGAGACAGTAAGGTGTGTTCCTCTATGGTTTCTGTTTCAGCACCTGATTGAGTTCCTGCCCCCAACAACCCTCAATGTCTGGCAGAAACCTGTAAGCCCTCTTCTCTGCAGTTGATGTTTAGGTTAGAAACAGAAAGCAAATGAAAACAAATGTGAAATTTCCAAACTTGACATAGAGTTTCTAAGTGAGTCCATTCAGGAAAAACACACAAATGACTCCACCATGGGCTACATTAGCTTGGTTCTTAGGATTCTTCTCCTGAAGCAAGCTTTCGTGCACAGAGACTAAGAACTCCCAGTATCTAATTATGCCCAGTCTCTCAGCACCTCTCCCTGTGGGACCTCAGGCAATAGTTCCTGCCCACTTCTGTGTTTCTTTTATCATTTTGTTCCCCAGCCCTACTTTCAGGAGGTTGGTCCCACCTCCTGCCCTTCCTTGATGTGGTAACATTAATAATGTATAAAACCTACCCAGTTTCCCAAATATAGCAAAAAGTTCACAGTTCATTTCTCTATTGCTGAGTATTTGTCCCAGAAGCCCAGATCTGATAGGCATTTCCATCTCACTCTGAGCCTACCTAAGCCCTCCCTGTGGGTTTCCACAACAATCTGGGAATGAATTCTTCTTTTCAGAGTATCCTGGGACCTCATCTCCATCTCTACACTAGTTCAAGTTAGAAAACAAACCAATTTTCACATTTTGAATTTTTCTATAGATCTTTATTTCAAGTGAAGATGCTTCTAGAACATCTTCTGAGGAAGAGAAGATGTCTAAAGTAGCCTTCTATCCGGATACATCTGCATCTCCTGTGCCTTAAAGTTTTGTCAGGAGACCTCTGCCGCAGAGCACAGACCCAGATAAATGTGTCTAGCTTTCAAAATTTGTGGCTAAAAACATTTTCCCCTCTATTTTCTGTTTCATATGCAATTGCTAGTATCATCTGGAAACCGTTTTGTGCCCTGTAAATTCCTCTGTATCTACCTATCAGCCACTCTCCTAAGCAACGAAGCATTATTTTTGTTCCTACTATTTGTTGTTGAACTGAGCTGCATCTGCAAAACCTTCAGTGTGGTGGCCTGGGCCTCCAAGTCTGGTTCCTTTCACTCCAGCTGAGCCTGCCTTCTTTACCACTGAAGCTCTTCTTCAGGAAAAGGTCTGTGAGCAGCCTAGAACAGCAATGCTTTTTATTTCCTGGGTGTGTGTGCTAAGCCCGAGGCAGTATTTTCTCATCGATGCGCACACAGGGAAGCAGATTAATCAAAAAGATCTTAAACAGGCACTGTTTGTTTTGCATGAACAAACAGCAATTGCTCTTTGTTTAAATTTAATAGTTAAAAATGAACAGTTCTGGTGATAATTACCACATATTTATATTGGCATTTTACTTTTTAACTTCTAAAAGAACAGCAGTGTAACTCAACAGAATCATAGTCGCCAAGTCAAAGGTTAAATACCATTGCCTTTTAAAATTAGAGGACACTGTAAAACCGTACATGTATTGTGGTGGTTTCCATGAGAAATGCCTGTCACCTCCCCCCCCCCACTCCTCCACCCCCACGCCATGGGCTCCTGTATTTGAACACTGGGTCCCCAGTTGGTGGTTCTGTTTGGGGGAAGTTATAAAACCTTTAGGAGCTGGAGCCTTGCTTAAGGAAATACTTCAGTGCCTGTGAGAGGGGTGGTAGAGAGTACATAGCCTTGCTCCACTTTTGTTGTGTTTCTCTGATTGCTTTGTGGGAATAAAAACATGATCATCCAACTTCCTGATTCCTCTGCTAGGCTATGCTTGTCCCTCTGACCCTTAAGCTAAATTAATCCTTTCTCCCTTAAGCTGCTTTTATCCAGGCATTTTATCACAGCAGCAGAAAAGCAACTACAACACATACTAAGAAGATCCCATGAATTGCAGTCATTCAAGAATATAACTTTGGTGGGCAGTGGTGGTAAAGAAACAAATGAGAATAGGACAAAGAAAGTATGTATGTGTTTATTGAGGAAGCAACATTATTCTCTCTCTCCTCTTCTCTCTCTCTCTCTCTCTCTCTCTCTCTCTCTCTCTCTCTCTCTCTCTCTGTCCCACCCCCCTCTTTCCCCCATCTCTCTCTGATTCTCCATCTCTCTCTCTTTGTGTGTGTGTGTGTGTGTTGTATGTGTGTGGGCTCATGTTTATGTGTACATGCTGGTACACATGTTTGCACACACATATGAAGGCCAGGGGCTGACATTAGTAGTTGTTTTCTCATTCAGTCCCCAATTCAGGTAGGCTGACTAGCCAAGGAGTTGGAGGGATCTGTCTGTCTTTACTGCCCCGTGATGGGATTACAAATGCACTCCTGTTCCTGGTTTTTTACATGGTCCCTTGGCATTCGCATTAAGGTCCTCATGTGTGTAGGGCAAGTCCTTTATCAACAGGGTCATCCCATCAGCCCTCATCATTCATTGCTGCTCTCATGTTTGTACATGCTGGTGTTGGTCACTAAATCAACAAAGCATGTTGTCATAGAAGACACTGACTGCAGCACAGGCCAAAATCCACAAGCTTCAGACTTCCACACTAATCCTGTTGCAGCACAAACTATACAGTGTAAGTGAGAAATGTCAACCGTGGCATTTGATAAAAATAACAACACTAATCTCATGCTTTATTAAATGAATGTGTTGCTGATTTGGAATGCTGCTTAATTGTACTCCTGTTTCTAACTACCACACAAACCAGTCTCCCTTCTTCGTTGTGACAATCTATTTTTACTTCTCTTTAAAATGTGTCTTCTGAGCGCATGGCATGCAGGTATTTTAATTAAAAACTCATCTCTGTGGAAGCTTCCAACCTGCTTCCAGTAAATAATTCCAAATAGAAATGTTTGAAAAGAGACCAAGTTATGAATTAAAACCAATTACCCATTTGGAATTTGAAATTGAGTTAAATGCAGCATGTTTTTAAAAAATGTGTCTACAGTCATTTTTAACTTTAGAAATTTAAGATAATTCAAGTTAAAGAATCAGAAGACTTTTAAGGGTTATTAAATTTTCTTCACTGTGGTAAGTCAGAAATTCAGTATCTGCAGCCACAAAACGGATAGCAGGGATGGAGCTAACATACAATTCCCCTTTAATAATTAAAAAATAAGATGCCAGGCAACAGATATTAGATGGGAAAGTTTATTATATGAGCATGCGGAGAGAAGGAAGAGGGGGGAGGGAGAAGGGCCACAGAGAGAAACAGAGAAAGAGAGGCAGAGAAAGGAAAAAGGAGAGAAGAGGTAAGAAAAGGTAAGAGGTGAGAGGGGAGAGAGTGATGAGAGACAGATGAGCGAGGTGGACCTGTGCTTTAATATACTGAGTAGGGCCACACCTACTGGCAGGTACACTATGATATCATAGATAGGCAGGCTGGGGCAGAATTCTAACACCCCTGATTTTGAGATTAATATTATTTTCTAACCTCAGTGTTGTAGTGGTAAATAACATTGATTCCAGGTGTTAGGTTTCATTATATTTTAATAATTCAATTTTCTAAATGAAATTAAGATATCAATATTTCAACCAGCCAAACCATTGACTTTGTGTGAATATGTTTTTGCGTTTAGAATATTTTGCATGCTCACTATTCAAGATATTCTTTCCAAAAGCCCAACTTCAATTTCTACAATGACTCAAGGTTGAGGACAGGAATAACACAAAAGCTTTCAATATTTGCATGTTTATGCTAAATGAGAATTCAAAATACTAGTTGCAGTAAGATTTTAATATTGCAGTAAGATTTTAATATCAAAATGTGACTTGAAATATAGAAATATACATTGATTGGAATATACGTTTGTTCTTAGATAAGCCAAAACCTTAATCTATTATCCCTAAAATCATTTTTGTTGTTGCTGTCATATAAGATTACATTGCTAATTCCATTGTATTAAAAAGAAGTGCTTTTCAACACTTGCTGAACAATTCTTTAATCTTTATGAGAATTTGGAATCAATCAGTGACTCTCACAATTAAAAATAGAAGCAGCCTTCGTACATCACTATATCACATAAGCTTTTTCCAGCTCCAAGCAACAGAAATCCTGAATTTATTTGACTATACAAATGAAGCTATTAACTGATACAAAAGGAAGTTTTGTTTCTTAAATTTAACTCTCATTCATGTCCTCAAAAAGTTCATCTCAACAATGTCCTCAAGAAATTTGCTTCTTTTAACTTCCTCACACTGGTGTACAAAGTGCTGGCTTATCCTTCATGAATTAACACTAATACTGTCTTGATTTCACAATGACGAACCTATCATGGTCATAACACAACTCCTAGGAATACAGTTCTCCTCAGTTTCCATAGTCAACAGCAGCTAAAAAATACTAACATGAAAAATTTCAGAAACAATTCATAAATTTTAAGGTGTGCACCATTCTGAGTTGTATGATAAAATTTCACACTATCCAACTCAGGACCAGAATTACCTCCTTTATCCTGTATGTATGTATGTATGTATGTATATGTATGTATATCACCTAACCCATTACTTTAAATATCTTCATTATCAGGTCAACTGCCAGGGGCAGCAGTTGTTAAGTTCAAGTAACTGTCATGTTCAAGTACTGCTACACACAGTTGACCCACTGATACAGGGCAATCACATCACTTCACCTCATCACATAGGCACAGGCATAAGAAGATGGTTAGAGGAAGCACAAGGAGAGTGCTGTAGAGGTACGGGCTAGGGAGGAAAGAGAAAGTACACATATGTGCACATATATAATTTTATCCTAGATACTGATACATTAAAAAAAAACCATTGTGTTCACATATTTAGGGATGTGTGTGCATATATGTAGATGACATCTTCTGTTACAAAGATCCATAGGGGTCTTGGAAGTATTCCTCACATTGACATCCAATGGTAAATATTACTATGTCCAATCACTCTCTAAGAACAGAGGTCTTTCCCCCAAAAGTCTCTAATCTACTTCTCACACCTTACTGGCCATAATTGGGCCTCACATACACTGGCAAGAAGGGCATCATGTTTTATTCTGTTACACCTGCCTTTAAATCAGGGTAAGCTCTCCAAAAATGTATTAGAGTTAATGTGCCTTCTACCTGTCTAGTACTGCTTTTTCCCCCCTGTATAGAGTTCCCCTCTTTCTCTATGCCCTTCCCCTCCTTTCTCTAAATGATAGTTACTGGAGCCTCAATCCTATGTCTTCTTTCCTGTTCTTTCTCAATTCCTCTTTCTTGGCTTACGTTATCCATTGCTGTGGCTATCCTTTTAATAAATAAAAGAATACATACCTCTGGTAAAAATAAGAAAGTCTAAGACATATAGCCTTTCTTCTAAGCACCACATTCACAAATCGCATTTTGTTCCACACAAACATTCAAGCAGTCTGTTTCTTTCCTTTTTCTTCCCTCTGCTACAATGGTTCTTCCTCTTCTACATGCATCAAAGTCACTCAGAGGACTTGTTCAAACAGCAGGTGCTTGTTGCTAAGCACCACTCTCAGAGTGTCTGCTTCAGCCAGTATGGGTCAGAGCCAACATGTCTCCATTTCTAACGTGTGTCTGTATGACGCTCACTGCTGCTGATCGGGGGCAATGGGAACAACTATCCTACAGTGTTTCCCTCAAACGAGTGACCAAGGCTGAGTCACTACCACAAAGAAAGTGCTGCCAGTGAGGAATGGGAAGAAAGGGGGAAAGAAAAGGGCAGTGCGTAGGGGGAGTTCCAGCCACCTCTGGGGCACTGGTCTGAAAGAGTGCCCGGAAAGGATAAGGCAGGTGAGAGTTGCTTGGCTGCATTCTAGGACTATGAAAGAAGAGGAGAATGGCTCTCTGTGGACAGCAAAGAAGCTCCACCTCTTTCCAACCTTCTACTGCCACTTACTCAAAAGCTCTATTTTCTATCTTAGGCTTTCTTCAATCATGACAGAGGTCTTTTTTACTCTTGCTTCTTCGCTTTTTTTTTTTTTTTTTCCTTAGCACATAGCTGGTTCATTTTCATTCTCCAGTGTCAATTTAAAAGTCACCTCCATGGAGAAGTCACTACAGAAACTCTTTGTCTTGAGCACACAGCAGCTTGCTTCGCAGCTTTTTGTTTATTTCCTGTTTTGTCACTCATCACGATGAACACACTTTTAAAATTTGATAGCTTGTCACCTTCACTGTGAGCCAGCACCATCAGGGCAGGAACCAGACTTCTTTGTCATGAGTACATTACTCATCTAGGAGACAATTATTCCAGGGAACTGGAAGCTTATTTCCCTTTCTTTATTTATTACTAGTGAAATCCCAGTTTCACTGGGCATTGAGAGCTTGTTCATCTGAGGAATGATGGGACTATGTTCCATAGGCAAGCATGGAAGGAGAAATCTGGAGAGAGTTTTTCCTCACTGATAATCAAGAGAAGATGAAAAGAAACTCCAGCCCTGCATTCTTCTTGGGATTTCCTTGGAGCTGTCTGGAGTTGCCACTGTCATTACTATGCAGCAAAGGTCAAGAGAAGGCCAGGACACCCTTGCTGAGAACTGAAATAACAGACTTGATATTCCCAATTGACAACAGCCTACCTACCAATTGTTAAGGAGATGACAGAAACACACTGGGCAGTTATGAGGCAGGTACACACAGAGGACAGTTTGATACCCTGGGTTGCTTGTTTGGTCTGAGAGTATGCAAACCCCAGGAATGGCAGCCTACTTGCTTCAACTACACATACTACCTACACACACCTCTTCCAAACAATGCACCTAGCAACATCTGAAACCCTGATCACCCACCCGACTAGCATTAGGACTCATTTAATTCCATCTTTGGACAATAGTATGAATTTTTCTAGACTCTGTTAATGACCAAATTTAAATGGTTGCTTTGAAAATATATTCTCAATGTATCTGTTAATAAAGGGCCTATCTGGCCTGAACTAGTTTGGGGTCTATTCAGAAAGGCAAAACGGAGCCTTCTGTAACCTTATAAAGAATACCCTATCTCTTTCACATGAACTCCAGTGCCCCATATTTGACCATGTCCCCTGGATGGGGAGACCTGGTGGCACTCAGAGGAAGGATAGCTGGCTACCAAGAATAGACTTGATACCCTATGAGCATATACAGAGGGAGGAGGTCCCCCTCAGTCACAGTCATAGGGGAGGGGAGTAAGGGGAAATAGGAGGGAGGGAGGAATGGGAGGATACAAGGGATGAGATAACAATTGAGATGTAATATAAATAAATTAATAAAATATATTTTAAAAAAGAATACCCCATCTACCTGTGCATGTAATTAAAATTAGATGTTTTATGAGAAACAGGAAGCACAGTAGGGTGATGATTATATAGTTATCCAAAAATAAAATTAGAGAACTACCCAAACAATAACTGGCTCTTTCTTCTCTTAGATCCCACAAAAAGAGACACCACCCCCTCCACTGTAGCCTGGAGCCCTTGAGTATCTTTACTAGCATGTCCTGTTATCAATAATGATTGTGTATCTTCTCTTTACTTTAATCTGTACTATTGCTTTACTCCAAATAACAGTATCTTACTTCTTTTGCAAACCTTCCTAAGCCCTACTTTCAGTTCTTCAGACAAGAGGTCAAAGAACCTGGAAACACACGGCCCAGCCCCTGACTAACGGTAGCAGTTAGGCCACTTTTTGTTAAGTGTAGCGAAGAATCAATAGCCCTGTGACTTAGCAGGCTGCTTGATATATGCAAGCCACAGCTGTTCAATCAGTATTTGTTGTGTTGTAAAATAAAAAAAAAAAAAAAAAAAACACTAAGGCAAAAAGAGGCGGGCTGTGGCATATATCTAGGTAATTTAATCAGCAGCAACAACAAAACAAACAAACAACAAAGCACCATCATTTTTTTTCCTTAGACTTATATTTGGGAGATGGGAAAAAGAGAAAGAGAAGCAAGTAGAAGAAGGGCACATTGCAGAGACTCTTTATTAGCCATATTGCACAAGCACAAATATTTCATTCATTTAGTTAAAACTGTAATAAGGATAGCACTTTACAGTGTGTTACTTTTTTCTTTCTTTCTTTTTTCTTTCTTTCTTTTTGTTTTGTATGGTTCTGGTTTGGTTTGGTTTTTTTGTTTTTTGTTTTTGTTTTTGTTTTTTTTTTTGAGACAGGGTTTCAGAGTATTACTTTCTCCAAAACCATGATAATGTTTTACAGTACAAGAGTTGCATTTCAGTTTAGGTCAAGTCTCTAATCTTGTCTTAACTTAAGCCTGGTCATCTTTAAAATCAGAAACATTCACAGCTTTGCGGGTAGTGTGATAAAAATAAGAAGATAACACCTGTAAAACGGTCAGCACAAATATGCACAGGAGTATTAAGCACTCAGGTAAACAGTCTTGTAATTGTTATAAGGGAGAAATCGATAAGAAAGACATAGGAAAATACTTGGGTCTTTCTATAACTGAGATACCCAAGGATATTTGAATACAGCAAACAGCATTTGAAATGTGAAGGGCTGAGAGGCATTTCTCAGTATGTCAGGAGAAGACACTGGATCTAAACCATGAAGGGAAGCCAGGGTTCAGCACGTAGAAAAGCAGCCTAGAGAAGGGTGTGTGAAGTCTTCAGGACAAGAAAAAGAGAATTGCATTACTAGCAATAAACTATGGATAAGGAGAAGGATGGCTTTAGCCAGTTGCATCTACTGCAGCAAAGTACCACCGTCCAGGTAACTTATTGATAGATACTTATCTCTCTTGGTTCTGGAGGCTAGACAGTCTAAAATCAAAGTTCTGACAATTCTAGAGCTTGAAGACTCTTCAATCTTGCCTCCAAGAAGAGACCTTGAGCATTGCTCCCTTTATATGGACTTCCTTAAGGAGCACAAGAGAGAAAAAGGCACACCTGTTTTATAACTCCACTTGCCCCCTCTACAAGGGGACTTCACGATTTAATCCTTTTCTAAAGGCCTCACCACTCAATACTACCACATGCAAAATTCCATTCCATTCTGTGAATTTGATAGAAGTGGGATAAACACATTGCGATCATAGCAACAGGAAAGCACATGACATATTGGAGTAATGTCTGACAAAAAAATCTAGAAGCATAGATTAACAGAGTAGGGTCTTGGAGATGGATTCAGGAAAACGGACTTGCCATACCATGGAGAAGGCTCATTAGCTTACACAAAAAGTTAGAGCATTGATACAAGCAAGAAGATTCAATGAAAGGGTTTTGTTTGGAAGCAGAGCAAGATAGTGACACAATGAAAGCATAGTGGGCATCGTTATCTGTCTCCCCAAGCACTGTTCCTTTGATTGGCATCACTTTCATGGTAATGTGCACCATGTGTAAGCACCAATTGTAGCAAAGATCTGAAAAAGAAGCCTGCCATGTGCTTCAGGATGAGAAGGAATTTTTTAAAAAAGAAAGATATACAAGGAGAAAATTCTTTTTACTACTTCGTTCTCTATCTCATTCCTCTTGCTGAACTAACTCTGGGAATCCCATTGTATAAGATGGGGACTTAAGAGCTTCAGCAGCCATCTTGGCTCTGTGAAGAAAGCCCGCACTAACACACTCAGAATAGCTAAGCAGAATACCAAAACAAAAAAAAAAAAAAAAAAAAAAAAAAAAAAAAAAATGCAGGATATCCGATGATGTAATTGAACTATTCAATCAATTTTAGGTCTTCTTACTCCAAGCTAGTTAATTAAATGAACAGTAGATATTATAATTTGGACTGGTGGTTGGTTTTCCTAGGACTTGTAATCACAGCATTCTAACTAATGCTAGCTTGGTGTTTTAGGCAAATTTGTCAGGGATCAATGGCAATGGATTGATGAAACTAAAGGCAGGAGATAAACAACTATTGATCAGTTGTTGTGCACTTCTTATCGTCTGTATGCAGGAAATTACCTACCTAGCGCTCACACAATTCTATGAGTATTGCTGTTTTTCTACTTTCTCCAAAAAATAGAACATAATCATAAGTGTCAAATTTTTCCTGAAGACATGGAGGCTAGTAGGTAGCAAAATGCTTAACTATACAGTCTGGCTCTTCAATGTGTGTTCCTGACCATTAGTATACACTTAGTTTACACATAAGCACTATAATATTTCTATAAGGAAGACCCCATAAGTGCCATGTTACAGGAAAGCAAACTTAAGAAGCAAAGCTTAGTAACTTAAGGCCATGTGAATACCAAGCGATGGACCAAGAATGCAAGGCCAATTATACCTGACCCCAATGGTAGATGCCTAGTAAGTTTTAAAAGCAGGAGTTGATAGGAGCTTAGAACAAGACCATCATGGTGATGTCAAGCTCCCAATGAAAAGTTTATTTCAGACACTAGGTAACAAGGGGATTCTCACACATGTAGAGCGAAAGTTATGTGAGGTAGATTATGAAGAATTACTAAGACTTCTAGCTAGCTTTTATGTCAGGATAAAGGGTGAAAGATAATTCTATCTTTTCAAAGCTAAGTTAAAACAAAACAATATTATTTAAAAGAAGGAAAAAAAAGTGGTTGGAAGATGCCTGTGATTCTAGCAATCTGGAGGCTGAGCTACATATGACCTTGCCTCAAGATAGAGATAGATAGATAGATAGATAGATAGATAGATAGATAGATAGATAGATAGATAGAAGATGTAAAATCTAGAAAGTGAATATTTTAAATCTGTCTTTAAAATACCTCAAAGTCATTGTCAGCTTAGCCAATGAGTCAGCACTGACAACACCCCCAAAGCATGTATTGTGAAGCTTCTTATAAAAGTTTAGTTTCTGTCTTTCTTCCTTTCTTTTTTATAAAACCGAGTTTCTTTGTGGATCTAAAAACATGGCCTGAGAAAAAGGAAAAGAAGCTCCTTCTACTTAATCATTTTTCAATTTAAGGCCCTTGAGGTGATTCCTAAGTAAAACTGCCTGACAAGCCACCATGTCCCCCAAATAGGATAAGAATTGCCTGCCCTTCCCTCTGAGCCTCTCCAGTGCTCTCACATGCAGTGCTCCCCCATATAGGATATGAAGAGCCATTTGTCTAAGAGCTTGACATATTGAACTACTTTGAGATGAGTTCTATGATGTATATGCTGAGTCTAGATGGCTAGTTCTTATTCTTCCTTCCAAGAGCCCTGAGCTCCAGTCCTCAATCACTTCCTTCTTTCCTCTTTTAGCATGTGGAAGAAGGCAGAAGATTTTTCTTCATTTCTGTACTCACTGTAGAAGGTGAACTATAGTTCAAAGCCTTGGTTTGGGGTTTATACTTCTTTTTCCATTCCCACCCAGTGCTCCAAATGCAGTCTCAGGAAAAGAACTTAATTCAGTCTGTTAGTTTCCATTAAGAATGACTAGGTGTCAGACTAAAAGCTTAAGGTCTGTGAAAAGAGTTACTACACAGATGGAAAGATGCATAGGCAGCCTGTGAGCATCTTATTAAGAAGCACAGGTGTGAACTCAGGACTTGAGATGGAGTTGGGAGTCTGAGCTTCTTCTAATAACTCTAAGGTAATGTTCATGCTGGCTGTCCCAGGATGCCCTTTGGATCATGAATTGAGGAAGATGGGAATATAAGTAATTAAGACAACCTACAGTGATATATGCTAAAATAAAAAACATGTTACAAAACATATAACACCCGCACTCTGGTAATTAGAGGCAGGAGCATAAAGAGTTGAAAGCCAGATTGGGATGTACAATAATAATTTGTTTTGATAACAACACAAAAGGATGAGGAACTTAATGGAAGAGAGGACTCACAAATCACTGTCATTTGCCAGTTCCTAGACACCTCCTCAAGTTTCTCTGGACTCATTTCAGAATGATGGTCTTGTTCTAAGCTCCTACCAACTCCTGCTTTTAAAACGTACTAGGTGCTTGCAGTAGCTAATGTGGACAAAACCACCTGTCTGCCCTGCTATTTCCATACTTTGGCTCAGGCTTTCTTTGTTTCATTTAAGCCTTCACATAATTCCTTTTCATGGCTTCTAAGAACTCATACTTGATTTTTTAGTCACCCCTCAGTTCATGTCTCCAGACACACAATACTGAACTTTATGCTCTCATCTCATGAAAACTGGAAGTACGTAAACTTTGAACATACACAACTGTATGCCAATTCTTTGTATATTGTAATCACAGCTAACTCAATGGGAAAACTAATATAAGCCAAGCACTGTAGTCTCATTAAAACCCCTGATATAGATATGACCGTCACCACCTCTATAGACTAACAGAGAGACACAACTTAGAATCCGACTGCCATGCAATGTGGCAACCAGGATCTTAAAGTAGTGTCCCATATTTGACCATGTCCCTGTGATGGGGAGACCTGGTGGCACTCAGAGGAAGGATAGCAGGCTACCAAGAAGAGACTTGATACCCTATGATCATATAGGGGGGAAGAGGTCCCCTTCAGTCACAGTCATAGGGGAGAGGAATAGGGTGAAAACAGGAGGGAGGGAGGAATGAGAGGATACCAAGGGATGGGATAACAATTGAGATGTAATATGAATAAATTAACTTTAAAAAAGTACACTTCGGCCTTCCAAGAACTGTGCCTATTAAGGTGAGTATGATGAAGTGTGTGTGTGTGTGTGTGTGTGTGTGTGTGTGTGTGTGTGTGTGTGTGTTGGCCACTCCTGCTACATGGGAAAGCTCCTCAGAATGTGAAAAGAGTAAGGCATTTCATCCTCTGCCTGTGAGAGGAAGGATACCAGGAGGGACCTTGGGCTCAGCAATCACACTTTCCAACCTTCTTGCTGGGCTATGCCTGCAACTTATTTCCCCCAAGGGTCTCTTAAGCTCTTAATTTCAGCTCAGCCTTATTTTGATGAGAGATTCTTGTCTATTTGATGCCTTCGACTCTGAGCAGGTCTCTCAGTCAAGTGTCTCGAAATGCAAATACAAATTTTGGTTTTATAAAATCATCTGGGTTTAGCAGTAAATCTGATCTCAGTAGAGAATTGTATCATATCGGGTTCCTTTTATGCTGTCACTATAATTGAATTGCCTTTTCACCAAAAGGATTATTTTGAAGTCATAAAAAACTTCTTAAAAAAATAAATGACAATGAAAGCCCAAAGGACATTCCATATGAAACCAAATTATTACGGCATTAAAGGATCTAAGTTAAATCCATGAAGGCAAGAAAATTCAAAGCAAGGTTTTAGGAGTAAAAGTCCTCCCATCTCATGTCTCACTGTGTGAGCAGGATGCCTCCTTAAATATATACGGAGTGGAGGCAATTAAATTATTTAGCTGAGAACAACTCCCACGGGGCCTTAGATCAGCAAAGTAACTCAAACTGTTGTTAATAAGAGCGAGGTCATAAGAGAATGATGGATGCCTTTCATCAATCTTGGTCTCAAATTTTTTCTTTATGCTTGGCATTTTCTTCAGCACAGTTCCGGGGAGCTATCTTTTGCTCATCAAAATAATACTACAAAAATGAAAGTTCATTTCAAGTGCTGTTACCATCACTCTGTGTCACCTGTCTACCTCCTAACCACATTACCACTGCCTCACAGATGCTGTCCCTGCATCTTCACTTTCCACTTGCCCATTCTCGCACAAACAATCTTTTTCATGCTTTCCATTTGGCCCTATGAACCCTTACACACAAGCTCATTTCTTACATGTACAGCTTCATGCCTTTTGATTACGATGCATAGCTGCTTTTGGCACGTGTGTGCAAGCAAGCAATCGGGGACAGTTGGTAAGCAGTGGCTATTTCTTGTCTGGTCACATAACTGTATAGGCCTTGAATGCATTTGTAATGGGCTTCACATTAACCCTGAAAAACAATACTTTCTGTATCTTTCTATAGCAAGGTCAAGACATCCAACAACCGCTTTCATTAATAAGGGACAGCCCCTCTCTGAGAGCTATAATTACTTATTTAGCCCTCCAGATTCTCTTTCTAAGGCAACAAGAGGGTGTCCTCACCTCATGTAGCTCTGATGAGTTGATACAGGTGTTTACTCAGGCTTGAAGACACTTGCATTTTTTTCCTATTCTGTTTAGGAATATCTGTGGTTCAATCATGGAGGCAGCTTTGCGATTCAGGGCATAAGGACCCCTTTTTCCTCTATTTCCTGTAGAATTTAAATGTCCTGATGTTTGACAATGCTGCTTGTATAGTTTCAATTCAGTGTATTAACTTATCCTGTCTAGGCCATTATCCATGCTGCAGAAATATCTTGGAGGGAAGTAAGCCCATTAGATTCTGTCTTTTAATATTATGTCTAACCACCCTAATAGAAATATCCTGATCGATCTTTGTTATGCACAGCTGTTAGATCTACACACTTTGCTCCACTATTTTAGCTTGTTCTAAGGAAGTAATGTTCTGAAGTTCTGCTTTTAGTCACAAGATGGCAGTATAAGTTTCCATATCTAATAACAAGCAGAGAAATCCAATAGCATCTTCAAATTTATAGTTTAAATTACATAAATTGTAGTTGAATATTAAAGTGAATATAATAGCAAAGAACTATACAATGATCTAATTTTCTTTAAGACATTTTAACTCCCTTTTAAAAAGTAATAAGTGAAAATCAGAATGAACTTGGGAAATGGTGTTTTTATTATTCCTCCTTTGTTTTTAATATGTATTAAATCAGAAAAACCTTTTCTCCTTTAGAGTAACATGACATGGTATTTCCACTTGTGCAGACATGCCAGGCTTCTTTTTGGGTTCTATTTTCTTGATTTAGAGTTTTGAATAATTAATAATTAGTAATAATAAAAATAATCCTAGAGAACTAATAGTTCTTTGTTACTAATATAGAAAAAGTCTGAATTTTTGGACTGGGAAAAAAAACCATAGCCGTGAGCTCAAGCTCAAGAACATGGATTTATAAAGAGCAGGCATTTTTCAAAAGTAGATCGGAATGACAGAAATGATAAAGGAAAGAAGAGAAAAGCAAAGGGAATCCATAATTACTGAAATTCTTCTATGTCCAGACATGGAGATAGGCATTTCAAGTAGCTTTATGAAATAAAAACAGGAATCGTTAATACTTATTGAGT
Source organism: Acomys russatus (assembly GCF_903995435.1). Classification (NCBI taxonomy): domain Eukaryota; kingdom Metazoa; phylum Chordata; class Mammalia; order Rodentia; family Muridae; genus Acomys; species Acomys russatus. The sequence continues at coordinate 29,175,679 of NC_067154.1, read as the reverse complement.
CTCTGTCTGTGTTAGACATGATGCTAGAGTCTTCTCAGAGAGGACCACACCTAATTCTCAAAGCAAGTGCTGTGTGAGCTGTCTGCTATAATTACTCAGGTATTGCCTGGAAGAAACGGACACGACACAATGCCATTCATCATTATTCATGCCTTCAAAAAGTGATTGGCAGATGGGACGGAGAGATGTCTTAGTGGTTAAGAGCACTGTCTGTTCTTCCAAAGGTCCTGAGTTCGAGTCCCAAAAACTACAGGATGGCCTGCAACCGTCTACAGTAGGATCAGATGTTCTCTTCTGGCATGCACATGTACATGCAGATAGAGCACTCATATATATAAAACAAATAAAATAAATCTTTTCAAAAAGTGATTATGGTATATGGACCCAGAAACTGCTAAGACCAGAGCCCAAGATTCCTTCACATAATTATAGAACTATAAAGAATCAATTTCTCAGATGAGCCTAACAGGCAATTACATCGTAAAAAAGAAAAAAAATTATCACTATAAAATGAGTAAGCAAATTGACATGCCACTAAAAATAGCATTAGTCTTTTGCTCTTTGTGTTTTCCATAAGGTTTATTTAAAGCTTATTTTTTTAAATCTAAGATTCAACTCAGCCAAAATATGATGTATGCTTTAATTATACAACAGTGCAGCGGCCATTTCTTAAACACCTCATCTGAACCAGGGTTTTAAACAAATGCTTTGTGGTAAAGACAGGGAAGGTCTGGAGTGACTTCCAGTTCAAATGACAAGTGGAGCAGAGGAAGCAAGCAAGCTCTCCGTCCCTTCATCAAGGAAGCATCCAGTCCCCAGCAGACATTTTAAATTATGTTGATGGTATATAGCCAAATTTAACATTAGAAAACTCTCCAGGTTACACAGATAAGGAAGTCTCTGAGTAAAAAGGGATTATGCTGCAGTGCCCAGGAGGACCATGTCATAATCAGGTCTTTAACAGCTGTAGAGATAAGACTCAAGGTGCAGAGTCTGCCTAGTGAGGGCTTGATTTGCGGCTTCCAAGTGAGAATTCAAGGTTTCTCTGCCAAGAGGCCAATGACTCTAAGTAGAACAGAGATGGTCCACTGCCTAGAGGTGTGGGCAGAAGAGTCTGTATAAAAGGCTCAGGTGAAAAGACTTGAGATTTTTTTCACTTCTCTTATGACACAGAACTCAAATGGGGCTGTGACTCGGTGGATACCACAGCTGCTGCACAAGTACGAGAGTCTGATTTCAGATCCTCAGAAACCACATAAGTGCTAGGTGGGTGTGGTGGTCCACCTGTAACTCCAGCATTAGAAGCAAAGGTAGAGCCTCTCTGGAGCAAGCTGGCTAGGTAGCCTAGCCATACTGCTGAACTTATAATCCTTACTATACACTAAGACAATAACCAAACAACCAAACAACTAAAAAAAAAAAAAAAAAAAAAAAAAAAAAAAAAAAAAAAAAAAAAAAAAAAAAAGGACACATGATAGTTGGTCTAGAGGCCCCTTAAAGACTTCAAAATACCCCTAGAGGAGGCCTCTGGGGGTCAGGTTATAGATGATTTGTTCAGAAGCAAAAATTATTGAGAATAAATACGAAATAAGAGAGCAAACAAAAAGAAGACCTGACTATGGTAACAGAGCATGCTGTAGAGAGAGACTTGGTATAAACAAGTTTAAGATGCTCAGGGAACTAGGGTATCTTTTAAATTAGTACAATATTAAAGCTGAGGGAGGTCAGGACACTTACAAACCATAGAAAATAAACAATAGGGTCAGTAGGAAAATAAAATTTTAAACAGATTTGCCAAATAACTGTTTGGTACAGAAAAAAAAAAAGATAGAATATTAACCCTTGGAAATAACTCAGGAACCAAGACAGAGAAATAAGAAAACATGAAATAGAGATAGAAAAGGAGATGGCTATGTCTTCAAATTTTAGATTTGTCTTCAAAATGATCCAGAGCTTTCTAGAAATGTATAAAGACAACAGGCCTCGAGCTAAAGAAGAGCTCATCATTACTGAGCAGGATCTAAAAATAAAGCCACCCTAAGACACATCATGACAGTGCCGAGTGACGTAATCAAGCTTGAGAATCATGAGAAAATCTTGCAAATGCCAAAAAGACAGGGTAATTTCCAATGTGGGTGAGCAGCCGGAACCAACACTCTTCATTACCAAGAGACGTGCTTCTAAATTCAAAAAGTGCCAAGAGGTGATATGTATTCTGAGTTTCTTGGAACAGTAGTGGCTACCTTACTTTCACATCAAGACGCTTTCACACCTGCTCATAAGAGCTTAAAAAGCATTAGTTGGCCAGGGTTTCCCTCTTGTTAAACTTACTTTCTTTTGAATTGAGAAGTTGCCTGACATGGAAGTGAAAAACTGATGAACATAGAAAAACCTACTTCTATTCAGGAGCGTCTGTGACAGGGCAGCCAGTAGGGTGCGTTTCTCACTGAAAAGGTGGGGGGAAATAACCAGACTTGCACAATAATCTTTGTTTCAATGAGGGGCCCGCTGGTGTAGTGGTGCAGGTCTGTAATCCCATCCAGGAAGTGAAGACAGGTGGATCAGACAGCCATAGCAAATTGAGACCAGCCTGGACAACATGAGACCCACTCTCAAAACCAAATCAACAAGAAGAAATAGGGTGGGGAGAAGTCTGCACAATTTCAGACAGCATTGTCAACAAAAGCTTTCCTCTATCATTTTATGTACAGCTCTAAACCCACAACATTGATTTTTCTCCTGCTCCACACCTGTCCTTTGGGCAGAACATGTTAGAGAAGTGACACTTTTCTGCTTGGGGTGTAGGAGAGGCCATGCTTCCTTGTGTAAGTCTATGAGGCAGACCACAGGGAGTTGAGTGCCTCTGGTCTCTCTATTCATAGGCCTCCCACAAATCTACCCATACTTACCATTTTGACAAGTAAAACTGCCCCATATTTTTGGAAGAGCAATTCCACTTTACTGCGGGGCTAATTGCTTTTCTTTTCCAAGCCCAGCAAAAGTACCATCTGCACAGTGCTTTTCTGACGACAGTTCATTCCATCCTCTTCTCACCTAGACTCTCGAACAAAGCTTGCTGAGCCACAACAGTAGTTCTGTTCTGACTGATGGCTCATTTCCATTGAGGCTCAGTTGTAACCAGCGCAATCTACAGGATATAAACAACACTCCACGATCAATCAGCCACATTAAAAATCAGTTCCAGTTATGAAAGCTCATGCTGTGCCGAGCGGCCGGCCCCTCTAGATCCTGAGTCTTGCACACTGTTCTTTCTGCTCTGAGCCTTGATCAAGCGATGTGCAAAAGTACAGCATGCTGCAAAGACTTAAGAGAAAGATAGGACATTTTTGGCAGAGTCATAGAAGATGCTGGAGATCAAAGGCTATCTTTAAAGACTGAGTGGAGAGGCAGAAGAGATCGTATCAGTGGCTAAGAGCGCTTTCAGCTTTTCCAGAGGACCAGAATTCAGTTCCCAGTCCCCATACGGGACAACTCACCAGTCCCTGTAATTCCAATTCAAGGAGATCTAATGACCTCTTTTGGCCTTCAGGAGAACCTACATACATGTACATATACACATGTACACACACACACACACACACACACACACACACACACCCATACCACACTACACAGTAAAATAAATCCTAATGACTGAATTGAAAAGCTAAGACATAGGGATAGAGGACAGGATATTGGGGTGTAGGAATGAATCAGTCTATGATACTTAATGTCTTGCTTACTTATGTAACAGGTTGAGCATGAAGCTACACACTTACAGAGGAAGCTTGTTTATGAATGATCTTTGCAGTTGTGGTTTGAATGGGACATGTTTCTGAAATGCCTGGTCCCTGCCTGGTGGCATTACTTAGGAAGTTGCTGGACTTTTGTGGGGGCGCTCACTGGAGGAAGTGGCTCACTAAGAGAAGTGCTTGAAACTTTATAGCTCACTCCTACTTGCTGTCTTATGCTTCCTGAGAGCACATGCATTTCAACTGGACAGCTTCCTGTTCTTGCTATGATGTCTTCCCTGATTGTTGCCATCTTCCTTGCTGTGATGGACAATACCTTGTGAAACTGTACACCAAAATAAACCCTTTTCCCTTTAAGTTACCTTACCTGGGGTGTTTACGACAGCAACAAAATAATAACTAAGGCATATGCTATATGAGGAGTTTTGATTTTGTAAAAAAAGAAAGAAGTGAGAAAGGAAGGAAGGAAGGAAGGAAGGGAATCATAAGTGAGCTGATAATATGGCAAGGCATTTGTAATCAAACTTAGTGGCCTAAGTTTGATCCCGGAGACCTACATGGTAAAAGGAGATAACTGACTCAGAAGTTGTCCTTTGACTTCTGTGCATGTAAACATGATCATGTGCATGCACACACAACAAATAAATAAACAAACATATAAATATTATTTTTTTAAAGGCGGGCATTTCAGAAGAAGTAAATCACACATGCTGGTGAGCATACAGAAAGAGCCACTTTATACACGGGGAAGAGGAGTATAAATTAGCATGGCCATTATTAAAAAGAATATGGAGGGGCCTCAAAACCTAGAGATGAAACTACCATATAACCCATCAACCCCACAACTAGGTATACATCCACAGAACTTCACATCCACGGTGTTTCTCTACAGACCAGAAGGTAAAGAAAAGGAGACATACATGCACAATGAAACATGATTGAGCCATGAAAGGAGTAAACTTTCCTCACTTGTAACAACATGGATGGAACTGGGTGATACAGCACGATGCGAAAGAGACAGATACAGAGAGACAAATTCCACATGTTTTCTCTTACATGTGGACACACACACACAAAAAAAGTTGGTATTAAATAAAGTGAGTGTAGAATACTGGGTTCAAGGGCCTGGAAAGTGTGTGTAGGCAAAATAGAAAAAGACATTCAATAGATACAGATCAGATAGCATCCTCTCTGATACAATAAGGAAGACTTTGAATTCTCCCAAATACAAATGGTAAGTGTTTGCAGTGAGAGACATGCTAGGTACTTGACTTGCTCCTTGCCCATTGTGTGGTCACATTGATCCTTCACATTTATAGCACCCATGTATATAGACTTGTATATTGCACACTGTGCACTTCCGTATTTATACCATCAATGTGTATAATTACTATGTTACAGTTATAACTAAAATCATATATTTTTTTAAAAAATTTAGAAAAGTAAAGGATTTTAAACATTGAAAAATGTTCATGTCTTAATATTTGTAGCCTCCTATAATCTGTTGGAAACTAACTCCCTGAGAACAATATCAAGAATTAAGGACTTAAGGAGGGGGAATAGATCATGAGTCTCCCACCCTTACAAAATAATCTAGGCCTCTCTCTGTAAAAGAGGCTACAGGAAGCTAAGCACATCTGAAGGTACACATGTAGGCTCATTTGTGACAAATCAGCTCTCACCAGATGTCACATTTGAACAGGACAATGAATCTAGGGGCACCTTGATCTTGTTCCTGGTCTCCAGAATTGTACACACCTCTTGTTTCTTATTGCCATCTAAAGCATTTTTATGCCAGCACAGATGAAGACATAAAATGTAGCCTTTATCACCAAAATATCCAACATTCATTCCCAACTTGCTACCTCCCTGATCATCTCTTTCCAGAATTCCAGAAATGTGTGTGTGTGTGTGTGTGTGTGTGTGTGTGTGTGTGTGTGTGTGTGTGCGCGCGCGCGCGCGCAATGCTGGGGATCTAACTCAGGACTTTTCTTTAAGTGCTCTTCCACTGAGCTATCTCTCCAGACAACATCTAAAATTAAAAATAAAATTATTGTTGCGTTCTTCTCATAAACTCATTTCCTGGGTGTTCTGAAATACAAGTGTGTCCTGGTTTTCTTTTTCCCTTTCAAAGAGCTATTCTCCATTCTCTGAGGGTTTCCACCTTGTGCCTTACATTTCAGTAGTATGTTCCTTAGATTCTTCTCATTTTTAAATCTTCTTTTACATATACATTTATATTAATACACATATATACAATAAGCTACCTACAACAAGAAGAACCAAGAAGCAACCAGGAATTACATAAATGTTACATTCTTAGTGTTTTACCTATTTGTATTTGACACCTTGAAGAAAACATATGTCCTATCTTGGTGAGTCTAAAATTCTGAATGTAAATCAATATTTATCATATCTCATCTCTATCAACTTAAAACATCTATCTAGACCTAAAATCAGCTTACTTAATCCCTAAACAACTAAGCTTAATTGTAAAACTAAACAAGCTTGGATGCAGGCAGAGTCTACTGCCAATCTCTGCCAAGACAAGGTAAGCAAGTCCTCAACAGTTTCTGACTCACAAATATGTCTAAATATGTCTATCAGATATACTTGACCAGAAGGCTGAAGATGATGTTCTAATGTTATACAGAGTTTTGGGTGACTGTTCAGGCAGCAAACTCTGTCTTTTTTTTTTTTTTTTTTTTTTTTCCTACTTCAAAAGCTGCTAATCTGCACTTCCTATTGACTCAGGTAATTAATTTTATTCCTTCTTAGATTCTTCTATTGAGACTGCCCACCCACACTGCTAACCACCACACAGGTCTCTGACTCATTGTCCTCATTAGGGTTACTATTGCTGTGATGAAACACTATGACCAAAACCAAGTTGGATAGGAAAGAGTTTATTTGGCTTACACTTCCATATCATTTTTTGCCACTGAATGAAGTCAGGACAGGAACTCAAACAGGGCAGGAACCTGGAGGCAGGAGTTGAGGCAGAGACCGTAGAAAAGTGGTGCCTTCTGGCTTGCTCTTCATGACTTGCTCAGCCTGCTTTCTTATACAGGATCACCATGGATGGATGGCTCCATCCACAATAGGCTGGGTCCTCCCTATCTATCGCTAACTAAGAAAAAAAGGCTGACATCTAGATCTTCTGGAGGCATTTTCTCAAATCAAGCTCCCTTGTTTCAGATGATTTCTGTCAAGTTGATATAAAGTTGGTCAGCACACCCACTGTCTGCCAAGTCAATTGATGGCGTCTTTCCCGAGACCATCATGTATTTAGTTCTTTCCATCACGTAAACATATGCAGCTTTCTCTACTAGAGCCCTAGCGAGTAAAAGAGACATTTCTACTGAGCAAAATTATTATGTTACCATTGAATGGGAAAGGTAGAAGACACCTGCCTTCACAAGCTTCTTAGTTCTCTCCAGCTGGGACACCACTCTCGTCTCCCATCACTACTCCACATCCTCACACAGTAAGAGACCCAATTTGCCCGTTCTTTTCCTCTTTCCAGCATACAGTACTCCAAATATAAACTGCTATCTGGTGACTAGGGTTAGGTTCTATTTCTGTGTGCAAAACTGTATATAGACATTCTATTCTGAGCTATCGTTCTATTTTTTTTTTCAATAGTTTCTTCACCTGTAACAAGCAGATAATAATAGCCAACTCACAGAGTGACTGGGAAAATTATGTATACACTTGTGGCTTATAATAGTGACAGAAATGCAGAAATTGCTACAGAAAAGTTTGGGAATCTCGGGTTGGTTTTTTTTTTTTTTTTTTTTTTTTTTCTTCTAACGAATCCACGAGAGATATACCTTTTGATGACAACTACTAATTTTTAATGTATAATGGTCAAGTCCTATGCTAGGCTGCTAGTGTGTTTAAAGAAATGAATAAATAGCATTAATTGCTTCAAATAGCACTGTTCCAAGAAAAAAGTGAAATCATAGAGGGGAGAAACTGAGACTATAAAGAACATTAGATTTTTTTTTTTTTTTTTTTTTTTTTTTTTTGAGACAAGGTTTCTCTGTGTAAAAGCCCTGACTGTCCTAGACTCACTTTGCAGACTAGGCTGGGTTCAAGCTCACAGAGATCTATCTGCCTCCATCTCCTGAGTGCGGGGGTTAAAGGCATGCCCCATCACACTTGGCTCATGAAATTATTATTTAAAGTAGCAGGAAGATAAAAAAAGGACGTGAAATAAGAGAAAGGAAAACAAAAGGAAGGAAGAAACAAAGAAAGGCAGACAGAACATGGAAGAACAAAGAGAAAAAAAAAGCAAATTAAGTTATTTGTGCCATTAAGCAGGCCTCGCAGATAATGAATATAGTACCCTGTGGATTGTGGCCAGAAGAAAATGAACAGTTTAGGGAACAACCAGTCCTTGCTAGCTGCAGCGGCCCAGGCAATTGCCAAGGCAATCGCAGCTATTTGTGACACTCAGAAAGGGGTATTGGGAATTGCTTTTTATTAAGCAGCTGAGACAATAGTAGAATGCCATCAAATGGCAGAGGTGAGGAGTGGAGCACGTCCAAACCCCAGCAGAAACAGTCGCAATACAAATGAGGGGACACAGGATTTGCTGAACTCAACCCAGCTGGATGACAAATGAGGTTTAAGAACATCCAGGCAATATGGAAGCTCTGGAGAATCAGAAACGCTGGGCTTTACAGCCAGTATAATGGTGGCATGTAGCTTCTGGTGGCAAAGGAAAACCTAGTTTTGAGTCTGGACCATATGTCACTGGACAAACTACTTACCTACTCAGAGACACAGCTTTGTCACCTGAAGAAAAGTCATCTTGCAGAATTGTTCTAATTCCATTGGCATGGTCTGTTATCTTCACCAGTCTTACAGTAAAGGCTTCATTAGTTTCAGACCTATCTCCCAAACCCCTTTTATCAAAGGATAATAAGTTTTAAAATTAGAAAAGTGTGAAACCGGAGGGGAAATTTAAATGACCCCCCATTATGTTTGGGCGTCTTATACACACAAAGTGAAAAATACCTGAAAGCCTCCTGAAGTGTGTCTTGGCTCTTTGTGCAGAGATAGTGGGTGCTTGGGGGAAAGAGAAACATGTCATTGCAGTGTGGCAATGGAAAGGTGAGCATGCTTCTGGGAACAACTCACCAGTGCTCACACAAGCACTCTAATGAACCACACTGGCTTGTGAGAGTATGTAATTCTCTGTTGTTCACTTATTAGTGTATTTATGGTAACTGGACTGTTCCTGGCTTCATATTGGCTATATGTAACAGTCTAGCTTGAACTCCAATTTCCTAATCTATGTCTTTACCTGACTCTCTCATAAGCATACCAGCCTTTGCATTACAAAGCTCTCCTGATACCAGACCATGATAGACCATCACACTCACCCTAATTACAGGACACAAAGTTCCCTTAATTCATTATATCGCCATAATATATCCAACAACCTCATGTGTTTATTTACTTTACTTCCAACTTCCTTCCCATTATTTCATGTTTTTTTTAAACATCACTCTGTTCCTAACCATTCTCATCTCTGGTCAGAAGCAGTGCCATCACCTTCTACTCTGAGGTCCATTCCTTGTTCATCATCACACAGCCATTGTGGCCATGTTTTGGGAACAAATTAGAATATGTCACTGGATTGCAAACCACTACAAGCTAAGAATAAAACTTGGTCTTCCAAGTTCATAAATCCATTGATTATCTGGCCTTTGTCATATCCTCTTCTCATACCCCTTTCATCCAAGCTCACCAACCTTTGACTGTTCTAGAACATTCCATGCTTCTTCATATGATTGCACTTGCTATTCTATATATCTGGAAAGATCTCTGCCAGATTCTGACACAAATGGCCTACTCTCCCTATAGTTCTACAATGAGCATTTTCTGAACATCCATTATAAACAAGCCCTGGTTCTTATTTTCTACCCCTATCACAACATGTAATTATTTATTGATTTATTGCTTTTGCTTTTACTTATCTCTCTCACTCACACTAAAACTTAGGCTGTGTCAGAGAAGATATTGGGTTTGTCCTATCCTATAGCATACCGTTCACATTCAGATCTCACCTGGAAGACAGCAGATGCTCAATAACCATATACAAAACCTTAGAAATTGGTTTTGCATTATGTTTTATATTTCACTTTCTGCTCATTCATGTCGGGGCATACACATTTATACCTATACTCTGTGATTATTTTTGTTTTTAGATTATACCCTCCAGAGAGTGCAATCAAAAGTTTTTCTTCCTTTAATTTTCCCCATCACTTTTAAAATATTTGCATTTTGTTGTTTCTGTAGTTATTCAAGCCAAACCTGAAAATTACTCTCTCTCACAGTAATTAGCTCCTTCTGGGGAAACTTCACAGAACAATTCTTTGTGGTCTTGCCCAATCTGAGCTCTGGTCTTATGTTAATTTTGAAAAATTTGTAGCCCTTACATACATCTCAAACTGGCTAAAATGCTGATTGACAGCCTAAAACCCATGTCCTTCTATTGGAGTGCGAACTTCTCCAGGGATAGGAACCCACAGTGCAGGCTAAGGAATCCAGCTGGCTGCTACAGAGCTGGAGGCCCAGAGAACAGCAGGCCAGATGGTTTAAACATGCTTCTATACCAACAGCTTAGCACGAAGGAGAACCTAACTCCCTTGTTAGGTACCATGTTTCAAGTGGTCTTTGAGGTGGGAATTCAGGTAATGAAAACCAGGTGAATAAATACCAGTCTTCTTGTTAAAAATGCAGATGGTACTTTCATGTGCAGCTGTTACATTTTGGATGAAGATAGTAGGAATATATTTGTCTAATTTTCCTATTCTGAAACCTAACTTTTTCATTAGGAAAAAAATAAATGATTACATAAATGTGTGGTTATGATAGTGATTATTACTAAAATTTTTGTTACCATTTGTATTAGTTACCTCTTACTGTGTATCCAATTGCCTCCAAAATGTGGTCTCTTAAAACAATAGAATCTGGGTGAGACAAAATAAGGTCTTCTTCTCACAGTCCTACAAGTTAACTCGAAGCATCAGCTGGTCGGCAGAGATCCCAAGGCCCAGGCTGGGGAAGGTCCCCTGTGTGCTTGCTCATATGCTTGCTGGAAGCCCTCAGTTCTATGTGGGCTACTGGCCTCTGTTCCTAGCACTGTAGCCTCTTCAACAGGCATTCTTAACATGGCAGCTTGATTTACTAGAGCAAGTGAACAAGAGGACAAAGAGAATGCCCCTAGTATGGGTCGTGAAGACTAAAGAGGCCACCCTCTAAGTAGGACTTCTAGTGGGGGGGCGCAACCAACCCATAAAAACTTCAAACTAAAATTCACCCTGCCTACAAGATGTGCAGGGATAAAAAAAGAGCAGAGATTGAGGGAGTGACCAACCAATGCCTGACACAACCAGAGACCCAACCCCTAGGAGAGAGCCAACCCTTGACACTGTTAATAATACTCTTGCTATGCTTCCAGACAGGACCCTAGCATAGCTGTCCTTTGAGAGGTTCCATCCAGCACTGGATGGACAAAGATGCTGAGACTCATAGCCAAACACTGGGTGGATTTCAGGGAGACTTGTGGAAGAGTGGGAGAAGAATAGAAGGGAGGGGACAGGAGCACCACAAGAAGACCAATAGTGCCAACTAACCAGGGTCCAGGAGGGCCTACAGGGACTGAAGCTCCAACCAAGGACCAGGCATGGACCTAGGGCCCTTACAAAAATATAGGCAATTGGTAGCTCCATCTTCATGTGGGTCCATTAATAAAGACAGAGGGACTGTCTCTGACATGGACTCTGTTGCCAGCTTTTCGGTCACTTTCCCCAGGCAAGGCTGTCTTGCCAGACCACAGCAGAAGAGGATGTGCTCAGTCCTGATGTGACTTATTGTAGGGTGGAGCCTTTTTCTGAGGAATAGAAGAGGGAGATGGAGGATGAGGTAGGGAGGATGGGACCGTAAGGCAAGGAGGAAGGGAGATACAGTCGGGATTATAAGTTAAGTAAGTACGTAAGGGGAGAGAGAGAGAAGAGAGAGAGAGAGAGAGAGAGAGAGAGAGAGAGAGAGAGAGAGAGAGAGAGAGAGAGAGAGAGAGAAAGGTTTCTGTTTTATAGTCTAAAGTCTAATTGGCAGGTAATTAACCTTCTCTGTGTTCAGTTTGTTAGAGTGGTGAGTAAAAAGAGGGTAGGTCCACCCTATGCACATGGGATGCAATTCCATATGGGCATAGATTCTAAAAGACACGAGTCACTGGGAGACATCTTTGATGCTTTCTAACATAATATTACTACATCAAACACATTATACTGAACTGCCTAGCAGACTTTGAAAGCAGATGACACTGAGTCCAGAGGATATTTATTCATTAGCCACATATAGTGGTTAACCATGCTTGTCAACTAGATTGCATCTATGCTCAACTAAGAGACATGCCTATAGGAGTGTTTGTGAGAGTATTTTATGGAATGATTAACTAAGTGGGAAGACACCCCTTCCCCAATTGAACATCACTTTCCAGGAGTTACCCAGATATAAAGATGTCTAATGGAAATTTTGCTTTTTGCCTTCTCACTTTTGCTCCTTGCTGGTAAGTGTATCTACTTTGTTGCTACCTGGACTCTTGCCATATGAACCCAGCTTCTTCTGCCTTCTAACCTAGACTAAAGACTAGCAGCAATCCAGGAATCCTCCAGGTCTTCAGTGCCACATTGTGCTGCTGAGGCATCTAGTCTCATGGATTGACTAAGTGCTGGAATCCCAACTCCTCCAGTGTGTGGGCAGCCATTGTTGGCATACCCATTCTATATTACGTAACCAATCCAATAAATCTCCTTTATGATACATTTTCATTCTATTGATTCTGCTTTCCTAGAGTTCCCTGGCTAGTCATGTGTTAATGTCTAAAATGTGTACCTACAGAGTTAAAGGGAGAACTAAATGAAACACCAATGTCTAGCACTTAGCATAGAATACAACAAAATAGTATCAATATGAAACCACACAAGGGGCAGGATTAGCAGTATTTAGATAATATTTAACTATGAAATACCCAAGATTTGGGATGATGACTTTATCTGAGTTAGCTCAACAGTAGCTCAAACTGGTTCCCATTCTTCCTCTCTCCTTGTGCACATTTTCTTGCGTACAATGGTAGCGATTATCTACAAACTAATTCCTCTAATTCTTTGTTTCTTCCCTGACCCAGGTGTCATTGAGTACAGAGTTGTTTAGTTTCCATGTGTGCGTAGACTTTTTGTTATTTCTGTTGTTGTTGAAGTCCAGCCTTAGACCATGGTGATCTGATAGGATACAAGGTATTATTTCAATCTTCTTACATATGTTGAGGCTTGCTTCGTGACCTACTATGTGATCAATTTTAGAGAACGTTCCATGGAGTGCTGAGAAGAAGGTATAATCCTTTGTGTTTGGGTGAAAAGTTCTGTAGATATCTGTTAGATCCACTTGATTCATGACATTGGTTAATGAAGTTATTTCCCGGCTTAGTTTCTGTTTCGAAGACCTATCCTTCAGTGAACGTGTGGTGTTGAAGTCTCCCACTACTAACGTGTGGGGATTGATGAGTGGTTTAAGCTTTGTTAGTAGTTCTTTTACAAATGTGGGTGCCCTTGTATTAGGAGCATAGATTTTCAAAATTGTGATGTCTTCTTGGTTGACTTTACCTTTGATGAGTATGAAGTGTCCTTCCTCGTCCCTTTTGATTAATTTTGGTTGAAAGTCTATTTTATTAGATATTAGAATGGCCACACCAGCTTGCTTCTTGTGACCATTTGCTTGGAATATTTTTCTCCAACTTTTTGCTCTGAGGTAATGTCTGTCCTTATGGTTGAGATGTGTTTCTTGAATGCAGAAGAATGTTGGGTCATGTTTATGTATCCACTCAGTTAGTCTGTGTCTTTTTATTGGAGAATTGAGACCATTGATGTTGAGAGATATTAATGACCAGTGACTGTTAAGTCCCTTCATTTTTGCTTTTTGTTATAGTCAAGAGTTTGTGAGGTTGTGATTTTGTAATGGTGTGGTTATCTATTTCCTATGTGGTTTTGGTTGTAATTTGACCCTTTGGCATGGAATTTTCCTTCTAGTAACTTCTGTAAAGCCAGATTTGTGGATAGGTACTATTTGAATTTGTTTTTGTCATAGAATATCTTGTTTTCTCCATCAATGGTTATTGATAGTTTCACTGGGTATAGTAGTCTGGCCTGGCATCTGTGTTCTCTTAGGGTTTGCAGGATCTCTGTCCAGGCCCTTCTGGCTTTCACAGTCTCTGCTGAGAAGTCGGGTGTAATTCTGTTAGGTTTGCCATCATATGTTACTCGGTCTTTTTCTCTTGCAGCTATTAATATTTTTTCCTTGTTCTATATATTTTGTGTTTTTATTATTATGCAGCAGAAATATTTTCTTTTCTGGTATATTCTATTTAGTGTTCTGTAGGCCTCTTGTATGCCCATATGCATCTCCTTCTTCAGATTGGGGAAATTTTCTTCTATGATTTTGTGAAAGATATTTTCTGGGCTGTGGAGTTGGGTGTCCTCTCTTTCCTCAATACCTATTATTCTCAAGTTTCATCTTTTCATGGTGTTCTTGATTTCTTGGGTGTTCTGTGTCAGGAATTTTTCAGATCTAGCATTTTCGTTGATGGTTGTTTCGAGTTCTACAATCGTATCTTCAAGTCCTGATATTCGTTCTTCCATTTCTTGGATTCTGTTAGATAAGATCACCTCTGTGATGCTTGCTTTCTTCTCTGAAGCCTCTCGATCACGTTTTTCTTCTGTGTGTTCCTTTATTATAGCTTCCATTTTTATCTTGAACTGTTTTAATGTTTTCCTTCATCTGGTTGTTTGTATTTTTCTGAAATTCTTCCAGTGCCTCTCTATATGACTCTTTTATGTCTTCAACCCACTTAGTTGCATCCTCCTGCAGTTGTTTACAGATTTTATTCGTTTCTTCCATTATCATCTTCCTTACTAAGGACTTGAGGCCATTTTCTTGTATTTCAATTGTGTTTGGGTTCTCAGGGTGGCTTTCATTGGGATTGCTGGGATCTGGAGATGCCAAACTGTTTTGGTTTTTGTTTGCATTCTTTCGCTGTCCTCTTGTCATTTTGGTGTCTCTGATGTTGGGAGGTAGCTTCTGGTGTCCCTCACTGGTTGAGAGTGGATAGGTGGTAAATGATTATAGGTTGTGTGCCCTTGCCTGTGGAGATCAGGGAGTATTTCCCTGGAATAGGCAGGTGATCTGGTTCCCACTCCTGGAGATTTTGCTCTACACCTTAGGCTTCAGACTGAGTCAGCAGAAGCAGGCTTCTGTCTGCACTCTTGCACTTTACTGCTATAATTCAGATCAGCTGTTTTAGGACCTAGAACAAGGTCAGCACACAGCCCTCTGTTTGGGTAGGTTGGTCCCAGCTGCCAGTCTTTCCTGCCACTTTGCAGCCAAGACCCCAGCTGGATCATATTTTCTGAGCTGTAGCTGCCTTTTAGTTCTGACTTCAAGCTGCCTGCACTTTCTGCGACCCTGTAGCCGCAACCACTCACAGATCCTTGGAGCTGTAGTCGCCTTTTAGGTCAGTGATTAGACACCGTAGGGGTGTCCAGACTCTCCTGAGAGCGTCAGAGATCCTTCTGGGCTTGTGGGAGCTGATCCAATTAGGTTCTGTCTGTTGGAGAGTGCAGGATCAGTATGCGGCGGCCCAGAGACAGGACCGTTTCAGACTGTGGGCAGGCTCCAAGGAGCCTGCACTTTCCGCTGCCCTGTAGCCTGGACCGCTCACAGACCCTCTGAGCTGTAGACGCCTTTTAGGTCAGAGATTAGACACCACAGGGGTGTGCAGTCTCTCCTGAGAGCGTTGGAGATCCTGCTAGACCTGTGGGAGTAGACCAAGCTGGGTTCTAACTGCCCCTGTTTGCAGGTTCAGTCCGTTGTGTCCGGCTCTAGATTGGGCCCAGGTCAGCCCGCGAGCTGCATGCCCACTCTAGCTGTTTTTGGTGGGCCCCGCCGCCTGTATTTCCACTCGTCCTGGGTGACCTCCGCAATTTGGTATGGGTTGGGTGGAGGGATCCAAGGGCAGTTTCACCCTATTCCCTGAGACTCCTCAGGCCGGTGGCTCCAGTGTACCACCACCCCACACAGTGAGTCTGTGCTCTATAGGCCGGCTGCAGGCCACAGAGGGGTTCCATTAGAGTGTCTGGAGAGTGGGTTCAGGACCTCTGGGCTGTTGCTTGTCCCGGGGCCAGGCTCACCAGTGGTCTGCGGAGATAGGGACCCCACTCACCTATAATTCTCTAGATCCAGCAGTCTGTGGCTCTATTCAAGTCCCTGGTCTCCGTGCACTAGATAAGATATGGTGCATACTGGTCGACGCCATCTTGGAACCCTCCTCTAATTCTTTTTTCTTAAGTTTCACCCCCTCAAATGCAATCCGGAAGCTGAAATGATCTTTAAAATATTTTTAAAGCCTTGCAAGGCTTTAAAATTGAACATTAATAATCACAGCTCTTGGAAGGTGGAGGCAGGATTCCTGAGAGTCCAAGACCAGACTGGCTTACGTAATGAGCTCCAAGCCAGTCAGAGCTACATATTAAGACTCAAGCAGTATTAAGAATGATTAAATGGAAAATAAAATATTCCTGAAAAGTGTTTTCCAGATTGATCAGCTTTCAATATCTTGTTATTTTACATAAAATTCGAGCACTTTGAGATGTCTGCAAGATCTGGACTTCTAGGCATGTCTTGTTTCGCTGCACTTCCCTTTAAGCTGAGGCTCATGCACCCTCCCTTGGTTTCTGAAACTCTGCAAGATCTTGCACGCCCAGGGATCTTTGCTTTCCTGACTTCTCTGTCTCAGACCCTGCTTGTCTAACTCTTCCTCTGTCATACACTGACTGTGTATGAGCCTCCTTACCTTCATCCTTAGGGTCACGTGGCAATCTCTCATTATTTCTTACGTTATCATGCCTGTTTCCTTCATCATATCGAACTTCCTGGTTACAGCTGGGCTGGATGTTTAATGCTTTTCTCCTCTATGATGGACACGATCCTGCCCATTTTATTGAATCGTTTTCATTCAAACCCAACACAATGTTATACACATAAACAATGTTATACAATAAAGGAGAAGGGGGAAAAGTTTCAAATCTAGGACTGAATCATAGACCCTAATAGTACATTTCTGTCCTTAATTGTAGCATCTTGATCCCTTTTCAATACTATATTCTGCTTGTTTTTCTGAATCTGAAGGAGGAATGCCTGCATTCTTCAGAGGGCAACTTTCACTATTCCATTCTACCTTAATGAGTAGTTCTTGTGGTTTTAAAGTTAACTTTTAAGGACTAAGAATATTTTCATTTTAAAATGTTTTTTATTTTTTATTACATTAGCTGAAATGGTAATGCTGAAATTAATATGAATCTAAAATCTTTTAGAGATAGTGAATGGTTATATAGTCTAGGCATCACAGTAAATTATTTAGGGCATGGGGAGGCACTGGTTTAGTTGGAGCAAAGCAACTTTTGAACCTGGGTAATAATTCTAGGTAGGATGTTCTTTTCTATTTAACTTTGAATTTTTAATGACAAAGACTGCAAAAGCACATACAACATTTAAAAAAAATTTATTAGTGTTTATTCATTGTGTGAAGTGACAGGTTTAATGGTGACCTTGTTGTTCAGTTATGTCATGTACATAGATCACATGTGCCCTGTATCTTCTCATGTCCCCTGTTGGTGCTCTTTTTTCATCCCAAGTGCCAAGTTATGGAACAAATCCAGAAACAGGTCAATGGGACGAATGGCCTAGCCACTGCCTGGTGCAGGCAGAAGAGCTGGCTCCATCCTTCACCAGCTGTGGCACTTGGGAGAGCTGGCCCAGCCACTTGCCAGGGTAGCATAAAAGAGCTGACCCTGAGGGACTGAGAGTGGGAGAGCTGGCTCCACCCCTCCCAGGCTGCAGCACTTGGAAGAACAGCCCCGACACTTTACCTAGATACCACTGTAGAGCTGGCTCTGGTGACAGGAGACATGGACAAGCTGGCTCCAAGGATATGAGCGCGAGTGCACTGGTTGTGTCCCTCACAGGCTACAGCTCTTGGGAAAATAGCCCTGCATCTCATCAGGCCAGTACTGAAGAGTTGGCCCAGGTGGCATGGGTGCAGGAGAACCAGGCCTAAGGGCATGAGAGCTGGAAAGCTGGCCCCTCCCCTTGCTGGCTTTGGCAGTTGAGTGAGTTGGCCCTCCTACTCATGAGGGAAGTACTGGAGATTTGGCCCTGGGTTCAGGGGAGCTGGCCCCAATGGCATGAGCACAGAAGATCTGGCAGGCTGACCAACTCAGTTATCACCCAGGCCCAGATCTAGGGCTTCAAGGTGGCTGATCCCAAAGCTGACCTTGACACAGAGCAACAACAGATTATCCTAGAGGAGTCCTGGTGAGGCTCTAGTATTGATGTGTAACAGAAGCCAGAGACCTTGGACCAGACCAATGACTCACTGTACTGAACATTTGCAAGTAAAGTTGTTTGGGCAAAGGGGTATATACTGTGTGACACACTGTGACACAGATTCCACAGTGAAATGCTTTTTAATTTATTTTTATTTTTTTGTTTCCTTTTAGTAGGGAGGTTTCAAGGCAGAAGGCAGATATGGATGGATGAGGAGCTGAGTGGAATTAAGGTACATGATGTAAAATTCACAAGGAATCAACAAAAAGAATTTAAAGATGAATGAAATCATGTCACTTGAAAGGTAATTGAAAGAGTAGGAAATCGTATGAGGTAAAGTATGCCATGTTCAGAAAAATACCGCATGCTTTCTCATATACAGAACACACAGGGATTTTAAAGTATTTTATATATTTTTTTATATTGCGGGGATTATAAAATGACTATATCGTCATAAGATGACTACATCACTTCCTACTGCCTAGCACCTCCTATGCAGCAGGTCTCACTCTCATTAAAATTCATGGCCTATTCTTTTAATTGCTAACACATATATATTTATGTGTGTGTGTGTATGCAAGTTCCTACATACACAAATACAACCTGCTCAATTTCTGTAATGCTACCTGCACGTATGTGTTTGTAGGTCTAGCCATTTGGGATTGGATAACCAACTGTTGGCTCTTCCCTAGAGAAGTCTGTTTCTCCCACTCTCAATACTCCTTAGTTGGATGTAGTTCTCTGTCTAGGGCTTAGGCCTCCTGAACTCACACACAGACATTCACATTATTATTGGTCTCACCTTCATTCGGATCATGTTTTGGCAGTCATGGGTGTATGCTAGAAGAGGCATCCTCTCCTTTTCTGTGACTCCAGTTTCCTCTTCTACAAAATGGAGATAAAGTTCAATGTAAAACTGCGGTAAATATGCGATCAAATGGTGAACATAAAATGCCAGTGTGGTGTGTGATAAGTACCCATTACTGCTAATAAGGTCAATCATATACAAATGAATTCAGCAGTATTGAGAGTCACCTCTCTATGGGAAAGTGCTCTAAAGAAGTTGTCCGATTATTCCAGGATTTTGGCTGTCAGGTACAGGTGCACAAATATGGAATCTGGGTGATTATAGGGAAATGACTGCAACTAGATTTCAATGGTAATCAAAACAAGCCAGAATCAGAACAATAAATACTGCATGTTTTATCTCATATGCACATTCTATGTTTTACACACACACACAAACACACACACACTTTCTCTGTGTGTGAGAAAGTGTGTGTATGACAATGTGTTTGAGTGTGTGTGTGAGTGTGTGTGGGTGTGTGTGTGAGAGAGTGTGTGTATATGTGTGTATGTGAGTATGTGTGTGTATATGTGTGTGAGTGTGTGTATGTATGTGTGTGAGTGTGGATGTGTGTGTGAGTGTGTGTGTGGATGGATGTGAGTGTGTGTATTGTGTTTGTGTGTGTATGTGTGTGTATGTGTGTGCTGAAAACAGAAATGGAACCACAACAGAGGAAGAAGAGATCTTACCAAAAGTAAGGGAAAACAAAAGGGCAATAGAACACATGTGACATGATCATTCATGCATCTAGGAGACAGGAAGAAAATCAACAAGAGAGGCAGGCAGAGGGCAAAGGAAAAATGTCCTGGGGAGGGGTGAATGTGGACAGAGTGCATATGAAGTCGCCATAAAGAAACGCAATGTGGTCTGTATGGTAGCATTTAAAGGGAAAAAAAAAAAAAAACTCGATTTTTAAAAAGGGCAGGAGAGCAAAGGCGGGTTGTCAAAAACTGAAGCACTGGAACTTAAGAGAAAGGACACTGAATCAGAGTAAGGAGAAAGAAATGTGGCCATGGGTGCTGGTCTGTGTGCTCCTCTTTTGTCTCTGTCCTCTGCGGAGCAAGGGAGAAGATAAGAGAATGCCTTTGCTTGCTGAAGGACATAAGACCCCTCGGGCAGAAGATGTACTTTGATGGTCCTCCTTAGGATGCATGAGAACATAATTGCCTGGTTAATTAAAATACATTCTCTGTGCTGGGAACACTTACCAGCCCAGTGAGGCAAAACTCGGGAGAATTGTTATCTTAAATTCAAAACTTCAGGGGGAAAGATTCAGGAGGATTGGAATCAAATTTCTTTTTCAGACTGTATCTAAGGGGAAAGCCCCTTGTGTTCCTCTTCAGTCTGCAGCCACCATCGTCTTAGAAATAAATCCCTTGAGTGCGGGAGCAGAAAGGGTTGAAGCCCTGCAAAGGATAACACTTCGCTTGCGCTGTGTCATCTTCTGCAGTTGCTGCCGGGTCCTGCCTCTGCTTCGGATTCTCCCCAGTCCCTCTCCTTGGTGAAGAGCCTCAGACACGCGGGTACCTGAGGTGTCTCACCCCCTGCTCCTGCCTGTCCACTGGCCCACGAGCTCATGCCCTGCCACCCTCATAGCCAGTTGCTGTCCACCTCTGTGCTCCGGGTCAGCAACTTTGCAAACCTGCTGCCACCTCATGCCTCAGTGCTGTCAAGAGAAGGAGAGAGCAAGAAGCACGACCTTGATACTTAAGGGTCTTAACTGCAGCAAAATTCCTGAGAGCTGTAATACAGACAAGAAGCGAAGCAACAGGAAAAGCCTTTTATCATCCCTCCCTCCTCCCTCCTTTTCTCCTTCCCTTCCTTCCTTTGTCCCTCCTTCCCTCCCTCTTCCTTCCTTGTTAGCATAGCCCTTTCCTAAAATGTTTAAATATTACTTAGGATTTAGAATTTGCTTAGATTTATTTTATGAATTATCTGAAAGACTTAAACGTTAATCTTTAATCTAGTTCTCGATGACAGGGGTATCTCAGGGTGAAGAAAGTGACCGTATTTTGAGGACCTAGGTTTCTGCTTCTCTGTGTTCTGAAAAAGTAAGTTGGCCACAGCATCCTTTAAAAATCATTTCTCTGCATTTTCGATGTTTTTCAAGCTGTGAATCAAAAAACCTTTTATCTTCTCTCCCTCTTCCTTCCTTCTTTCTTCATAGCTCTTTTGTATTTTAAGAATTTCTCCTTAGTTTCTTAAACCATCAGCAGAGAGAGAGAAATTCTCTTTGGTGTCCACCAATGATAATTGTAGAACTCAAAATTTCTTGACTTTGGTTGCTGTGGCCTATTTTTTTAAATGCTATGGGTTCTATAGAACAAACTACTTTTTTTTTTTTTCAATTTTAATGTTGGTATGGGGATGGGTCAGGAGTTGGGGGAATGTTTATTTTGACAACACTCAGCAGATAGTGACAGAACTCCGTCCAACCCCATATAGTGATGATTCTACCCAACTTTTTACCTGTTCTCTACTAGACTTTCCATTGTCTTCTAGAATTCTGGAGTTACGACAGCAGCCCTTCTTGTCCTGCCCCAGTTCTGAGCACTTAGATCTCACTAGTCCTGAGGACAGTGCCCTTGCATCCTGCTCACATTCCTTTACGGCTGAAAGCTAATCACAGAGAGCTTGTTTTCAAACCCAAGCCGTTCACAGTTTCTGACCTTCTGCATCTCCTGCCTTATTTGGTACAGTTTCTCCTTTCTTTACCTCATTCTGCCTAGAATCATGTCTTTGAAGATTTGCCTTACTGTGTTCCTTTTCATCCCACCAGAGGAACTGTAAATCAGAAGAATAACACACCCAGACCTCTACGACTTTGTCTCCTATACATTCCAGTCATCTCCTCCATCCTGCCTCAGCCATCTACCTATGGGGATAGCCTACTTCCTGCCATGGCAGGGAAACACCTCTCTGAGATTGCACTTTCAACATGCTACCTTTTCAATCCCACTACCTAGCTTTTCCAGTTTGGTTCTTCAACTACACACACCAATGACTCTTTCGTTCCTTTGACACATGCAAGTGACAACTTCCTCCCATTCATCATTCCTTTCACGCCTTCATGTTCCTGCTTTCTTGCTTGGATCTGACAGTCCATCACTCCACTGACCATTTGCAACAAATTTCCCTTTCTTTGTACTTCATATTCAGCTGTCAAAACTATAACTTGCTTGAATACATAGCTTCATAAAGATGTTAGCCTTTGCTAGGAAGATGACCTTTAAAGATGATAAGGTGATTTGGTTGCATTCCAACTACCGGTCATAACCCCAAAACAAGCACCCAACAGTGACCAACGCATTTTCTTGTGAGTTCACCTTCCCACTATTTGAGCCACTCTTTTTGTTTGTTTTGTTTGTTGTTGTTGTTGTTTTTCGAGG
This sequence comes from Acomys russatus, assembly GCF_903995435.1. Lineage (NCBI taxonomy): Eukaryota > Metazoa > Chordata > Mammalia > Rodentia > Muridae > Acomys > Acomys russatus. The sequence goes on along the minus strand of NC_067154.1, from coordinate 29,153,237 downwards.
CAGGGTTTCTCTGTGTATCCTTGGCTGTCCTGGACTCACTTTGTAGACCAGGCTGGCCTCGAACTTACAGAGATCCGCTTGCCTCTGCCTCCCAAGTGCTTGGATTAAAGGCGTGCGCCACCACTGGCCAGCCTGATCTATTCTTTAACACCATCCATCTTCCCATATTTCCTTATCACATCACCCTTCTGACCATTTCCCACAAAAGAGTATAAGAAATCCTTTCTACAATCAAGCAAAAAGCGCCACATTCCTCTCAGATCTCTGCCTCCCTGGGCTGCCTGTTCCTCTTATTATTATGTCTCACGTCTTGGATCTTGTCACCTGTTCCTGCTCTAGTCCTCGATTCCTAGGATCCTTTCCTGTCTCTAGCATCATCATCTCTTTAAACAGTAAACAATTCTTGTGCCCTACTTCAAATGTCCATTGTCTTCTCTTACTCCATATCACCTTCCTGCTTTCTCCTCCTTTGGCATTGCGTAGCACCAAACCCGACCCATCCCTATTTGTTCTTTTTGAACCCATTCTCTTTTCAAATGTCATCAGCACTCTTTCTGTGGCCACCATTTCGCTAAAATGCTCCTCTTCTCTGGGAGCCTAGTGATCTCTAGGCCACTAAATAAAACAGATGCCTCTAAGCCCTCATCCCAACCATTCTGCAGCTTTTGACACAATAGGCAAGATCTTTTCTTGGATCCTTTAGCACACCCTGATATGGTACACAAGATACTCCAGATCTCACCTTGCACCTGCCAGTCTTCTCATAGCATTCAGTCCAAATCTCTCTGCCTCTGTCTCGGTGTCTCTTTCTGTCTTTGTCTCTATCTCTGTCTGTCAGTCTCTCTCTCTCTCTCTCTCTCTCTCTCTCTCTCTCTCTCTCTCTCTCTCTCTCTCTCTCACACACACACACACACACACACACACACACAGCCTCTCCCTTCATACCAACCCCAGGTCTGAATCAGTTGTCACAGAGCAGTCTATAGCCTGGTTACTATGTTGTAGTTGTCTACCTACTCCACTGTTACAAATCACAACACAAATTTCAGAAGGTCTGGAGCAGGAGACAGGCCTGTTGTGTTTGTGGTTATGTTCCTGGACCCTAGCATGGTGTTGACAACAATGACTATACTTCAAGCACGTGAGTGATCCTTCTCTCTATATATACTTCTTCGTGGTGTCACTCTACTTCCTTCTTGCTACTGCTCTGTTACAGCTTTCTCCTCGTGTACAATTGATAAGGAACTTTGTTACTGATTAAGGACATTGTTTTTCATCAATACAGATTTATTGACATTTATTTGATGAACACAGGGCAAATCAGACAGATAAGCAATTTTTTTAGCAGTTTGGAGAAGGTTCAGAAGCATAAGCCCTCCTCGTGTAAGTGAAGTTTCTCCAGAGCTGCCAGCGGCCACCACCACTGCATATTCAATGGGGCAGATATTGAAGAGCTTTGGCATTCTACTGCTAGTCACATAATGGTATTTCCTGAGGACCTGACTCCAGGGAAGAACCAGGGAGAAAGAGATTATAGCCACAACCTGTAAGCTCCATAGATTTCTTCTAAGTATGACTTAAGATAAACCCAAACCGAATGAACAGCATGTCTAAGTTCTTTAGAATTTTTTACCAAGTTCCTGCAATAAATAGTAGAAAATATAGTGTTTGCTGTTTTTATTCATTCTTGAACATGGCTATGTGTAGACATGAGGTCAAGTAACAGAAATACAACAAGAAAAAGAGCCAAATGGGCAGTTTATAGAAAGATAGCTGCTGCACAACTTGTTACTATATAATCCTATTTTAGATACCATCACAAAAAGTACTACAACTACAAAACCATGGGAGGACCTGGACAGCAGTTTCTTTCAGCCTCCAGGCATGTGGCCGCCCATCATTGCTTAGCACTCCAGAAAGTCCACTTATGCTCAGATTTTCCTTTAGGGTTGACAGAAAATAGGGGAGATAGGGTTTATGATGACTGAAGACAGGACAATTGCAGTCATCTTAATAAAGAACAACCAGAGAGAAGTTCTCCATAGTGCACTCACACTTATTTGGGAATAGTAGCACTGCCATGGGAATATGCAGACCATAGTGAACCACTGGGTATATTGAGAGAGGTGAGGAAAGAGATTTGTGTGTGTGTGTGTGTATGTGTGTGTGTGTGTGTGTGTGAGATGCATGCACATGAGTGTGCAGGTGCATTTGCTCATTTATGTATATACTAAACTAGGAGATATCATTATCTGTCTTCTTCTATCCACCTCCACTTTTTTGCTATGAGACCACAGAACCTATAGGCTGATGTCTCCCGATCCTGGCTGGCCAGAAAGCTCTTGGGATCCACCTGTCTCTACCTTCTAGTGCTAGGGTTACAGGCACATACAGCCATGCCTGGATTTTTTTATGTGGATGCTGTTTGTAGGGAAATTGTCTTTATCCACTGAGCTATCTCCTGGCCGCTACATCCGATACTTGAAGCAATACCCTTTGGCTACAGTGGTAAATACTAAAGTAGTAGCCATGGGCACATGGCCTTGTAGAAGTTCACTGTGCTGGCCTCTGTGCAAGCTTGAAATGTAGAAATGTTAATTATGACAGGTGCAATCAGTCATTCACTCATGTCTAAAGACCCTTCCTTTTTAGCTTTTTTTTTTTTTTAATCTGTTGAGACAGGGTTTCTCTGTGAAGCCCTGGCTGTCTTGGAACTCATTGGCCTCAAACTCAAAGATCCATCTGCCTCTGCCTCTCAAGTGCTGGGGATTAAAGGTGTCCACCACAACCATCTGACTTTTAACCCCATTTTCAAATTTGCCTTGCACATATACCCTCTTCATGCCGAAGTCACTAGGATCCAAGTGTGGATGTGCCACTCATTTCCTTCTGGGATCCTAGGACAAAGCAGAGAGCTGGAAAGTTCAGCTGAATTGGACAGGGCTTGGGTTATAGAGGATTTCTTGCTAAAGAAAACTGCTTCCTCATTGTCCTCCAACACTTCCTCTGTCCCTCTGCTTTACCCTAGACACATCTCTGTGAAGAGAAAAGTGGGGGACTGCCTTATCATTGGCCATTTTTTTCTCTTTCTTCTTTGGGGGTTGTGCTGGAACTTGAACTCAGGCCTTGCATGTGCTAGGCAAGCAAGCACTCTACCACTGAGCTACATGCCCAGCAGGATTGGTTGTCTCACTAGCTTTCTGTTCAGCCCCGGCACTAAAATGTGTTCTCTTTCCAGTTTTACATCTCTATCATCTGAGGCCTTTCCTTCTTCCTTATTCTTCCATCTTGATGCTTCATATCTCACCAGTATCCCGCAGAGCCCATGACCCCATCCCCAGGGATACCCATGATATTGCCAGCATGCGCTTCACCTCTCCGTGCCCACGTGTTTGCAGCCATCGCAGACCATTGATGCCACCACGCCTCTGTTCACACTCTTCTCTTTTCCAGGATCCTCCTAACCTCATCTGTCCCTTCTGTCAAAATCCTATCCTGTTTAAATGCCACGGTTCTAAAGCTTTCCTAAAGGCCTCTGCATGAAGTCCTTGGCGGCCATTATTTTGTTGTTCCCATAAATACTTTTCTGTAACCTTTGCTGCACTTCCTACATGCTTTATAGTTTTGGTATTTGTGACTCTCTCTCTCTCTCTCTCTCTCTCTCTCTCTCTCTCTCTCTCTCTCTCTCTCTCTCTCTCTCTCTCTCTTCTCTCTCTCCCTCTCCCTCCCTCCCTCCAATGCCTCTCAGCTCTGAGTAGGTAAGGGCCAGTATGTCATTACAAAACTTTGCAACACTGTGTGCCCAGCACACAGTGAGGACACAGCAGCTTTAGTTTCAATTTACATGTATTTTATCTTCTGTATTACAGAAAAAAAGTCATTCCTTTCTACAGTAAAATAAATGATGAAAACATCTATGTGCCACCCTTGTGTGTAGTCTTTGACATGATTGCCTTCAGGATGTGCTTTTATATTGCAATATAATTAAACTGTACTGTTAAGCACAATGGAGCCAGGAATAAGAGACCCAAGAATATGTTTAGGTAAATCTTGGAAGGCCTGGTTTTATTCCTCCATTTCTAGTCTTTTTACATTGGAAAATAAGTAATCCTAAAATATTGTCATCACAGGGGAAAAAAAATGAAGTAAAAACTGTTTAAGAGCCCCCAGGCAGCGTAGAGTGCATGGAGCTCAGGAAACAGGAATAAGACATAGACAGATTAATTGCTGCAGAAGTGAAAATATGCTTCTTGCGCCACACTTCAACTTGAGTGATCTGTCTGAAAGTTCTCCAGGAGTGTCTGGAATATCCACTGTTTGTTTTGTTTGGAAGATGATGAAATTGGGAATTTTAACTCCTTCATTACTTTCCAATTCAACGGGCTCGATGAAGTTGAATTTAGTTTTAAATGGTAACACTTTAATATATGGCTAAAACAAAGCAATAATAACTATCACTTATTAGTCTTCTAGTAATTCTCCGAAGCTTTGTTCCACCTGCAATGCAGATAACATGTTCCCATTTCGTATAAGAAATAGAGACTCAGGGGCTTGGGGAGATTGCATTTTGTTAACTGCATAAACCTGAGACCCTAAGTTTAGATCCCCAGGCCCTGTGTGGGAAAAAAAATAAACAAAAACCAAACCAAAAAAACAAAAAAAAACAGGTAAGGATGGATCAGTGGTTAAGAGCACTTGCTGCCCTCTGAGAGGACCTGAATTCCTAGCATACGTAACAACTCATAATCACTTATAACTGTAGATCCCAGGGATCCAACACCTTTGGGCTTCCTTGGGAACTAGGTACACACAACAGTACACATACATACTTTCAGGCAAACCATTAATAAGCATGAAATAAAATAAAAAATAAGATAGAACCAGGTGTGCCAGCCCCATACCTGTAACCTTGGTCCTGAGATGGTGTGGGGGCTATGGAGACAGGTAGATTTCTGGAGCTTAGTACATCCAATCAAGCAACTGGTGAGCTCATTGAGAGACTTGGCCTTGAATCATAAGAGGCAGAGCGATAGGGGAAAGCTATCTGACCTCTAACCTCCATGTGCACTAATACACACCCATACACACATGAGCACACACAAACATGGTCACATGTATACATCATACACAAAAGAAAGGAAGGAAAAAACGAAGGAAGGAAGGAAGGAAGGAAGGAAGGAAGGAAGGAAGGAAAGGAGACCCAAGGTACTAATTATCTACTTTGTTCCATGGTCCAGTTCTGCAGTGACTGCTCTTTCTTGTTTCTGTCCCTTTTGTGCATCCCAGATACATTATGCCACATTGCAAATGGTACATCGATCTCTCTGTTTCCATCAAACACAGCTTGAGTTTTGCCGACAAGATTCATCTTGAGTGAACTTGGGGATTGGGAGTGGTTAGCGATGGCCATGGGCAGGTGTAGGACTAGAGACTTTCAAAGCTTTGCTGCTTTATCAGAACTCCTCGTTTTATAAATGAGAAAGATAATTAGCCCCATTCCTATTCAAATTTCCTGGTACCAAAAACCTAGGTATACTAGGATTTTATGGGCACCTCAGTCCTGAGGACAATGTGGGAACCTCCTTTTTACTATCACTGATGGGACTATACTTGGCCTTGACTGTCCCTTGGGCATCCTCCCACCCTTGAGAAGCTACACCACGGTTGAACACTCCTTCCTTTCACAAGACCTAGAAAAGATGGCCTTGCCAAAGGCATGGCCAGAAAATGGACAAGACAGGTTGTTCTGGAAGTGGCCAAACTGAGGTCATGCCTTAGAGTGCCCTTTAGGCCAACAACAACAGCAAAATGACCCTGTTAATGTGCTGGGAAAATGCTCAGAAGGGCAAGACGTTTTCTCTTGGTCACAGGAATGAAGGCAAGCACCATCTTCTGTTTCCAAACTCACTCCTTTGCACGTAGGTTTTAAGTGGTTGAGGGGAGATGTTTTGCAATGCTTCTTATGCATATTTAAACACACTTTTCTCAGTTGTTACATAAACTGTTTAAACATCAAAAGCTTCAAAGACATAGAAACCTGAGTGGGGAAAGCATTTTGTGTTGAGTTGGAGCTATATTTTTTAATGGCAAATGCAGCCATCTAAGTGTTCTTTTTCTTATTTTCTGTCTCACCTACAACAAAACACCTCAACAGTAACATGAGAGACAGTACTCAGAAAGCAATTCGAAACACATTTAAAAAGCTGCTTTGGAAAAAAATGAGTCAAGCAATTTTTTTTCCTTTATAGGCTACAGAAAAGAAAACCCCCTTTAAGAGGGCAAAAAGTTGAAAAGGGAGGAGAAAAGGAAGCACAGTATCTCATCTAAAATCTTACAGGCAAACATGGCTGTTATTGTAGGAAGCAGAGGGCATCCCTCGCCTGGGAAGAAGACCTCTGAGATGAGGGAGATGTGTCTTGCTGAAGCATCACTGCACAGACTGAGCCTTCGAAGCTTACACCCCAAAGGCATGAGCCATTATCAAAGAAATCCAAACTGATACATTCATTTTTTAATAAAAGTAAACACACCAGAACTTGGCCACAATAATATACAATTTTATCTTTGCATTTCAACCCTTAAGGATTAAAACAACAAGAGGTCTCTGCTCATCAAGATAGGAAAGATGTTTTCTTCAAGGCTTACAAATACATATAGCCAAAACACTATGAATGAAACATACATATAATTCCTGATTGTTTCATGGTTCTTCTTACTGTTGACAGTTTATTGTATATATGTGTAATAATATAAATGCATATGTAAAAAATATCTAATAAAAAATTGAAAAACAAAATAATAAAAAGAAAGGGATCGCTATATTTTTTTAAAAAACAGATAGAGGTAGATGAAGATAAACATTCTTATCTTGCAAAGTACGAATTTAGTTAACATTTTCCATTGCAAGGAAATAGTGAGTGAGAATAACCTTGAACTGCTGTTCCTATTTCTTACATGTGGCAAAGGCTGGGGCTGCAGACATGTGCCACTATTAGTCTCTTACCTAGGAATATTAGGTACACAGATGGACACATAAACAGAAAAAGACATGGTTACATTTTTCTGTTAAAATTAGTATTTTGTTTGGACATTTAAACCTTCTAAAAATTAATCTCTACAAGAAAGACATAAGTATTAATTGTTTAAAAAAAATAAACAGGGGACCTGAATATGCAGGTGTATGTTGTTGTCAATGGTCCCGAATATGAATAATCAGAGAGAAATTGGAAGTCGGTGTTCAAATGACTGACAAAGCTGATTTGTTTGGTTGGCTGGTTGGTTTGTGAGACAGGGTTTCTCTGTGTAACAAAGCCCTGTGTACTTGCTTGGAAGACCAGGCTGGCCTCATAAAGTTGGCTTGTTTTTGTTTGTTTGTTTTTACATTTTTTATTTTATTTATTTTTATTTTTAATTTGTTCACTTTACATCCCAATTGTAGGCCCCCTCCCTCATCGCCTCCTGGTCTCACCCTCCTTCCTTCATGCCTCTCCACAGCTCCCCTAGTCCTCAGAACGGGGGAGCCCTCCACCCCTAACATTGGCCCTCAGCCTATCAAGTCTCATCTGGACTGCCTGTATCGTCTTCTTCTATGGTCTGGCTAGACCACCCCGCCAGGGGGAAGTGATCAACATGTGGGCAGCAGAGTCTGTGTCAGAAGTAGTCCCTACTCCCCATATTATGGGGACACACAAGGAGACTGTAATGTTTATCTAGTACATCTGAGCAGAGGGTCTAGGTCCTCACCATGTATGCTCCTTTGTTGGTGCATCTGTCTCTGCAGCATCCCCCTCCTCCGCTCAAATTTGTTGGCTCCATTGGTCTCCTTGTGGAGCTCCTGCCCTCTCCAGGTCCTTCGATCCCCCAAATCTTCCATAAGACTCCCTGATCTCCACCCCAAAGTCTAGGTGTGAGTCTCAGCATCTGCTCTGATCCCCTGCTGGATGAAGTCTTTCAGAGGGCCGCTATGATAGGCTCCGGTCCTGTTCCTTCTCCTTAGCTACTTCCAGTGTCTATTCTATTTGCCCTTCTGAATGAGAATTAAGCAGGGTCCTAGGGTCTTCCTTGTTATTTAGCTTCTTTAGGTCTATGTATTATAGTGTGGTTATCCTGTATTATGTCCACTAATATCCACTTATAAGTGAGCATATAGCATGTGTGTCTTTCTGGGTCTGGGTTACCTCACTCAGGATGATTGTTTTTAGTTCTATCCATTTGCCTACAAATTTCAAGGTTTCCTTGTTTTTAAGAGCTGAATAATATTCCATTGTGTAAATGTACCACAGCTTCTTTATCCATTCTTCATTTGAGGAACATCTAGGCTGTTTCCAGTTTCTGACTATTATGAATAAAGCTGCTATGAATATAGTTGAGTAAATGTCCTTGTATGACAGAGCATCTTTTAGGCGTATGCCCAGGAGTGGTATAGCTGGTAGAACTAATCCCAATTTTCTGAGAAAGCACCAGACTGTACAAGTTTGTACTTTCACCAGCAATGGAGGAGTGTTCCCCTTTCTCCACATCCTCGCCAATATGTGCTGTCACTTGAGTTTTTGATCTTAGCCGTTCTGATAGGTATAAAATGGAATCTCAGTGTCCTTTTGATTTGCATTTCTCTGATGACTAGGGATGATGAAGACTTCTTTAAGTGTTTCTCAGCCATTCGATTTTCCTCTATTGAGAATTCTCTAGCTCTGTACTCCATTTTTACATTGGATTATTTGGTTTTGTGGTGTTTAATTTCTTGAATTCTTTATATATTTTGGATATTAGCCCTCGGTCAGATTTAGGGTTGGTGAAGATCTTTTCCCAGTTTGTCATTTTGTTATGTTGACCAAAGTGCTGATTTTCCTTGAAGCAGTTTCACTGTTTTCACTGTTGACTTCAAGGAGCTCTCTCTCTCTCTCTCTCTCTCTCTCTCTCTCTCTCTCTCTCTCTCTCTCTCTCTCTCTCTCTCTCTCTCTCCCCCCCCCCCCCGTGTGTGTGTGTGTGTGTATGCATATGTGTTTGTTCCTCCCTGTTTTCTTCCATGAAATTGGTTTGCACTATTTTGAAGGTGGGATTTAAGGTTAGAAATAAAGACTGCAGGAACCAGGGGTTAAGTGAAATGCAAAGGAAAGTTGCATGAAACATATTCCCTCAGTCCTCTTTCTGTGGAGCTTCCTCTCCGGAGGTCCCCTGTTCTGACCACAAAGCAAAGCAAGTTTTATAGTGACAGGACCAGAGTTACTGCTTTCTTCCACTCTGCCAAAACCTGACATACCAGAGAATTTTATGGTAATCATCACATGATCTCATTCACTAATTTCCTGTAACATGCTTCCTGAAAATATACCATTCAAACGGACAGGTCCAATCATCAAGTTACTATTGGTTTCAACTTTAAACATGATATCATTCAAGGAATAGTGACTATGAACACATTGTCTAAAACTAGTTTTTGTGTTTTCTAAATCATTAAGAATGTAAAGACAAAATATCTTGGCAGATTTTTTATTAAAATAATTCAATATGGAATTACCATATTAAACAGCCATTACACTCTTTCATCTATGCCCAAGAGACCTGAGAGAAGGTACTTAATATATGCACGTGTGCATCAGTGGCATCACTATCCATAATGGCCAAAGGGGACAGGTAGACCAAATGTCCACCAATGGATGGCAACGGAATAGTATTTGGTCACTGAAAATAACTGGAGTACTGATACCTATTGGAACAGTGGATGAATCTTAAAAACATTATGCTAAGTGAAAGAAGTTAGATCAGTCATGTATTGTACTCTATTTATATGAAATGCTCAGACTAAAGAAACCCATGGAAACTGTTGGGAAGAAAAAGTAACTCCTGAATGGGTAAATGGCAAGGAAGTGATGATGGCTTATCAGCACTGTGAACATGCTAAATACCACTCAGTCGTTATCACTTAGAAATGTGTAATGTTTTGTGCATTTTGCCTTAAAAAAAAAAAAACTTCCAGAAAGAAAATGTTAAGGTAGGAAGACTTAAAATGTGGCTCAGAAAAAAATATGAACAGTTTTCTATAAATGAATACTCGGTGTGATGGTTAGGTTTAATTATGTTCATGACACAACCCAGAATTGCCTAGGAAGAGAGACTCAGTGAGAAACTGTCTAGACTGGGTTGGTTTTTGGGCATGTCTCTGGCAGGTTGTTTTGACTGTGTTCATTGGTATGGAGCATCCAGCCCACTGTGGGGGAAACCACTCCCTGGGCTTCTGTTCTCGGAGTTGTAAGAGTCAAGAGTGAGCTGAGTAGTAAACATACATGTATTAATTTTGTTTTACTCTCAACTGTAGATGTCATGTAGCTACCTATTTAAGTGCTTCCTGCTTTGACTTCTCCACAGTGAAGGATCATAACATAGAATTGTAAGCTTAAAAATAAGCCCCTTCTCCCGAGTTTGATTTTCAGAAATGAAATTATAAAAATTAGGGTGGGGGCTCCAAAAGAACCAGTTCTACCATGTGATCTAACTATATTGATCTTGGGCTTATAGCCAAAAGTCTCTATATTCTACTACAGAAATATTTGCTTATCTATGTTCGTAGCTGATCTAGTCACAATAGCCAGGACAAGAAAATAACATAGACTTCCATTAACTAAGGAATGGATAATGAAAATGTCGTACATTTACAAAACGAAACATTACTCAGCTGTTATCTTAAATAGAATTATGTAATCTTCAGATAAGTTGATGGAGCTGGAAATAATCATTATGAGTGAGGTAACCCAAATTTAGAAATATAAAGATCACATGTTATCACTCATGTGTGGATGCCAGCTTTAAATCTTTAGCTATTTTTAGCTAATTTTAAATCTTTTAAATTAGTCCATAGACGTCAGTAAATCAGTAAAATGACCATGAGAAGTCGGGTATTTCAAGGAAGAGAAGATAGAATGTAAGTAGTGTAAAGGGGCAGTGGGGGATAATGATGCAAAAAGGGTTAATTGGGGAAATGAGGGCATGGAAAAGGAAGGAGTATGGAGAGTGATAAGCAACACTGAAGACTTTTGTTTTTACATATACTTAATACAGTGGAAGCAATACATATACTTAATGCAGTAAAAAGCTTCATAAAAATGTATGCATATACACAAAAGGGCAGTGCCTCTCCAAGACACCATGTTATCAAATAAAAACCCCATTGTATGGAATATATTACCTGTTTTGGAGTTGCCGCTAAGTGGGGCCCAACAGACCCCCAAATATTGTAGGCTGTTGTCATTGCTCTTGGCATCTCTCCAGAACCTGATGGTAAAAACATATTGCTGAAGATAACACATATATGAGTCATGCAACATGAAGAAATCAAGCTTGTGTCAACACGGAAGCCTCATCCCTACTTGTTGCTGGAAGGTGTTATGCCTGTTACCCTGAAAGAAAAATAACCATTAGTTTTATCTAGCTGTGATTACGATAATAAGAACCAGCCTGGCAAGATATCCCCACTTGTGCAACAGTGGTCCAAGTATGGGAGTAGCCACCACCTTCTGATTGTATTTAAAAGCCACTTCACAATACCTGGCACAATTAACAGGGCCAAGAACCAGAGGCTAGGTAGGTCATAGGCTCTAAAGGAGATCCTACTACCCTTACTTTGCTAAAATAGTATAGTATCAAACTAACTTTTAAAGACATCATTATCCCTGTAGACTAATGCCTCATTCAGTCTTTATTAGAGAAGCTTATTTTTACAGGTGTCAATTACCACAAAGACCCACAAGTGGTTAAAGTACAGAATAGAAACAGCAAGGTGACCATTCCTGAATTAGACGTGGACATCATACGCCATTTTCTCAATCCTCAAGAATTACCAACAGGAGCCAGGGAAAGATGACCAGACCCAAAGGCAATGTGCATCTGCAGGGGAACAGTATTTTCTAGCTATAACAGGGCAGTTGCACATATGAACTCACAGTGCTGTGACTACCTGCACAAGGCCTATACAAAATTAGGTCAGATAAACTCCCGCTGTGGGGGTGCAGGGTGAAGGGACACAAAGTTTCACAGGTAGCTGAGGAGGGGTTGACAGTTGGTAGCTGCTGGAAGAAAAAGAGTCAGGTTTCTTCAGGGCTGCAGCCCCTGACAGGCCAACATGTTCCAGATGGCTTTACACTCATGGACACACTGGCAGCACCAAATGAGCTGAGTGGGTTTTAAAAAATAAAAAGTAGGGATGAAGAGATGGCTCGGAGCTTAAGAACACTGTCTGTTCTTCCAAAAGTCCTGAGTTCAACTCCCAGCAACCACATGGTGGCTCACAACCATCTACAATGATGATAATCTCGTTCTCTCTTCTGGCATGCAAACAGAACACTGTATAAATAATAAATAAGTCCTAAAAAATAAAAATAAATGAAATTGGGATGCAAAAGTGGTGGGGCAAGAAAGGAGAGGTTGAAGGAGAGGAAATGGGAGGTAGATTTGATCAAAGCTCATTATTTTGCGTATATGAAATTTCCAAACAATAAAAAAAAGTATGACATACAGTAAGAACTGAATATAGTAAACAAACACACAAACAAACAACAAAAAGCAAGCCCCAAACAAGTGTAAGAACTGAAAACTCCATAGAAAGACACACTCCACAAATGCAAAACACCCCCGAAGCAAATCCAGGAAGAATTTCTTTTAAAAGAAAAAAAAAAAATGTAACAGCAATATTTCACCTTCTATACTGCTGAGACAATTACCTATTAAAGATTCTAATTTAATTTTTGTTGATAATAGATAATTCACTTGTAAGACTTTTATAAAATTATATCATTGTAATATATGGCATAATTCTAGGACATTCAATATACTCCTGGTCTTATTTATAGTAGATTTTCCTTCCTGTGCTCCATCTTTAGAAAGTAATACAAAGAAACATTTTTAGACCATTTTTGGTGCATTGTCCAAAACAATTTTAGGTTAAGTTTAAACATCCTTAGCATGCAAAGCAAAGAGTTCTATGAGAACAAGAGATGTGAAGCAACTGCCCAGTACAAAAGGAGGGCTGCAAATGTCTACCTGTTGTGTCTGAGTTATAGAGATGTATGATATAGCTATTTCAAATCATTTTAATGATTAGTGTGAGTTAATCTGAAAAAAGGGGAGAAAAGCAATTTGCAAAAAAAAAAAAAAAAAAAAAACAAAACCCGAAGCCGTGTTGAGTATAATAGCGAAGGGTAAGGAAGCACACAGGAAAGGAAACAGAAGGCGTGAAGGAGGCAATTACTCTCTCTCTCCCAGGGTTCTGTGAATGGTCTAGCAGTAGGTGCCCTGCCAGTGGAAAGGGGCCACATCCATGAATAGGACCCGAGGGAAGTAATCAGAGATAAGAATAACCAGAGGCGAAAGATACAGAACAGGGAGTAAGGATGACAAGGTTTACGGTCTGAACTTCAAATGTATCACACAATGCGAAAAGCTGAGAATTAAATGAAGGGTCTGCCCGCAAAAAAAAAAAAAAATTATGGAACTGTGAGATGATGGAATATAGGAATATAAGCTCACTGAAGGAAGCAGCAAAGTAATGGGTGAGGACACAGAGAGGCAGCATCCTCATCTGTAAGCAGGAGGGACTTGGGAGCTTCACGTTCAGACACACACAGATGGGAAAGCTGAGTAGGTGCTTCGCTGAGGAAGGCCAGAGGATGTCTTGTGGAAGCTGTTTCTTTCCTTCTACAATTTAAGTACCAGGGATCAAAGTCAGATTGTCAGGGTTGGTGGCCAGCACCTTTACCTGCTGAGCTCTCTCACAGGCCCTATTTTTTGTTTGTTTTGTTTTGTTTTGTTTTGTTTTTCGAGACACGGTTTCTCTGGGTAGCCTTGGCTGTCCTGGACTTGCTTTGTAGACCAGGCTGGCCTCAAACTCACAGTGATCACCTACCTCTGCCTCCCAAGTGCTCAGATTAAAGACGTGTGCCACCACGCCGAACAGGCCCTATTTCTTTTTTCTTTTTTTTTTTTTTATTAATTTATTCTTGTTACATCTTAATGGTTATCCCATCCCTTGTATCCTCCCTTTCTTCCCTCCCTCCCATTTTCCCCTTTTTCCCCTTCCCTATGACTGTTCCTGAGGGGGATTTCCTCCCCCTGTATATGCTCATAGGGTATCAAGTCTCTTCTTGGTAACCTGCTATCCTTCCTCTGAGTGCCACCAGGTCTCCCCCTCCAAACGGTATATACTCACTTATATCTGCGTACGAAAGCCTTCACTTACCAGGAAACTGGGACAGAAAGGAGGACATCCTATTGGGACTCTAGATGAGAGAAGCATGGGAGAACAGCAAAGTAGAAGGATCCACAGGGTACTAGAAACCTACAAGTAGAACATTATGATAAGCAGATTTGGGCCCAGGCGTCCCGCTCAAACTAAGGCACCAGCCAAGGACAATACAGGCGGTAAACTTTAAGCCCCTACCCAGAGCTAGCCAATGGACAGAACAGTCTCCACAGTTGAGTGGAGAGTGAGGTATGACTTTCACATGTCCCCCAGGCCCTATTTCTTAACGGGTTTTTATCCTCTCAGGCTGGCCTCGGTATCAGTCTCCCAAGGACTTAGGATCAAAGTCATGCACCTCCATAAACACCCCTAAATATCTGAAGTGTGTCAGAAGTTCCTCTACCACCTCACATCCCCCTCATAATAGCCGCTCATATTTGTGAGTATGTCTCTGAGCCAAATGCTCTCTCTGGGAAGGCAATTGTTTGGTCCTTTGCGGTAATGGAGCTTGAATGGACCGCCTCATGCGTGTGCGCTACAGAAGCTCTCGGCAGATGCTCAACATCTGCAATCCTCTTTCTTTTTTCCCTTTTTGATTCGTGAAACACCTGAAACTCATGACTCCCTTTGTCTCGGGTTCCCAAGTAGATGGAAGGAAGGCCTGGGCCGCCATGCTTAGCTTGAAGACTTGAAGACCATTTCAAAGGCTTGATGACACCGCTGTATGTCTGACATTGTCATGTTCCCTGTCATCTTTTTATATTCCTGTGTCCCATATGGGAAAGTGGGTCACAACAACGGCCATGCATGTGACCTGTTGCTCTCCTTGAGGAGATGACAAGACACTATGGTTCTGGCGTGTGTTCTGCCACTGTGCACATCATACTGACATTAACTTTGCTGGCACTAGTCTTTGTACTATTTTCTGTCACTAATGGTCACACTTCAGTGTGTGCTTCAGTGAAATAACACAGCAAGGAAAAAGATTTCGTTAAAAATCAGCATAAATGTATTTGCTATAGAATTATAATACAAAAGAAATGATGATTCAACTTTTCTGCAAGTTTTTAAAAATTAAATGTTATATTTTAATAACAATATCATATCAAAAAGAGGAAGTGTGAACATTATAATGCCTTAAAAATTAACCCAGTGTAATTAGTGTGAATTATCAAAATGCCAGCAAATAAGAGTATATGTGCTCAATTATTAAAAAATAAAACAGGTGTTTAAATGAGATAAAACTGCCTTTTGAATAAATGAGAATATGAGCTGAATTGTGCTTTTTAAATATAGAAAAGACCAGCTCTAATTGCTTTTCCATAGGTACCAAGTTAATATTTTATAAAAATGTTTCAAGAGGAAATAATCAGTATGATGAGCACATTAGTATGCAATTCTATCCCCTCCCAATGGATCTTTGGCCCTGACAATGAAAGGGAATTTAAATATCAATCTAATATAGAATTTAGTGGGAAATGCTAACTGTAGTGAAAAGAAAGTAGATTCTTCCATGGGTCTTTAACAGAGAAAGTTCTGGATAGATTTTGGACCCTTGGAAGGCAACATAAAGATGAAGCAAGGTTCTGGAAGTGGCTGGCTAAAGGCACAGGAGGGGATTAAGCAGGAAACAGGGTAACAGCATACAAGCATGAAAGCAGTGAGTTCTCGGACAAGAGGTCAGGACCTATGAAAGGTCATCACTTCCGGCCTCCCTTCCCTCCCTCCAGCCCTTCCCAGTACTCTCTTCAACCCTCCCCCATACCCCTTCTCAAGCTGGTGGCTACTTTTTATATTATTGCATTTGTATGTGTATGAAAATATATAGGTGCACATGAATGTATAGGCACACACGTGTGCATATTTGCAAATATAGAAACATAACCTGCAGGGTCTGTTTTTGTTGTTTCTGTGTCTGTGGGTTGAACCCCAAGGAATTCCCTCCCAAGTTAATATGTCTATGTATATTGTCATTGTCATGATGGTACATGTGCAGCTATTTCTAAAAGAGACTGTTTCCTTGCAGTTTTCTGGTATTCTGGCTTTTACAGTCTTTCCACCCTTCTTCTGCAGTGTTTCCAAAGAGCCATAAGTGCAGGAGCTGTGGTGCAGATGTGTCCATTGTGCCTGGGTTCACCATGATCCATTGATGTCTGCTCTGTGTCCAGTTACTTACTCAGCAGTGTTCACAACTACCCTATCCACAACAGCCAGGAAAAGAAAACAACCTAAGTGTCCTTCAACAGATGAATGGAGAATGAAAATGTGGTCCATATATACTACAGAATATTATTTAGCCGTAAAGAAAAATGAAATCTCCAGGTAAGTGGATGGACAAAAAAAATTTATATTGAGTAAGATAACCCAGACCCAGAAAGAAAAATGAAACATGTTCTCTCTCATCTGGGATTATTAGCTCTCAACATTCAGATGTGAGTATACAATATGGAATAATTACTGAAATCAATAAAGTATAAAGGGACCATAAGTGGCATCAAGGCTTTGGAGGGAAACTATAGGATCCCAGTAATATGAAGTGGCAAATGGAATAATGCATAGGGGCCTTCAACACGAAAGGAAAATAGGGAAGTCAATACAGAAGAGAGATAATAAGGGACCGCTGCTAAGGTTATTTGACAGAGAATCAAGGAACAATTGTTTTATATTTACCGAAAACTATACACAATATGTATAAGTTTATGCCCATAAACCAGAGAGAGAGAGAGATTGATTAAAGGTTAAGCATTTGGGCTGTCAGTGTTCCCCACAAAAACCGTAGACTAACAAAAACCCAGTACCAGACATGAGAAACCTCCTCATGGAGGGTTGGTCAATGTAGATCAAGTGGCTTCCCAAACAATATAGATTATCAATGATTGCCTCTCGGGGGTTGATGGTGAGCCCCTATTACCAAAGATGCCATACACTTAGAACACACAACTCAGATGATTCAAGATAGATCTGACATAAAAGCTCCTTCTTGAAGTTTAGCTTGCATGCTTCCAGAAAATACTATGCAAGTTGACAAGGGAGGGAAACAATTAAGCAGTTCTACCCATCTGGAACACCTATGACAATTTCCAGCATGACAAGATATGCATAAAGGTGTAAGAAATGGCCCTCATGTGTCAGTGACAAGCAAGACTCACTAAACAGGAAATAAATCATGCCTGGTCCGAGAAACCTAGCTAGCTTCCCAAGGCTAGTGAGGCCTTAAACCTTAGAAAAGAGTCTACTCACACCACTTTGATAGACCAATATAATTTCTTACTATGTTGTAAACCATATCCTTATACCCACAAATAAAGGTAGCTACCACCCCTCATCAAAGAAACTTCTCTTTCAGCAAATGGAGACCATCACAGAAAAGCGCGAGTGCACGCGCACGCGCACACACACACACACACACACACACACAAATACAACTGAAACTTAAAGAAGCATTAGTTATTGACAAGAGTTGCAGGAGTGGGAATTACCCCAAGAAATAGTAAGCTTTTCTGTTTTACATCTAACCCTAATTTTTTTTATGTGACCATCAGGTTATCCTTTAATTTTCTATGTAGTTTCCATACTTTTTATTATGAATATCCTTTAGCAAACTGTCAGAGACCCACAGGTGCTTTGCACTTGCTGGGAAATGAATGCATGAGACCTCAATTCTCCCAGGTTATCCTTGCTTGCAGAAATTGGTTTTCCTCCAACTGATAAGAGAGGTCATTTTCACAGCCTCACATATGCATGAGGCTGGCTCTCAGCAATAACATTTTGAAACCTTGTTCCTGCTAAATATTTTAGTTTCTGAAGATAATATCAATAGGTGGGGCCTAGGGCACTACCTACAACTTCTTCTCTAATTGCTGCAGTTGTCCATAAGGCCATGGTGGGTCTGCTTGAGGGCAAAGTCCTTTTGCTTGCCAAGAAACATCTTCATGGACTTGTCTCTCTCCTTTTTACCAAAGCTTTGCCAGATAAAGAAAACTTGTAAGCATCTTGACAACAAAACTTTTCTGAATAGCAATGTGATATGCACTTAGAAGCACAGCTGAAACCTTAGTCCATATCAACATCAATTTTTCAAACTTCAGTGACTAGGGACACATACCATTGTGGGACCTCATAACAATGATTGTCTTACTTGTGGACAAGCCCTTTAGGTATAGCCAAGGTGACTGCATCAACCTACAGCTACATCCGAGAGTTAACAAGATGTAAGATTTTCCACAAGAGAAGACTGCTGTCACTGAGGTGCCCCTATGCATTTTTAATTAATTGTCACATAGCCCTGAAAGAGATTTTCAAGATGAGGCAGAGAAGACTTTGAATTCCTGGAGCTGAAATTTTAAAACATAGGTAAGGAAGACAGAATAATTTTCTCACTAGTGCTTGAGCCATGCCAAAAGCACTTTCATCACCCATCTCCATCTATAGTCAAGTCACATGGAAAATCAATTTTTAGGTAGTGTGGACTGCAATAATAAAGTCCGAGATGGACTGCAGGAGAGGGGAAATGAAGAAGCCACATGGTGCTCTAGAAATAGCTGGGACTGACTTAAAGAGATGGCAGCTCATCAGCTAAAACACAGCCCGGGCTCGCACAGCAATCTGGAGACAAAAGGCTGCTACTGTGGTAGGTCCTCCTAGTGTCTGAGAACTGGGAATTGGCACTGTGATAACGTGAAGTGCCTGAAAAGTCACACATCCCAGAGATTAGCAAAGCACATCTCCCACAGCCCAAGCAAATGTGAACAACAGAAGAGAGGTAAAACTGGGAGACGTGGCTGGATTAAAGCTCACTTGTACATTCACTATCTAACCGTCTGGTTCTTTCTGATCATAGTTCATCAGTAAGACAGAGGAAAATGTTAAAAAAAAAAAAAAAAAAAAAAAAAGGAGGCTGCTGCTCTGAGTGACTCTGTATTGCCCTAGGCAAAAGCAGAAGCAATTGACTACGGAAGTCCTTCCCAGGTCATTATAAAGCAAGGTCCCTCTGTCTGCTAATAGGCGTACACTACTTGTCACTTTCCAGCTTCTAATAATACATTATGGTTATGTAACAGGCTATTGTTGGAGAAAGCTGAGCAGAGAGGACACAGAGAAACTCTTCTGCAACTTGTGAGCCTTGCCTAAAAAGTTTCAAATGTCAAGCAAAGCAAAATATGAAGATTCGTCTGCATATGAATTTGTGTCAGCCTGTGTCCAGTGATCCATTAGTCAAGAAAAGATAAGCTGCATTTGCAGCAGAGAAAACAGTTGCCTTCCGTGTTGTAGGAAATTGCTACCTGACTCACTGATTTAAGGCAAAGAAAGCATAAAGAGCGAGCCCTTCGTACGCAAGTAGAATATTGGAACAGCCAGTATTGTTAGAGCTTCCATGTGGGCCTCAGTCTGCTTTCTGCTCGTGTAGGAACATGTCATGGTTGGGTAAGTTGTAAAAGGGTTAATTCTTGTGAAAAGTTCTTCATTTGACAGCTGCATCCGGTGAGAGTCTCACACTGCTTCAACTCATGGTGGGATGTGAGAGAGAGCAAGAGGAGACGGTGAGAGACAAGATGAAGAGTAAGCTAGCTTTGGAATAAACCCATTCTCACAGTAGCTAATCAGGTACTGTGACAATGAGAAAGCAATCAAGAGAGGCATGCATCCATCGGTAAGTGTTCTACTATCATGGCCTGACCACCACCCACTAAGCTCTACTTCTCAGCACTATCACATTAAGGGATTTTGTCCGAAATGAATTTGTCAGGAGATAATCATATTTCCATCACAGAAAATATTGTTTCCAACAGGAAAATAAAGCTGGTGTTTTATGTGTACTTGGTGCACATGTTGAGAAGATCTATGATCTATGCTCCATACCTGAAGCTTCTGGCTGGGCCCAGAGACTGGCATCCCTCTCCAGGGGCAAGGAAAGAGGTGAGCCTCCATATGCACCCTCCACTGCCTGCCTTTATGTCCCTGGTGCCCCACCCGCTACCACCCTTTCCAGCTATGCAAAACCAGCTGAGGCCTTCTGGGATCACCCACCTACCTAGAGACTAAAATGTAGCCTTCTCTGAACAGCCTGCACTCCTGGGCAACTCCCACTGTCTAGTCCTTCAGCCACACCCATAGTCAGGTCCTTGTCCAAAGCTCATATTCCAATTTCCCATCGAGCTACATAAAAGCCTGTATTTAGAAAATGCTCCAATGAACCATTGATATTTTCATTTACTCTGGCTTGTTCATGATTATTCTATTTAAAATTACTCTGCCACATCTGCTGTTGCACATCACAGACATGCACATGGAAATATCAGCCTAATTATTTATGACTGACAACATCCTTTGGCCAATCTAGACTCGGAGACATCGATGGGAGAATAATGAGAGAGGTAAGTGCACTGTCCCGTGTTTTTACCATTCTCACGTTTCTCTCCCAGTCTCACTGCCGAGGTCATGGTTGATATGAGAAGAGTGTTTCTCACATAGGCTCTAACTGTGATATTAGGAGAAAAGACCATGATACACACAGGTCACGTCAGTCCTTGAGAAAACGAGCTAAAGATGTGTGAAAACTACGGAGGCAAAAGGTAAAAACAGTTTAATATAGATGAGATAACAAGTCGAGTCATATGAAACAGCCACTTTTGTAGCAAAACAAAACAGAATACGAGTCTGGCGAGATGGCTCAGTGTGTAAAACCACCTGATGTGTATGAGGAGCTAAATTTGAATCCCCCACTATACCCACTAAGAGTTGGATGTGTCTATACATGCCTAAAACTCCAGCACTGCGAGGTGTCAACAGAGAAGGGCAGATCACTGTGGCCTGTTAACTGAGCCCAGCTCAGTGAGAGGCCCGGCTGCAAGGGAATAAGGCAGAGCAGGACAACCAGTGTCCTGTTCCTGGCCTCCACGCACACATGCTGTGCTGCCTGTCTTTTATGTCAACTTGTCACTGGCTAGAGTCATTATGGAAGAGAGAAACTCAGGTGAAAAAAAAAAAAGGTACCTCAAGCAAGTGATTCTGAACACTATAGAAAAGTAGGCTGAGCAAGCCAGGAGGAGTGAGCCAATATGGAGTGAGCTTTCTGGTTTCTGTACAGTTTCTGTCATGAGATTCTTCAACACTAGACTGTTACCTGGAAGTGTAAGCAAAAGAAATCCATTCCTCCACAAGCTGTTCTTGGTCATGGTGTTTTATCACAGTATAGGAACCCTAAGTAAGATATATAGGTATACACACATGCAGATACAAGACACACACACACACACACACACACACACACACACACACACACACGCATGCATGCATACTGGAATACTAGGAATTTCATCATATTTAGCATAATAAAAAGAGACTTAGAAAGTGGTGATTATGAAGTGCTTCAGAAAGGAAATAAGCTATGTTATGTTATTGGTTTGTTGATTTATTTCCTCACTCATTGAAAAATGATTTATTGAGCTTCTACTATGTACCAATACTATTTAGGCACTTGTATGCAGTAATAAGATGGACATCCAAAGTCTGTCCTCACAGAATTAATATTCTGATACAAAAAATAGCTTATGTTTGTGTACATATGTGTATATATATATATATATATATAAAAGCATAGACAATATATGTCAAAGTATATATGTGTGTGTGTATATATACATGTATAGGTCAATGTATATATACATATACATAGTATCTACCATAAAGCTGTTATTTATAAAAATGTAAAATGTTATATTAAAATGTATTATTATGTATGTCAAGTGTGTGTGTATATATATATATATATGTATATATATATATATTAGTTTAGAATTAATTTTATGTCAGCCCAGTGTTAGCATAGGTTTTTCTCAAATGAACAGGAATTAAAACAACTGGCTACACACTAATAAGCAATGGTAGACTTTGAGCCAACTTGTTTTATAATTTAATCACACAATTTGGAAACTATTGAATTAAAAAAAGAAACACATGCATTATTTTATCTTCATGTATATGAGAAAAAAATTAGTTATTTCTAATTTTTAAATTGCATGTATTATATCTAGTGGTCAGTCATGCAGGACTGCAATTCATTACTCTTATGTTCTCTTCATTTTTATTTGACTCTCTGGTGTCAGAAAAAAGATTATGTCTAGAGTCTTCCAAGATATGCAATCATCATTTTTTGTTTCACAGAATCTTAGAGAAGTCAAGATCTATGTTTGATATACCCAGTGCACAGTTGGTAGATAAATGTTGTTTGACAAAAGGTATGGAGATTGGAAAGATAACATAAAACATGAAGTCCTGAGTACAATTCCCAGAATTCCTGTTTATTGTGTGTTTGTGGTGGTTGGTTTGGGAATATTGGGTTTTTTAAGCTGACTACCCCCTGTCAACGCTATAACTTACAGCAATGACCAACATTTCACATTGCAAGATATGCCAATATGCGTGATAGTGGTGCAAATGTGATGTGGTTAACCAAACCCTTTCTGAATGGATTTAAGGTCCACGCCACTGAAAAATGTGTATGCCTCGTACTGTAATCTGGCTAGGAACCAATGGTTAAGTTCACCCATCATGCTCAAGGGTGAGCCTACTATTATTTTGCTAAAAGGACATAACATCATACTGTCTTCAAAACTCAAATCTTGATACCCATAGATAAATGCAGCCCTTAGAACTACCTCATCAGAGAAGTTTCTTTGTGCAGTAGACAGCAGTTAATGCAAATATTCAAAACTGCTCAAAATACAGACAAAAAGTGAATGTTTAGCCACAATGGGATTTCTAAATTTTACCTCCTCCACTCAAGGCTCAGGGACCATCGTGGAAGATGGGGTGAAAAGACTGTAAGAGCTAGAGGTCAGAGAGGAGCAGAGATAAGTAGTATCTTCTTCACAAGACAGGATTGACAGACTCATGAACTCACAGCAGTTATAATTGCTCAAGATCAGGTGAGTCAACATTGCAGCACGGAGGTAAGAAGACCTCCACTCCTAGCTGGGCTGCCATTAATAAACAATGTCTTCTAAGAGTATGTCCCCTGGTAAGCCAACCATGATCCAGTGGGCAGCCCCAAACTCATGCATATATGGACAAAAAAATTACACTCCAAGTGTTATTTTATTTTAAAAATAAAATAAAAGTTGGGGGAGTAGTGGTTGTGGATCTAGGAGATGTAGAGCAACAGTAGAGATTAAATTGGTATGCCTATATGAAATTCTCAACAAATTAATTTTAAAAATAAAAACATTAATTAAGCTGTGTGTAGCAATACATGTCTGCAATCTTAACCCTGGGAAGACTGGGACAGGAGCTAGACTGGCCAGCCAGTCTAGTCAAATAAGTACATTCCAGACTAGTGAGGGACGTTGTCTCCACTAAGTAGACAGCTTCTGGGAAATACGCTAGGTTGGTCTCTGGCATCTGCACACAGGTACATGTCCATGCACGACTGCACACACACACACACACACACACACACACACACACACACACACACACACACACACACTCACACTCACACATACACACACATATACACACACACACACTCACACTTTGGGGACATGCTGTGGACTGAACTCCCACAATACTTCTTCCTCACAGACCAGACCAAACCTAAATAGAAGCTTTCATCATAAATGTCACATCATCAAACTAAAAATTTTGGGAACAGCTAGACCCCCAAACAGATCTATTTTTCTAGAAAATAAGACTCCACTTATATAGCACGCATAAACAAGTAACCTAAAATCATCTTTCATTAACCAGTTCTTTTTTCAGTCTTGGTCTTGATTCCTGTTGTAGAACCCCCACCCCCACCCCTGTTCTCCTCCTGCCCCATTGGAGAGCCAGTGTGTTCTATAGAGCACATGACACCCTGAATCCTCAATCCCAAATAAAAACCAGGTCTATAACACGTAAATGTGCTGTTATCTTTAGCATGTGACTGTGGACCGCAGTGATTGTTATTATTGTGGCACAGAGACAAGTGTATGTGCTAAGCGGGAACAAAGCTGTATGCACGTTACTACTTGGCTGAACTGACTTAACCAGAACACTTGAGCATATTTATCACTGTCTCTAGCAGGAGGGGTGGTGCACTCCTTTAATCCCAGCACTTGGGAGGCAGAGGCAGGTGGGTCTCTGTGAGTTCGAGGCCAGCCCTTTCTCTTGGAGGCTGGGCTGAGAACCTGGTCACAGAGTTTTTTTCTTCAGCCTTCTGGAGGCTAGCTAAGGAAAGCTCTGTCCTGAGAACAGGTCACGAAGAAGGCCTTCTGGGCTGGAAGGGAGATTTCTGGGTAGATTCCCCAGCTCGAGGTAGCACAGGGCAGCCACACTTAGCCTGGGTTGAAACAATGGGAATCTGTGTCCCTTCCGGTGAGGGAAGGGAGCCTCTGACTTGTGAAAGGCCAGATAACTGACCGCACTTAGTTAAAATAAAGACAGTCAAGAGTCCGAGAGCTAGATTTTAATTCACTAAGCTTAACGATAAAAAAGACAAAGACAGGGAGCTATAGAAGGATAAACAGGGAATGTGTGCTCCAAACCAGATCTCTAGGCTTTTAAACCAAGGGTAACTAAATTGCAGGACACAGGACCAGGACACCTCCCCAGGGCTTGTCTCCAGGGCAGCTTTGATATATATTTTCTTCAAAGAGCCAGCTTTGGATACCTGTGGTTTAGGGTCTGTGCTTGGGAAATATCCCTGCAAGGAACTAGCCCTATAACACATTTGGGACCTGATGGGTTGCTGCCAGCAGGGGCCACCAAAGCTTACCAGGAGGGAGTGTCTCCTCCACCTACAGACAAGGGCTGACGACTTTATCATATTTATCACTGGTAGTGCATGCCTTTAATCCTAGCACTTTGGGAGGCAGAGGCAAGGGATCTCTGTGAATTTGAGGCCAACCTGGTCTACAGAGTGAGAGTTCCAGGACAGTCACAGCAGTTGCACAGAGAAACCATGTCCAACCCCCCCCAAAACAAACAAACAAACAAACAAACAAACAAACAAAAAACCAAAGAGGAAGAACAAGAAGAATAAGAAAACTTGATAACCTAGCATCATATTCAGGGGGAGGAGGTCCCCATCAGTCACAGTCATAGGGAAGGGGAATGGGGTGAAAACAGGAGGGAGGGAGGATTGGGAGGATGCGTGGGATGGAATAGCAATTGAGATGTAATATGAATGATTTTATTTTTTAATAAAAAATTAAAAGAAGAAGAAGAAAAAAGAAGAGAAGAAGAAGAAGAAGAAGAAGAAGAAGAAGAAGAAGAAGAAGAAGAAGAAGAAGAAGAAGAAGAAGAAGAAAGGAAAAGGAAACCGTAAAAGACCTTGAATTCCAATCACCAGGGGAAAGTCTTGGAAGACAAACAACAAACAACAAACAAAAAACAGAAATAAACAAGAGCCTCAAAGTTGACGATGAACATAATGTTTTATTTATAAAAAAAAAAAAAAAGGGATGGGGTAGACATGAAGAAAGAGACAGAGAAAGGACAGGAAGGCATTTGCCTAAATTTTCCTTTGTGTTTATTGGTCTATTTCATACCAACAACTGTTGGGAGTAGGTAGGTGTTAGATTGTAATAGGCTGGCATTGTGATCTCTGTTCCTCCATATTCTGTCTCTCTCTCTCTCTCTCTCTCTCTCTCTCTCTCTCTCTCTCTCTCTCTCTCTCTGTCCCCCTCTCTCCCTCTCTCTCTCTCTCTCTCTATTGTCTCACAGACAACTTTGAAACAGGTCAGATGCCAAGTAGCCTAAACATAACAAAGTTTCTCTCTCTCTCTCTCTCTCTCTCTCTCTCTCTCTCTCTCTCTCTCTCTCTCTCTCTCTCTCTCTGTGTGTGTGTGTGTGTGTGTGTGTGTGTGTAGTGGAAGGGGCTGCCTAAGCAAAAAAACAGAGTAACTGGTTGTATGAATAATTAAGAACTACATTTTAACCTCAAAATTACCAGGGCTTCCTTCCCAATGGCCCCTTAGGAAGAAATAAAGTCCTTTTATTTAGCTAGAACTACCAAAAAAAAAAAAAAAAAAAACAAAAAAAAAACAAAACTGGCCTCTATAAGAGAATAAAGTATCTGCAGAGAAAAGGCTTCCGACTGGTATTTTAAAATTAAATTATCCAGATAAGTATGCAATTCTTCTTTTCATTTCACTAACATGTGCACAGACCCAACTAGAGTCTTGTCTCCAATGCTATCTGTCCACTCAGCTTGGGTACAACCACTGAGCTTCCCTATATTATTTTTTGGTCCCTAGTTAAAAAAAGAAAAAAGGGCGAAAAAGTAAGCAAGATTGGGGGAAGCTTGGAAAGAGGAAGTAAGAATGAGTGATTTGATCATCACAAACCCCAGAGCCCTGTTAAAAAGTATTTGTACTTTAAAAAAATGTTTTTTTGCTGAAAGCTTTTTCAGGAGAAATAAATTATACTGACTCTATATAAATAAAAGCAGAAAGAGCAAAGACGAACATGAACATATATTACCAATGCCATTCATCAAATATAGTTGACACTTCAATCTAATCCAGCAAATGAAAACACAGAAGTTTATAGAGTTATAGGAAGTAAGCAATTTAAACACACTGGGGCACAAGGTCATCTAACAACACAGCTGGGAAGATGCCCCTTTTTCTATCCTTTTTCTCTCTCTTTCATCCTTTAGAAACTCACAAACGGTGACTGATAATCCATCTTTCTCACAGGGTGAGCTGATCTTTAAGTCAGATAATTAATAGCAGCAGTCCAAATGTTCCTTAACAAGTCCACCTTCCTGTAATGTCATGAAAGAAAAGGACACTTCGTGCATTTCATACGATCATTATGCTGCAAGGTTTCTCTTTCCATAATAAAGTAATACATTTCTTAACTAATTAGTTCATTAATTTTAAATGTGGTTCTCGGTTTTAAAAAAAAAATACCTTTGAGATGGTTAATCTTTCTTAAAAGTATGTAAGACAGTAAAAAGCAGTTCTCAGTTCACTGTCATCACCCGTCATTAATGATCTGAATGGGTGAAGCAACCCAGAGCTGTAAAAGCAGATCTCATTTGTTTTTGAAAGCCAACTTCCGTAGCCTCTTTATAACCAGAAATCATATCCATGTCATCCAGATGCTGTGGGACACTTTACGGTTCCAATTAGGAACGGACAGTTTGCAATGCACCGCTCAAACACTTTGCTAGTCTATATGTAAATACTTCAGTAAAACCACTGAGTGGTGATGGAGTTCAATATTAATATCGCAAATTAAAGATGACATCGTGAAAGCCTGCTATCCAGAAGAGTGATCAGAGCTCGTGGCAAGGCAATAATCAGAGGCTTAACCAACTTTCCAGCACCATGGGGGAGAAAACAAATGTGAGGAGCTTGGAAATTGCGCCGGTGCGTGAAGAGTGCACTGTATTAAAGAGCATGTGCGGACTGACCTGGTGATGAAGTGGAGGATGTGGCCATATGCTTCCATAAAGGACATTTGGAAATGGTATCAAGATTATTCCCTCAGAGCTCATGATTATTACCTGGTGCATTCCCATTAATTGACAATGTAAACTTTATCTGTAACAGTGAAATTAGCTGTCAAAATAACTACCTGTCCTCCTGGGAGGGGGAAAAAAAAACACCTCACCTGAATAATTACCACACCTTACATATTTTTCCAGACATGAATATTAGAGGATTTCAGCGGCCAGATTTCCCTGGTGGGTTGTACTCACTGTCTGAGAAAGAGGACGGGTTTCAACATCTTTACTCAAATCATTTTGATGAGGAAAATGGGGATGTGTGTTAAAGTAGGAAAATTGTAGAAGGAGGAGACAAAGCAGTGACAGGTTTATAACTTTAGCACAGGGCCCTTTGCCATACTCTAAAGAACTATTCTGGCTTTGCTTCCTTTAGTAGATCATGCTTTGACTTTTAGAAGCCATCATAAAGAGCAGAGATGACACCGTGAGCCCCTGAGAGATGACACCAAGACCCACAAACCTCACAAAGGAAACTACTGTGCAGGACTGCAACTCAGCGCACCTTCATTTCTTCCTTTACATGGGGAAAATGACTAGAACATAAGAATGTGTCATAGGTGATGTTTCTCTGTGACAATTGTCTAGTGGTCTCAACAGGAGGCTTAAAGCAACTGCCCTGCTCCCACTAGTGGTGCGACTGTGTGCTAGTTATCCACTGGATCTGCACCATGGTTTTCCTTTGGGAAACATGACCACCTCCCAAGCCAAGGCCTGGTGTGCACCCTGTTATCTTCTTGGCCCTTAAAGAATCTAGTGGCTGTTTAAGGACCAAATTAGGAGTGTAATTGCTGTTCTTGCCTCCGTCAATTCAGTTGCCTCTATTTGGCTCAAAAAGTCAGAGGGCAATTCCAAAACCCTTTCACAACTGTATTTGGCAATGTCTGTCCCAGCTCCATGGGATCAGCCACCAACTGAGCTGCTATTCCTCCTGAATCTGACCTGAGCAGGAACATCCCTCCATAGGCACCTCCCCCAGGGGAATAGAAATGGGCAGCAAGCTGGATCCCCAATACCTCTTTGCAGTTTTTCCCTTTCTTTGGACTGTCATCCATAACTCGCTGTGTTTCCAAGCACAGGAAGAGAGAGAGACCTGGAGCCATTCAGAAACTAATGAGGAGTGGACATCTGTCCTACATCCTCTGTGGTTATGAAAAGCACCCAGTATACATGCTTCTGAGACCTCCTGAGACTGATTGTTAAGCACACTTTTGCCCCAGAAGCCTTGCTGAATCTTACCCAAACTAATATACAGAGAACTCACTGTTTTACATTGTATTGTTTGTTTTCACTTTGCTATGTACTTTAGGTTGGTCTTGAACTCCACAATCCTATTCTCTCAACCTCTGAAGTTTTGGGATTACAGATGTGAGCCATTGCACATCACAGCCATCATTTTTCTATGCTAGTGCCAGCAAGACCTGAATAGGAGAGGGCTCTTCAGGGGTTATAGATACAGAGTCAGCATCTGCTCCAGGCAGGCACCTTACCAGCAAGTGGATGAAGGGAGAGATGCTATCAACTGTCTCATCTTATACTGATCTTTGTGACTTTTAGTTATGCATTTTCCTGAATATTCTTTTGTTCTGGTCAGCACCACACAAAGATTGTTAGAAGAGAAATAGGACGTAGAATCAACACTACAGAGAAGGCTGCCGGAAGCTGTAATTGCTGTGCGTGGAGTCGGCCTTTGAAGAACAGATACCACAGCAAGTTGAGGTTTTCCTCGCCGGCACCTTTTGCAAGAGGCTGACACAGATGGAGCAAACTGACATGAGAACACTTTTGCCATAGCCATGATCAACACAACTACACAATCCATAATAGCTGTAATACAGAAAGCAAACAGCCATCAGGGCACACAAGCCTTGCCTGTGAAAGATCAAACAATGTTTGGCTTGATGGAGGCTACACTTTAATCTTCTGAAAAGTCCACATTTATGGGCATCACTAAGCCACCAAGTCTTTTCCTAAGGTAAGGTTCAAAAAAATAATTGTGATTTGGGTATCTCCTTCAAAAGGAGAACCAACTGTTATTTGAGTTCTGTAAGAGAACAACATAGACACTGAATATAGACTGTGTCTCTGACCCATTGTATAACAGAAGAAAAATAAAACAGGGCTGTCCATTAATACTCTGGCCTGAATTCAGTTGTTAGAGTGGGTAGGGCAGGCAGGAGGCATTATTATTTTTTAATGGCTCCTTCAACAGAGATGTTCCTGCTCTCGTTGTTCTTGGGGTAAAAGCTTCCATTCTGCCAGACCCTTGCCACGCTCCAATTAAAAAACAAGATTTATTGTTAAGGGGCACCAGAAGATCACTTTCCTTCCACCTATATTTTGTCTATTGTTAAAAAAAAAAAAATCTTACATAAAGAAAAAGTTAGAGGCTGGGAAGAGCTTTTGATAAGCCCAGAGTGGGGACTATTGCCACTTTAAAAAAAAAAAAAAAGCACCATTTCTGAAAGAAAGCAGAGGTGTCAGAGACAAAGGGAAAAGGAGGGAGATGTGTCAGTCAGTCAATAGCATTTATCGAACACTCACTGTGTGGCGAGAACACAAAGGGCATAATACACTGGGTACTTGTTCTCTGGGAGATTGTAAACTAACGAACCGACCAGCATGGACACAAGTAAAGTCTTTTAAAGCAGCCAGGTAAAGCAACCTTGAGCTAACTGTAACTTGAAAGAATTATGTGTGAGGTGTGTGTGTGTGTGTGTGTGTGTGTGCGTGTGCGTGTGTGTGCGTGTGCGTGTGTGTTTCTATATGGAAGATGAGTCCGCTCTAACAAACAGCCATGGAAAAGAAATCATAGAATACACAGCACTAAACACAGGAAAAATGATACAGGAAATGCAAATTATCTGCCAGCATGTTTGTCTTTCAGTCGACTCTTCTCTGAGTGTAAATCAGGAGTGGAGATACAGCGCAGGTGCCTTTCTTGTCACTTCAACGCTGGGAAACTGGCACCTCACCACGTCTGAAAGGCCGTACTTCAAAGATACGCATCATATGTGTTACTGTTCCACCTCACGCAAGTAAGTGATTTGACTTGAAAATGCAATGACAAGGAGCCATAATTGGGGAACAGAAATTGTTTACATAATTGCTTGGTCTGTTGGTGAATCTGGGCCTTCATTTAGAATTCATTATTTTATAAACCACACAAAGGGATTTCCAAGTTGTCAAACTTGGTTTGTAAAAAAATAAAATAAAAAGATACGATAAAATGTCTGGCACAAGCTTTCCTGACTTTAATTTTTTTTTTCCTCCTTCCTATTCATCTTCCAGTCATAGCGGGTACTCCATCAGCTGTGATAGCTGCTATTTTCTCTGGATTTAGATCAAACAACCTCAGAACATCCATCAGGGCCATTTTTACATCCTTTCTCCTTTGATGCCAAACCCCAAAGATTCCCCATCATGTATAGTCTGCGAGGCGTTGGACTGACAAGTATTAGTAACCTTGGGATGTCACCCAGACACTAGCTTTCATCCTGGAGGAGGCTAATGAATTTTGCTGCAACGGACTTGGTCTTGAAATGATTTTTCTTCGGGTCACCTTTCATAGTTAAAATAGTTTGCTTTCTTGCAGTTTACTTTTTTTTTCCCCTCTGCTAAGGTAAAGTAACAGAGAAAATGGAGCCCGAGGACAGGAGAGACTCAAGCATAGAATTCTAATCCCTGCTTTTACCATTAGATACTGTTTAATTATTTGGGCAAAACTTCAATTTCTTAGAGGATCTTTGCCTGTTAAGTGGCAGTTTAAAAGCATAATCTTCTTTGGGATTTTTCAAAATTTAAAAATATATACACGTGTGTGTGTGTGTGTGTGTGTGTGTGTGTGTGTGTGTGTGTGTAAAGATTACATTTAATAACTTTAAACAAATATGTGTATACATACAAAGAGACTTATGTGGAATTAATTATACATTTGCTATATTTTTTAAAAAGCACAGTGTGGCAAGCCAACTGGTGAAGTTTTAATCAAATTTGTATTTTATTAATTAAGATAGTAACTCTCCGTTTTCTCTAATAGGATGATATAAGCAGGTCAAAGATATATCAATTGTCTGTGCAAGTTTGTTATGCATAAATCTGTGCATAAAAACTCAGATTATATAAATGGGCTCAGCCTGGGCACAGAGACTGAGCAATTGGTCAAGGCCTATAATACAATAACAACTCTAGGTTGATAATGTAGCCCCAGTCAAGTGTTTAAATCTAGTCTCGTGCACTCAAGTAATTAGTGTTTGCTGAACATTAGCCATATGTATGCCACTGCATAGAGTAAGTAAACTGCCAAAATTTCTAATACAAATAACTATATGCCACCTCTGCCTGCCTCTCACTGCCAGCTATGGCTATCAGTGAGTTTTCTTGATTCATGGGGGCTCCACCGGCTGCTTTGCTCACCAGCATATGGCACGCAGGCCTTTAACCCCATGAAAACTCTATGTCTATTTGTCTTCCCTCTCTGTCTTCAGAACAGAACAGACTTGGTGTTTTCCTGTTTCTCATCCCAGTCGCAGGCCACAGATCCACTTGAGGGCACCAGCACCCTCCAGAAGAAAACTGTCTCCCAGAGCTTCCTTCCAAAGCAAACAAGTTGTTCCAGAGAATTACCACACTCCCTGGTGTCTTCTCATGCTCACATCATAGTGCTCGTCACAGGAAAGAAGGGGATGCGCCTTCCCCGGCTCGGTACCTCACTTTATCATGTAGGCATCTGAAGAGCAGATATTTTGCCTAGTCCCCAAGGAAATGGATCTCTCTACTTTTCCATCAATTACAGAGTTTATGAGAAAGACTTGAAGAACAGATCTCTGAAATGGCCTCCAGCTGTCCCACAAAGTCCCTGCCTCTTTTTAACACACACATGCTGCTTTCAGGACTACTTCCTGGCTCAACTACAGTGTTTCTTCTTGCACTTTTGTCATGTATCTCAATCATTTGGGGATCTGCTAATATGCAAATTCAGATTTTCTGAGGATGCTATGGGATCTGAGATTAAGCATTCATCAGGTCAATACTGAGGACAAAATTTGAAGGGGTGACAAAAATTCAGTAATCAAGACAAATAATATTCTAATACAGGATTGCAAAATGTAGTAAACTAGTTAATGTTGATCATGCCATATTTCTGGAAAAAAATTTTCTCCAAGGGATCACGTAGCCTATTTTATTAATCATGTGCTAATTGGCTAGCTTGGGTTTTTGCTAAGGTGTATACACACACACACACACACACAGAGAGAGAGAGACACACACCACATCATCATCATTATCATCATCATCCTATTAGTAATCAGGTGAATGGTGCTTTCTCAGAAAATTGGGAATCATGCTACCTCAAGACCCAGCTATACCACTCCTCAGTATATACCCAAAAGACGCAACAAGAACATTTGCTCAACTATGTTCATAGCAGCTTTATTTGTAATAGCCAGAATCTGGAAACAACCTAGATGTCCCTCCACCAAAGAATGGATAAAGAAACTGTGGTACATTTACACAATGGAATACTACTCAGCTATTAAAAACAAGGAAATCTTGACATTTGCAGGCAACTGGATGGAACTAGAAAGGATCATCCTGAGTGAGATAACCCAGACCCAGAAAGATATGCATAGAATATATTCACTTATAAGTGGATATTAGCCCAACATAGATGTCCTCTGAGAGATGCCACCCAGTGGGGGATCGGGACAGAGGCTGGGACTTGCTTCTGGACTCCAGATGGAGCACTGAAAGTGGTATGGAAGACTGGAGGGGATGGAAGGACCCAGAGGGATCAGGAGACCATCAAGGCTGACAGGTCTGGACCCAAGAGGTGGGTGTTGCCCAAACTATTGCACCAAGCAAGGACAATGCATACAGTAAACCTAGACTCCCTGTTCAGATCTAGCCAATGGACAGCTCATTCTCCACAGTTGTAGAGAGAGTGGTGACAGCCTCTGACATGAACTCTGGTACTCCCAATTTGATAACTTCCCCTTGGTGGGGAGGCCCAGAGGCATTGAGAGGATGCAGAAGCAGGCTATCCAGATGAGACCTGATAAGCTGCGGTCATATGGTAGGGGATTCTGTCAGAGGTCTAGGGGAGGGGAATAGGGCAGAAGAGGGAGAGAGGGTGGAAACAGGAAGATATAAGCAAGGGGATAACATTCAGGATGTAATCTGAATAAATTATAATCAGTTAAAATTTAAAAATTTAAAAAATCAAGTGAAGGACTCTTAATAAAACATAATCTAGTATAGTGGATCCCTATCATGGGGAGAGGCAATTCTGTGCCCCTGGAGAGATTTACTAATGGAGAAGATATATTGGTTGTCCCAAGATCTACAGGGCCTTTTGGCATCTATTGTGTATATGTCAGACTGTACTAACCATCACACAATGTGCAAGATAACTCCTCAAACTAAAGAATTATTTAGCCTTAGATGACGAAGTGCTAAAAGTGAGAAACTCTCTCATAAACATACCATAGCACAGGTAACAGATGCCATAACTGAGTTTGAACTTAAGTTTTTATGATTCTACAGTTTCTTTCTACTCACTAGGTACCCTCACTAAAAAGGACTCCAATTCAGGTATCTGAATTCCACTGGGCACAGATTTAAAGTCAGTACGCAATTCCTTTTTATGCATAAAAGTAAAATATTTAAGAAACAATATACTGTGAGGCTTAAAGGAAGAGCCATTTGCGTGGCCAATTGAAAATGTTAAGGGGTGTTACTAATTAAGAGCCAATTAAGAAAGCAAATTCACTGTGGCTCTGTGGGAACTTGGGTTCATTAATGTTCAGTGACAGGAGACCTGGAATCACATTTCCTGGTATGCAATTTGGAAACCTAAAACTGAAATTTTGTACCTCCTTAGATTTATAGCCAGTAGACAAGATCAAAAACACAAGTGACAGCTCAGGCTCCTGAGGATGTGTAGCAAAGGGAACACACCTCTACCGCTGATGGGAGTACAAACTTGTACAAACACTTTGGAAATTAATAGGATGGTGTCTCATAAATCGGGACTCTATCTACCTCAATACCCAGCTATACTACTCCAAAGAATAAACCCAAAGGATGCGCCACCAGACCTCAAAGACACTTGCTCAACTATGTTCATAGCAGCTTTATTTGTAATAGCCAGAAACTGTAAGCAAACTAGATGTCCCTCAACAGAAGAATGGAGAAAGAAAGTATGGTACATTTGCACAATGGAGTATTACTCGGCTGTTAAAAAATAATAATATCATGACATTTTCAGGCAAATGGATGGAATTAGAAAATAAATCATCCTGAGTGAGGCTATCCAGACCCAGAAAGACAAACATGCTACATATACTTACTTATAAGTGGGTATTAGCTTCAGTCCACAGACGCAAGAAGTAAAATAACAAGGGGGGCTCAAGGGGAGATGCATGAACCTCCCCGGGGAAAGGAAATAGTGTAGATAGAGTGGGTGGACTAGAGGCAGCTGAGGACAGGAACAGGAAGAGTCAGGTTTGGAGGAGAATGGAGAGACAGAGTACCTGGAGAGACAAGTGGAATTGTCGGGGCATCTCTGGAATGAGCTGGAAACTCCCAGGAATCTACAAGGGTAACCCTAGCTAAGACTGCTAGTAATGGGGAACGTGGAGCCTGAACCAGCCATCTCCAGGCAAGAATTTCAGTAGGGAGACTGGAACAAAGAAGTGAGAGGAGGGCTGGCGTGGGGGCTGGGGGGTGGGGGTGAGGGTGGGGTTCTGTAGTGAAGTGGTTATGGAGAAGGAGAGATGGCTTTCCCCTAGCACCTAACCACCTATAGAGGGCAGGAGAGCAGGGAGAGCTATGCCTGCCACTGCACTAATTGCTGCACCTCCTCTGGACAGCACAGAAGACCAGACTCTTGTGGCAAAGGCTTGGGTGAGCCAGCCTGAAGGCATGACAGTGGGAAAGCTGGTCCCGCCCCTTGCCACTGTGGCATTGGGTGAGCTAGCAGGGGCAGTGCTGGAGAGCTCACCCTAGTGATTTGGGTACAGGAGAGCTGGAAGGTTGACTAACTCAGCTATCACCCATGCTCAGATCCAGGGCTTTGTGTTTGCCCACTCCAACGTCTACCCTCTCTATGGACTGCTGGAGCACATGAAGGGACCAGTCCTGTAGATCCAAAGCTGCAGGATCTCCATGACACAGGAAAACAGCAGGATATCCAAGAGAAGTCCTTGGGAGGATCCAATATTAATAGTGTAGCATACATAATCCAGGAAATCATTGCAATGAACATTTACATTGCAATAAAGATGTCTGTACAAAATGTGCTATCCTGTGGGACACACTATGACACACCATGACAAGATGTGAGTGTGAAGCTCACAAAGAATCAATAAAAATGTTTTAAAAATTCATGTTACTTCACAATTGTTCACATTTGTTAGCTGAATCACATTTTTCAAAGTTTGTGACTATTCTTTCATTAAGAATGTGACTATATTAATTTACTTTTAAGACAAGGTGCCTCTACGTAGCCAAGGCTGGCCTAGAAGTTGTGACAGATCCTCGCATCTCGGCTTAGTGTGCATAATCATATGCTACCATATTTGTGTATATATGAATTACTGATTCTAATTTCTTATTTAAAAGTAATACAGGCAACAGGATCCAACCTTACTCTAGTCCCTTTGTGATCACAGAGTCCTAAAATATTAAATTATAAATGATTTTAAAATCTTTCTTGGTTTATTTTGTTTTTATATCCTGATTGTAGCCCCCTCCTTCATCACCTCCTGATCCCACCTCCCCTCCCTCATACCCTCTTTCTCTCTCTCTCTCTCCCTTAGTCCTCAGAAAGGGGAGCTCCCCTCCCATAACATCTGACTTCAGGCTATCAAGTCTCATCTGGACTTGAAAGGAATAAGTAAAAATTACCTTTTATACAAAGTAGGTAATATCGGTGTTAACCTGACTGATCTGAGAGTTGCCTAGATGGCTGGTTTTCTGGGGGTGCACGTAAGTATGTTCCTAGAAGAGAGCAGAAATCACAAAAGCAGAATGAGTTAAAGTATCTATTCTGGACAATGTGAAATACAACTTATTCAGAGCCTGAACAGAGCAAAAGGTGTCAGGATATTGCTTTTCTTGACGCTGTAACAAAAGCAACCTAAGGAAGGAGGAAAGGTTTGTTCTGACTCAGTTCAGCAGTACAGTCCATTGTCATTGGGAAGATGGAGCAACAGGAATGAGAGGCAGCTGATCATGTTGTATCTGCAGGAAGCAGACTGGGTTTTGTTTTGTTTTGTTTTGTTTTTTAAAACCTTCCCCCATGGGGAAGTTCATTCAAGGTGGTTCTCAGTAACATCTTTTTGAAAACACCCCCATACATACTTTTAGAAATGCATTTGTATCATAACTCTAAGTCCAGTTGACTTGACAATGATGTTAGTCACTTTCAGGAAAGGCTTATATTTTTCTTTCCATTTATCTATTATCTATCTATCTATCTATCTATCTATCTATCTATCTATCATCTATTTATCTATCCATTTTCACCTACCTATTCATCTATCTACCTTATATGTATATATGTATACATATATATATATCACCTATCTTCTTTCTGTCTGTTGTCTATCTTTATCCATCAGATCTATCATCCACCTATTTGATTACCTATTTCTCTTCGCTCTGTCTCTGTCTCTGTCTCTGTCTCTGTCTCTCTCTCTCTCTCTCTCTCTCTCTCTCCCTCTCTCTCTCTCTCTCTCTCTCTCTCTCTCTCTCTCTCTCTCTCTCTCTCTCTCTCTCTCCTCTCTCCCCCGTCCCTTCCTTAAGCAGAATTATCTTCTCTTGACCTCAGACATAGATACTCCTAGCTCTCAGAATTTTGGACAAAAATTATACAATCAGTTTTCCTGCGCTTCATGCTGTCTGGTGGCATGTTGTGAGTCTTCCCAGACTCCAAAATGGTAGGAGCCTATCTTTCTCAATGGTCCTCATTCTTTTGCTGGTTGTTGTTTCAAGAAAGAATTGTATACAGGTGAGGCTGGCCTCAATTTTACCATATAGCTGAGGATGACTTATGCTCCTGTCTCTACCTTGTAAATGTTAGAATTTCCAGTGCCTGGCAATGAATCCCCTTCTACATATCTATCTGTATCCAGATAGAGACATATATTCTGTTAGTTCTACTTCTCTTGACTAATACAAGACTCCATCAGCACTGACTTCTGACCTTTCAGCCTTCAAAATCCAGCACTAATAATCCCTAGTCTGCTTGGACTATATATATATCCTTACTGCTATTTTGCTGTCTAGAAGCTGAGATATTATAACAATAAAACTATTAATATAAGTTATAATGTATATTAGTTACTTTTCTCTTCTGTGACCAAAAACCTACAAGAAGCAACTTAATAAAGGAAGGGTTTGCTTTTGCTCACAGTTTGAAGGTCTTATAGTTTGTCATGGCAGTGGCAGCATGGTGGTAGAGCTTACGATGATGGGTCACATGCTGATGTGACCACTAGTCAAGAAACAGAGAGAGATCGTGCTAGTGCCAGTTTACCTTCTGCCTTTTATCTACTCCATGGCCTCAGCAGTGGGATGGTGCCATCTACATAGGCCTGCCACCTTAATTAACCTAGTCAATACTTCACGGCCATGCTCAAAGACTTCTCTCCTAGGGGATACTAGGAGTGACAGTACTAACTATCACACTGGGCTAGACATGGTGACACTCATCTACAGTTCCAACACTTTGGAGGCAAAGACAAGAGTATGGGAAGTTGGAAGTAAGCCTGGAGTATATACTGAATTCTAGGCTAGCCTGAGCTATATAGGAAGCTCCTCTCGCAAAGAATATATCTCCTTTATAGGTATACATATGTAAATATACTCATGCACATATAGAGAGAATAAAGCAATACAGAGGGCAGGTTCCTTTGATGTTCATGATTTCTCTCTTTTTTTTTTTAAATACCAGAGAAGGTGGATGATGAGGAATGGGATTCCAGCTGTTTGACCAAAGGAAGCAATGTCTGGAATGTATTTCAATAATGTATCATGACCAGATGTGAGCTAGCGTTTTCTCCCTTTTAAAGACCAATGAAGCCCGTCCAAGAGAAACACTTTAATCATCGCACTCTCCCCCTGAGGCTATGGAACACTGCCACTTGCGAATGCTGCCAGCTTGGCTGATCAGGTATGAAGAGGTATATGCAAGTGTGTAAACTCTGACTTGACTATTCATTTAAGCGAACACCTAATTTGGAATGTATCCTTAAGTCTTAAGGAAACAAGTATTTTAGCAGCTTGACTTAAGTCATTTTAACTAAACTGAACGTTTTTGCTAAAATGCAGAAGCCCTTGGAATAATAATTTTCTGAATGTTTGTACAAAAATGCCAGTTAATGATTTTTCTCTGAAGGTCAAAGACATTTGCTAGGTTGATAAGAGATAACGCGTTTCTTACTCCATTTATGTGGTTGTACTCCGTGAGGCAAACAGTAAATAGAACCATTTGTAAAAAATAGTCCTTTTCTGCAAGCTGCCTGTGACCTAGGCTCGTGGACTTTCTAGTGAGTTGGAACAATGCCCTAGATGCTAATAAAGGATCGTAAGGCATGTGTGGCACAGACCCGTCCGTTAATCAATAGTCTCTAACAGTAGCTAATAAGATGTCACATATGTCATCATATCAGCTTGGTGAACTTAGTTAACAAATTTGTGCCCAAAAGGATGGCTTTTCTGATTCATTTAAGGATGTTTAGGTGGTAGGTGATGGACATGTGGAAAAAAGAAACGATTACAGTGAGCCATAATAGTAGCCTTCTGTCTTCCTCCTGAAAACCAGGCTTTTTTTCTGGCAGTTTATTTTGCAAAGCAGTCCCTGAGAACTGGAGTAAATGACAAGTAAAAATGAAATAAAGAAACAGAAGTAAGGAAGTTGAGGGGGTGCCATTGAGTCACCCACTTAGTACTTTGAGCTATTGGAGGGCTTCCTTGATGCTACCTCGACTGTCTAAGTAGAAGCGTTGCTGAGCAGACCCCGAGGAGAAGCTGCCAGCTGTTGCCTATCTCTTGGGAGGCTTAAGAGTTGCCCCCTGGAAAAGAATTCCATCCCATACCCTGGGATTTAAGCATTACATAGTAGGACTGCACAGCAGCTTGTGCCAGTAGGGCTTTTGGCATCAAAATGTTATAAGTTACAGAAATCCTTTCTCGGTAGTTATGACTACAACAGGAAGGCAGACAGAGAGGCCACAAGGCAGTGCCCAAGAGGAATCTCAAGAGCTGGAAACAAAACTTAAGCGAGAAAGTCTTTCACAGAAGATCCGGCCTATTTGACTTTTGTAAGTAAGGACTTCTCAACAGGTTTTTGTTACAAGTCCCCCCCCCCCAAACACACACACTCTCTGTCCACAATGCCTCCTATCATTTTATTTCCATGGGCAGCACACTCATTTATTTCTTGCCCTGTGTAAGTAATATGTAATCAATTTTGATAAAGGGGAACATTTTTCCTTATCTCACTCACTTAGACTGTGATTTGTCATTTACTATAACTATCCATAGGGTCATGCCTGCCATAGAGAGGTGGAAGATAAACATATTTTTAAAAAGCTTGAGACCACTGGTCTGTGTCATAGGATCCAGAGAGAGAAACCCCAAGCCTCAGCACAAAGGACTTGCCCACTATGCTGCCCTCTGGAACTCGGAGCTCATTGCCGGGCCCTACAAACAGGAGTCCTGCAGCTCCTCAGAGCACACATTCAGAATGGATAGAGAGGTCTCAAGATACCCTAAAGGGCAGCACTGGGGACTCTAGACCTTTCGGATCCCAAACAGGCTCAGAACACTCTGCTTGAACACGGCTGCTCCTCAGGGGGATCCTAATCAACAGAGGACAGCGCAGAACATCTTCAATAGAGTCTATGACATATAAGCAAATGGGGTTTTCTCCTTACCCCCACTGCCATTCATAGCCTAGACAGTCTGGCTCGAAAAGCACTATTACTTCTTCTAATCATTCAAAGGCCTATTTTCTAGAGGCCAAGTCACTGGCAGACTTAAATAGCTGAAGGACTGGGCTTTTCCTCTATGTATTTATGTCACAGTTTTTTGTAGGTGGGTCTTCTATACTGTAGAAATATCTGTTCCACCCTGGTGTAGGGTGTGTATGTGTGTGTGTGTATGTGTGTGTGTGTGTGTGTGTGTGTGTGTGTGTGTTGTATGAAGGCTGCTCTTAACTGCAATACAACCAAGGAGCACCTCACCAGCAGTGTGACAAAGCCATCTTCATACTTCATCTGTTGCTCTCTGGATATTTGCACACTATTGAAAATGTGTTCGTGGTCTGAACAGAATGCAACTTCCCGCATTTTCATTTGATCTGTGATATGATTTATACCTAACAGCATGTTTTCTTTACTCTTTCAAGGGGCCTCTTTATTATTTTAGTGTTTGGTTAATACTTTTTTACAAGTTGTGTTTATATAACAGACTCTACCAAAAACATTACCGAGGACATATAGTGCAGATTGCCCCATACACCCTTCCTGAAGAAGGCAGCGTGAATGTTGCTCTTACTGTTGAGCTAGTCCTGTTTCCTTGAGGTTAACATATAAAAATGTATTATTCATGATGGAAAATGCATTTCATATATTTCACCAATTGTTATTATTGTTCTAAAGGGGGAAATAAATGAAAATGTTGGCAGTTGTAGAAATGCATCCTTATTCATGACTTAATATACAATGCCAATTTAGACTACTTACCTTCTTCAACATTAAACCTTCCACTAAACTGCAAAGCTCGGTGTCAGCTAAACTCTATAAATGTTAATTTAAGGTCAAGGCACTCCTGGGAAGCATTTGAATGCTTAGAACAGAGCCCAAGAAAACTTCTTTTCAAAGATTTATGGGATGATACGGCTCCTTTCTGAAAAATACTCACTCTATTCCTACTTTTTCCAATCATTTTCTATTTCAAGCTCTAGGACACACTTACTTTTATGAATATCTCTGAGATATGTAATAGCATTCTGGAGATGTGAAAATGCACATTTTTCCATGTGTAATGTATAGAGTCTCTGCCATTTGAACTACATTCAGTAATGATTGCTCTGTACAGTGAGGAATGAATCACCTGTTACCTCTGTCCATAGGGATGGCCAGAACATGGATGTATCGTTTTTCAATATTCAAGCTATCATAAAGAAGGTTTCAAGCCAATAATTTTTTTCTGAAACTAAATCATATGATGAGATGTATTTAAAACTTGGTTCAATGGACTGGAGAGATGGCTCAGCGGTTAAAATTTGGTTCCCAAAAAAAAAAGTCCTGCATCTAGTTTTCTGTGCTGCCTAAATGACTGCGTGGAATTAAGTTGAACATGCAGGAATCTAAAAGCATTCTATGATGATTAC
The DNA here is from genome assembly GCF_903995435.1 of Acomys russatus. Taxonomy (NCBI): domain Eukaryota; kingdom Metazoa; phylum Chordata; class Mammalia; order Rodentia; family Muridae; genus Acomys; species Acomys russatus. The sequence continues at coordinate 29,111,105 of NC_067154.1, read as the reverse complement.
TATTGTCTATCACCTTGAGAGAATCTAGGACTGTCTAGGAGATGAATGCCTGAGTGTGTCTATGATGGCGTCTCTACCTACACATGGGCAGCACCATTCCATAGCCTGGGGACCTGGATGGAATACAAAAGAGAACAGGAGCTGACCATTCGCATTCATCTCCGTGTTTTCTACCTGAGGCACAACAAAATCAGCTGCCTCACCCCTTTACTGCTGAGCCTTCTCCACCATGATGGGTGGGGTCCCCAAAATTTGACAGCTAAAATAAGCCCTTCTTTTCTTACGTCATTGGTCACAGCAACAAGAAAAGAAATGGATGATGCTCCCTGTATATTTAGGCTACCAGTTTCTTTCAACAGGGATCAGGAACCTCTGTTGGGTGGGAGTTAAGATGAGAGGCACAGTCTATTCCTTACCTAGAGACTCCAAAGGTCACTTCATCCCATTTGTCACAGTGAGGTGCTGTGATCAAAGTGTCACAGAATGACCGAAATTGTCAGATACACTTCTTAAGAGATGTACATTCAGCCCACTGAAGTGTGCCAACTCTCTTGAAAGGCTTCCATCTCTAGCCACCTCAGGAAACATAGATCTAGATTGTCCTTTAAGCCTTTTATATAGCACACTCTGTGACACGCCATCCCCTAGAACAAGTGAATGACAGGTGAGCCCAGCAAGGAGCCAGAACTTTCCATAGGTGTTTGGGCACAACAGCTTTGTCCTTAGAAGAATGCTATTAATTAGGTAGGCCAGCAAGAGTTTTCACTCAGGGATTTGAAAGTGAAATAAAAATTCAAGAGTTGAACAATTAACATGGGCCAAAGGTGAAAGGGCAAAGAGAGAAAGCCATCTACAGAGAGCATGAGACATTAAAGGTTATAACTGAGTAGACAAAAAAATAAATAAATAGTAGACATTCCAATAAAGCCAGAGTGATAAAGAAGGAAATGGGCATATCAAGAAAAATTCCTCAGGACCAACAAGAAAGAGATGTTACATGGATTTAACCACAAAATACCAAAGGCCAGCATCTGGTTAAAGGATAAAGTGCTTGGTTTGCATGGAAGGCTCTGGACTTGTCATAGAGCATTGCGTAAATGACAGCACAGACTCAGAGTACAGACCTCCCCCATGAGGCTCAGAGACAAGTCTCTCAATTCTCAGACACACTTGCTGCCTTTGTTCCTGTGTAGGCTTTTCACAACAACTTCTTGTTAGTTAAAATAACTTGAATCCTTGGAATGGTAGCTTCAGAAAAGAGTGTGGGTATAGGGTCCGAGGCTGTCTGATAAGGCTTTGGAATGGCTACTAAAACCTACATTCCATCTGGTGGTGAGTGTCTCTTCTGATCACATGACTAAAAAAAACTTAGACTGCAGGTTTAGTAGAGAGCTTTTGAGGCATCATCTTTTTGGTGGGAGGTTAGTGTGGATGTGGCTTGCAACAGTAGCAACAGAAGAAACCCAAAAGCATGTTCTACTGTGAGCACCTACAAGGGGAAAACTCAAGCCTAGCTGAACTATTAACACTTCACCCTCTTTAATACTGTAAAGCCTTGGTATTAAGAAAAAATACACTTCATTCTTGATTATCTGAGCAAAGAAAGACCCTGAACTGGGTCAATCTCTTAGAGGCTTTGGCACCACAGGTTTGGTAGGTGCTGGTCTTCTATTAGAAAGATTCAGGCGAAATCTCATCAACAGTAACTATAGACCAGAAAGGTATTACAGGTTCTAATTACCAGATTAACTCAGACAATCTTTTTGTGAGGTTATGGGATATGGTAGAAAGAGCAATGGAGACCAAGTCTGTAACCTTTGAGGCTTAAGAGCATTCCACTGTCCTTCGCTAGGCTATAGTTGCTTTGCGAGCAAAGCTGGCCAATGGAATCTGATAAACAGTAAGTTCCCAACCCTAAATGTGGAGGGTTTCTGAGATCACTGACACTTCCATAATTTATGGAAACAATGGAAAGAAACATTTTTAAGGTAAGAGCTTCGGCATTGTTGGCTCTACTTCCCACAGGAGACTCTCCAAGGCTTTGGATAGGAATGACTGCATCTAGCTACTGTCTATCTAGTCAGCATGTATCATATGTTGATCTAATGCAGGAATAAGTTGCCTAGGCATGAGAAAGGATGTGTTTCTTTACAAGCAACAGTCTGTGAAAGCTCTTGCAAACTTGACCCTCTGACCCAGCATGCAGTTGCAGTCTCCTGCCTGCCAGGCTACTGAGGAGGATGGATCTCATAGTCATTTCCATCTCTTTTAGGCTTCATCTGATAGGTTTATGGATGAAAATGAGCTGGTGGTACTCAGAGGAAGGATAGCAGGTTACTAAGAAGAGACTTGATACCCTATGAGCATATACAGGGGGAGGAAATCCCCCTCAGGAACAGTCATAGGGGAGGGGAATAAGGGGGAAATGGGAGGGAGGGAAGAATGGGAGGATACAAGGGATGGGATAATCATTGAGATATAACAAGAATAAATTAATAAAAATTTAAAAAAAAAGAAAATGAGATGTTGAGGACATGGAGGAAGAAAGACTCAGCAGCTATAGTTCAGAGAAGAAATGTAAAGTATGCAAAGATGAAGGTTGCAGCAGCTGTGACTGTGGCTGAGGTTGAGGCTGAGGCTGCTGCTGCTGTTTTGTGTGTGTTTGTGTGTGTGTGTGTGTGTGTGTGTGTGTGTGTGTGTGTGTGTGTGTACACGTTCATAAGCATACGCCCAAGTCTTTTTTTACATTTGTATACATGAATTTTGAGGAAAAACAGGTTGTTTTAGGCAGAGAGTTTTACATGTATAAAAACCCAGACGTTGGAAAGAAATGGCAAGTTAAGGAAATTCAAGTAAAAATCAGGAATACGGCAGCAACTAGATTAAGGGTTTGGACTCTTAATAAGCCACTGAAGGCTTATTAAGTAGAAAAGTAGTTTCCTTTCAGAACTATAACTTTGTCTGCAGGAGAGCCGGACCCAGAAAGACCAGGCTGAGAAGTTGGAGACTCTCTAGGGAAGACACCTGCCTTTCGGATGGGGTGATGACAGTAAGAACAGAGGAAAGCAGCTAACCTCAAGCCTTTTCTTGGCTCCTGAGGTAGTTGTAGGATGCCTCCCTCCATTCTTTTGTTGAGTACTATGCACTGGCCTCTGCTGAGTTTGTCATGACTTAGATAACTGTCAACTTGAACATCCATTTCACCACATCCTTGAAATGAGAAAGCGCTATTTCCACCTTTTATCTAGTTTTCCAGAGCTCTCCCAGATAACTGGTAGCTTTCTAGATGTTTGATGAAGGATGATCGTACATCCTTTACACATTTCACCCATGTCTTAGTCCTACTACTTGGCAACTGTAAGGATCCTAAATGCATTTTCTATTGAAGGTGCCTCTTCAGAAGTCATTTCTTCTAAAGATTCTCGGCTTGGCCACTAAATTCTTATAATAGTCTTCAGTCTGGCTTGGTTTGAAATCATTCACAGCCCTGGTGAATTCTCAGTACTGTGAATTATATTTCTGGAACCCTAAATCAAAATATCATGCTTTGTAAGAGAATCTAGCCAGGGCTGACTATATGGCTCACACTACGCACCTGCACCGTGCAGGATTTTTTCCCAAAAAATAGCTAGTGATCTTAATTAAAAAGAAAGCTCATCACCAGCTTCAGGGAGGCAAAAACAGACAGATCTCTATGAGTTCAAGGCCAGCCTGGTCTAAAAAGCAAGTCCAGGACATCCAAGGCTAAACAGAAAAACTCTATCTAAAAAGAAGAAGAAGAAGAAGAAGAAGAAGAAGAAGAAGAAGAAGAAGAAGAAGAAGAAGAAGAAGAAGAAGAAGAAAAGAAAAAGAAAGAGAAAAAAAAAAAGAAAGTCCATCAAAGAAGTAAACCATTTTCCTATACATTTTCCAATGATATTAAGGCAGTTAATTTTACTTATCAACCTCATGAGACTAATAAACATCTAAGAGATTAGTAAAATGCATATAAGGCCCTTGACCTAATAAAGAGTTTGATCCCTTGGTGGATTCATAAATATTGCAAGGTGATGAAAAGTAGGAGGTGGGTCCTAGTTTGAAAGATGTAACTTATGGAAGGCATGTCTACCTGGTCTTCTGCTTCCTATCAGCCATGCCAGTACGCTGTCTTGTCCATGCTTTCTCTGCGATGATGCAGTGAACTTTCAAACAGCTAGCCTAAATAAGTCTTATCTCGTTCACATTGCTTATGTCAGATAGTAACCATGGTGACAAGAAAGGTAATGAATAAAGATGTCCTGTATATGAAGACTGGGGTGGAGAGACTGAAGACCTGGGTAAATGTGGATGGATTCAGCCCTCTAGCAAAAAAAAAAAAAAAAAAAAAAAAAAAAAGCAAGACATGGGAATGCAAGAGAGTGAGCTTTTCAACATGGCCTGAGATTACCAAAAATGAGTCTCACTAAGAAGTTACCCAACCGTCTCTTCCCCACAACACTAAAATAAGTTCCTACTTGTCCTTATATATCCAGGGTGAAGCACAGACTTTCCAGCAGAAGGAGAGAAACAGCAATATTGAAGAATAAAAGTTCCATTGTTCTGTTGCTTCTAAGGCAAATGATGAAAATTATAAGCTAATTTACATATGGAAGATTAGCAGAGTATCCCTTTATTCCTATTAATATATTTTCCCTTCCTAATTATAAAGATTTGAATCTTTTTAAAACAACTTTATACAAAACATTCCTGTGGATATAAGAACTGCATGTTAAATGCTAATTCTGGATGAGTTATTTGCATAACCTTACAAAGGAGCTAAATTGCTTGTATTTAATAATAAATAGAGAGTTTAAAAAGGATTGCGGATATCTTGAGAGAATGTGAAACAGAGAAAAAAATTGCTTCTATTTTAAGATATGGAATTTTTTTCCACTTTGAATTTAAAACTACTCTCTGTGCTCTAGGGAAAACTTGTCCTAACTTTCTGATAAGCTTAATATTCCAGGACTCTTGTAATACTGCAATTCAAATCCATTGAAGGTTAAGAGCTAATATGCTTTAAAATGAACATAGATAATTTTCAAAAATAATAAACTGCATCTAAAATAGATTCCCATTTGAAAAGTGGTGGCTTTTGAGGATTTTAGATTCTGCAGATGATGGCCAAGTGGAATTGTGTGATCCCATGGAGTCAGTGATAACCAGAATCCATAAAGAGAAGCAGATGAAGGGCTTTTCCTTCACAGTGTTCACAGCTCATCTAGTCATCATCATTTTTGCAAACGAACAGAAGAAACAAGGGGGCGGGGGACCATACAAGAGAAGGGAGGTGACAGTGTACTGAATTCTGATTTGATGCTACGGTTTAGGGAACCAGGAACCAACCTCCTCCCAGCATTCAGTCCAGTAGACATTTTATTGCTCTCCCCTGCCCACCTCAACTCACTGCTTCTTTCACACCACACTTCTTAGATCTTTGATGCCTTTGTATCTCCTTGCCACCCACCCTTCTCTGTCTTCTGGAGGATCATCCTTTCTCTTTGGGCTCAATTGTTGCCCTACTCTAGGCTTCAGTCCTGAGTCATCTTCCCCCTTTCTTTCTCTCTCGGTGTCTTTACACTCTGTCTCTGTGCTCCTTCCATTGATTTACACCCTAAGCCTATCCCCTGAGCGCCAATTTGCAGATCTCAGCTCATCGTTAGCAGTCCCTTTCAGAAGTCCCCTAACATCTCAAGTGCACAGAGTCAGTCCACACGTGCAAAGTGTGCCCACAGCCTGGATCTACCCTGCCTTCCCTGCAGCAAGGCTTCCTACCCTCTAAGAATAAACCCAATCTCCTAACGATGGCCTACAAACACCCAACATGCTCTCAGCCTGTCGGGTAAAATCCAACCATCAGTATTGCATGATTTTTCTGTTCTCAAGGATTTCGCATAAGCTGCTGCAAATGTGTAAGTTTTGCACCCAATGGAACTATTTTTCCCCTTTCCTTTTAAGTGACCAACTCAGTAAAGTCTCAGATAAGATACAACATTTTCAAAAAGATCTTCCTTGACAATGAATGAATCGCCTGCCACTTGTTTGTACTAGGATGGATTTCTTCTTTTTTACTTGTTGACTGCCTGTCCCTTCTCTGGAATGGTAGCACCTAAAGCCAGGGATTGAAAACATTTTCTTCTGTAAGGTGCCCAATAGTGTCTATCTCATAATAGGTCTCCAAAAGTGTTTGTAGATTAAGTAAAAGAACGAAGAAAGGGATGAGTAAGAACAATTATAGAATGTTCTACAGGGATCTTAGGGACAAAGTGAGACTGAGTAAATGCTAAGCACATGCAAACACAGTGGTAGGTGGCTATAATTTCCTACTTGAGGATGTAATGCACTATAGAGGAGAAATTATGTTCTATGGCAGTCTGTTTGTGTCTTGAGCATATCAAGCACTTGGGAACAAAGCTTTTAAAAGTCAAGTGTCTATTGTATTGAAAAGTTTAATGGTTTTGTGTGATTTAAGCTAAACAGCACTCTCATTATTTACTTCCAAAGCTCTTACATGGCCCGGAGGCACAGAGTCAAGCCCTACAAATGAAGACAGGGATGTAGTAAACAGGCTGAAGTAGGCTGTCATTGCAGGTCTCCAATTTTCCTGGTGTGAGACGGAAAACATTATGGCAAGGTGACTGTGGGGTAGAATTACTCATCAGTGTGGACTGAGAACAAACAACTTTAACTCCGAGAGTTACGTGATTCAATGACTCTCAACATATTCATGGAGTTGATGCAGCTCCTTGGACATCTAAGCTGTTTTCACATAATTGACCTTCAAGTACTAAATATTGCTTCTAAGTTACCCAGGACAATTACCTGTACAAGGACGTTGGAAGATGTCAAGAGGAAATGTTCCACAATTTTGAAAATAAATAAATAAATGCATAACCACTGAAACATGCCACAGAATAGCCTCTGCCTTGCTGCCTCCCTGACTGACATTTTGAAGCTGATTACATAGCCTGTTCATTCCCACTGCAATCAACATCCGTCTTGTGTTAGCCTAATGGGGATTTTGCCCTAATAATAAACATAGAATTGGGTTCTTACGGATAATTATGATAATAATTTTCAAAGGATAAGTCTTTCCCTTAATAAATAATCCTCCTCTGAGCAAGCATCCTTGAATCTTATCACTGCTGTTTTACAAATTAACATTTTTTAAAAATCAGTTTTGATACTTGAGACTCTGCAAGAATAAGTGGAAATGCAGAAGTGACAGGTTCTGCTTTTATGTAGATATGGATATGAGCTGAGCACCAATGGTAGAAGGAAAAATGGCAAATCTACTCATTAGAGTATGCTTTAGTCTCCAGATGCCAAAGACAAATTCCAATTTATGTTAAACAAAATATTCCACATTGTGCCCAAATTAATGAATTAAAACCAGCAGAGCTCCCATGTTAGCATATTGTTATCAGTGTAGCATAATAAATACAAAGTAGGTGGTTCCACTGCACTTCTCATTAGTGTTCACTTGATGACTAATGTGGAACTTCTTCACAAATGTTTTAAATGTGTGTCCTTTATAGAAATATCTACAAAAGTGACTTATTTATCTTTTATTGATTATTTGGGAATCTCATACCATGCACCCCAATTGCACCCACCTCCCAACCCTCTCATGTCTGCCCCAGTTCCCAGTGACCTCCCTCGCCTCAAAAAGAAAAAGAGGAGGAGGATAAGGACGAGGAAGAGGAGGAAGAAGAGAAAGGAAAGGAAAAGAAAGGAAAGGAAAGGAGAGGAAAGGGGGAAACAAGCCAACTTAGCTTGTTGTCCATATGCTTACTGGAACATGGTCACATTCCTAGTGGAGAGGCCCCCGAGGGAATGTGAGTCTTTCTTCACTTCCACCTGCTCAGGAAGACATCAGCTGAGGAGAGCCTTACTGCGCCTGGCAAGAGGCAGGGCCAGCTCTCCCTTGCCCACAACACTACTGGCATGACTGCCTAGTTCATTTTTAAATCTGGTTATTAATTTTTCTTTCAATTTGTAGGAACTCCCCTCTGTATTTAGAGATTAATCAATTATCTGACACATGCTTTGTCAATATGCTCCCCATTCTATGGATTTTGTTTATTTGTTTGGTTGATTTTTTTGTTTGTTTTTACTCTGCTACCTGGGTAGAAACTTTTGGTTGGGGACAGTTCTACTTGCTTGTTTGCCTTAGTAATTGTCTTATATTTAATTTCTACTACTATGATAAAGATAAACACTGTGACCAAAAGCAACTGAGAGGAGGAAAGGGTTAATTTCTGTTTCCATTTCTACACCATCAAAGGAAGTTGAGGAAGGAATTGAAGCAGAATCCATGACGAAGTGATGCCTATTAGATAGTTCAGCCTGCTTTTCTATACCACCCAAGACCACCCAAGACCACCTGGTCAAAGGTGACATCACCCACAGTAAGCAGGTCTATCCTATATCAATCATTAATATTTTTTAAGTCTGATAGACTTGCTTACAGGCAACCTGCTAAAGACCTTTCTTAACTGAGATTCCTATGCCCAGTTATGTCTAGGTCTGTGTCAAGTTAACAAATACTAGCCAGCACAGTTTCTTGACGGTGTTGTAGCAAAATATTACAGGCTGGTTAACATATAACAACAGAAAGTCATTTCTCATACTTCTGAAGACTCACATCTACCTGTAACCCCAAAATTGAGGATGTAGAGAAAGACAGATGCCTGGGCCTTGCCTATTAGCAAATATAGCCTAATTCTGTTTCAAAATAAGGCAGCTTACTGCAATAACATCTGTAACACTACTATACCAGTATGCATATGTTGGCAGGATGTTGCTGTAGCTCTCAGGGTTTACAGCTGAATCTAACATTTCATGACGTATCTCCTCCAGCAGTCTGAATAGCACCTTCCATGGGAGGAAATTTATGACTAGTGCTATAAATCTGGCCAAAAGCCCATGGCTGAAATGTACCTACTGTTACTCTATTGGTAAATGGACATAGCATCAAGATGCCTTCTAAATTTATAACCTTTACATCCCAGCTCTCATGACAGAAGTGTGCGAAGCAGAGTGGTTAATGTAGAGACTCACAAGGGGTCAAAGTGCAGTGAGTATGACCCCGTAAGTAGATCATCTGTATTATATTTCTTTCCTTCAAAGCTTGGTGAACAGCTTAGAAGAGGAGGTTAAAAAAAATAATTTATATATATATATATGGTGATATATATATATATATATATATATATATATATATATATATATATATATATATATATATATATATATATCACCATAAGTTGACAAAGACTTTGGAGAAACTGCTTCTTGACATGCCAGGACTGTTGCACTCACGGACTCACAACTCCTGGCAACTGTGGCTGCTTACAGAAGATCTGTACAATCTCAAGCTGATAAACGTCCCAGCATGGGTGGGGGAGTGCATACAAACTCCCAACTCCAGCCAAGGAGCTCTTCGCAGCTGATGGTTGTCAAAGCAGGGATAGTCAATTTTTATTTTATTTTATCTTTATTTTTATTTTTAGGTTTTACAAGGCAGGGATTCTCCTAATAGCCTTGGGTGTCCTGAAACTCACTCTGCAGACCAGGCTAGCCTTGAACTCACAGAGATCCATCTCCCTCTGCCTCCTGAGTACTGGAATTAAAGGTGTGTACCACCAGCACCTCACCAGTAGGTTTTCTTTAGGGGTTTGATCACTGGTAGGTCAACCATGCTTTGGTAGGTGGCCCCACATGGGCAGCACAAATTGGACCTGGTGGGTTATGTAAAGGGAAAAGAAGAAGCTGTGAAATTGAAAGGAAATGTGAGAGAGCAACCCAGGAGAAGCTGGAGGAGAGGAGATGAGTGTGAATATGATTAAATTACATTACACACATGTATGAAATTCTGTAAGAATATGTTAGAATGTATTATATGATACATACATACATACATACATACATACATACATACATGTCAACCTTTGGCCTCCACCCACATTCCCATGAAAGTTTTTGCACACACATGTGCAACACACACACACTAAAAAAGATGCTGAGAAGTGAGGCAGTGAACTGTTGTGTATTATCATACCTTATAGTTACATTGCATACATATGGATTTTAAAATGTTTTTGAAAATTCATCTTTAGAAGTTAATAAAAACATATATAACTAAGTGTCCAGGAATGCATTTAGAGTTTGTGGTCAATGTAGATACATGCTTTCTTTTTTGTTTGTTTGTTTGGTTTTTGTTTGTGTGTTTGTTTGTTTTTTGAGACAGGGTTTCTCTGTGTAGCCTTGCTTGTCCCAGATTCACTGTATAGACCAGGCTGGCCTTGAACTCATAGAGATCTGCCTTCTTTAAGCCACTTCTTAAGTTGTTTTTTAGGGAGATGGCAGAAGTGTACCAGTATATGTGTTTATTTAAAGGGTAGATCAGGAAAAAGATAGGAAAATAATATTCAAAGTCAGATAGTACTTTTCTGATAATATATATAAGTAAATGTTAATAGACACCTATAACATAATGAACACATGAATAAATTTTAGGTTGTCTGATGAAGGCCAAGTGTTGAAGGAAGTGACTCTAGATGAGGTCACTTTTCTTTAAAAATTAGTCCATAATACGACCTCAAACGACCAGCTCTGATACTTAATTAATATCTACTAATATTTTGGGAGATGCGTTGAATTAATCTAAATAATTCTGCTTGGGTGACAAGAAAACACACAGGAAACAACTCAAGAATTGTGGACCACATCACAGAGGTTCATTCTCACAGCTTCTGGAAATAATAATTCCCAGGGATATCAACTGCTTACCATACTGTTGTAAAATGAATGAAAGCTGCAATTTAAGATGCCAAATCCTGACAGTACAACTGTGCAAGAAGGGAATATGAAATTTACAAGGAGCAATTAGAAAAATTATACATACTTGGGTTTTCTAAATTTATTTTATAGTGTATTTGATCACTGAGATATTAAGATTTTTCTCTCATAAAATTATAATCAATCTCAAGCAGTCTGAAAACCCTATCTGCAGGAACAATGTATCTTTTTTGACGCAGTGTGGCTTTAAAATGAGCCATTCCAAATTATTAACCTTAAAGCTTCTCAACAGACAGAAATAGAGATAAATGCTTTGCTTTACTCAAGCTGCATGCTGGGCATTTTCATCATCTTTCCTGCCTTCATAGCAACCAATTAAATCTTTGCATATAAGGTTTATAAGTCTTTGGAAAAGAAAAATCATTAGCACAAAACAATGTGAGTATTTCAGAAGAGCATGGGGTTGGTAATAGCAATTGAACTTTGCTTTATTAAAGCAATAAATTTTTTAATCAATTGGGAAAGTATGATGAGTATCTGAAATCTTTACTTGGTTATAACGATTTTTCTCTTCTAAGACAAGCATTCTCAGAGTGATTCTTAATATTTCTTCAAAACCTAACTCAATTGTGTTTTTGTTTGAAGTTTCCAAAAGAAACAAAATATATTTATGTCATTATGGCATTTTATTTTGTCTTATTCATGTGAGAATTGATTGTCATATAAATCTTAGAATGTATAAATACCCTTGTCCCTTTTAATCTAATATGATTTCTGTAGTTGCCAGAAGATATAATAACATCATTGCGATTTGTTTGGGAGCTCAGGTAAAACTCCTGGGGATGCCCGGTGGGTCAAAGTTGGGGCATCATGTTGGGAAACCTCAGATCAGAAAAAGAATGAAGGAGCCTATTTAGTCCAGTTTTAAGGTAGTCACAAGAAGTTACAAAAAGAATATGAAAAACCAAGATTAGAATTTCTTTTAAGTCTTCTGGGAAACTCTTTGAGCTCAAGAGTACAAATACCATTTAAAAAATGTTTCAGTTGTCAAACAGTTGAATGCTGATGAATGAGCACAGAAAGTGCTCACACCAGCAGGTCGGCGGTGCTGTGCTCACACCAGCAGGTCGGCGGGCTAGGGCACTATTCGCGTGTCAGCACAACGTTGTAAGGTCATGATCTGCCAGAGGCCAATGACAGGCTTGGGCTCAGAGACACAAACAGCATAGAGCAGGGAGGCAAGACCAATCCGAAAATATCCCCAGAGGAAAGGGAGTCATTGTTTGGTAGTTACTTTTAAGAGAACACAAATCTTTACAAGATTTCTGCGCCATCGCCTTGGCTCTCTTCTTTCTTATGTGGATGATTGATGCAATGCGGCTCTTCGTGTCCTTAATTTTAGTCTTTTCTAGAGCACCTCAAATATGAGCATGCGCAATTGGAAAAATGACCTTACAGAATTTTTCTGTTTTCTTTTCACAACCTCTGCACCTCAGTGAACTGTCTTGTGTGAAAAAAATTACGATAGCAGCACCACTCCAGTGTAACCTCCATCCTGGAATTCACAGCCCTTACATTGTGACTTTGCAGCTTCTTTCTTTCTTTTTCTTTTTTTTTCTTTTTTTTTTTTTTTTTTAAGTAGGACTAGTATCCTAATTTAATGTTTTTATTTTTTATTTTTTAATATATTTTATTAATTTATTCATATTACATCTAAATTCTTATCCCATCCCTTGTATCCCCCCATTCCTCCCTCCCTCCCATTTTACCCTTACTCCCTTCCCAGCTTCTTTTCATTAAGAGGTGGACTTTAATTATCCACTAGCTCTTTAATCTGGACTGTCATTGAGGTATTCTTTGATCAACAGAATGTAGTAACAAATTGGAATGTGGCAGGTTCAAGTCTGAACTTCAGGAGACCTTACCATGATTATACTGCTCTCTTACATTCCTTCCACCTGTTATAGCAAGCACAGATTAGCTTATTGAAATAGGAGACCCTGTGGGGATGACCGAGGGTACTCCAATAGCCAGCCAACAAGAATAACGTGTGAGTTATTTCAGTCCATCCAAGACAAACTCCCAGCTAACTGCAGCCTGACTGACAAGAAACTCAACAACCGGTGGTGTGGTGGTGGCACACGCCTTTAATTCCAGAACTCGGGAGGCAGAGGCAGGTGGATCGCTGGGAGTTGGAGGCCAGCCTGGTCTACAAAGTGAGTCCAGGACAGCCAAAGCTATCACAGAGAGACCCTGTCTAGAAAAAAAAGAAAAGAAAAGAAAAAAAAGAAAGAAAGAAAGAAACAGAGAAACCCAACCACCCGCTCCAGAACAGCAGCACCAGTAGGCTAGCCTCAGAATTCTGGACAGTAGTAACAGAAGCCTTTGTTTATAGAGACTGAAAAGTGATTTATGTTTCCACCACTGTGTTTAAATCACAACTCTTCCTCCATCGTGTCCTTCTATCCTCCCTGCATCTGTACAAACAGGTTTAAGAGCCAACTGTACCCTATCTTATAAATATGCCTTGATGATTAAAAAACAAAAAAAAAACAAAAAAACAAAGTATGTATTTCCCTATAGTTTGTTTTAGAGAAGTTCATTTTCCCTAATATTTCATGTGTTCTTTATTAGATTATACAAGCTTTGAGTTGCCTGAGTCCCTTGTACAAAGCCAGCTCATGCTGGATGCCTAATAAAATTGTAGTGATTGAAAGCAAACATGTTTGATAGTCTCTCTACTTACTCAAAGTGTGGCCTGATTTAGGCATCAATAGCAGCTCACCCATCTTACTGTATCTTGGAACTGATTAACAGGTGCAAAAATTTCCTCATGGAAGATCTTTATAAAGAGAATTGATGGCTATATAAATACCATTTGCTTAGACCGTCAATATTCTTTAAATAAAAGAACTGTGTTGAAAGATTTCTCCCTCCTCCCTTCCTCTCTCCATCCCTCACTCCTTCTCTCTCCCTCACCCTCTCCCTCTCTCTCTCTCTCTCTCTCTTCTCTCTCTCTCTCTCTCTCTCTCTCTCTCTCTCTCTCTCTCTCTCTCTCTCTCTCTCTCTCTCTCCCACACCCGTGTGTATGTGTGTGTGTGTGTGTGTGTGTGTGTGTGTGTGTGACACACACACAGAGGAAAAGAACACTGAAGAAAATTCCTTCTTTTCAAGGGCTATCAGTTTTTGTTTCTGCTTATTAAAGATGCACTTCATATTCATTTTACTTGACACTACAGGAAATTGTGCATGCCTCAGGCTACATAATTCTGAGCCTATTTCTGAGATGCTTCATCTATTATTTCAAACTGTCACAAGGTCGGTTGCCTCTTATGCATCAGGTAGGATGAGAAATATGTACATACATATTAACTTAAACATCATCATAATAAATTTCCATGTTGAATAGTATCCGGCACCACCTCTTATCCTAACATCACTTTTTTTTCAGACTCTGTGATATTCACAAATGATGGTGCAAATGCAAAACAGCATTGAAATTTTAGTGAAATAAGTAATCATAGAAAATGTAGACCCATTTATCACCTCAATGCAACTCCAACAATTACTCTGCAACTTATTGAAAGTTAATGTATTTTAATTATAGTTTTCTTTAGCTAGAATTTCCTTGGAACTTAAGAAATGCATGCGCATTACAAAAAATAGTTATCTCAGCATAGAATTTTATTCTAAAATTAATTTTTAAACAATATTCCTATTATTATAGATGGGCCACTCAAGAAACACATTTAAGCCAATATACTACTTAGATCATATGGAAGAAATTGGAAATCTTATATGTCTCCTTCTCATAATAATCCTACAAAACAGGCATTGGCATCAGCCTCATTTTTCTGAATAAGAAAATTTCTTATTCATATAAATGAGGCTTTAAGAACTTAGCTCGTCTATGATCACTTAGTTAATAAGACACTGGTTTAATGGTGGCTTTAAAGTTCAGATCTAAAAAAAAATTAAAAAAAAAAGTTCGAATCTATCCTCTTTAGATTGTTGTGGTGAGAAAGCTCCTTCCAATTTGATTATATAAACTTCCCTTACAGGCTCATGTGCTCAAACACGTGTTCCCCAGCTGGCCTAGATTAAGGAACTTGTGGAACCTTTGGACATGGGGCCTAGTTACTGGATATAGGGCTGTAGGGATGACGCCTGAGGGTATAGGTCATCCTGCCTCTGGTCTAGCTCTCTGCTTCCTGATTCTACAAAATGTAAGCAAGTTGTCTCCCTCTTCCATCACCACAGATGAGAGCAAATCCCACCAATGTGACTTGCTGGCTGGATTAGCTAATTTTCTATTGTTATAATAAAACATCATGGTCGAGGCAATTTATAGAAGAATGAGTTTATCTTGGCTTGGGTTCCCAAGAGATAAGCATCGTGATGGTACAGTGGAGGCATGGTGGCTAAAGCTGGAAGCTGAGAGAACAAACTTGACCAAGCAAGTCTTTAAACACTCCAAGCCTACCTCCATACTTTCTCCAACAAGGCCCAGACTTCCTAAACTTCCAAAACAAAACAGGAACATCAATTAGGGACCAAGTATTCAAATATCTGAGGGACAACTGGAAACCTTCTCATTTAAACCATCACACCAGCACCATTGTCTGTACCCTTGATTATGAGGAAAAATACATTTCTTCTAACTTAACTTCCTCCTGTCAGGTAATTCAAAGTAACCTTTGTCGAGGTAGCTGATGCTTGCTCTCTATTATAAGCACATTGCGAGTATATTTCTACACATCACAATCTTCACATTTGTGTCTTAAAGACTGATAAAATTGCTAGTAGTAAACTACTGAAAATTTGAGTTATTGGGCTAGAAAGAAGATTCAGAGGGTAAAGGTTTCCTGCTGCTAAGACATATTAACTGAGTTAGGTCTCTGAGTCCCACACACTGGAAGGAGAGAACTGACTCCTACCCATGTCTTCTACTATGGCATGTGTTCACCCAAACATATATACACACACAATAAATGAATATTTTTCAAAATAAAGGATCTCAAGATGTTACATTTTCAAGCTTTTAAAAGAATGTCATCAAAAAGGAACTTCTTTGGCCCGAGGAAGCTGTCTCTAGTGGTTGAATCATATGCAGCTGTGAGAATATATAACTAAATAAATGGTTCTTGCCCTTTGCAGTACATCACAATACCTGTAAAGCATTTTAAAAAAATCCTTATTTAGACTTCAAAAGCTCTGAATCAATTGCTTTGTGTAGTGAATACTGGGTACCAAAGGTTTTCTAAAGTCTCCTACAGAACTCGTCAGCCCTGTTGGGATAAGGAAGTCTGGTCACAAAATCCGTATACTGTTGGCTCTGTTTCTTAACAATAAAACTTCATTATACAACCCAACTAGCTTACACAAGAGGGAAAAAAGGTTAAAGGGAAAAAAGAGTGAACCTTCCGTTATCCGTTCCACGGGACGGGTCCCTAGGTGTCTCTGGCCTGCATGCTGGTCATGCCTAGTCGCTGATCCTTTTCCCCGATCCACGTGCGTTCAAGCCTGGTCTGAACCTGCTGCTCCTCTCTGTCCTCTCTGCCTGCTTGTCTCTCAAGTGCAAGGGCTGGTCTCCTTCTTCCATCCAGGGTCGATTAGAAACACAACAGTCCAGGTGCAGTCCCCAGGTCGGCTTCCTGATTTCCAGGCCCAAGATGGCTCCACCTAGTCTATCTCAAGGTTCATCTCAGGGAGTATCCGTGGTATGTCCAAGGGCAAAGCCCGCCAAGACTGCTTTCACCTGTGACAAAGCTTACAATTCTTCCCGCATTATACATCTGAACAATTAGATCAGGGCTCGAGTCTTCTTCAAATAGATTGTCAGCCTATGGTACTGAGCTTGCCCTTCAAATAACACAAAGGCTTCTCACCAGCATGCAAGTATATGTATTTCAATTTTTTTCTTAAGACAGGGTCTCTCTTAGTGTATAGCCCCGGCTATCCGGGATCTTGCTTTGTAGACCAGGCTAGTCTCAAACTTACAGAGATCCGCTCTGAAAAGTGAAATGGCTAAGATATAAATCTAAGAAGGTGAAAGAAAAACCTGATATTCTGGCTATAACTTCATCAGTTATTTTCATAAGCAAAATAATTATAAAGAACCTAAAGAAAAGCTTTAAACTAAGAAAAGCAACTGGCTATAGTCATGACAGCTAGATGCTTTAATTAAAATATCTTGAAGGTACTGAGAGGGCCAAGAAGCAGGGACATCCTAGCAGCACTGAGCGTGTCTAGCAGCCAAAACTGGGTTACACATATAATTCTTGCTTTAAAGAGTGAGGGTCCATAAAGGAATGGCTGGTTCTAGACCTGGGAGAGGGACAGGCCTAGGTGCTTCCGACACATCCTATGCTGAGAGCTGGGGAATTGTTGATGGAGTTGGATGGACACAAATCAAGAACACAAAAAGTAGCTTCAAACCTGGGAAAATCTGAGTATCACAAGAAATACAGTAGTTCACAAGCCATTGATTGTGCGCACTAATATAAATAAACGAATTGAAAGGCATAAGAAATGGGAATACTTATGTTGCTTAAAATATCACACCTGAAAAAATATTTATTAATTAAAAAGAGAAAGTAGCTACAGAAATGAGCAGATAACACTTTAATTAGGTGACCTAATTAACACTATCAGTTAATCAGACTAATTAAAGTCACATTTCAATGTGACTTTAGAAAGAATACAATGCTATCTCACGATTTTTAAGTGGTATTCCTGCCAAAAATGCAGAAGATGAATCTAATCATGAAGGTATTATCTTAATATTTAAAAGTACTGAGGTCACAAAAGTCAAAGGGAAAATGAGGAAATGTTTTAAACTGGAGGAAACCAAAGAAGACTAGACATAACACTTGTTTTTGAAATAGGTCTTTATTTTCTACAAAAAAAAAAAAAAAAAAAAAAAAAATATCATGAAGGAAAGTGGTAAACTTTGGATGAGCTATAAGGAATAGAGAGAAATTAAAAATGTAACATGAGAACCTAATTTTGGCAATTGTATTACAGAAATGTATCCTTGACCATATGAGCTCAGCAAACTGATTTCAAATATCTCATCAGAAATATCTTTGCCTTGTATTCACAATTTTTCTGTAAGTGAAACTGTTTCAAAGTGTTTTGGAACACTGAGATGTATTAAGGGAGTGTAGTTAGTTAGGAATGTGAATTTATGTGTAGTTCTCCATAATGAAAGGAAAGTAATAGGATTTCTCTAATACACATTCTGAAACAATGCAAGACCTTGCTACATAAAGGATGCTCAAGAGAACAGAAGGCAGTACAGGCTGGTTTATATTTAGACAACATGGCGCTGTTGTGGATATCTAACATGGGCCAAAATGGCTAATACTGGACATCCTAGGGACCATAAGTCATCACGAAATATCTAACACTGGATATCCAGGGAACCCCAAAGTAAGCAGTGATGTAATCTGTTGTATAAACATTAGTAGTAAAATGCCACTTTATGTGATTCCAAATAAATATGACCTTTGGGTCAGAGGTTAGTGTCTTTGGCTTTACCTTGGACTTTGCCAGCCCGACAGTGTGTTTGCCTATGGGTCTACATGCCTACATCCATGCAGCCCCCTGTGTGTCAATCTGCATGGTTTCCTCTGCCAGGCTGTGTACAGCTATGTGACTTCCTGCCACTCATATGCTGGTGTATTCTTACTGGCCTCCATCTATATGCTTGTGAATAAAATATACTCAAGCCTACCAATGATTCCTCATGGTTTCCTAGTATCCAGAGCATTTTCCTTTCATGACATCAGAGCTTGGCCCTCACAGGTATGGGTTGACTATTGATTGTCTTCATACATGCATGTGGGAGTTTAGTTCACAAAGTATTGATTCTATTAATGGTATTAAGAAGATAGGGGCTTTTTTTTTTATTAGAGTATTAGTGTTTAGAGGTAGGACCTTTAATAAGTGATCAGATAAGATTAGATCTTTAGGATTCAGTCCTTAGGGTTGAATTCCTGAGGTGTTCTAAAGATATAGAAAGAAACTAAACAGAGATAAAGACACTTGTGTGTTGTTGTCAGGATTTGGTACACCCCAAGAACCTTAGAAAAACCCAACTAAACTGGTTAGACTCCACAACTATGAGCCAAGTAAGTTTTTCTCTTTTTCATGATTCAACTATTTCATCAAAATAAGGAAAAGCTGACTGACACAGAGCAAAATTTCCACTTAGAGGTTCAAACCACCGATTTTCCTTCTGGCATTTAGAATTATTGTTATGAACCACAATTGATTATTGAAAGTAGTGAGATGTATTGGGAAAGAAATGGCTTATATGTTCTCCATTTTTGTCCAAGAAAGAAGTTTGACCCCTACCCAGATCTAGCCAATGGTCAGAACATTCTCCACAGTTGAGTGGAGAGTGGGATATGACTTTCTCACCTACTCTGGTGCCTCACATTTGACTATGTCCCCTGGAGGGGGAGACCTGGTGGCACTCAGAGGAAGGACAGCAGGTTACCAAGAAGAGACTTGATACCCTATGAGCATATACAGGGGGAGGTAATCCCCCTCAGGAATAGTCATAGGGGTGGGGAATAATGGGAAAATGGGAGGGAGGGAAAAATGGGAGGATACAAGGGATGGGATAACCATTGAGATGTAACAAGAATAAATTAATAAAAAAATTAAAAAGAAGTTTGGAAGGAAACAAATTATGTGAACTTCTTCAGCATCTCTGTAGTGACTCTAAACATTTCACTGCAGTTGAATTTTGTTTTAGAAAAGCAGAGAAATTTGTGAACGTCCAAGGAATAGCTCCCAAGTACACTCTTTTTTTTCAAAAGTGCACTAAGTTTCTCAGAAGATAAGAAAGACGCCCTGTTCTCTTCTCAGAGATAAGAAGGATGAGATGCTCATTGAACAAGAGCTTAAAGAGTCGTCCTCAGCTCATCGAACTCAAAAACCTCCTGCTGGATTCTGATCCATGCCTTTTGTTCTCTCCTGGTTAGTGTGGAGAACAGATGCCCAGTGTCCTCTGATCCCCGTGAGTTCCACGTTCTGCAGTAGAGAGCCAGCTCCCTGCACAGGCTATAGCCATGCTGGGCCTGGTTCCCGTTATAGCTCCTGCAGCCCAAGTCCGTGTTGATGTTTCTGGTTCACAGGCTCCATGGAACAGGAAGATCTTCAGAACAGTGCTTACCTCCTGGCTGATGTCTTACTAATCCTCCTCAGCTGTGTTGCCTGCGGACCTAGCTAAACTAGAAAGGGTAAGAACTGCCTTTCATTAGCCTATGAGCATATCTGTTGGACACTCGAAGGTCACATTTCACCCTTCCTGGAGTACAATCCTCTTTCAAATAAGACTGCTTCTTAAAAATCACCCTTCTATCTTCTCTTTCCAGACTTCAAGTTCCCTGAAAAAAAATCACATTTAGTCCCATGCTTCTCCTTTCTCCTCTAAGACAGAGTCCACCGTCAGCGGATTGACTGCTTGACCCCAGTATCTTTCTATTCCCATCTGATACATGATGAGAGAGCCCAGAGCGGAGAGAGCTCCGCAGGAGGCGGAAACCGAGAAGAGCTATAACGCTAAAAACAGGGAACTGTGTTCCTGAGGAACCTGAATTCACATGCTTTATAGCTGAAATAAACCACAGGATATCGATGCATCTTCATAAACCCACAGAGCATCAACAGACTTTTTAGTCATTGTTCACCATGCGTATGCTGAGGAGTTCTAGAGCTATAATCTTTGCTTTTCATTTACAAAATCCTTTTTCTCCTTCCTTAGATCCAAAGGAAGGAAGGTAGGATACAACGTGTCCTCCTCCTTATAATCTGCTTACCCTCTGCTTGCATGAAGACTATATAGAATCTGTGTTTCTTAAGCCTTTCAACTTCCCTGTGAACTAGAAGTGCCCGCTCCTATTTCAGATGAGAAAATGCTCAACTTTAAGGAAGTTGAGTAATTTCTCCAAAGCTACAGGAGCCTAGGGATGGCAGAGTCATGGTGTGAAGGAACAATTGTCTGGTTGAAATGTATATTCATAATCTTATTTTATAAAAATAACCGCAAAATTTGCATGCAAGATAATATATAGACATGCAATGTTACAATTGCTTCTTGTGAGACAAACCACCTTCCATTTTGTGGTATGAAGCAGCAATGATTATTCTTTCTCATGGTTCTGGGGTCACTGGGCAGTTCTCTCTCAGAGGTTCCCATGCAGTTGCATGCAGAGAGTGGCTTTGCTGCAGTCACCTGTCTGACGTCACTCGTGATGACGTCATTCCGCTTCCTCCTGGTGTTTCTACTGGCAATATCTAGCCAAACATCACTAGGGCTCCATGTCACTTCTCCAAAGGACTTGATCTTGGCACAAAGATAAGGTAGTTGAATTCCTTACATAGTAGCTTGCTTCCCCAGCATATGTGTGCCAGAAAGCCAAGGACTCTATGAAAACCTGCGTATGACCTAGACTTTGATGTCTCACAGTGTCACTTCTTTGCATCCTAATGATTAAAATGTGGGACCTCTAGAAAATATAGAACACTGTGGAGCTGTCTTTTTAAACTAGTTTCCAAATGCATGTTATGGAGCATAAGCAAAACATAAGTAAAAGACTACCAACACCACTGAAGCTGTCTTCTTTCCTCATGAGCTCAACCTCCAAACATCAACAACTGGTAAATGCTAACCTGAATTGTGTGTTTTTATTCTTTTGCTTTGTTCAAAAAACTGTGTGGGTTATAGACTCTTTTTTTTTTTTTTTTTTTTTTTTTTTTTTTTTTTTTATCATTTTAAAGCTCTTCCATTACTTGGACTTTGGACTCTTAAAACTCAATTTGTGAGCTGGACATGGTGGGGCACACCTTTAATCACAGCCCTGGGGAGGCATAGAATAATAACAGATCTCTGTAAATTCAAGGCCAGTGTGGAATACATAATGAATTACAGGTCAGCCAGGACTACATGGTGAGGCCCTGTTTTAAATAGCAGCAGCAGCAGCAGCAACAACACAATAAATAAATAAATAAATATTAAAACCTTCACTTTATTTGACTACCTCCTCTGGATGTGGAGGCCTGAGGGCACTCAAAGAAAGAATAAGCAGGCTACCAAGATGAGACTTGACAGCCTATGACCATATACAGGGGGAGGAGGTCCCCTTCGGTCATAGACCTAGGGGAGGGGAATAGGGTGAAAGCAGGTGGGAGGGAGGAATGGGAGGATACAAGTGATGGGATAACAATTGAGTTGTAATCTGAATAAATAGATAGATAGATAGATAGATAGATAGATAGATAGATAGATAAACCTTCACTTTGTAAGATTCAACTTGGTTGCATGTAGATTATTTATTTTTACTCATGTAGAATTCTCTTGTGGGAAGATTCCATAATTTTTTCATTAATTAGTTAATTTACTTCACATCCGGGTCATAGCCCCATCCCTCCTCACCTTCCAGTGCTACTCTCCTTCCTTCACCCCCTCTCTTTCCCTATTTCTCAGAAAAGGGGGTCTCCCACTTCCAATCCACTCCAGTTTATCAAATTGCATCAGGACTGAGCATGTCCTCTTTCCCTGTGTCCTGGCAAGGTAGTCCCACCAGGGGGAAGTAATGAAAAAGCTGGTAATAGAATTCATGCCAGAGAAAGCTTCCACTCCCTTTACCAGAGGACCCATTTGAAACCTGAGCTGCTCATTGGCTACATATAGGGGACCTAGATCCAGTTCATGCATGGTCCTTGGGTGATGCTTCAATCTCATCAAGACCCTCTGGGCCCTGATTAGTTGGCTCTGTTGGTCTTCTTGTGGTGTTCCTGTCTCCCCAAGATCCTTTTTTCCTTCCCCACACATTTTCACATTTCACCTGGTTAGAGGGTGTCTTCTTCAGTCTCTATGGCTTCTGCTACTAGAGTCTCTGTTTGAGAGATGTCATAATTTAAATAAATACTTGGAGTGTCTTGTTTTGTTTTTTAAAAACAACTGCATAGTCACTGCTTTAAGCATTCCTATTTTTCTTGTAAAGTACATATATCAGAGTTCCTTACAAATAGCCAGGAGGTAGGCTGCTTCTTCTAATCATTTCCCCTGTCTCCAGGCTCACTTAACTCTAGTCCATTCTCCAAACTCCTAGCAAAATGGTCTTTCTAAAATACACATATTCTACTAGCCCCTTGCTGCAGGGCTTTTCCTCATTCACAGTGTTCTTTAATGTCTGTGTTCATTAGAAGCACCTGAGGGAATTCTCAAAAGTATAGTCTCCTAGTTCCACCACTTGGGGTTCTGATGTCATTGCTCAAAGGCAAGCTTCTTAAATAATTCTGTTGCATACCAGAAACTGAGAATCACTATACACATGATAAGTCCCCAAACCTATACTATACAGTATAAGGCATTGCATAGTTTGTTTCCTGACTGTGACTCTAGCCTGTGACTTTAACCTACATGGCCAAGTGCTCCCAAAGCCAGGGCTGTGGTTCAGATATTGTTTTCAGTATGTCCCCCCAAACTTCATGTGCTAGAAATGTTGGTTCCTCATGTGATGGTATTGGGGTCCAGCCTAGTAGAAGCTCCTCTTCTAATTGAGATTCCACTCTCAGAAGGGATCATCGGACTTTACATGGTTACTTCCCCTGAAAGCATGAAAGGGTTATAATAAAAGTGGGATAAGGTAAATTGCTCTCACTTCCTTTCTTACCATGCAATTTCTTCCTCTAGAAAGTGGTCCCTCAATAATGCCATCTGGGCGATCATCAGAATGACACAAGTCCTTCTTTAAAAGTGCAAGAGCCAAATAAGCTTCCTTTTCATGTACATTAACTCCACATCAGACAATGTGACAGAAAAACATGAATACAGCCAGCAAGCCTAAAGGTCCTGAGGTGCCCAAATCTCTCGTCTTGCCTCATCCCCACCTCTGTTTCATCCACTTCCCACTATTGTATCTCAAGCGTTTTACTGCCATCACTGTTCAGTATAGTCTCAATCCACCAAGGACAAAACACTTGACTCAAGAAAACATTTCTAGGGGCTGGAGAGGTGGCTCAGAGGTTAAGATCACAGTCTGTTCTTTCAGAGGTCCTGAGTTCAATTCCCAGCAACCATATCGTGTCTCACAACCATCTATAATGTGATCTGATGCCCTATTCTGGCATGCAAGTGTACATGGAAATAGAGCACTCATATACATAAAAATAAAGAGAGATATATTTTAAATACATTTCTACAGTCATTAGACCCTATGGTGGTTTGAATGAAAGTGTCCCCCATAGGCTCATAGGGAGTAGCATTATTGGAGGTGTGGCCTTGTTGGAGGAGGTGTATCACCAGGAGGCTGGGCTTTGAGGTCTCAGATGCTTGCACCTTCCCAGTGTGGTATTCTCTTCCTGCTGCCTGTGGATCAAAATATAGAACTCTCAGCTCTCTTCAGCACCATGTCTACCTGCATACTGCTTCCTGTAATGATGATAATGGACTAAACCTCCAAACTGTTAGCCAACTCCAGTGAAATGTTTTTCTTTATAAGAGTTCCCATGGTCACAGTGTCTCTTCACAGCAAGAGAAACACTAACTAAAACCACCTCTAACATCTTACATAATATCCAGGTGCTTAAGAAAAAATTGTCAGACCCATTGATTTCTCCGCCCAAAGTCACAAAGCCAGTTCATGATGCCAGTAGACTGAGGACCTGAAATACTTTTAATCCAATGACTTTTTAACATCATGCAGCCAGCCCAGATAACTGAAAGTCACACAATCATTGTGTTCCTAGCACCTGCAATAAAAGAATGACCTTCATTTCCACTTCTTAGGAAAAAGTACACTCATTCCTGAAGGATTACACTGAAAAGAGTGTAGAAATATATGTAAATCCCCCTACCTCAATTTATTTCTGGAAGGACTAAATTGTTCTACAATCATAGGAAGAGTTTGTTCCATTCAGTTTAGTAAAACTTGTAACTTTGAAAATCTACCATTGTTTTTAAAGGCTGCTATGAAAGTCAGAGATTTACATTCAGGCTTCTGATTCAACTTGTTCCTGTATGTTGTTCACTGATTTTCATTTATCTAGGTCTTGCTATATCATTTATAGTCTCTTACATTATTTTAATAGAGTTATGGAGAGTGTTATAATGTGCATAAAATTTCCCATATTTAACATGCATTTGGGGAATGTGTTTCCTTGAAGATCTCCCATAGATTAATCATGAATGAAATTGTTTATGCTGCTAGATTTGGCTGCCAACATTGGCATTCTATCCAAACGCTTTCTCAATCAGACCTCTAGCCCGTATATAATACAGTGTTTTCATGCATCTAAATTTCTACTCTTTGTAGAAAAAGGCACATAGCATGCAACTTCAAAGAACAGAAACAACAAAAAAGATTTATCTGAAAGAAAAATCAATTGAGGTTATTATTTGGGTAAATGAGGTTAATTTTGTGTTGAAATAGTCTAAAGATATTTCCCCTGGTGACAGGTCCTACTTCACTGATATGAATTCTTGTCTTGACAGCAAGCCACAGCAGACCATTTTAGGCAAGAATAATTAATTAAAAGATACATTTCAGGAAGCAGATGACATTGACAGAGTAAGAAATAAGCAAAGCAGAAAGGCAAAGCAGAATTCACTATGAAAAAAAAAAGGAGAGAATGCAGCTCTTTCAAGTGATGTAGGTATTTTCTTCTGATGAGCAGAAATGCAGACGGCAATTCAAGCCTTTAGAGGTCTGTTTTTTCATCAGCTTTGATCTGAAAATTGAGACAAGTGTTTGGAGCACTGTCACTGATAAGCGGGGACGTAAGGACTGGAAGCACACTTAAACAGAATGTGGTTCCTCACACCCTGAGCGATTAAACACTCACTGCATATTTTTTTTTCTGAAGGCAAAATTCCACAAGTCACACAGTTTCAGCGATCATTACAAAGAAAAGAACACCACACACACTACCTTCAGACGAGCAACAGCTGTCATGACCACAGACTAACACATAAGCTGCGTGCGCCCTCCTAGCTTCATCTCCAGTTTTTCCTATTTGTTTCTAGACACTGTTTTCTCTGCTCCTGACAGTGTTTACAGCCTATGACTGTCACATAATGAAACAGAAGCAAAAAGCCTTTGTTGTAGGGTTCGTCAAAAAAGGCAGCAGAAGAGCTGGGTGGTGTACTTGCTTTTGTTTTATTTCAATTTCATTCTCTCTCCCGGTGAAGGCTACTTCCCTGTGCTGAGGAGCCTAAGAAACTTGAGGCCAAGAGAGCGTAGGTAACAGAAAGGTCAGATTATGGAGGCTGGTTGCATGGTTGGTAAGTGATCCAAAGAGACCTAAACTATTTCAGACCTTGTCCTCTTAGAATAAAAAGACCTAGTCTATCATAGTTTTTGTCAAGTTGACAAAATCCTAGTTATATCTGGGAAGAGGTACTCTCAACTGAGGCATATAGCCTGCATCAAATTGGTCTATGGTGGTATCTGTGAGAGCATTTAGTGAATTAAGGATTGATGTGGGAGAGCCCAGCTCACTGCTGCTAGCATTACCATCCCTGAGCAGGTGCACCTGGACTATATAAAAAAAAAATGGTCTCTGAGCAAGCCAGGGGAAGCTGGGCATGCCAGGGGATGTAAGCTAGTAATCGATATCTCTTCATGGCCTCAGTGTCTGTTCTTGCTTCCAGGTCCCAGCCTTGCACGCCTATCCTGGCTTCCCTTCGTAATAGACTGTCGCTTGGAAGCCAAAGTTTCCTCTCCAAGTTCCTTTTGGTCAATATTTCATCACAGTGACGTAAAGCAAACTAGGATAGATCCTGTAAGCCAACTCTCATCTCTAATTCTACAATGTCTAGACTTGAGATGGATAAGAACAAAACTCTTCAGTTGACCTGAGCTAGCTGGTGGGAAATCATCATGATTAAGTGTTCCTCTCAGTTTTAAGACAGCAAAGACTGAGCAATTATTGGCAGAAAAAATCAAACTTTTCACCTAACCATTGTGCACTGCCTTCTCCCATTTCATTTGCAGAATGGCAGCAGCCACTTAGTTCCACGTATCCACATTTGCACAAAACGATCATGCATGTATGGCACATACAATCAACAAACTCATTTTTAGACTTGTCAGCACCCACTGAATGGCAGATACTGAAAGCTGCGGAGGTACAAAGAATAAGACATAATTACCCTGGGTCTCATGCAGTCATGGTCTAGGGAGTAAAGACCAATCTGCAAACACTAATTCTGATACAATGACACAATGGAGTAAAAGCTATAATGGAGAGTACAGAGGGAGTTGAGAGAGCACAAAGCAGGCCTGAACTCCTGCATCAGGGTTTCCAGTAAAAAGGAGCCTGGGATCATACAACAACGGTAATGATATGTTTATCAGCTGCACCTGAATTCTTCCTGTAAAGACACAAAGGAATCCATGCCAGAAAGAGGAAACTGCAAGACTGAAAGGGTGTGCAGGAAATAGCTAGTTTGGCATGTGACAGTTATCTTCCAACAAGAGAAACTAAGATCAAAGAAAAGCACCCCCTCAGACACTTGCGCACAGAAGAAAGCAGAATGTTAGGGTTGCTTTGAAAGGGGAAGCAGGAGAGATGGCTCCAAAGCAACAGCCCAAAGCTTGGTTGGGAGGGAGAAGGAAGAGCTAAAGGAATACCAGGCCCAAGCCAGGGGGCCTCCCGTTGTTGTTGTTGTTGTTGTTTGTTTATTTCGAGACAGGGTATCTCTGTGTAGACCAGACTGGCCTTGAACTCAGAGTAATCCTCTGCCTGCCTCTGCCTCCATGAGTGCTGGGATTAAACGCATGTGCCAACACACCCAGCTGCCCCCTTTTGTTTGTTTGTTTGTTTGTTTGTTTGTTTGTTTGTTTTAATGTGCTGTTTCTATGTCCATACCTTTATCTGGTGGTTTTGTTTTCACTTTTGCATGTTTCCCCTGGCTTTTTTTTTTTTTTTCCTGAGGCAGCAAAGAAACAGTGAGTTACTCTTTGCTGTGCTCTAGGAATGATGTTGTCTAAATTCCAGGTTAGAGCCACAGGCCAGAAGTCCCCTCAGAAGAACCCAAGAAGAGGAAGACAAGCACTGCCTCTGAGGGACTTGGGATCTTCAGAAGACAGTTTCCTTGGAGATTTCAGCCCTGACCAGCAGTAGAAGTGGAGACAGAACAGATGTTATTACCTGAGTAACTAAACGACATCCTGTCAGCTCTGTCTAGGGCAAGACAGAATTTTAATCCAGTTGGAGTCTCTCAAGGATTCCGGGTAGAAAGGAAGAAGGCTTTCTCAGGAACGCTTCCTTGTGCTCCCATCCTAAGTCAAGATTCTTCTCGAAGTCCCCTCCTCTTACATCTAATGCCATCACACAGCTTAGTGCAGATGATTAACTTTTATTTTTAGTATCTATTTCCTCGATATCATTCTGTTGCTTTTTAGACCGTAAGCCTGATAAAAGAAAATATTATCTTTTTTCCTTTTTCTTTTCTCAATAAGTATCTGATGAATGAACCCAAACTTGTATCTCATTTGGGGAGAGGTTGGTCCCATAATATTTTGTGACCATAACTGGAAAAGACACTTGGAGATGTTTGAACTGTGAGACATTTGGATCCCAGGTATGTTGTAGATGATATACTCTTAGCGGAGGAAAAGGAGTATAATTTCCAGTGAACACAAGTCCCAAGCCAGTTGCTAACGTCCTACACAGGGCAGGTGACTTTACACAAACTTTTCTTCCCTTAACCTTCCACCACACTAATTTTTTCCCCTACTTTTTGATTGTATTCTTTCACATCTCCAGATCTTCACAAGGTTCTTTCTCTCTTCCCCAACCAGCACCACTAGATCATAAAAACGAAGCTTTATTGAGACCCTATTGTGGATTGAATGTTTGTGTATCTTCTTCCCAAATGGAAATGTTGGGAACTTAAACCCTTGTTGTCTATATTTGAAAGGAAGTCATTTGGGTTAGATGAAGTGGTAATCGTGGAATTCCGGGAAGCCTGGTATGCTAAAGAAACATCAGAGAGCTCCCTCACTCTCTCCTCCTCACATGGGAACACAGATCTGGACTGGGAGAAACACACAGTGCTGGTACATTGAGCTTGGGCATTTACCTTCTGGAAATGTGAGCTCCTAGCCAGTGCTATATTGTAAGGATGGAAATAGCAGACTAAGATAGATACACAGCCATATCCATTTACTAGTATGTTGTCTAGGATTCCTTTTCTGGTACAGAAAGAGAATGGATGAGTGGTGACAGAAAGCAAATAGACAAAAAAAGGCTAAAATACACACTTGCACTACCAGAAAAACCAATTCTCAGTCAGTATCTATTCTGCATCTTTCTTACAATTCTAGAAAATTTCATAGGCATAAGATCAAATTATATGTTGCAACAGTGTTATGGCCAGCTGAACTCAGAATGAGGTACATTCTACTTGAGTTTCATTGATAATTAAAGGGCCTGGTAGAAGGAGGCAGTGTTGCAGTTTCCAAGAAACTTCATAACAGAGATTTTATAAGAATTGCAAATGAATAAATGGGCAAAAGTTGTCAAATATAAATAGGACAGAAGTGACAGGACCCAAATAAATTCAAAAATAGAATTCTTTTAAAGTGTGAGAGGAAATAAAAGCACCACATTGCCTATCTGAATGTGTGATTCTATAAAGATGATGGGTGCCCTTAATACAGTTGTTATTAATCATTATTCATTTGTTTCTCATTTCTGCATGCTAAGTAAGCATCATTCTGTTAGCATTTCTACTGGTAGTAGTGTATCTATTTAGTATTAGTGCTAATCTATTCACTCTTCCCAAACCTACTGAAAGAGTCTTGAGACTGTTTATGTTTTTAATGCTAGTCTTTCCCCACATATTCCTAACCTTGTCAGTTCCATATGTATTGTTTCTGCTATTTATTTTGTTCTTTTCCTTTTAAAAAAAATTAAGCACTTTACTTAGTATCATCTACAAAATTTTAAAAGTCTTTGTTCTTTTATAAGCAACAAGAACCTGAAAGGAAACCTAAATTCTAACCAGAAGCCACACAGCTGATTGTTTTCCCTCTCTGAGCATGGAGAAGCTGTTTCAGCATTGTGTGCTTTTATTTTCTCCATCATTCCACCCTTTATAACTTTTTATTTATTACTTTGAATACAAATCCTTCGTTTATGAGTGCTAGAGTTACAGAATGGTCAAATCAATATATCATTTACTTATGAAGTATTTTCTTTGTGATCATGAAGTTAATACTGCTTGAAGGAGTCATGTGAATACTTCCGTGAATTTGGCAGGGCCAAAGTGGGGGTAGCAGTGGGGGCTGGTTCTGTCATGTCATTTAGCCACATACTGATTGAACTTATGTTTGTAAAGTGTGAAAATAGAACTATAATAAAATAGATGAAGTGCTATGTGACAGCTATGGTTGTCAACGTGACACAGCTGAGAAGAGAGAACTTCAGTTGAGGAATTACCTCCATGAAGTGTCCTTATGTGTATGTGTTTCTGTGTGTGTGAGTCTATGGGTCTGTGTGTGTCATATGTAGTTATATGTATTATGTATGTGTGGGTGCAGGTACATGTATAACAGTGCATGTATGGAGGTCAAGGGACAGCTTTCACTAGGGAGTTGCTCCTCACATTTCCCTCTTGTTTTTGAAGCAGAGTGTCTCATGTTATTTTGCCAGAACACACAGCAGATTAGCTAGTCTGCATGCTTCAAGGTAATTCTCCAAAACAGGTACTTTTTATACAATGCTGATGAAAATGAAAACTAATACAACCATTTTGTTAGGAATTTAGCAATATGAAAGAAAAGTATATCTGCAGTTACTACTTGCCAGATAAACCTGATTCTTACACTTTATACTGACGCCTCCAGACGCATGGAAACGTACATTGCACTAGTATTACCAAGACATTATTTGTAACTCTAAAGTATTCCAAATAACCTAAACACTTATGCACTAAAACAGTGGCTGAATAAATTGCACATTTCACTAATGTACTAATATGAAAATGATCTTCAGTTGTTCTTACCGATTAATTCTAGGATAAGGTTTAAGTGAAAAATGTTGAATGCAAAAGACTTTAAAAATATATGCATGAATTTGTGAAAATTGAAAAAGAATAATTCGTAAGATTTGCTTCATGAAATTTATGAGTAGGGACTGAAACGATCAAATGGGAGAAACCAAGAAAGTGGGGGGAGAGGAGAGGCAGAGAGCAAAATGAAACTACATTATTTATTTATTTTTCTTATTTACTTTATATGCTGGTCATAGCCCCATCCCTCCTCTCCTCCCAGCCACCTTTCCCTATTCCCTCAAAAGAAGAGGACATCCCCCTTCCAATCTATTCCAGCTCAAGTCACATCAGGACTGAGTGTTTTCTCTTCCTCTCTAGCCTAGCCAGTCAGCCCCACCAGGGGGAAATGATCAAAAGGCTGACAACAGAGACAGCCCTCCCTAGAGGATTCACATGAAGCCTGATCTGCCTATTGGCTACATCTGTGTAGGGGGCCTAAATCCAGTTCACCCACGGTCCTTGGTTGCTGGTTCAGTCTCAGCAGGCCTCTCTGGGTCCTGGTTAGTTGGTTCTGTTTGTCTTCTTGTGGAGCCCCTGTCACTTCCACGTCCCCTTCTCCTTCACACCCCACTTTTCCATAAGACTCCCTGTTTATTGCCAAATGTTAGCATCTGGCAGGCCTGCTAACCTGCCTATACGTTGCTTAGCAACCTCTGATGCCATCACTTATGGCTGCCAGGTATGTGTCAGACTATTAAAGGGCTTCCACATTTTCTCTCTCTCTCTCTCTCTCTCTCTCTCTCTCTCTCTCTCTCTCTCTCTCTCTCTTCTCCCTCTCTCTCTTCTTCTCTCTCTCCTTCTCTCTCTCTCTCTCTCTCTCTCTCTCTCTTCTCTCTTCTCTCTTCTCTCTTCTCTC
The DNA here is from genome assembly GCF_903995435.1 of Acomys russatus. Classification (NCBI taxonomy): domain Eukaryota; kingdom Metazoa; phylum Chordata; class Mammalia; order Rodentia; family Muridae; genus Acomys; species Acomys russatus. The sequence continues at coordinate 29,079,348 of NC_067154.1, read as the reverse complement.
TCTCTCTCTTCTCTCTTCTCTCTCTCGTCCCCTGGAGCCCCCTCCCCCCTCTTTCTCTCCCAATACTTATATAGTCTCTCTATATCATATCTGTTGTATGGCATCTCGTTCTTAATAACATTTGGTGTGTTGCCAGGGAAGAGCTCTTTAGGTACTGTCTAGGCACATCAGAACCCCTTCTACCTACTACACTGTACACAACAAATTTGCCCTCTCTCTAGGTCTCCATCCAACATTAGCAAGTAGGTTTTTCCCTTCCTGGTCAAGGGTCAGTTTCTGCTCACCTCTGCTCCAAAACTTGGCCTGATCACTGCTCCAGCCACTGGCTACAGACCAAGCCGGGAATTTGACCACTACTGAACAGGTGGCCTGGTGCCTCAAGGTCTCCTCCCTCCACCCTGCCAGAGCCGGACAGCAGCCATGGCTCCTGCAGAACACTTTCGCCCGGCCACCTCAGCCATAGCCCTGCCCAACCCGCACTTCCGCCACTTTTACAGGGAAGCCTGGGTCATTTGTTAAATGTGATCCTATATTCTTACTTACAGATCTCCCACACGACTCTGGTTCCAGCTTTTCTCCGCTTTCCGCAGCCGCTCTCCTGCACCTGCAGCTCTAGGTACTGCCTACCCCCTTCCCACTCTACCCAACACCCATGTATGATCTTGGTGGGTGCTGATGACAACAGCCACTGCAGATGCTCTGACAGCACTCTGGCGCTTGAGGCAGCATGGGCAGCAGCTGGGCACCACGGTGGCCCAGAAGGCATGCTCCCAGCTCTTTATAAAACATGGCAGATTGCCATATTGATTTTGAGAAAAAGGGGAGGAACCATGGCTTCATGGCCATCTTGGCTGAGGGCAATCACATGACTAACCACCATCTTTGTTATGGAATGGTGGGGTATGCCACCATTTTTTTTTTTTTTTTAAAGGGCTGCGAGGCCTGTTCAAATCTTTGCTGAACTCTAAATGAAACTTCTGTCTTTTTAAGCTTCTGCTGTTCAGTCTGTAGTGATGCAGTTAATTACAGGATTAAGTTTTACCTAGCCTCTGGTTTTATGTTTTCAACGTTACCCTTTAGGACAGGTAACTGAAAAACAAGTCTCCTTTTATTTTATTTTTATTTATTTATTTTTATTTTTTTGTTTTGTTTTGTTTTTGTTTTTGTTTTTCGAGACAGGGTTTCTCTGTGTAGCCTTGGCCATCCTGGACTCACTTTGTAGACCAGGCTGGCATCGAACTCACAGCGATCCACCTGCCTCTGCCTCCCGAGTGCTGGGATTAAAGGTGTGCGCCACCACGCCCGGCCTTACAAGTCTCATTTTAAATTGGTATGGAATTTTATATAAATTCAAATTTATATTTTTCAAATATGCTACATATATATGATTCAATCTTGGTTCAAAATATTTTCATATATTGGAAATTTTTCAAGTTATAAATGTCTATTTAGAAAAACACTCTAATTAAAAATGTATGTCTAAATATCTATGTCTTCACTAGTTTTTAGATACATGGATAAATCTGTTTCTCCCACCACCAGCTGCTCTGGGTTCATCTGCAGGCTTCTTGGCCAAAGGGTTTGATATGATAAATTCAAATGCAATTTTAAAATTGTTCTACAGTGTTCTACTATATTGCCAACCCTGGAACCTGTGATTTATTAATTCTAGAGACATCCATTTGTTTATAATATTAGAACTTGGTTATTATGCCCTGCCTCCACTCTCAAAATGTTAAAACTCACAGCCTTAGAAAAATGGCTGCATGGATGTACACATATGTACATACTTCTTATCTGCTTTCTCTGTGAGAGTCTACTCCAGCACCTTGGCAGCATGCTCATCCATCATTTTTAAAGCCTGATCCCATCAGCTGAGCCAGGACCCTAGCCTGATTCAACAGCTGAGGCAGGAACAACTCAAGAGGGAGCCCGAAATGTCCTATTGTGCCAAAAAGGAAAGGGGTGGCCAAAACTTGACAGATGTAAGAAAAGGCCAAATGTTTAATTGAGCAGCCCCATTCCTCCTAGGCCTGGAACAAGCAGAATTAAAATATCTAACTTCATATTTATATAAATAAACATTTAATGTGAGCCTTTCTTGTCCACCATTGTGTCCCCTAATAAAAATGGGCTAATGTTATCTGTCTTGCAATTCTACAAGGATTCATGGAGTGAAACACTTTGAGTAAACTGTTCTAAATACATATAACCATCCTATGATATACAAATTCTTTGGTAAATGTTAATTTATCTCCCTACTTCATTCATTTTCTTATACAGTCACTACCCAAAACACCTTAATATCACAATTTTGAACTTGAACAACTAGTAGACTTTTTGTTTCATCTTGGAGGCATGTTGTCAGTCCTGTTCAGTAGCCTCCTTCTGTACAGAGCCTACTGCACCCACAGTACTCATGAAGACCTCGGCATCATGGTATCATTTCCTTGTGTTCTGCCTGGCCTTCCCCCCCCACATGCCCCCCCTCCCCACCAGGTACAGTGTGGAAATGATGCCCACAACTAGACTGGTACAATGCTGTTTTCTGCTCATGCCCTTGGCCTACTAATGACCGGTAGGAAGTGCTGCAGGCTTGACCAAAATTATTTGCTCTGGGTAAAGCCCTCCAGGGACAGCGGCTGCCATTCCACCAAGATATTTATCTCCTATGGTAAATTTCAGTTTGGCCACAGATACACTTTCAGCATATCTTCTTTTTCTGTACCTAAGAGGCCTAATTTTAGTGCCTATTTTGTATGGGTATTGCCTTTTCCTTCAGTTAGTTTGATCACTGAAGTAGGGAATGCTTCTATTTTTTTTTTTATTAATCCTTCAGCATTCAATTTAATAATCTTCAGAGCCAACTTGATGTTATCTATCCAGTTTTAGGTACAAGTTAATCTTACAAAATAGATATAAATCAAATATTCCTCTCTTAGAGAGATAAAGTACTGCTTGCTTTTTACCAGTGATTCAAAGATGTAGAGCACATCACTTTTTTTAAAAAAAGATGCAGTACTGTGAATGATCTGCATATCAATGCATTAAGCTTGGCATAAAAAATGATGATTAAACAATACACTGTCTGCTCACTAAATGTTTATCAGACATTCATGAATGTCCCACACTGTGTTGAACAATGAGGATAAAAGAGACTTGGGACAAATAGCAGACATCTGTCCTCAGTGAATTACAGAACATACGGATGGGCAAATGCATGTAGCAAGGTGCCAAGACACATGTGCCATGGTAATCACAATGCACTGAGGTGCAAGGAAGGTACAGTGAGGTACGAAGGTCAAGTGATGCCACTAAACTGACTAAGGAAGACTTTATAGAGATAATCAATTTGGGCTGAGTCAGAAAGTCTATCTGTCAATAGTACGGAGAAGAGTTATAAAGGATAACTTGACCATAAGCAAGGAGACCAAGTAACAGACAGTTGTAAAAGTTTTGGCTAGTGGTAATGACATTTAGAGCAATGAGACTATCAAGCACTGTACATTCTGCAGATCTCATCAGAGGACCTGAGTAAATAAATATTCACTGAAAATATGGAAGGAGAAACTTATAGAGACATCAAATATAAAGAGATTGTCCTGGGCTCCTAAAGCTCTCACTAGAGAGGCTGATGGGCACACATTTGAATCAGGCTTGGGGATAGCAGAACACTGTCTCAAAATAACACTAAAAAGTTCAATAAACAGATATTATAAGACTAATAGTTCACTTACTTAACAAGTTTATATTGTACATATGAAGTTCTAGGATCCAAGGATCTTGTTATCAAAATAGTCTGTGTTCTCAATAAATGTGCATTCTAGAGACCACAGAAATGGCTCAGTGGGTACGAGCCCTTGCTGCTTTTTGAAGGGGCCTGAGTTAAGTTCCCAGTACCTACCTACAGAGAGGCTCACAATCATCTGTAGCTTCAGTTGTGGAGACTTCAACACCCTCTTCTAGACTCTTTGGGTACCAAGCAAATACACAGTTCACATATGCTCAATCAGGAAAGCACTCATATATATAAAATAAAAAGTAAAGCTCTTTTTTAATTACATTAAATTAAATTAAAAATAAATATTACCTTACTAATCATCTTTGTCAACTTCATTGGCTTGACAATCACATAGATTACTGAAGTACATCTCTAGGTTTGTCTATAAAGGTGTCTCCATGGATGATTCGATCCTGGAGGCTCTGACCCAATGAATGGCTTGATCCCTTGGTGGATACATACTCTGATGGCATTATAAGGAGGTGATGGGAAACATGGTTGGGGCTTCATAAATGTAAGTAGGCTGCTATGGGAATGTCTTTTAGGTTTTATCTTCCCTAAGTGTCCTCTACCTCTGCTTCCTACTCACCATGATGTGACATGTCCTGTCGCCGCCCCACCCTGTCTTAGGAATTATATACTGAAGTTATTGAACGATGAAGTAAGATAAACCCTGTTTCCATTGTTTCTGTCATCCACTTTGTTAGAAACAAAGTTACCTATACAAATGGGGAAAATAAATAGGCTAACATCTGTCAGTTGTGCTATAAATGCTAGAAACCAAAGTGAAAGAGGATAAGAGAACTACAAAATAGGAGTAGGAGGGATGACACCTAGGAAAACTCCCCAAGATAGAGATCTACCAGCAGGAAGTGAACGGACAATGATGTGAAAGCTATGCGAATGTCTGGAGGAAGAGAAGCTCCAGCTACAGTGGAGGAGCAGAGAAGTGAGGAGAGAAAGGCAGACAAGGATTGGAAGGACTAATGGGATGGAGTAATCTTTGAGGAGTTGTGGCAAGATATCTGTACAGACACACGTTTGACTCAGGACTTGTGGGTACACAATAAATGGCCGCTTCCAAGCAGTGGAGGCCATAGAGGGAGGCCATAAAGTGAGACTCAGGAGTGACTCCAGGCTTCTTTGTTGCCATCCAGTAGACACACAGAGGAAGAAAAAAGGGACGGGGCAGAAGTGAATAATTTCAACTAGGATATGTTGGATGTGAGAAATCCAGGAAGTGGTTAAGAGAGATGGTCAGTTGGTCTTGCGTACAGAAACTGTTGTTCCAGAGAAAATTCAGAGCCATAAATAGTAGTGATGCTCATAAGCTATGGGAAATGATAGGGTTACCAATGGAAGGGTTGTATGGGAAGTGATAGGGTTACCAATGGAAGGGTTAGGGGAGAAAAGAGTTAGTGTTTGCTCTTTAAAATTACTATTATCAGGAAGGGCAGAAGTAAAGAAGAGAGTAACCAAGGCAGAGGAGTACTTGGAGGTACAAATAGAAATGGCAGAAATACAGCATCATAGAAGTCAAAGGAGACAAGATTTCCTGGGAACATAAAGTGAGGTTGTCCAGTGAGGAAGCATCTTCTAGATGTGAATTATGTTTCTGACAATTCTTTTTTTCAAAAAGAAGAAACGAGGCCATTGCTAAGCAGAGAAAAATGAAGGCAGTTGAGAGAAGGCTGCTCCCTCTTTTGTTTTGCTTTAAAGGTGATTGAGCCTAGCACATTTGTAGGTTTTGAGAAATGAATGGGAATGCTGGAAAAAGAGAGTAAAATGTGAGGAAAGAAGGAATAGCTAATTTAGCAAACTCACAAGAGACAAAAGAAAAGAGCATTCACTTGAGACTCCAGCTTAGTAATGACAATCACAGTCTGTATAAAATGTGTGCTCCTATCATATTGCAGCATCTAACATTTTTAAACTATATGGTTTTGGCATATATTTTTATTTTTAATGTCATTTAATGGTACTGGGGAGGTGCATGAGTGGGTAAAGTAGTTTCGTGTAAGTGGGAAGGTCTGGGCATGGATCCCCACCATCGGTGGTACAGCCAGACAGGGTACTGTGCATCCAGGGAGGCAGACTAGGATGACCCTAGGCACTTGCTCATTTGTCAGTCAGTGAGAGATGCTGTCTCAAAAAATAAAATAAAAATATAGTGAGGAAGAAGACATGCAACATTAATCCCTAACTTCCATATAGTCACACAAAAATGAGTGAATCCACACATGCAAATATACAACACACACACACACACACACACACACCTACTAGTGGATGAAAATGTCAATAAGATTTAGCTGTAATTATCATTAAGGTAAGATTAACTTTGTGACAAAGGCTGAGGAATGTGGATCTAAGTAGACATGAATACTTCTTTGGAGCTCACTGTGGACTGTGGAAAAGTAGAAATGCTTCCTGACTTCCCTGTTAAAGAAAACTAAATGGAAAGACATGAGCCAGGAGACTTATCTTCAAGGGGTGGGTCTGGCTTCCATTAGGTGTTCACTAAATCAATCTCCTACAGTTAATCCTTTATTCTTTAGTAGAGCTTTCTGTCTATTAGGGACAAACAAACCACTACTCAATAAAAAATATAGATCATATCATCATCAAATTATGAACCCATGCAGCACACTTCCTTATAATAGTACATTTCTTTCTCATAGCATAATTTATGTCCTTCCCCTTGTGATAACTTTCTCCCCATCTCTTATGTATTCATACAATGGATTTATGAGTATCGTATCTTTACTACTTTTCTAACAACATAAAGTGCTACCCACATAGTTGATTGGCATAGCTTTTATTTCTTGTTGAAACCTAATTTAAATTCTTTATTGCTGCTGATTTACAATTTTCACTGGTGATAAAAAGAATGAGGAGGTTTACTTCTGAGTATCACAGCTCACAACATTATAAAAATAGCTAGTTGATGGCAAAGTGTCCCACTGGTGGGTCATGTAAACATAAGTAATTGTTTTGTCATGTATTGGCAAAAGAGTTGACATCTACTCATAGTCTCAATTCCAGGGTGTGATAGGAAACATTTAACACCTATTTCTGCTACCTGTAAGTGTTTGCCAGTTCCAATGATGTAAATGATCATGGTTGATTTCAAGCTATTGACCCAACATTACTGAATGTTAGAGAACTCACAAACGTGTGCTATTCCTACCATACAGACGCAATGAATGCAAACAGTGAGCACAAATATCCGTACAATGTATTTAAAATAACTTGCATGTGAGAAGCTCTTGGTATGGTTACCTGAAAAAATAAGTTTGTAGAGTGCTTTCTTAGAAATGCACAGGCCCTGGGATATATCCCCTGTGCTGTATGAACCAGAGATGAGGGCACATGCCTAGAATCCAAACATGTGAGAGGTGCAGACAGAAGGATTTGAAGTTCCAAGTCATCCTCACTACATAGCGAATTTGAGACCAGGCTAGAGTATGTGAGGTCTTCTGTCAAATCAACAGTGATTCTACAATTTAATTCTGAGTTTTAATTTTATATGTTTGAATCATTAATTTTAGATGATGAAATTCCTGAAAACAAACAGCTCTGACCACCATGCGTGGACAAGTTCTAGCGTGCCTCTGCTGCTAACCTCAATGGGAGGGTTACTTACACGGAGACAAATAAGCATAAAACTTCATTTATAGAACAGCAGCATCTGAGAGGGAGGTGCCTGCCTACTAAGCAAATTAGATTTCTGAACAAGCACATCCTCCCTTCAGTGGTACAAGACTAAAATATATCATCTGGTTTTTTAAATCTTTACATGGCATTGATTCTACCACCTTTGTACTATGCAAGTGGGATCACAATTTTTGTCTGCCCAGTTCTACTATGCTGTTGGTAGATGTAAGAGAACGAAATCTTTCTCTTTTGCAAGTTACATCATAAGACGGTTGGTTTGGTGGCTGGAGAGATGCTCAGTGGTTAAGAGTATTTGCTGTTCTTTAAGGAGACCAGAGTCTGATTCCCAGCAGCTTTTGTCTGGTAGCTCATGGCCACCTGTAACTCCAGCTCCAGGGAAACAAGGCATCCAATGCTTCCTTCCTTCCTTCCTTCCTTCCTCCCTTCCTTCCTTCCTTCCTTCCTCCCTCACTCCCTCCCTTCCTTCCTTCCTTCTTTTCTCTTTCTTTCTTTCATTTGTTCATTCTTTCCTTTACTTGTTTTTTCACTTCACACCCCAATCATAGCCCCCTCCTTCCTCTCCTGCAAGTCCTACCCTCCCTCCCTCTTTTTCCTCAGAAAAGGGGAGGCCCCCATACCCACCCAGCCCAGCTCATCAAGTTGCATGAGGACTGAGTATCCTTTTCCCCTGTGGCCTGGTGAGGCAGGCAGGCTAGTGGGTGTGATCAAAAAGCAGGCAAGAAAGTCCATGTCAGAGACAGAACCAACTTTCCTTTATAGGGGACCCACATGATGCCTGAGCTTCCCATCTGCTACGTCTGTGTAGGAAGCCTAGGTCCAGTCTATCCATGGTCCTTGGTTGGTGCTACAGTCTCCACAAGCCCCCTGGCCCTGGTTAGTTGGCTTTTTCTGTCTTCTTGTGATGCTCCTATCACTTCCAGGTCCTTCTATCAATCCCTTCATTTTTCCACAACACTCTTTATGCTTTGGCTAATGTTTGGATGCCTTTCTGGATGTAGCCTCTTAGTGGACAGCAATGCTTCTGTCTGCAAACATAACAGAGTATCATTAAAAGGGTCAAGGGTTGGCTATCTCCCATGGGGTGGGTCTCAGGTTGGTCCAAGCAATAGTTGGACATTCCCTCAATCTCTGCTCTATCTTTATCCCTGCATGTCTTGTAGGCAAGGTAAATTTGGAGTCAAAAATATTATGGCTGTGTTGTTGTTTTCTCTCCCTCCATTAGGAGTCCCATCTAGTTAGGGGGCTCCATGACCCCTGCTACTAGGAATCTCAGCTAGAGTCACTCCCATATCCTTCCAGAAGCCTATCCTGTCCTATGTTATCTTCATGCTTTCTTTTTTGGTTTTTTAATTTTATTTTCCATTTAAAACATAATTATATTATTTTGCCTTCCCTTTTCTCCCTCCAACCCTTCCATATCCTCCTCCTCATCCCCACTTTCTCTTAAACTTATGGCCTTTTTTGTTTTGTGATTGTGCTTTCTTCTAGCCTTCAAGGGTACATACATACATGTGTACATACATATATATGTATATATAATTTTTAATTACTTTAAAAAATTATTTTATTAATTTATTCAGATTACAACTCAATTGTTACCCCATCACTTGTATCCTCCCATTCCTCCCTCCATCCTGCTCTCACCCTATTCCCCTCCCTTAGGCCTATGACCGAGGAGTACTTTTTTAAAAGATGAATTTTTTTTTAACACAACACAGAATTATTATTGGTAGAATAATACCTCTGGGATTCAAACCTCTTTTAGTAAAATAATTCTTAGCATTGCTTGTTTTAGAAGAAATTCCATTTTTTTTTCCATTCTTATAGTGGAATAATTGCAACTTTTTTATTATCTCCACAATCAGTTGCTTCCAGATAGGTTATATTTTGGACTTGCTTCCCAGGACTTGGTTCAGTCACCCAGACTTGAAAATCCCAAATTTAAACATGAATTCTAACTATTGAGATACTGTCCATTCAAGAGAGGAGCCAAATAATCCAACTGCTAATGTGCAGCTTTAGGGTTCAGCTCTGCTCCCCTGAAGATGAGGAACAGACTGGAGAATGAAGTCTTGAACTACAGTCATTTATGTTTCTAGTGACTGAGAGCTGAGTGCCACAATAGAACTTTTCCTGGAATACAGTAGCTATATGTGTTGTAGTTATTTTCCATTTATGTACTACCTAGCAGATTTCCACTCTGAGGAAATTACATTTTAAAAATATTTCTAATCTTTGGTTATGAAATCTGCCAGTCAAACAAACTGTTTTGGTGTAGGGCTTTCCAGCGATCTTCCCAATAAGTGTTAGTTCCTGGAAAATTCTGCTATGGTCTGTCATCTCGAAAAAGACTTCATCAGATACAATGAGGTTTGAAAAATACAAGAAAGAAAGATAAGGAAGGAAGGAAGGAAGGAAGGAAGGAAGGGAGAAAAGAGGCTGTGTGTGTGCCTTCGTTGCATGACAAAAGAAAGATGGTCACTGTTTGGATTTACTGTGACATGGGCCAATAGGTTTAAAGCTAAAAGAGATGGGGGCAGGGTTAATATTAAATTGAAGATTATTGTTCTGATACTGCTCTTACTCGAGCATTATTGATTTTGTTTTTAATCAAGCTGTTTTAGAATGTTGTGCTAAGGATGGCACCACACTCAATGACAAATGGGCTACAGTAACTGTCTTCTTGGCCCGCTTATCAAAGCCTCTCACATGTGCTGGATGGTTTGTTTTGATGAGCTGAATCTGAGTCCTGCACCCTTATCTAGTTTCATTATTATGGATATGAACACTGTTCCCTAGACTCTGGCTAGTTCCACAAAAGGAGATTTTTTTTTTTTTTTTTTTTTTTTTTTTTTAATGCAGCTTGATAAATTCTCCATCCAGCAAGAGCTGGGGACTGTTTTATTCGGCTCTATTGTAGCTTAAAGACATCTGATCTGAGTTTCTGCCTATAATCTTTATAGGGAAAACATTCAGGCTACAGTCCTTAAATATTATACCCTTGTCTCTTCTCTTTTACTTTGTTCAAACCAGGACAATGTGCCGATCCAGGTGGAGGTTCGGTGATGAAAAATCGGTACTAGAGGAGAGGAACTAAGAGCTGCCAAATGCCTGGAAAAGCATTTTGGGGAAGCATCAATCTCACATCACCATCATATCACTTCAGATCAGGACAGCTCTTAGAGAAGCCCACCCTACAGAGCTGCATTATCTAGTATAGATGTTCCTCGGTTATTTGTGGGGTGTGGGAATGGGGAGCCAGAATCACATCCAACAAGTTGAAAACAATCTAACAAGCAGGCCAAAAAAAAAAAAAAAAAATGCCTGTCATAGTGGTCAGTAACAGCAACTCTGAATTTGCTAGCAAGAGTACATAATATAGGCTGGGTATTAACACTAAGTTATTTATGTTTGACCAAAAAAAAAAAAAAAAAAAAAAAGAAAACCCACCATGGAAGGAAACCTTATTATATTTACTGTGTAGTTTAGAAAACAAGGCATGGAAGGGCCAGGTGATTCACCCAAGGTCACGAGCTAGAACATGGTAGAAAAATAATATAAACTGAGGCAGCCTGATCCTGACTGTGGGTTTCTTCCCTCTCCTGTCTTCCTTTCCTTCCTTCCTTCCTTCCTCACCCTGTCCCTTTCTGCCTTCCTCAGTCATGTTGTTATTAAGTTCTTTCAGAATCTCAGGCTCTAAAGTGAACTTAGGGTATCCCGGTTAGTGGGAATTATTTATAAGGAAGCTTTTCAACGTATAATGGAACAAAGGAAGTAAGGAAAAACAGGAACACTCACAGCAACTAAATCACAAAAGCCAAGAGTAAGCCTCCATTCCCCAGGCAGGCCTCTCAGCAGCCTTCAGCACTGCCCACTCTTCTCAGCAGCAGCAGGCTGCCATCTCTATTTGTCTTGGAGTTGCCTTGTCGCCCTCATGTATTGTCTTTATTTTCTTTTTGCCTTATTCTTACTCCCTGTGATGACTAGTCTTGCTTGTCAACTCTACCACATCTGGAATGAACTTAAACCCCAGGCCTTACATGTGGAGGATTGGACCATGATTGGACCAGCTGAGCTAGGATCTGGATCACTTGGCATGGGAAGATCTACCTTAAATCTGGGCCACACACCCTGCTGGCAGCCCACGTAAATGAAAATGGAAGAAGGAAGTTGTTTCCTTTTGCCTTCTTGTCCTCACTCTCCCTGGTGAGTTCATCTGTCCATAGTGAGGCATTGCTTTGCTGGCATTTGAATTACTTCTTCAGGACTTCAGGGTACATTAAAGACCAGCTGAGACATTCAGCCTTGTGGACTGAACAATTACCAATTCTTGGCTATCCATTGTGAGACAGCCATTACTGGACTACTCAGAGTAAAGCCAATAAATTACTCTAATAAATTCTCTTTTAATATATATATATAAATGTATTCATCAGTGCTGTTTCTCTAGAGAACCCTGACTAATACACTTCTTTTATTGCCTTGTGACCTTGTTTTCTGTGCTTAGGTCATAGCTTTCGCTAAGTTGTATAAGAGAGTTCAGTTTATGAATTCACCTGGATAAGGTGCCTCTCCTATATTCTTCCTTGACACCAGCTCTTCACTATATTGGACACAGTTTAGGTCTCATCTCGCCTGTTCATAGGAAATTCCTTTAAGGTGCTACTCCTCAACCCAACATGCAAATGGACACAATTGTCCTTTTCCTCATGACCTCACTCTACCATCATATACACCTGTCCCAAGATCAATCAATCAGAATTTCTTCCTTGCCAATATGAAATGTTTGTTTTGTTTTACCTTTTAATTCAAAAGATCAATATTTAAAACATTCAACAGTAACTCTCCAATACCATGTCATAGAGCAACCTACCTAAGTGCTGAAACATAAATGCTACATTTAATTCTGCCTAACTCCTATCTAATCCTCTGTGTCAAATAACAGTGGTATTGACTCTGGTATGTAGTAAACACCAAGTTACAAAATGTTAAAAATAAAATAATGTGTCCATTGATATTGCCATTTTATATGCTTATGGTAATACACAGAGAAACTTTCTTGAACAGCAATGTTATTAATTTTAATGTCACATCTGGAATAATCTATGAGTAGTAGAAGTGCTTTCTTCATATCTTTTGTCTTTTTAGTTTCTAAGATTTTGTATATATTATTTTCAATAAGAAAATGAAAATTGGTATATAAAAAGTCAAAAAAATAATAATAATGTATCCATTATTGTATGTTGATTAATGAAACTGCACTTTTATCTGAAAGAAACAGCATAAGTATAGCAGAGGGAATAGGGGAGTCTCTCTAGGAGGCTAAGCTGTAACTTACTAGTTCTTGCCTTAGTCTATTTATGTACCATCTTGTTTTTCACCAACCCAAACAGAGTTCAGTTCTTTCTTTCATTTCTATTAAAATGATTAGTGATCCCAGTTGCCTTTCGGATATTCTGTACTATACATGGAAAGGACCGGAAGAGCTCATTAAATCTCTTCTTTTTCCTGACTCGGTCTTCTCTTCTGCCATGAGCATGCCCTTCTGGGTCTATCAGGGTAAAACTTTCAAATCTCAAGGTTCCTCCGGAAGGGAGTATTGATCAGCACAGTCATCCCCCAACAGATGAGTGTTCCCTGGGACTGTGTAACTATTTGGCAACCAGGGAGCAAGCCAGTCTATGGCAAAGCATAAGAAGAAGCAGGGAAGAGAATGAGACGATGACAATGGCTCTCCAATTCCTAGTCCCCCTCCCCGCTAAAGCCAGGCTGCATCCTTGCTCCTAAGCTCTGTGAAACATCTGATTACCTGATAATATGCTTTTCCACTTGGATTATCCAGCCTATTGCCTTGTCACCTAAAGCCATAATTAACACATCCCTTATCTGAAAAGTACTGCTTTCTGTCATCACTGCCACTACCATCTCTGTGCTCTCTACTTGACTAAAAGCTTCATTATGGGGCCAAGATTGCATTTGCCTTGTGCTCCATTTTATTCTCAGCACTTAGCATGTTTCCTGAGCACTTAGTACATATAATTTTGGAAGACTCTAGAGTTATTCACTGCCAACTGTGTAGTAAGAACGAGTTCATGCACCGTGAAGATGAAGATGTAAGCCATGGCTCTTTGCCTTGCATTGCTTAGAGTTTATATTACTCCCAAGTCAGTCTAGATACACTTCTATTTCAATGTCCCTTGTCTTACCCAGGAGTATTGCAAAGGGCCATATTGGCTCAAGTAACAGAAATATCACAAGGAGCAGGAATGAAACTGAGTCTCATGAATAGCTGGAACACAGACAAATGTGGTCAAACCTCTTCTCTGTTTTGCAACTCGCTCTGCAGATTGACATCACAATATCAGATTCGCTTTCTCTAGACTATGGGACAGCAGCCACCAGAAGTTTCTGAGCTTCTATTATTTCAGTTGTATGCACTGATAACGTGTCACTGTCCGTGGTGAAATGTGAAAATTCCTTGGGCAGCCATGCATTTGTGCTTCTCTGGGCCCTTTCCTATGGATGGAAGGTACTAGGGTTGTTTGAGTTTGGATCTCATGTCTACACCAGTCACCACCAGCAGAATATGTGGAAAGGTGGTACCTTTTGATCCTAGCCATGGAATAGGGCGTGGCCAGAATGGTGAAGATCCCTTTCAGGGCAGACAACATTGACCAGTTTGTACCCGTTCTATATTTATAGCCCCACACATACGCCAATTCCTTTTTCTGACTTTAATCCATGAATATCAGTTAAATGTTCATTTAGCAAATGTTTAGGTGGTTTTTTTTTCTTCCATTTATTTATTTATTTATTTTATTTCTTTATCTAATCATTTTACAGCCTGATCCCAGCCCCCTCCCTCCTCTCCCTCCAGTCCTACCCTCAAACCCCTCCACACCTCTCTCCTTCTTAGCGAAGGGAAGAAAATGTTTAGATTTTTGTCTACAAAAATGATCTTTATAGGGAAATAAGCATCTTTTTAAAAATCCTTATAAAATACCCATTTTTTTTTCCTGTTTATTTCTCACACTTAGATGCTAGCACAATCTTCAAGCACTGGTTTCTCTGGACCAAATCAGTGCACAGGAATCAGGTGATCTTTATCTTTTGTTCTTCTCCTTGCCACCCCTAATCTGTCAGGCGCTCCTGAATCTATACCATCAGCCTCGTTTGTGCTACTTCCCTGTCCTTTTATCATGGTTCCATTAACTCACATCTAAGGATGTCAAGAGAATAAATAGCCCAATAAAACAAAAGAACATACTTCAAGATTTAAAAAGAAAGAAACATACAAGAAATACATAAATCATACTGTATGACAATAGCCCAGAAGATTGCATGGAAGGACCTTTGTGCTTTCTGTAAGAGAAAAGAAAAATGGAATTTCCATTCCTTTGCATCAGCACTTGACAGAAGAAGTTATTGCATATAGGGCACCGAAAAGGCAGGGTAGGGATCAGAAATAATTGTGGACTGCAATAAGCATCATTCTATGGAGCATGAGGATGGGCTTTTCTCAGAATGTTCTTGTAAACTGGGACAAAAGGGAAAAAAAAAACAAAACAAAAAAACAACGAGCCTAATATGCATTTTGTCTAAAAAATTCTCAATCACAACAACATCCTCCTACTAAAACATGGTCCCTTACATGGGCCTGACATGACCATTTTCTATCAGTTAGTGCCACACCTCTATAATGGAGACTCATGTCTCAGTGAACGTTTCACAGATAAACAAAAGACACTTGTCCAACAGTAATAAACACCTGACATGCAGGCGTCTACGGGCTCAAATAAAGATGAATTTGTTAGACTGCCTGAAAGGTTTTCTGGGTCTCAAATTAATCTAGCGTTATCTGACACTCAACAGTTCCTATATCTAATCCAAAGAGACCACTCATTGGTCAGAGGCTCATCACTCTTCTTCAAGAAGGAGCTGCAATTTTGTTACCTGGTGCTTGCCTTCTGTCTCAGTAGGGTGCATGGTCCTCTCTAAATGCAGCACCCTAATAGAGCAGAACACTATTCTCCGTCATTCCTAATCAAATGTTTGGTTCCTAGAATTAATGCTAATGTAAAGCTAGGCCTAACATCAAGACGGAACTTCTTTTTTTAGGTTCTTTACATGACTTGATTTAGAAATAAATTATATTAGCATTTTAAAATGCACTTTAGAGGTTTCTTAATTTAAGCTCATCATTTTACAGTTGAGGAAACTCAGACTCCAAGAGTCATTTGCCAAGGTCACACAGAGTACCAACTTACCCGAGAACACGATTCTGTCTTACCTTAATTAGAGAGAAAGCAAAACTATTTAACTGCTTAGAATATGTACTGTGCATTTTAATATGTTCAGCTACAACAACGAAAATATTTTTCTGTCAATAGAAACTGGATTGGCAAACAGCCTGTAAGATTGCATGCTGGCTTCTATAGATTCTAAGTGAGCAATTACTTTGCCATTCTAAAAGCTAAGATTCAGTACAGCACTGTGTGTGAGGTGGGAACCCATCTCTCCATATCCAACCGTGCCATGTATATATATGAACATATGTGTATAAGCTGTATGTGAATATCGAATGAACTTGTCCCAGTCTTCACTCAATCCTTTAGACAAGATTAGATTTAACCCAAGATTTGTTCTATTATTCTAATGTGACCATGACCACTCATTATGAGTTATATATCATATATATATATATATATGATATATAACTCATAAATAATCTAGCCTCACCACCAGTGTCCTCCCAGAGCCACAAAATGCAGTTGGTGGCTCTTAGTAATCTGTTCTTTCCTGGCCAAAGTCTGTGTGCTCTATTTGCAAACAGCAGCCTGCTTACTGCTGAAATAATGATGAAAGTTTCTCCTCACTCCTCCTGCTGGAGTCCAAGCAGATTCTCTTCCTGAGACAGTCAAAGTGGCCACACGGTAGAACAGAAGAAAACCCTGAAAGCTCACCACATGGGCCTCTCAGCCTGGAAGTCCAAGAGCGCTCTGATCTGGTTGGCTGAGGGCAAATCTTCCTTCCTTTCTTCCTCTCAGCTTCCAGTGTTTATTGTTGTGGTCAGCTGGTCCATCCTTTCCTTTCTAGCCCTCCTCAACTCTCCACAGGATTACTGCACATCTCTACAGACCTTCCTCAATTTGCTTGTGTATTTTTTTTTCAAAGATGACAGCTGTTTAGGGGACTGCAATGACCTTCTGTTGGAGACAAATGCTCTTAAGGGAATTTCATTTCCAGTGTTCTGCTCTTAACACAGTTTTTTTCTTTAGTGAATTTAAAATTGTAATTGAGTGCTGGAGAAATAGCACATTGCTTCCACCATTTGTTTCTGGTACAGAGGACCAGGGTTCAGTTCCCAGCATCTACATGATAGCTAACAATCTTATATCTCCTGCTTCAGAGGATCAGACCATTTTGTGGTCTCTGCTGGTGCTGCAAGCATGTGTCGTATAGGTAGACATACAAGCAAAATATCCATATGCATAAAGTAAAAACAAATAAATATTTGAGCTGGAGAGCTGGGTCATCTGTTCAGAACACTGAGTCCTCTTTCAGAGGTCCTAGGTTCAGTCTCCAGCATCTCCGTGGCAGCTAACAGTCTTTCTTAACCCCATTTTCAGGGAATCTGATGCCCTCTTCTGGCCTTGATGAGCACCAAGCATTCAGGTGGTACACAGAAATAGATGTAGGTAAAACATTTATACACATAAAAATAGTGAATAAATCTTTTTAAAAGTTTAATTGGATCAGAAAAAACATAAAAATTGCACATTTACATTATACCATAACCAATGCAAGTTGAGAAATCTGTCCCTTCAAATATTTATTATTCCTGTATAGTAAACATTTCAAAAAATATGTTCTTATAGCTTTTGAAATGAAAAGCATATTATGGTTACCTGTAGTCAACCTATGATTCAGTGGCACACCAGAACTTTTTGCCCCATCTCCCTGTAACCTAGTACCTGTGATCAAATTTAGCCACACTTTTCTCCCTTCCTTCTCCTTCCCTCTTTCTCCCCTACCCTATGGGAATCACCAGGCTATGTTCAGGTTGTATGCTATAAGAGGTAATATATTTAGTTATATATTTATCTTAATCCATTATCTTTAGGCAAGCAGAAATTCACTATTCCTTTTATAATATTCAGGAAACAGATTAAAGATATCCTAAGTCTTCTAGTGACAATGAACAGGATTCAGTTATAGTTGAGCACACATCATGGATGAAACTCCCAGGCTTAATGATGAAAACGAGAAGACAAAAAAAAATGCACACTGAATAATTCTGTACTCATCAAACTCAAAACAAAACAAACTAATCTACAAGGACACAAGTCAGCAACCAGTTGCCTTTGTCAAGGTCATCAATTGTTAAGTGGGTATGGGTAAACTTCCTGTGACATGACAAGCTCTATTTTTATCTAAACAGAGGTCAAATGAATATGTAAACCCAGTTGTTGGTATTATACTATGCATAAATGTATATTTTAAGAATGCTATACTACTACTTAAATTTTATAAAGATTCCATGACATGCTCCAATCTAGGATTCCTAAAAGCAGCATTGCTCAATGTTAGCATCCTGTAATTGCAAATTGTATTTGTCAGAATGTACCACAAATTCTAGCATCCTGTCTTTTGCTGGTAAAGAAGGCTCCCATATTCCCACAGCAGCTTGGTTTCCTGCCAGGGGTCTAATTTTGGGCAAGCACCTCTGCAAAGGAGGTAGGGTTACTACATTGATGAATCAAAACATATTATACTCACACAATAGATTATTCTAGAATTATAAAAAGGGATGAAGGACCTGAGGAGATGGCTCAGTGGGTAGGATACAAACAAGAATGAGGAATTGGGTTCAAATCCACAGTGCCCACATAAAGTTGGGTAGGGTGCATGTCAATCACCCTAACTCTGCAATAGGGACAGAGATAAGTTGATCCTTGGGTCTAGGAATCAACTGCCTTTGCCAGCTGGTGAGTTCCAGTTTCAATGAGATCCTCACTGGAACATCTTAAAAACAAGATAGACAGCCATAGAGGAAGGCACCAGACATTAGCTTCCAGACTACACACACACACACACACACACACACACACACACACACACACACACAGCCTAATTCATATGATGTAGTATCATATGGTAGCTTAATTATATCTCCTTAATAACCAATTATGATGAACATGTTCCTGTTTAGGGTTTTGTTTATTGGGCATAAACTAGAGTCACCTAAGAAGAGAGAACTTCAATTGAGGAGTTGACTCCATCAGATTGGTCCATCATATGACTGTAGGGCATTTTCTTGGTTTATGGGTGCCACTGAAGTGCCTAGTCCACTGTGGATGGTGCCACCTCTAGGCAAGTGGTCTTGGTTTGTATAAGAAAGCAAGCCAGTAAGAACTGTTCCTCCATAGACTCTGCCTCAGCTCCTGCCTCTGGGTTCCTGCTGTGAGGAACGGGCTGTGACCTGTGAGGTGAAATGAGCCCTTTTCTCCATAAGTTAAATTTGGTAGGTGTTTTATCATAGTAGCAGAAAGACAAATTTGTGAACAGTCCCCCCATTACGTGAATTGTTAACCCAGTGTGAGGAAAGGGGGCCAAAAGCAGGTAAAAGAGTGAGAGATAGCCTCTGCCTCCTCTGTTAAAAGTCCCACAAGGAAAAGACCAAGCTACACAACCGTCACAAATAAGCAGAGGTCCCAGGCCAACCCATGCAGGGCCCCCAGTTGCTGGCTCAGTCTCTGGTGAGCCCAAATGAGACCTGCTTAGCTGATTCTGCAGGTTTCCTTGTGGAATCTCTGACCCCTTTCGCTCCTACAATCCTTTCTCGCCTCTTCAGCAGGATTCTCAGAGCTCTGCCTAATGTTTGGCTGTGGGTCACTGCATCTGTTTCTATCAGTTGCTGGATGAAGCCTCTCTGATGACAGTAGGGCTAGGTACCAATCTATAAGTATAGCAGAATATCATTAGGAATAATTTCATTGGCTTCCCCCCACCCCATTTGTGTTTGGCTCTATCCAAGAGGACTCAAAAGGCTATTCAGCCTCTGAGTCCTGGCCCTCCATGCAGTAGCAGTTTTAGGGATGGACTCCCTGTTGTGTCATGAGTCTCAGGTTGGACCAGTCATTGGTTGGTCATTCCCACAGTTTCTGCTCTACCTTTACCCCCAGCGTATATCTTGTATGCAGGACAAATTGTAGGGCAAAGGTTTTGTGGCTGGGTTGATATCCCAATCCTTCCATGGGAAGTCTTGCCTGGTTATATGAGATGGCCTGCTCAGTCTTGGTATCCCTCAGTGCTATGAGTCTTAGGTAGGGTCACTCTTGTAGATTCCTGGGAGTTTCCATTGCACTAGGTTTCTAGCTTGTCCCCAAGATGCAGCCCAATTCCAGTTGTCTCTCCCAGCACTCTTTCCCTCCATCCTCCTTCCACCTGGTTCCTCTTGTTCCTGTCTCCAACCTGCCCCAAGTCCACCTACTATAGCTACTCTATTTCCCCTTCCAAGGGAGAGTCATGCACCCCCATGTTGGGAGCCGAGAGACCCTGGCTGAGCTGAGAGACCTGGTTGCATTGAACTCCAGCTGACCCTTTCCAGCCAGCCTATACAGAAACAACTTATCAAACATTTTGCCTGGCAACGGACAAACCACAAACGTCGTGCTTGGCCCCAGGAGAGGGAAGTTGGCCCTGAGAAAAGGAACACTCAGTGTACTGTGGCTTTGTAGCCTTTCACAGGAGTCACGGTACATGAACATCTGACGTGCTGTGGTCTCTGGGAGAGGACCGCGGGGCCACCTGTCTCCTCCCCCCGCCCCACACATTGTCCCAGGGGTTCCTACCCCAGAAGATTCTGTACTTTCCCACTGCTCTCCCTCCTTCCCCCACCCTTCCTGAAGCACACTTTAAAAATCATACACCTGCTTTCAGTAAATGACTCTTGATAAGACTTCCTTTCTAGAGTCTTGTCTCTCTCCCGCCTATTCTTCATTAACAGGCCGTGACCCCCTTCGAGAACCCGAATAACTAAACCCGCGGGACAGGGACAGTGGCACCCAGACGTGGTTGTCAAAGTACGGGTCGCCCCACGGACAGATTAAGATCGCGATCGCCCCTGTGACTTCATGGTTGTCGCCGCTCGCCCGGCCGCTTCAACTATTAGGTGAGTCATCTGTCCAATTTCTCAGAATGGGTAAAACTTTGTCTAAAGAGGCGGAATTCATCAAGGGCCTCAAAGACGCACTCAGAGAGAGAGGCATAAGGGTTAAAAAGAAACATTTGGTTGATTTTTTTATTTTTGTCGATGAGAAATGTCCCTGGTTCATTATTGATGGGCCGACCATAGATTCACACAAATGGCAGCGAGTCAGTCGTGATTTAAATGTCCTCATAACTAGGGATGGGAATGAGGCCCTAGGACACAACATTTTTTCATACTGGGGTCTCATTCGTGATATTATTCAAGCCTCCGATTCGGAGACTGGACACAAACAACTCCTTTCTGTTGCAGAGTACTGTCTCAAGTCTTCCCTGCCGCCTTCTCATTCCTCCTCTCGCACCTCTGCCCCTGCCTCTTCTCCTTTCACCTTCATAGATATCCCTCAGGACTCCCCTGTCGACCCATCTCCGGACCCTCCCCAGCTGCCGCCTCCTTCTTCTATGGCCCCTCCCTATCCTTCTCTCTCGTCCGCCTATAATGACCCTCTCTCTTCTACAGACCGCGGCTGCTCTCCTTTCTGTGCCCCTGTCTTTCCTGCGACCAAAAACTCTCCCTCTGCTCCGCTCGCCGTGCTCCTTGGCCAGAATGGTGACGACCCCCTAGATCCCGGAGACGCTGCGACCCTTGAGGATAAAGCCGCCCGCTACCACTCCAAACAGTGGCCTCCCTTGCCCCTCCCGACCCTCCCCCCCCCATCAGTGCCTCTTTCCCCGCCGCCGCTCCTCCTCCTCTTTTTCCAGCTCCGGCTGCGCCGGAGTCGGCTGCTCCGCCGGCCCGCGCGCCTCCCTCTTTGCCTGCCACGCCCCCTTTGCCTTTCACTCCACTCACCGCTATGAAATCCTGCCTGACGCAGCCGATCCAAGACCTTACGGAAGTCCTCCAACTTCAAAAACCGCCTCTCTAGCCTCTCTGTTCTCTGCTCGCCTCCCCTTTCAGACCCGCCTTCCGTCCGTCTCGCCTTCCCTGTCACACGCTCCCAGACGGCCCCTGAGTCTGGCCGAGAGACTGCCCCGCCTCCCACTCTTCCGCCGCAATCTTCCGCTTCCCGATCTGCTGGCCTTTCGCCTCCTCCCCCTTCCACATCTTCCCGACTCCCCCTTCCTGCCTCTGCCTCGCGGCGGTCCACTTGCAGGGACCCTCCTCCCCTCATTAATCTCCATTCTGACTCTGAGGCGGAGCAATCTGACTCTGACAATGTAAACAGTGAAAGTGAAAGTGACACTGCTGATCGGGCACCCGCTCCTACTGTTTATCGCAAACTCCCTTTCAAAAAATTGGAAAAGTTAAATGCTGCCGTCAGAAATTACGGTCCCAATGCTTCATTTACCCTCTCCCTGCTTGAGAGCCTCAGCGGCAGCGGGTATCTCACACCCAATGAGTGGACTACTGTCGCCCAGTCTGTATTGACGTGGGGCCAATTTCTCTCTTGGCGCGCAGACTGGTCAGACCGCTGCCGCTCCACAGCACGGTCTAACAGCCAGAGTAGCCGTGCTTCCACCAGACGTTGGACATTGGATAAGCTTCTTGGACAAGGCAGATATGCTCTTGATGATAAACAGAAAGGTTTTTCCCTGGGACTTTTGGCTCAGTCCTCCTCTGCCGCATCTACTACAAGACCTTAGAGAAATAAATAAAACTATGGTTCCCATGGGAGCCCTTCAGCCAGGACTACCCTCCCCTGTCGCCATTCCCAAGGGATTTTCAAAAATTGTTATTGATCTTAAGGACTGCTTCTTTTGCATCCCTTTACACCTGGAGGATTGCAAGCGCTTTGCCTTTAGCCTACCCATTGTTAATTGTGTAGGGCCCTCCCCTCTCTTCCAGTGGAAGGTACTTCCCCAAGGTATGGCTAATAGCCCTACTCTTTGCCAAAAGTATGTGGCCCAGGCCATAGATCCCTTTCGCCTTGAACATCCTGATCTCTACCTTATCCACTACATGGATGATATCCTTTTGGCGGGAGCGGATGGTGAAGAGCTCCTGCGAGTTGTGTCCTCCCTAGTAGCCAGACTCCAAGAGTTTGGGCTCCATATTGTGCCAGAAAAGGTTCAGCTTCAGCTCCCTTATTTGTTTTTAGGATATGAATTACATTCTCATAAGATTCTCACTCAAAAGATGGAACTTAGAAAAGATTCTTTACACACCCTAAACGATTTCCAAAAGCTCCTGGGGGACATTAACTGGTTGCGCCCCTATTTAAAACTCACCACTGGAGATCTTAAGCCCCTTTTTTCTATTCTTCAGGGCGATCCTGACCCCTCTTCCCCTTGACAACTGACCCCTGAGGATATAAAATCCTTACAGGTTGTTGAGGCTGCTATTTCAAATCAGACCATTTCATATTACTCCCCCTCTTCCCCTCTCTGGCTGCTGATCCTCCCCACCACTTTTTCACCCACAGGTTTGCTATGGCAAAATAAACCATTATACTGGTTACATTTACCCGCTACCCCTTCAAAAGTCCTTTCCCCATATCCCCTCCTAGTGGCCAGAATACTCAGGTTGGGAAGAGAGAGTTCCCTTAAAATATTTGGAAAAGACCCAGACATAGTCAGCCAACCCTATAGCCCCGCCCAAATCCAATGGCTACTACAAACATCCGATGACGGGGCCGTCAATTGCTTTTCCTTCCAGGGAAAGATTGATAACCATCTCCCCTCTGACAAACTTATTCAGTTTCTCAGTAAACAAGCCCTAATTTTTCCTAAACATACCAAGAGTACCCCTATCCCACAAGCCCCCTTAGTTTTTACTGATGGCTCCTCCTCCGGTGTGGCTGCCTATGTTATTGATGGACAAACTACCAGGTTTCAGACTAATCTATCTTCCGCTCAACTAGTGGAACTGACTGCGGTCTTCCAAGTGTTCCAAACCCTACAAGACCGCCCCTTTAATTTATATACAGACAGCGCTTATGTCGCTTGCTCCATTCCTTTGTTAGAAACTGTGCCCTTTATTCGGCCAGATACTAATGCTTCCCCCCTCTTTGCTAAAATCCAAAAATGTATCCAGCAAAGGACATGCTCCTTCTTTGTTGGACATATTCGTGCCCATACCGGTCTGCCTGGACCTTTGGCCAGGGGCAATCATTTGGCCGATCTAGCCACCAGAGACACCTTCTTAATTCTGTTATCCCAAGAACGGCAACCCCTTCAAATGGCCCAACAGGCTCATCAACTACACCACCTAAATGCTCAAACCCTGAGAAAAATGTTCTCCATTACCAGGGAACAGGCCCAACAGATTGTACGTCAGTGTCAACACTGCATTACCTTCCTCCCTGAGCCACATCTGGGAGTTAACCCTCGGGGACTCACCCCAGGAGAGTTGTGGCAAATGGACGTTACCCATTTTGCCCCTTTTGGAAAACTAAAATACATCCATGTATCTATAGACACCTTTAGTGGATTCCTTTACGCCACCCTTCAGTCCGGGGAGGCTACAAAAAATGTAATCAGCCATGTTCTTTCCTGCCTCACAGTTATGCCCCGGCCCTCCACCATTAAGACAGACAATGGGCCTGGCTATACTAGCTCCTCCTTTAAAAACTTTTGAACCCACTTACAAATTAAACATGTTACTGGAATTCCCTACAATCCCCAAGGACAAGGCATAGTAGAAAGAGCTCATCAAACCTTAAAAAATATGATTTTAAAACTCAAAAATTCTGGGGGGATATTATACCCCATCAATAATAATCATAAAAATTTATTAAATCATGCCTTATTTGTCCTTAATTTTTTAACCCTTGATAGACAGGGAAAATCGGCTGCCGATAGATTCTGGCATCCTTCAACTGCCGATACTTATGCTCAAGTACTATGGAAAGATCCATTGACTCATCAATGGCATGGACCAGACCCTGTGCTCATTTGGGGCAAAGGACATGCCTGTGTCTATGACCAGACTCAACAAAATGCTCGATGGCTTCCTGAAAGGCTAATCAAACTGGCTAACCCAACGACCTCCCCAGGGAAAATCCCTGAGGAAGATCAATAAATGTGTTCTCTCTTAGAATGTCCCTGCACATCTTCTTCCTCGTCCTCCTGAGCCCGGTGGTGAGTACTCCCCATTCCCACCCCCACTATAATCCCTATGTGATATTGAATTACACATGGGTCATTGTAAACCAGGCTGGCGACATCGTTAATTCCAGTAGCCACTTGGGAGCTCAGCCCCATTGGCCGGTCCTCCAAGTAGACCTCTGTGCACTGGCACTCGGGGCTAACCCCGACTGGGGTACTGAGAACATTTTTTGGCCCACGCATGAGTCTAAGACTCCCGAACAGCCCATAAGAGGAAAAGACTATGTCGGATGCCGCAATGATTTAGAACGAATACTGCTTCATAAGGCTTTAAGAAGACAAGGGTACTGGGGACTGAATGGAGGCCTATATGTTTGCCCTGGCACTTCTCATCGTCCCTGGACCAATAATTACAAGTGTGGAGGCTCTAATGATTTCTTTTGTGCCTCCTGGGGATGTGAGACATCGGGAACCCTTATTGGAAGCCATCTTCCCCCTGGGATTATATCTCTGTCACTAGTTAATAATTACTATACGCCTGATGACTTAAAAAACCTTTGCAATAGCGCTCGTTCCGCCACCCTCAGTTGGTGCAATCCCCTATCCATCTCCTTCACCGCCCCAGGTAAACATCAAATTTGGACTGACAGAGGCTTTGAGTGGGGCCTACGCCTTTATAAAATAGGTTATGACATGGGATTAACCTTTAAAATCAGGCTCTTAAAAGAAGTCCCCAATAAAAATGCTGCCTCTGCAGGCCCCAATAATATGCTTCATAAGCCTGTAGCAGCCGCCCCTAAGCCTCCTGCTCCTAAGCTACAGCCAACCCCTCATCCTTCTGCCGCCCTCCACTCTTCTTTCCCTACCCTGTTCCAGCCCACCATCCCTGTTGGTCCCCCTAGTACTGCAAAACTCATTATTGATCTCGCTAATGCCTCTATCCAGACCCTTAAAAGTGCTAACTCCTCCACTTACCCAGAATGTTGGATATGTTTCTCCCCCACTCCCCCTTACTATGAGGGCATCGCACTCTTTTCCACCCCCTCCTTTACCAATGAGACACCTCCCGCCCTTTCCACGTCCGAACCTGACAACTCCATTACAGTTCAATCTATTTCTGGTTTAGGCACTTACCTTCTGGGCCCAAATATGCTTCCCCGCAGAGACCTATTAGAAGTTTTCAATCAGACTCTTGTATTAAATACCACCTTCCAATTCGCCTTGGCCCCTAATGGTACTTATTTTGCCTGCTCTTCAGGCCTGGCCTCTTTTCTCTTTACCCCTCTATTTATCCACAAACGTGATTGGTGTGTGACGGTCCTCTTATTCCCTCGCTTCTCTGTCCACAACCCTGAAGATTTCCTGAACTTTATAGATAAGGGCGTCTCCATTCACCCCCAATCTAAGAGAGAGCCCATTACGACCCTCACCATAGCCACTATTTTAGACCTTGGTGCAGTGGGGGCAGGTACAGGAATTGCCTCCCTGGTGACCTCCAAACAAGGTTTTGCTGAACTCCAGAAAATTATTGATAGAGATTTTTCTAATATGAGAGATGGGATTCAGGAGGTAAAGGACACCCTTGATTCCCTTGCAGAGGTAGTTCTTCAAAACCACAGAGGCCTTGACCTCCTTTTCCTCAAGGAGGTGGGGCTCCATGCTTCACTTAAAGAGGAATGTTGCTTCTATGTCAGTAAAACAGGCTTAGCACAAAAGAGCCTTGACAAAGTTTCCAAGGCCCTGGAGGAACGTCGGCGAGCCAGAGAGAAACAAGAATCCTGGTATCAAAATTAGTTTTCCTCCTCCCCCTGGCTCTCTATCCTCTTGCCCAGCCTCCTGGGCCCCTTTGTGGGGATCCTCCTCCTCCTTTCTTTTGGACCTTGGGCCTTCCATCGTTTAACCACCTTTGTTAAAAGCCAGGTTGACTCTGCTACCAAGAATATACAGGTCCATTACCACCACCTCTCCTCAGAAGATCCTAAAAATAATGCCTCCAAAACAGAGACTTCAAGGGTCCAACAGCCTTCACAGCAGCCCTATGGACGACCCCTACATTTCCAGGCATTACGTGATGCCAAATGGAGGGCTCGACTCTGCCCCAGGAGTTTCTGGTAACCTCATCAAACCCCTTCCCATCATCCTCAGTTCTTACCGCACAGCCTTTTTGCCTTAGAGGTCAGATCATTCCCCCAGGCCTGGCAGGCTGTCTGTAAGTCCTACATAACTAACTTGCAGTGATTCTCTCTCTCTTCTCTCTGTGTGGCCTTTGCACTTGACTGGCCCTGGTTGCCATTGCACGTCGTAAGGCACCCTATATCTGTGTGCACCCAGTGGCCATTGCACCCCGCAGGGAAGCTTGCCCATTGCACGCGGGATGGCACTGATTGGCACCTCTAAGATGGTCCTTGATCGGTTGGCTCTGAGACACGCTCCAGCCTTGATCGGATCATTTCCTTTTCCTAAGCTCACTGCCCATATAACACCCTATGGAGAGCTGCGAAGTACTGCGCCCACATGTGGCACCAGTTTTTGCCTTCCGCCACCCCAACAGCGAGCGCTCTCAGGAATGTGTGAGACCTTCCTTGGCATGTGGTGTGCTGGGCACTTATTAAATAGGGAAGGGGGAGATGTTGGGAGCCGAGAGACCCTGGCTGAGCTGAGAGACCCTGGTTGCATTGAACTCCAGCTGACCCTTTCCAGCCAGCCTATACAGAAACAACTTATCAAACATTTTGCCTGGCAACGGACAAACCGCAAACGTCGTGCTTGGCCCCAGGAGAGGGAAGTTGGCCCTGAGAAAAGGAACCCTCAGTGTACCGTGGCTTTGTAGCCTTTCACAGGAGTCACGGTACATGAACATCTGACGTGCTGTGGTCTCTGGGAGAGGACCGCGGGGCCACCTGTCTCCTCCTCCCGCCCCACACATTGTCCCAGGGGTTCCTACCCCAGAAGATTCTGTACTTTCCCACTGCTCTCCCTCCTTCCCCCACCCTTCCTGAAGCACACTTTAAAAATCATACACCTGCTTTCAGTAAATGACTCTTGATAAGACTTCCTTTCTAGAGTCTTGTCTCTCTCCCGCCTATTCTTCATTTACAGGCCGCAACCCCCTTCGAGAACCCGAATAACTAAACCGGCGGGACGGGGACACCCCCCCCACACACACACACACCTACCTTGAGCCCTCCTTGTTACTTAGCTACTCTCGGTCTGTGAATTGCAGCGTGGTTTTCCTTTACTTTAAAGCTAATACCCACTTATAAGTGAGTACATACTATGTTTGGTTTTTTTTTCGGGGGGGGGGGGGTCTGACTTACCTCACTCTGGATGATTTTTTTCTAGTTCCATCCATTTGCCTGTAAATTTCATGACGTTATTTTTTTTTTTTAACAGTTGAGTACTACTTCATTGTGTAAATGCTTTTTTTTTTTGACATCCATTCTTTGGTTGAGGGACATCTAGGTTGTTTGCAGCTTCTGGCTATTAGGAGTAAAGCTACTATGAACATAGGTGAGCAACTTGCCTTATGGTAGGATGGAAAATTTTTTCGGTATATGCCAGAAGTGGTATATCTGGGTCTTAAGGTATATAGTTTCCCAGTTTTCTGAGAAACTTCTAATTTCCAAAGTGGCTGTATAAATTTTCACTGCACGAGCAATGGAGGAGTGTTACCCTTGCTCCACATCCTCACTAGTATGAGCTGCCACTTGTGTTTTTTATCTTAGCCATTCTGACAGGTGTAAAATGGTTTGCATTTCCCTGACAGCTAAGGATGTTGAACATTTCATTAAATGGTTCTTAATCTCTTGGCATTCCTCTGTTGAGAATTCTCTGTTCAGCTCTACACATCATTTTTAGTTGGATTATTTAGTTTGTTGATGTGTAGTTTCTTGAGTTCTTTTTATATTTTAGAAATTATCCTTCTGTCGGGTATGGGCTTGGTGAAGCCTTCTGTAGGCTGCCATTTTGTTCTATTGATGGTGTTCTTTGCCTTACGGAAGCTTTTCAGATTTATGAGATCCCATTTATTAGTTGTCGATCTTCGTACCTGTCCTGTTAATAGCGCTTATTAAGTTGAAAGAGTTTTCATTTGGTGATAGCTCATCAATTTTTTACTTTTTTTTTCATGAAAGAGTTATATCCTGTGAACACTTTTTTTTCTCTGTCCATAATTATGTGTAATTTGTTCCCTTTCTTCCAATAATAAGGCACCACTGTGTTGGTTTGTTGGTTTGTTGGTTTTGTTCTCTACAATTTCAACTACTCATGTACTCTTGGAGAAAAACTCCAGTAGTCATGATGTATGATATTTTTTATATGTTACCAGATTTGGTTTGCTACTGTTTTCTTAAAGATTTTTAAATATGTATTCACAAGGTCTTTAGTTTGGTTTTCTTGTGATGTTTTTGTCTGGTTTGATAGCAGAGTAATGTAGCCTCATAAAAGGAATTGTTACGTGTTTCTGCCTTTTCTAGTTTTTAAGGAGTTTCTGGAAGATCAATTTCAATTGTTTCCAAACGTTTGTTAAAACCTACTCTAAAATAATTTCTCTTACACATTTAAATAGTGTATAGTATTAACACAATTATTTTAGCTTGTTTTTCTTTGTTATCTAAAAAGGTAAAATATTTCCCCATATGTTCCCTGCTAATTATCTTCATTCATCTGTACTGCTGTTCATGTCCTGTGCTCATTTTCATATTGGGGTCTCCATATTTTTCTTATCAATTTTAATGAACTCTTTATAATAGTAACCTTCAGACCGTTGTATTTTAATCCAGCAATTTTCATTATTTAGAAATATTCATATATCTTGGCCACAGAGAGAAAAAGTCAGATTTTAAAGACAGTTTTGTTTATAATAATTTTATTACAACTTTTATCCTGCTGGGATACAAAGTTATTTCATATTTAAGAGAGGAAACAAGATTCTAATCTATTTGATTAGAATAGATTCATATTTCCTGGTGTTCAGAATAATTTTTGAAAATCAATTTTCTTCAATACTTGTTGTTACATAGAGTATACACATACACACACACACAAGAGGAAGTGGAAGAGTTTAAGTATAGCTACCACTTAAGTTCCTTATATTGTATATGAAGTAAAATTTTTTCCCTCTCTAAAATTATTATCTTCTCAACTTATAGACACAAGAAAAAGCATAAGGTGCTTTCATTTATATCTACATGGTCATTGTAGAAGCTACCTCTCTAGGTTCCAATATTTCCGTTGCTAGGAAGGTCTTGGTTTTTTAAATACATTTTCATTAATTTGTTCATATTACATATCAATTTTTATCCCATCCCTCGTATCTATGTTTCTTTTTTAACATATACATTTATATTACTACACCTGAGTAAAATAAACTACATACATCAGGAAGAACCACGAGACAATCAGGAATTATATAAATGTTAAATTCTTAGTGATTTGGCCATTTGTATTTGGCATACTTGAAGTAAACATCTTTGCTATCTTGTTGGGTCTAAATTTTTAAATGGAGATTAATATGTATCATATCTCATCTCTATTAACTAAAAACATCTATCTTGATCTAAAAACATCTTAACCTTAACCTACTAAGCTTAATTGAAAACCTAAACTATCTGGTCTTCAAACCCATCAGAGACTTGAGAAGGGATAAAACTTAAATAACTGAGTGAACCCAGAGGGCAGGTTAGCGGCTTCCAAAATGAAAAAATGACTGAGACAATTTACTGCCTGACTAGTCACCCAAACCATCATCTTCAGCCTTCTGGTCCAATATATCTGACAGACATATTTGTAAGGCAGGAACAATTGAGTACTTACTTATCCTGTCTTGGCAGAGTTTGGCCATCGACTCTGCCTGCATCTAAACTTGCCCATTTTTAGGCAGAATTCTGTCTGTGGCAGAAATGAGGACATTTTGCCCAGGAGCTGGTTTGTCATATTTGAAGCCAACTCCATAAGGAGGTTCTTTGATGCTCATCTTTGAGGCAGGCTGGGTGTTGTCAGGAGTTAACTTGTCTTGTTGCCAGAGAATCTTTAGGTCTTACTTTTTAAAAAATGCATCTTTTTTTTAAAGGTTTATTTATTTATTTAGTAGATGAATGCTCTATCTGCATGTACACTTGCATGCCAGAAGAGGGCATCAGACCTCATTATAGATGGTTGTGAGCCACCATGTGGTTGCTGGGAATTGAACTCAGTGCTCTTAATCACTGAGCCACCTCTCCAGGCCCTAAAAATGCATCTTAACAATGCCTTTCACACTTTTGCTCTCACTAACAAGCACTTGGGGCATCTTCCTCATTGCCTCAAGAAGTTATCTACTGTCTCTTTTCCTAGCTGGGCCCATGTTGATTGACTACGTGGAAGGCTGTGAAGCAGGAGGATTTAAAACTCCATCTATTTTTTTTTTCTTGTCTCTTCCATGGAAAATACATTGATGATTATTGATATCAATATCCAGACAACTGCTTCCTTTTAAAAATAGAAAATTTTCAGTGGCAGCCGGAAAACTTCTCTCTAATATTTCACTGGTTATGTTTGACCTATTACTGATAGAAAGATTCTGTCCAAGGTTGGAGAGAGGAGCATGGAATGAATCTTTTATTCACCCCACCCACATTATCATTCAAATTGTGAAAGCCTCTACAGTTTTAGGTGTATCAACATTACAATGACTGCAATTAGGTCACCACAAGAGAAGAGAGAGCAGAGGTTAAGGGTGAGGTCTTCACACAAGCTAGAGGCATCTAAAAGCCTTAGCCTAGGGAACTGTTACTCTTTTCATCCAGGCACACAGATGACTGCTATTCAACTAGGGAGTGCACCCTGTTGCCAGGAGGGAAGACTTTTCTTCTCTATAGATGTTGGAGGGCCCTACTGCCTGAGGTTACAATCCTCCTGGTCTGGATAGCCTTACTAAGCTCAGAGCTCAGAGCTAGACGAAGTTCTCTACGGAGCAGGACCTCCCACTGTCTGCCTGACCTCCTCTGCAGAGTGGCTTTAGGCATAGGTGCCTCTAACCATATCTGGTAAATGACGTTTGTCACAGTCCATGCTCCCCTCCCTGTGCCTATAGGATAATTAGGTACTGTGTTTTCGATTATATAATAGGAGTATGCACCTAAATGCAAAGCAAAGCAAAGCATCCTTGGAATCCTAGTCTTAACCAATTATGTAAACCTATCCTGTGAACCCCAACCTCCTCCCCCTTTTTCACCTTTTTCCACCCCAATAAAATAGAGCTATCTCACTGAAGTGGTTCCCAGAGCCATTCCAATTCCCAGTTCATCATTTCTGCTCCCTTGTTCCTAAGTGGAGGAGGGGGAGGGGGAAGGCACAGAACTTTCTTATTACCATTCCTGATGAGGACACTGGTAAGAGTCAATGGTGTGCTTTCACACTATCTCTTTCTACAACCTGAGCCCTTCTCAACACTAGCAAGAGCTGGAAGAAGAAGAGCAAATAAAAACCTGAGGACAACTGGAGGAAAGAAGGAAAGACCTTTCCTATTATTGAGTTTAATTGAACTACAGAGTTTGCTAATTTTTTTTTTTTTTTTTTTTTTTGCCAGCACAGCCTGTTCTGAGAAAAGACTCTTTAAGATTTTCTTGCTCCTATTTAGTATGAATATTCATGCATTATCTTGCAGAAGTAACAATGTACTTGATTACAGGGCAGAGACCTGCTAGGGATGCTATGTAATATGGTAGTACATTACGTAAGGTATAGGCAGTCAAGCATCAACTGATACTAGTTTTTCTACTTGGAGGGTTTTTTCTTTTTCTTTTTTGTTTTATTGAACATGGCTCCTTTTCTCACATACATATCCTGATTATGGTTTTCCCTCCCTCTAATCCTTCCAGTTCCTCCTCACACCACTCCCATCAAGAGCCACCCTCCTTCTGTCTCTCGTTAGAAAACAAACAGGCTTCTAAGGAATAATAGTAAACTATAATAACATGAAACAAAAACCAACACATTGGAATAGAACAGAAGAAAGAGAAGGAAAAGAGTCCAAGAAAAAGCACAAGAAACTGACATAGATGCAGAGACCCACTCATTTGCACACTCGGGAATTTTATAAAACACTAAACTGGAAGCCATTATATATAAACAAAAGACCTGTAGGGTAAATAAAAATAAAAGATAAGACAAAATTTTAAAAAAAAAGGAAGAACAGCTCTGACACAATATTATGAGACAAAGAACCTCCAAATATGCTGTAGATGGTTTTCTGTTGACCATCTGACACTGAGCATTGGGCCTACCTTTAAGAGTAGTTTGTTTCCCCAGTGCAACAACCTTGGAGAAAAAGAAATTTTCATTTGCAAGTGGTTATCAACTGGGGACATGAGTCCATGTCTCCTTTAAGCTCCAGGTGGTACAGACTTGTGCATGCTTCTCCAATGTCTCTCTGCATTCGTATGTGCATCGATCCTGTTGCTTTAGACTTCCTTGCTCTCTTGGTGTCCTCCAATTCCTATGGTCTTAAGCTCTTTCCGCTCCTCTTCTGCAGGCCTCCCTGAGGCCTGAGGTGTGGAATTTGAAGAACACATCACATTTAAGTTGAGTGTTCCAAGGGGGAAGTATTCTAGGAGGTCTAACATTACATAGCACTATAGTTGACCCATCTTCCTGCTCTGAGGTGCTCCATTTGGATGTATAAATTGCACTCATAAGGGTAAGTTTGTAAATGCTTGTGTTCAATTTTACATTTCTCAAATGGAGTTTTACTCAAGAACCAGAAATGTCCGACTACCCTTAGGAAGTTTAGCACTGAAATAGTCTGGTTTTAAAGAGGTGACTTTAAGGCAGAGAACACACAGATCTCCGTACATTGATGAATCATGGTACACATTAAAACTAGTTATCAGGATATCGTGTTACAAGCCCACACTTGGTGGCTGCATCTATATTGAGCACAGCAAGCAATCCCTGTCCATTCCATTGCAGGGCTTTCTTAGATTTCCATTATGGTGTTTTCTAGAAGGTGCCATACATATTCTCTAGCTTTGCTTTTGTATAATGGGATAATAGTTACACTGAGAGTTGTTGTGAGTATAAAATTGAATGTCGAGCTACATACATTCATATGAGATCAAGTATGTTGTTTTCCACAATTTTCAAATGAGTCCTAACCATTTCTGGTAGCTTTCTGGAGGCTACATGACTAGTAAACTGGAAACTGGCACAAGATTGAATTGGGTAGGGGGCGGGGGGGCGGGGAGGGGCGGGGACACGGACAATGCTTGCTATTTAGTCTTGTTTTTTCTGTTCCATCTCACTTTCTAAAGTAAATGGCGGATTCCTTTTCCATAACATATTTTTTTCAAAATGGAAATGACTTTATTTTTACTGATGACTTAAATAATACAGGCTTATTATATACACAGTTGCACAGATCTAAAATTGAGTAGACATAAAGGTGGAAAGTATTCCCCGGAGCCTCTCATCATTTAGTCACCAGAGAGAACCATATATAGGTAGAAATATGTATGTTAAGACATATTTCTATACATAAGCACATGTAAACTCAACAGAACCATTCAACTAGGGTAGCAACATATATCATGTTTTTTTCCTTTAGCCATAAACATATTTTCACATCAACATATATGTATTTCATGAAGTGAATTTCAAAATATTTAATAAATCCCAATTTTCTGAAATCACAATTTACTCTAAAGAACCACAACTATTAAGAAAGACAATCTGGCTGATTCCTGGGTCTCGTGGTCACTGTGATGCTTTCAGGGTTTGCCACAGTGTTGTCCAGCCTCGTTATTTCCTGACATTCTCCTTTTCCCTTTCCGTCCTGTCACCTGAGATGATTCCTAGTAGGTGGACAGGGCTTAGGAACAGCATGGATAGTGGCAGATGGCTGAGAAGATCTGGAGCTCTCTTTGGTTTATATTTCTATTCTTGCTACATCTGGGTGGAGACCTGGAATCATTCCTTGGCATCTGGCTGCCAGTGTCCTCGTTCCTCACCTTCCTTTCCAAACTCCATGCTTCAAGTCTGCCTACCATGCAATCTGTACTTTCTTGGCTGCTTTCTGAGCTCTAGCTTTGAGATTACTCACCAACACATTTAATCCTATCTCTGCTATTCTACTGCTAAGGGTTATCATGTAATGAATAACATGTCTGGAGGACAATAACATTCTCATTCCCAGAATCTGTGAATGTTGCCATACTTGGGGCAAGCTCAATGGTGAAGAGTACTTGTTTGGGTCTCAGCACCCACACTGGTCAGCTCATAAGCACCTGTAACAACAGTCACAAGGATTTGATGCTCTCTTCTGGCTTCTATGAATATTGGCACACATGTG
This sequence comes from Acomys russatus, assembly GCF_903995435.1. Lineage (NCBI taxonomy): Eukaryota > Metazoa > Chordata > Mammalia > Rodentia > Muridae > Acomys > Acomys russatus. Next base: position 29,044,306 of record NC_067154.1, on the reverse strand, counting down.
GCACACACACACACACAGAGGGGGGGAGGGAGGAGCAGAGGGAGAGGGAAAGAGAGACAGACAGAGAGACAGAGGCAGCCAGAGAGACAGAGACAGAGAGACAGACAGAGATATAAAAGAATGAATGTTATCATATATGATAAATTGGCTTTGACTGTGTGATGGAGTTAAAGGTCCTGAAATGCAAAGATCCATTTAAGTTACCCTGAGAGGAAGCCGGGCGTGGTGGCGCACACCTTTAATCCCAGCACTCGGGAGGCAGAGGTAGGCGGATCGCTGTGAGTTCGAGGCCAGCCTGGTCTACAAAGTGAGTCCAGGACAGCCAAGGCTACACAGAGAGACCTTGTCTCGAAAAACAAAAACAAACAAACAAACAAACAAACAAAAAGTTACCCTGAGAGGGACCAGGAAAGGCCATAGCGTTCCTGGTCTGTTTCAAAGGCAGTGAAACACAGGGCACTCAGTTGATGCTTTGTAGCCGTTCTTACTTGAATTGCTAGGATCTTCTCCCACCACAGCTTTGATGCTTGGCCAGTGGGGAAACAGAAGAACATATTTGTTAGAGATACACACCAACAGGCTACTGTATTTCTCTGCTCTGTCTACAAAAACAAACCTGATGCCAGACCATTCTTCTCAGTTAATTTTTCTTGACACTTCCACTATTAATATATAAAGTTAAACTTTTAAAAGTGTTCTCCCTCTGAAAAGAGTCCAGCTCTTAAAAACTTAAAGCTTCTTGATTTAAGTTTAAATTTTTATTCACAAACATTTGTTCTCAAATCTATGTGCCTTCTTCCTCAACTAATGAATGCACTGATTCAGTGATAGGTGGTGGAGAAAGTGCCTGAGAGGGACCGAGTGTATTAAGAGCCAGGGGTCAGTACCACTGCAATTTAACCTTTTCTCTGAGGACACTTCAATTGTAGAAAGCAAATTGCTTCATTATGACATTTTCATATATGTCTCTGTTTTCTCCCTCTTCCTCCCTTTGCCCTTCTTTGTCTAAGTCATATAGTAACTTCTACTGGCACTTTTAATGATTATAGAATATTCTGGTAAATGGCCTCTCCAGAATTCTTCTCTTGTTGTTGTTTTGTTTTGTTTTGTTTTTTAACACAGGGTTTCTTTGTGTAGGTCTGGCTGTCCTGGACTCACTTTTGTAGACCAGACTGGCATTGAACTCACATAGATCTGCCTACCTCTGCCTGTTGAGTCCTGGGATCACAGGTATACGTTACCGCACCCAGCTCTCCAGACTTTATTTACCGAATTTCTTGTCATCAAATTTTTTCTTAAGACCATTGTTTTGTTTTCTTTCTATAGAAAATGAAGAAAGGGATATTGCTACACATACACTTTTGATGTATTGTAAATGCGTTTCTTTGTATCTTTTTTATTAATTATTCCCTTTACATCCCAATCATAGCGCCCTCCCTCCTCTCCTCCAGGTCCCATCCTTCCTCCTCTGTTTCCCCTAACTACCCTCCCTTACATCTAAGAGAAGGAGACCCCCCCTCACCCCATCCACCCACTTCAGCATATCAAGTCTCATCAAGACTGAGTGCATCCTCTTCCCCTATGGCCTGGCGAGGCAGCCTCACCAGGGAAAGTGATAGAAAGGCAGGCAACAGAGTCCATGTCAGAGTCTGCCCCCCCATTACCCTTACTGTGGGACCAAGCTGCCCATCAGTTACATCTGTGTTGGGGACCTAGGTCCAGTCCATGCATGGTGCTTGGTTGGAGCTTCAGTCTCCACAGGTCCCCTGGGCCCTGGTTAGTTGGCTCTGCTGGTCTTCTTGTGGGGCTCCTGTCCCCTCTGAGTCTTGCTATCCTTCCTTCTACTCTTTACAAGACTTCATGCACTCCACCCAATGATTAGCTGTGGGTCTCTGCATCTGTTTCTACATGGAGCCATTCAGAGGGCAGCTATGCTAGGGCTCCTGTCTGCAAGCAGAGCACTTAATAGTGTCAGGGGTTGGCTGTCTCTTATGGGGTGGGTCTCAGGTTGGACCAGGCATTGGTAGGACATTTTCTTAGTCTCTGCTTTATTTTTGATCCTGGACATCTTGTAGGCAGGGTAAGTTTGGGGTCAAAGTTCTGTGGGTGGGTTGGTGTTCTCCTCCTTCCACTAGGAGTCATGTCTACTTAGAGGGTGTCCTCTTCAGTCATTACCCCTGCTACTAGGAGTCTCAGCTAGAGTCACCCTCATATCCTCCCAGGAGCCTGCCCTATTGTAGGTCTCCAGCTTGTCACAGAGAAGACCTTGACCAAGGTTTCTCTTCTCTCTGTACCTCTGCTCTCCCCAGATCTGATATGACCCTCATTTCTCTCTGTGCTCTCTCTCTTACCCTGTTCCCCTCCTTTAACCACTCCCACTTTCTACTCTATTTCCCTTTCTGAGTGAGATTTAAGCATCCTCCCTTGAGTCCTCCTTGTTACTTATCTTCTTTGTGTCTGTGAATTATAATATGGTTATCCTAAACTATCAGGCCAAAATTCACTTACAAGTGAGTATATACCATGTGTGTCTTCTGGGTCTGGGTGACCTCACTCAGGGAAGGCTGGAGGAATAGATTTGCTATGTTAAAATATGCACACATTTTACATTAGAAAATGTAATGGTGAACTGCTTCCATTTAATAATTGAAACAGGAAATGAATCATGCTACTGGTTTTATAATTTTTCACCTTTACATAAACTGTGTATCTTACTTTGTCTACCCATGTCCAAGCATAGATGTCACTCTCTCAACTTTAATTTGTTCCATATGTCATAAGTAATATCAAATTTATATTATTGTTATTTATCGGATTTGTTATCCTCTCTATATTAATTGGCCACTTCTTTTTCTTCTGCAGATTCTTTAATGACATCATTGGCCCACAGTTCTGACTTCTCCATATTAGTACTCATGTGCCATTACTGTTCTCTCCACACCTACCACTTCCTTTCCACTTTTTATTTAGCTTTTAAAAAATGGTTTCTACAACCTACATGTCCCTCAGTAGAAGAATGGATAAAGAAACTGTGGTACATTTACACTATGGAATACTACTCAGCTATTAAAAACAAGGAATTCCCGAAATTTGTGGGCAAATGGATTGAACTAGAAATGATCATAATGAGTGAGTTAACCCAGAAGCAGAAAGAGTCAAATGGTATATACTCACTTATATCTGGACAGTAGCCCAAGGGGCATGTCTCACAAAAGCCTTCACTTACCAGGAAAGTGGGACAAGGGGGAGGACATCCTATTGGGACTCTAGATGAGAGAAGCAAGGGAGAATGGGGAAATAGGATCCAGAAGGTTCTAGAAACCTACAAGAAGAACATTATGGTGGCCAGATCTGGGCCCAGGGGTCCTGCTCAAATTATGGCACCAGCCAAGGACAATACGGGCAGTAAACTTCGAACCCCTACCAAGATCTAGCCAATGGACAGGACATTCTCCACAGTTGAGTGGAGAGGGGGTCTGACTTTCACACGAACTCTGGTGCCCCATATTTGACCACATCCCCTGGATGGGGAGGTCTGGTGGCACTCAGAGGAAGGATAGCAGGCTACCAAGAAGAGACTTGATACCCTATGAGCATATACGGGGGAGGAGGTCCCCCTCAGTCACAGTCATAGGGGAGGGGAGTAAGGGGAAAAGAGGAGGGATGGAGGAATGGGAAGATACAAGGGATGGGATAACAATTGAGATGTAATATGAATAAATTATTAAAATATATTTAAAAAATAAAACAAAATAACTCTGTCACTGAGAAAGTAAGTGGAATAAATCTAAGAGAAAAAAATGGTTTCTATGCCCATAAAGTTTCAAGTATGTCAAACATTTCTTTTTTCTTTTTTTTCTTTTCTTTTCTTTTCTTTTTTCTACTTTGGCTATTACTTTAGCTTTTAATTGAGTGCTCAATCTCATTTTCAAAAGGTGATGGCTGAGTACTTGATAGAATTTCAGTGACACACACTAACAGGCTTCATTTCACAGTAAACAAACAAACAAACCTGCATTTAGCTGAAGATGCAGGGTCTTTAAACATCATCAAGCGTAAATGTTATCACCCAATGGCTTTCTCTAGCTGTAGAGTAACTGACATCCATGGGCTCGCATGCCCACAAAAGCATACTTGTTTAATGTTTGTGGCTCAAGCGATGAATTATATTTTACGTTTGGCATCTTTTTCTTCTACTAAACTAATAGCCTCTAAAAAATTCATTCCTTTGAGGCTTCTCTGTTTCCCATGTCTGTCTTTGGCAGAATTGTTTGAATTTTCAAGAGAATTCAGAATGCTCAGTCTCCAGACATTTTCTTTCAATGTAGCCTCTTGCTATGCAGACATATGACAGGAGTCAAATCAATGCTGAGCATACCAGAATTACCTGTCTGTCTGGTGAAACGGAGCACAGTGTGCAAGGGAGGTATACAACAGGAGCCTCTGAGGAAAAGGTATCCTCCAAAAGAACTTGGGGAGACACTGGGACAATATTTTTCTTGAACAAATATTGTGAGCAAAACAAAGATTCAGTTCTCTTAGGTAATTAAAATGGATGTAAGTGAAAGTTTGTCTGTATGGATTATTGAAATCAACCAGGGACTTGGTATGTTATAAATACAAACTGTAGTTTGGATTTTTCTGCTTTTTAACTTATGTGTTTGTGCACCATGTGCTTGTAGTGCTAACAAAAAAACAGAAGAGGGCATCATATCCCTAGAGCTGGGGTTAGAGGTGGTAGGTAGCCACCTGGGAGCTAGGACATGAACACAGGCCCTCTGCAAGAACAGCAAGGGGTCGTAACTGCTGAACCAACTCCTCAGCCTCTAGCTTGTATTTTTTGAAGATGTAATCATCATCATGATCTTAGTCATTTATTTTCCAACAGTTATTTTTGGACATTTTAAAAAATATGTGGTTGGCAATTAAACACTAGACACACTCAAAGTCTGCAACATGATGATTAGATATAAGTAAACATTGTAGAGAAATGACCACAATTCATCACCACCTCAAATCAACAAGTGCGCATCTATACAGAATTAAACTCTACTCCCGTCAAACCCCAAGAAACATTACAGTGAATACAGCAATTAACCTTAGTCACCATGTTATGCATAATCAGTTCCTCGAATTCCTATTTTATTCTAATATAGTTTCACCACTATATTTTGCCCCCTAATGTACTTTTATCAAGTAGGACTTACTTCACTTGACACATACACATAGTCAAGAATTGTTACCTGATTGTAAGCAAAAGCAGTGTATGTCCTCTCACAAAATAACTTTTAGCTCAGAAATGGTGCATTGACTATTTCAAAATGTCAGGTGGCCGGAATGCTGGGAATCTTTAATTTGGTTCTGCCAGAATAGACTAGTTAGAAGTTGAGTCTGCAAGTACTATCTGTTTCCTTGATAAAGTCAAGTAGCCTGGGTGAAAAATATCTGATGCATTTTCATCTTACAATCTTTATTGCAGACAATCACAACACTTTGATTCATCCTGACTGCAATCTACCAAAATCAAATTCTTATTTTGTCCAACAAAAAGTTCAAGAAAACTGCACAGAAATGTCACTAATGTTGAAATACCAAACATTTCCTGGATAATTCTGTAAAAAAGAAGATAATTCTGAATGGCTATTTTTAAATCGTGATAACGTGTTGCTATTTGTTTTTCTTGTAGTCTCCTTTTCTTGATATAGAGGGTTTTTTTTTTTTTTCATGCTATGGTGGAGAAACCACTATTTTGTTAATAGTTAACAGTGTATCTCTCAGGTGACCATTCCCTCTGCTTTGGTTCCTTGACCTTTTGCCTTGGCTGTGCACAATTCTTTTCAGCGAGTGTTCTCTAAAGATACACACTGCCTTTTAACAATGAAATGTGCACGGGAGCCAGTCAGCCCTGACCAGTCTTCCTCTTTCAGTAGCTTCCATGTCTCCAAGCCAGAGGCTCCTTGTCACGTTCTTTTCCGCACAGATCTTCAACACTTCTAAATTGGTCAGATTTCCTTTCATTTTTCATGTTGCAGAAAGGAATTTTTCCAAATGAGTCTCAGGGCACAGGCATTTAAGAGACGTAATTAATTTTGTGCCTGTCCTCACTTATTAGCAACCGCATTTCCTTCTTGTGTGCCTCCTTCCCTTGATGTACTTGTTAACACCCTGATGATTCGTGTTAATCCTTTATGTTAGCAAAATAGCGTGCTTACTTGAGGAAGACAGACCTTTCCAACTGAAGCCTTCTCTCCTCATCAGATGTGTTTACCCCCGCATCCTTGTCATGTTCCCACTTCACAAAGAGATTTCATTTGTTCAAAAGGAATCCTTCAGTAATATGTACTCAAACACCACTGAATAATAACCTATTCTTAAGGAGGCAAAAAGGTATATTATGTTTTGCTGAAGATTTCCTTGAAAGAGTAATTCTGAACTCCCTGATTTAAATATTTCTCAGCATTTTCGTTATCTGAGTGGTTCTCTTTCCATGCATATTTATACAGTCAGGTCTTTACGATTACAGAGCAGATAAATTTCTTTGCCCATATCCTCTTTTATATACATAACACTCTCAAAACCATTTGTATTTTATAGCAAAACATCTTAAAGTTCCTTTTTTTTTTTTTTTACAAAGACACACTCATAGTTCTATAGCACTGTTTTGTAGCACTAAGTCTTTTACATTTTAAAATTAAAACCTACCTTTGAAGATAATTTGCTGTTTCCATTTTACCTGTCTGGATGTTTTGCCTACAAGTATACCTGGACCCACATGTGTGCAACACCCATAGTAGCCAGAAGAGGGCATCTGATTCCTGGGAACTCTATTAACAGATGGTTGTGAGCTGCCACGTGACTGCTGGGAATTGAAGCAGGGTTCTGTGGACGAGCAGCCCGTGCTTTTAATTGCTGAGACCTCTTTTCAGCTTTCCCTAAATCTATCTTAAGAACAACAATGATTCGTTTTCAGGATTATTTAATTTTGGTTTTTCTCTCAACTTAATATTGAATATCTTGAGGCAAATTGCGTAAATGGGCAAAACAAAAAAATACCCTTAAAAGATATCTAGTCTTAACACTACTGTTTTATAGTCATGACATTGGATGGAATTCATAATCAGTTTATCTCCAGTGACTTTATTTATAAGATGATAACACAAGAAGAAATGCTTGTGGCTGGGAAAATGGCTCAGAGGTTAAGAGCACTGACTGCTCTTCCAGAGGTCCTAAGTTCAATTCCCAGCAACTACATGGTGGCTCACAACCATCTGTAATGTGATGTGATGTCCTCTTCTGGCCTGCATGTGTCCATGCAGACAGAGCACTGTATACAATGTTAAATAAATAAGTTTTTTAAAGTACAAGTATATCATTAGAAGAGCTGAGTAAACTGTAACACACTCAACAGAAGTTACTATAGAGTCATACTAAATTTGTGCATGGAGGGAATCGGAAAGAGTAGTGCTTCTTATTATTTTTCCCTCACTTCTGAGTGGTTGAAGTTATTGAGGTAAGGCCCCTCTAAGCTCTCCTATAACATGTCTTTTTAAGCTTCCTATTCAGCACACCATTCCAAGACCCATTCTGTAGTTGGAGAATGCAGCCAGATCACAGTAACTTTACAAGTGGTATGAGCAGATGTAAACATTTCATTGAGAAATGTTACCTAACAAATTGCCCCTAAACATACATAATTAATGTCTCTAGACTACTTATATGAATAACGCATGTTTTCATGCCATATAAAGTACAATTTGCTAGAGGTGCTAGAGTCTGGTCACCCTGCTACACACACACACACACACACACACACACACACACACACACAAGACTTGTGGCTAGAAGTTTGTATGGCTCTAAGACAACTCACAAACAAAAATGGCACAAAAATATGCACAATGGTTGTATTTAGGGAAAAAGAGCTTTGTGGTTATATAGTAAAGGTTCACTGTGGCTGAAAAACTAAGCCGTAAAACACTGAAGGAGATTTCTTGCACATATTTTGCCATCTTTTAGACTGAACTGGACAGAAGTTTTTAAGAAACATATAATTAGAAGTAAAAAGGACGAAGTCTTCATTGTTGTTTCCTTCCTACAAGAAATCAAAGGTTTTCTCAATTCATCTTATATAAAATGGAGCAAATGGTCATTTAAAGAGCATAAATACTAATTCTGTTCTGCTTAAAATAAAATTATACATTCTGTTGTTAAAAGGAAGATACCAGAGTTCAGACAGAAGAATGGATTCATGTTATTAAGAATTCACAATTAAAATATTAAAATTCTGACATTATAAAGATGTCCATTAACACATAACCATCATTTGGTGTCAAGATGATATTAGAGTCATTAAAAAATAATATTAACCAGAAATTCCATTCTGAGTGAAGAAATTAAATGAAGAATTTTATTAAATAAAATTAGCATTCCTGAAGTTATCTGAAATTTACATAGAGTAAGTTTTACACTCATGAACAGTAAATACTAGCATGGAGAAATGTTTTACTTATTATGCTGTTCTCAAAGAGTTTTCCAACCCATAAGATATACTGGCAAAGTAATATTCAGAACAGCTTTCAATGTTCCTGTGTACATGTAAACAGAGCAGAGGTAAATTTCTCAGCACTATGTTACATCACTTAGTACCATATACAGACAATTTACCACTGAGGATACACTGTAGTTATAAGCTCATCAGTAAAATACAGCGCATGCTAATTTATTTTTGTCTGCATGCCAGTGTATCACTGACCACTATCCTTAAAGTAACAATTTGAACCTACTGATTTCCTTTACTTGGCATTATAAGCAGTTGTAATATCAACTATTGATACAGTTTAAATGAGTCAGATTTACAAGATATTTACAAATTTATCTGTTATTACTAATATATTGTACCATACAAATAAATAACTTTATAGGAATAGTAAAGGGGCATTTTTACGTTCTTTCTTATGCGATGAAGACTGACCAGCAATTTTTTTGTTAAGATGGAAAGATGTTATTCACTGTTACATAGAACATAGCATTTGGCATTATCATACTGCAAACACGAGGGCAAGGATTTTTATGGTTTTGTTTTCCAATTCTAGGGGAATGTTAAATATTGTAAAACTAACATTTAGTTCCTTATAGCAAGTTATTTCATGATCTTTCTTTCATATATAAACTCTCTAAAATACATTTTGGAATCTCAGAATTAGTGATGGTTCTTATGAATTATTAATTTTTCCTGAACTCAATGAGTAAGTTACTTTTATGGGTCAGCTTTGGTTTATAGATAAGAGTTCTTCCTAAAGAATATTTTAGTTTATTATAAGAAGAATGTTAAAAAATGGAGTATTTGATTACCAGCTATTGATTGCACATTGGTGACTGAGGTGTATGTATGGGGCTAGGGGTGGAGCTCAACAGTAGAGCACTTGCCTTGCACGCATGAGGCTATGGGTTTGGATTTCCAGTACTGCTCACAAAAACACACAAACTTGTTCCTTTTCTCTTACAACCTACATTAATAACTGCCTTGCTCTTTTCACTCTCCTCATGGCCTTCCTGAAATCCTGGTTGCTTCTTTATATTCTCATTTCAAGAAAACCGAATCGGACAATTGTCATTTCTAATAAGTGAGGATGGACATTGCCATATGGTTTCCTTCACAACCCATGTTGAGTTTAATTCTCCTTGTAGGGGACTGAGAGCATGGAGACTCAGCCTTCGGTGTGTTTCAAGTGGGTGCATTTGGAAGGTGAATAGAGTAAGATAAAGCTGATCAGAGTGCAGCCACGGGGTTGAGTGGGGACTTTATAGGGACAGAGACCAGAAGTTAGCTATACATGCTGTGCATTCCTTACCATGTGACACTTGTGCTTCTAGAACTCTATAGTATGGAGGCCACCAAAAGATTTGCCTTTGCTGACCTTAGACCTTTAGACATGTGGTCCAGAATGATTCTCCTTTATTACTTACTTGCCCTTTAGTTTTGTGTTACGAGAAACCCAAAAGTGGACCAAGAGAAATACTGATCATGGTGTAACCAGAATAAGGGAATCGGGAAAATTCTATGTCCTACTGCCCACAATGTTACAGAAATGGATTGCAGTTGCAAACATTGCTGAGACCAAAAATCATGGAGGAGTGATTATAGCAGATGTGAGCATGGATTTTTTTTCTTTTTTCTTTTTTTCTGTTTTCTTTCTTTCTTTCTTTCTTTCTTCCTTCTTCTTCTTCTTCTTTTCTCTCTCTCTCTCTCTCTCTCTCTCTCTCTCTCTCTCTCTCTCTCTCTCTCTCTCTCTCTGTCTCTTTCCTGCCAAGTTTCAGAAAACATCAGTTGCTCTATTGGCAGGCTTAGAAATAAGAGATAAGAAGTAAGACAGACCTTATAATGGTTGCAAGAAACAGCATCAGCAGCCAGCTATATATTCTCACATTACAGGCCAAATGGAAGAATCTACCAGAGCAGGACTAAGGTCTGCAGAGTATGGCAGTCAATGGAGTAAGTCCTTCTCAAACTGAAAGGTGGGACAGATGATTTCTTGCCTATTCCTGGATCTCATACTTAACTGAAAGACTTGGCTATCAGATAAATGATGTTTCTCTACAAGGTACACACACCATTCTAGCTCACAGAAATAACTGGGGGGAGCTTCCAACACAACAATGGAAGGGAGTAACTTGTCTGTCTTATGGTATTTGAGAGATATTGTTCAAATATGTTGAGATAGGAAATAATAGTCATTTGCGTGTGTTATATGAAGTTGTGAGATTAACATCATGGCCGTTAGCTTTTCTTGGGTAGTCCCAAGGATAACGTCTTTAGAAAGTCCTCTTACTTTGAGCCTTTACTGACTAACCAGAAACAGGGTAGAGAAAAAGTAAGCTGTCATTTTAAACAAGCTCACAAAAGTCATTCTTGAGAAATATGTTTTGCTTTCTCTTGGGTCACTTAGCTGTCTTTGTGACACTGTTCTACAGGAAGGCTTTCACATGCTCCTTCTTGCCAGAAGGTGGGCTTCCAGGAAGGAATGATATCCTTGTGAGTAATTTCATTTCAGCTTCATTGAAAATCTTGAATTAGGCACACACAGCTACGCCACATTCAGATTCCAAACCACAAACAACTGTGAGAAAATCAATCTTTCTATCATTTAATCTTGCTATTCTTTACTTGTTATGAGTAAATATGTAATTTATTCTGTAGTAATAAATGATGATTAAAATTTTGTTTACATATTACATAATTTACCTTTTGGCTTTCCAAATAAATATTACTATATGTGCTTTTGATAAATTTTAATACTTGCATAATTTTAAATTTTCACAGACAAATAGGTCTCATCTTAAAAACCTTTACTTTTTCTATCCATTTAGAATACATATAGTATTACAGATTCTCAGGTAGAAGTGGTTTTCATTTTATATTTATAACTTGAATGTATATGAAATTTACTTTTGTCTAAAATGTCAGTATTACTCCTCTCATGTGATCAGTTTTGGCAGAAAAATTTATTACTAATCTATCGTATATGTGTTTGTTTCAATGAGAATGGCTCCCAGAGGCCATGTTTCAGTGCTTGGCTCCCAGTCAGTGAAAGTGTTTGGGAAGGATTAGAAGGTGTGACTTTGTTGGAAGAGTATGTCACTGGGAGTGGGTTGAGGTTTCAAAATTCCAGATTAGGGTCAGTTGGCTCCCACTCTCTGCCTGAAACTCGAAGACCACATGTGAGGTCTCAGCTACTGCTCCAGCACCATGTGTGTCTGGTCTGCTCTTGGGTGTGAGGATCACAGACTAACTCTCTTGAAACTACGAGGAGGCCCACAATTAAATGCTTCCTTTATAAGCTACCTTGGTTGTGGTGCCTTTTCATAGTAATATAAGAGTAATTAAAACACATATACACTAGAATTTATTTTTGGAGATTATCCTGTTCTAAAAATTGATTTAGCTATTCCTATACTAACGTCTTACTAATGTGATGAACGCATGTTATCCTAAGAGTAAAGCAAGTTCCATCTCCATCCAATTTTTTCTTATTCATACTTATTGACTATTCAAAATGGTCATATAACACAAAATAAGTGACAAAAACTATTTTAATAACCAAAGACTATGAAATTGTATTCAAATGATCTAATATTCAACAATAGCCAATTATATACATTATCAATGAAATATACTTTGATGCTGTTAGTATGAAAACAATTTAAGATTCCTAAAACCTGTTTCTGGCCTGAATGTAGTAACATATTACTTTATTCACAGTACTCAGAAAGTAGAAAAAGAAGAAACAGAAGTTCAAAGCCATGCTGAACTATATGGCAAGTGTGTGGTCAACCTTAGCTACTGGAAACTCTGCCTTAACACACACACACACATGCATATACGCATTCTTGTAAGGAACTTTCTTACTTTGCTATATTTATATCACTACTTAGGTTTGGGAAATCTATCTGGGGATATTTAAGAGAAAAAAAATATATAAAATCTTTCAACCTAGTCATTCAGCTTCTGGGAATCTGTTTCATATGAAAGCATCAATGATCCTTGGGACATGCAAAAGCAAAAGCTTGTTTGTTTGTTTGTTTGTTTGAGACAGGATTTCTTTTTGTAGTCCTGTCTGTCCTAGAACTCATGCAAAAACATTTTTAATGCTTGTTAGAAAGTAAATGGCCCAGTATTTTTTTAATAAAGAGAATAGATTTAATTTCTATTTAGCCTAAATTATGTAGTTTTATCATTAAATCAGTTTGTTTGTTTGTTTGTTTGTTAAAAGAAAAGATCTATTTCACCTTACACTTCCAGGAAAGTTCATCGAAGGAAGCTCTTCTTTATTTTTTAAAATGTATTTACTTTACATCCCAGTAGGAAGTTCCTCTCTCTCTTCTCATCCCAGTCCCTCCCTCTCACCTCCCAGCTTCTTCCCCTACACCCACCTCTCTTTCTTCTCAGAGAGGAGGAGGCTTCCTATGGGTATCAAACTGCCTTGGCATATCAAGTAGGACTGGGAGCATCTTCTATTAAGGCTAGACAGGGCTGTCCAGTTGCAGTCAGAAGGCTAGCATAACAGTCATCTGAGTTGACTTTACCCAACAGCTGATGAAAACAGATGCAGAGACTCAGAGCCGAAAATTAGGCAGAGCTTGGGAAATCTTATGGAAGAGGGGATAGGGGAAGGACTAAAAGAGCCAGAGAGGTCAAGGACATTACAAGAAAATGTACAGAATCAACTAAGCTGGACCATTAGGGGCTCACAGCACCTGAATCACCAGCCAAAGAACATTTATGGGATGGTTCTCAGCCCCACACACATATGTGACAGATGTACAGCTTGGTTTGCAGGAACACGGATTGCCTCTCACTCTGTTGCCTGACTTTGGATCCCTTTCCCCTAACTGGGCAGTATGTTTTACTATACACAAATATACTGACATTTACAACTATTGTTTTAATCACCTAAAGACATACAAGTAGATTTACATAAAGAATTCTTTTTTTCCTTTTTAATTATTCTTCTCTCATATAGTACAAGCTAACTGCAGATTCCCTTTCCTCCCAAGTCTCCCTCTTCCACCTTCCATTTTCCCTGGATCCACACTCCCTTCCCCTCCTCTGAGAAAAGAGCAAACCTTCCATGGACATCAATGAAACACAGCAAAGCAAGGTCTACGATAAGACCAGGCACATATTCTCATTTTAAAGCTGGACAAAGCAACGCAAAAGGAGGGGAAAGTGCCAAAGGCAGGCAAAGGAGTCAGAGACAGCCCCTGCTCCCACTGTTGGGAATCCCAAAAGAACACCAAGTCAATTGATACTGTGGGCTGTGTGTTCTTGTGGTGTTTTTGATGCCTCTGTCTCCTTCAATCCTTCTTCCTCCTTTTCTGCAGGACTCTCTGAGCTCTGCCTAAGATTTGGCTGTGAGACTCTGCATCTGTTCCCATTAGTTGCTGGGTGAAGTCTCTCTGCTGACAATTATGCTAGGCTCCAGGACCAGCACATCCTGAAGACATCCAACTGTAGGTTTTGTGGCTGTGTTGGTATCCCCATTCCTTTACTTGAGTCCTTGCTTGGTCACAGAGGATGGCTGGTTCAGGCTCTGTGTCTGCCATTATTTGGTGTCTTCACTAGTGTCATCCTCAGGAATTGCATGGAGTTTCCATTGCACTAGGTTTCTACATCACTCTTGAAAAGTCCTCCAATTCCAGCCATCTATCCCGGTATTCTCTCTCCATCACCCTCCACCTGATCGTTCTTGATCCTATCCCAAACTGCCCCCAGTCCACCTTCAAAATCTATATTCCTTTCCCAAGAATATCTTTGTGCCGCCCCTTAAGCCCTTCCTGAAAGAACAACACTCAACTTCATATGGCCGGCGGAGAGGATTCCAGACAACTACAACAATCTACTCCAATAAAAGAATATTCAGAGGTAACACCATTCCTGATTTCCCACTGTACTACAGAGCTATAGTAATAAAACCGCATAGTTTTGGCATAAATTAGACAAGTTGATCAATGGGATTGAGTTCAAAATGCAGACTTAAATCCACACACCTATGGACACCTGATTTTTTATAATTAAGCCAAAAATCATATAATGGAAAAAGGAAAAAAAGAAAATAAATGGTGCTGGTCTAACTGGATGTCTGCATGTAGAAGAATGCAAACAGATCCATATCTATCACCTGGCACAAAACTAAAGTTCAAGTGGATCAAAGACCTCAACATAAAGCCAGAAGCACCAAATCTGATAGAAGAGAAAGTTGGGAATAGTTTTGAAAACATTAGCACAGGAGACAACTTTCTGAACAGAACACCAACAGCACCGGCACTAAAATCAACAATGAATGGGACCTCATGAAACTGAAAAACTTCTGTAAGGCAAAGGACACCATCAACAAGACAAAATGGCAGCCTACAGAGTGGGAAAAGATTTTCACCAACTACACATCTGACAGAAGGCTAATATTCAAAATGTAAAGAATTCAAGAAACATGATATCAACAAACTAAATAATCCAATTAAAAATGGGGTACATAGTCAAGTGTGGTGGTACATGCCTTTAATCCCAGCACTTGGAAAGCAGTGGTAAGTGGATCTCTGAGTTCAAGGCCAGTCTGGATCTATAAAGTGATTTCTAGGGCAGCTCAGACTACACAGAGAAAGACTGTCTCAAAAAACCATAAATGAGGTGGGGGGAAAAACCAAAAAAAACCATAAATGGGCAGGGGGAGGTTTACAGATCTAAACAGAGAATTTTCAATAGAGGAATCTCAAGTGGCCAAGAAACACTTAAAGAAATGTTCAACATTCTTGTCATCAGGGAAATGTAAATCAAAACAACTTTCAGATTCTATCTTACACCTGTCAGATGGCTAAGATTAAAAACAAAAGTGACAGCGTATGATGGTGAGGATATGGAGGAAGGGGAACACTCCTCCACTGCTGGTGGGAGTGCAAAATTTTTTTAAAGATTTATTTATTTATTACATATATAGTGTTCTGCCTGCATGTATGCCTGCACACCAGAAGAGGGCACCAGATGTCAAGATAGGTGGTTATGAGCCTCCATGTGGTTGATGAGTATTGAACTCAGGACCTCTGGAAGAGCACACAGTGCTCTTAAATCACTGAGCTATCTCTGCAGCACAGGAGTGCAAACTTGTATAGCCACTTCGGAAATCAAAAGTTTCTCGAAAAGTGGGTGTTTATCTACCTTAAGACCCAGCTATACCACTCCTGGCCATATACCCAAAGGACATTCCACCATACCCAAGGACACTTTCTCAGTTATGCTCATTATTAGTAATAGCCAACAACTGGAAAACAAAACAAAACAAAACAAAACAAAACCTAGATGTCCTTTAACTGAAGAATAGATAAAGACAATGTTGTAATTTACACACTAGAGTATACTCAGCTGTTAAAAAAATATCATGAACTTTGCAGCCAAATGCATAAAACTCGAAAAAAGATCTTCCAGAGTGAGATAACTAAGATCCAGAAAGAAATACATGGTATGTATTCACATATAAGCAGATATTGGCTGTACAGTGAAGAATGATCATGCTACAATCCACAGATTCATAAGGAATTCTTGAGTTAGAAAAGCACAATGTCACTCAAGTTTAAAAAGTGATCAATGTCATCTACATAGTCATGAGTGGGTGCAGAGGGCTGATCATGTAAGGCAATGCAAGCTGAAACCATGCAGAGTGAGCTTAGTGGTCAGTGGAGAAAGGTTCTGATAGTCCCGAGACCGTTCAGATATTTAATCAGAACTTTGAAATTTGTCTTACTGTTGATTACAAATAATATAGAGAAGAATTGTAAACTAAATTTTATTTAGTTTGCCATAAATGTGAAACATTGAGAATCAAAGCATTTTTTTTATATCTTTGTAAAAACTTATTAAAGCAAACCTCAAAAGTAGTTGCAATCTGCTGTCTCCTACTCCTCATATAACATATAATATACAACTAGCTTGTTTTGTTTTTTGTTTTTATTTTATCGAGACAGGTTTCCCTGTATAGCCTTGGCTGTCCTTGACTCACTTTGCAGACCAGGCTGGCCTCAAACTCACAGTGATCCACCTGCCTCTGCCTCCGAGTGCTGGGATTAAAGGCATGCACCAACATGCCCAGCTACAGCTCGTTTTTAAAAAGTTATTTATTTTCTACAAATGAGTGCTCTATTTACATGTATACCTCCATGCCAGAAAGGGCAGCAGATCACATTATAGATGGTTGGTGGGAATTGAACTCAAGACCTTTGGAAGAGCAGATAATGTTCTTAACCACTGAGTCGTTTTTCCTATAATTTATTTATTTATTTTATTTTATGTGCATTGGTGTTTTGCCTGCATGTATGTCTGCATGAAGGTGTTGAATTTTGGAGAGACAGACAGTTGTGAGCTACCATGTGGGTGCTGGGAATCAAACCCAGGTCCTTTGGAAGAACAATCAGTAATCTTAGCCACTGAGCCATCTCTCCAGCCCACAACTAGTTTTTCTATGCCTCAGCAAGCTGCCATACTTCTTTGTAAATTTGGATCGACTGTGACATTTCTAGCCTTTGCAGTTTCAATGGCATGGAGTATCTTTGGAAATTCCTTTACCATGAAGGTTTTTATTGACCTCACTGCCTCTTAGACATCATTTTTTTTTTGTCACAATTCCTTTTTCATTTAGCTGCACACCTCCAACCTCGTGAATGGTAACATGTTAGCATGCACCTGGTCAGCTGTACTCTGTTAAAATTCTGTTTATGATTGCTTTGAATCTTACTTCCAGTGTGATCCACTTTTATTACTTTGTTGCATCCTTGTCAACCATTTCTTTCTCTTGCTTTTCATTTCTGTAACCGTCATATAGGTTTATTACTGGGAGACAAGGAGACAACCTAAGTACTATGTTTAGCTGTCTCTGCATAGACTGAATAAAAATTGTACGGTGGCAAATTGCCAACAGATTTTGAAAGAAATGACATGATTGGTCACAGATCATGTTGTACCTTTGTTATTTACATAGCGATTTGTAGACTGACAAGTAGCAGTGATGTTTACACTTTATGCATTGGTAGCTTATGTTCACAGCATGGCAACTTAGCTTCAACTATGTGCTAACTCAAGGGTGACAACTGAAAGTGATTTATATAGGAACTGTGTAAAGTGAAGATTTACTCTCCATGTACTTATGTGCCTGATTATACAATTGTGTGTTGATTTTTTTTTAGTTGTTTAAAAAAACACATAATATAAAATGTATCACCAACGATCCTTAGTATATGGCTCAGCAGTACTAGGTTTATTTACATTATTGTAGAAATATTTGCAGAAGTATTTTTTTATCTTGGAAAACAGAAACTCTTAGTCTATTAAAGTATAGGTCTTATAATACATAATCATAAAAATGTTGAAAGATTTTTAATATGCTACAAGTTATGTGGCAATTGGGAGAGAATATCTGAATTTGGGAGGAGGAATGGCAAAAATACAAGAGAAAGGAAAAATACAGTATTAAGCAAACCATATATTATCACATTTATATATTTATAATAAATGTAAATATATCAGTGTTTATACATCAACTAAAAATAAAAGTAGTTGGCTGGGAAGATAGTCCAGGGAGTAAAAGTGCCTCCCATGCAGGAATGAGACTTGGGTCTGAACCCTCAAGTCCCTGTGTAATCCCAGCATTGAGGGGCAGAAACTTGTTAGCTACCCAACCTAACCCAAGTAGTGAGCTTCAGATTCGGTGAGAAACTCTATCTCAAGGGAGTAAGATATTGAATAATTGAGAAAAAGTCTGATATCCTTCTCTGGCCTAAGTCACATGTACTAGCAGGCAAATCCTTTTCCCCTTACATGTCTCACACACACGCACACGCACACACACACATACATGCACACGCATAAACACATGCACAGGCATAGAAACACGTACACAAGCACATACACAAACACACACATGCACACACACACACACACACACACACACACACACACAGACAAGCAAGTGTACCCATACAGAAAATAAAATAAAAGTCATGAATTAATAGAAATAAAAATTAAATGAGCAAAATTTGGGACAAAAGAAGATTTCACAAAGAGTATAAATAAGGTCACATTTCACATTCCATTATAGCACCAATAAATTGAAATAGTGGAGCATAGGTGTAATGCTCAGTATTATAGGGATAATGACTAGGAGAACTTGTGATAGAAACAGTTAAACCTGGTTATTTCGCCTCAGTAGAGCTAAGAATAGAGAATGGAGATTCTTACTAGGCACTTTATAATTTTTTTATTGTCTAATTTTTATTACCACACTTATCTTATTTTCACAACTTTCCAAAATAAAAAACTTAGTGTATATTCTTTAGGTGCATATAGTCAAGCTATATATTCCATACATAATTAAAATAGCACACTATTCAGCAGTTAAATTATCTGTTTTGAAATACATCTAAAATACAGTCATTTTTCCTTAAGAAGTGAAGTTTAGTAGCAGCGTTAATGAGGAGTAAGGAGACATTACATCTAAAAATCCCTGTGCTCATTATGCGGACAGTAATATCTAACACCATAAAATGTTAAGATGAGTTAAGATAAGTTAAGATAAGTAGCAGGACAGCAGCGAGAACATCAGCCTAAAATTTGAAGCCAATTTGAATAGTTTGTGGTCAGCTATACTACATAACAAGAAAGCAAGTCAACTTCCTCCTTAAGTGGGCCATGCCACTTTGACACTATTGCCACCACAGAGACATAATAGGAAAATGGCCCCTCATTTCAAAGGTTTCCTAGAACATGCTTCATGTTGAGTAATTTAAGTAGAAGTCATTTGCTCCTTTAGAAACTCATGACATTTAAATCATGGCTCTGTCACAGTTACATTTCTATTGCTGTGATAAAACATCATGGCCAAGGCAACTTATAAGATAAAGCACTTAATGTGATGCTGATAGTTGCAGTGGGTTAGTCTCTGATGGTGAGGTGGAGGCACGGTAACCAGAACAGCTGAGAGCTCACATCTTCATCCACAAGTAGGAGGCACAGAGAGACACTGAGAATGGCGCTGAGTCTTTTAAAACCCCAAAGCCCATTCCCAGGGAGTGCTACACCTCATCAAACAAGGCCACATGTCCTTATCCTTTCAAACAATTCCACCAACTGGAAACCAAGCATTCACATATATAAGCCTTTGGATACCATTCTCATTCAAACCAACACAGGCTCTAAATATAACTGTGTGCATATTTCCAGACTTCTGTGGAATGTATGAATGTACACAAATGTGGGATAGGGGAGTACTGAGTTTGCTAGAATTTATGAGTAAAGATCAAATAACCTTTTAACCTTGTTTTTTAAAGACCTTAGAGAGTATGATGGTGAGGTAGCAGCTGTGTTTGTTTGTTCTCCAGCTGTTATTCTTAGAAAATGCATTTTGATAGTTTTCTGTGTATGTGAAATATGGTGTGGGATCTATATTTGCACATGACAGAAAGTTATGGTTGGTAACTGGTGTTCTTAAAATTTGATATTGAAAGATGACATATTAACAGTAGATAATAGAGTTTTTATGAAGAAGAACAAAAGAATCAATTACATATTTTTCAGAGCATCTCATATAAGTGAAAAGAATGAAATAAATTAGCAAACCACATGCAGAAGAACATCTGTTGTCCAATCTTATACATGGTGATTAAGGCAAATGGGCTGTTTGTTTGGTCCTAGTTGTCAGTGAATGCATGAGGAACTCTATATTGCATCTATGATTAGTGCTTTCCCATGACTATTATAAAGGCTTGAGTACTAGGAAGGAAGGGAGGGAGAGAGAAAGAGAGAGAGAGGGACAGGAGAACAGAGGGGGAGGGAGGGAGTACAGACAGAGGAGAGAGGGAGGCCTACTTAACATTTAATATGCTTTTTATTTTTAAAAATGACATTTAAGAGACTCCATGAATTTGTGTACATAAAACACTATGACATCGTTTTACTTATTATTACGTTTTACGGACCCACACATAAGGCTGTGAGCCATTTAGCAGGCGTTTACTTTTTTACCCCTCAATATAGTTCTGAAGTTTAAGTTCATACTGACAAGAATCAGGTAGAGAAGAGAATAAATTAGTTAAATAGAGCATTTTCAAATATTTAGCTTTTAACAAAACTGGCTGTTTATATGGGTGATCGGTCAATTTCCTCTACTGTCCTACTTGTCTCATGAAAGCAAAATATTGATTCTATTCATTCTGCTTTCTCTTCCCACTAGTTCCCTAGTCTAGCATCAATTCCCTGTTCAGCTCTTCCTAGAAATTAAACTTCCTTTCTTCCTCTCTGAGGATACAGAGCCTCTTTCAATTCTTCGATAAACTTTCAATAATGCATGGGCTAAGGTCTAACCTGTGTACCCACGAGTAAAAGACAGGAAGCTCTAGAATATAGTTCAGAACGTTGAATGAGGAAAGCACTGAAATAAAACAGGCTGGACCCTTAAACAGGCCATTGATGCTCTTCCAGACCCTCTAGAAAGGAGCTTGCCTGAAGAGTTTTAGGAAAGCTAGGGTTAGGAATTATTTTTAAATTCTCTTTTGTTAGCTGTGAACCTTCTGAATGGCCTTGGCTAGCCTAGGCTGTATATTGGAAGGACTTACGAGGCAGATAACAAACAATGTTCCTGTTTCTACTAAACAAAATTCTGTTACTGAAGGCAAATAATAGCCTTCATAATGTAAATACAAGTTTTCTTGTCACCTCTCCTGCTATTTGTCCTTCAGCTTTCACTCAACCATTCTACGTGTGGGTTATTTTAAAAAGCCACAATAGATGTCATCTTTACATATTCATTTAAAAACTGTACCTCTTCCCCCAAATTAATGATAAAATTCTTTTATACCCTTAGGTCCACACTAACATTATGAAATGTCAGAGTAACTGATATTTACTGAGTAGTCATGATGCAGCAGTAATAGCCAACAAACTGTGGAATAGAAAGATTAACAGACTGTGGTTGAATGGCTGATCCAACTCGGTGGGTTTATGTGATTATCTCAGTTTTGCCAGTTTGGGGTCCTATTTGACCTTGTTATTACTGGCAAGAGTGCCTCTGTGGCTTGGACATATGGTTTGAGTGTCCTCCAGGTTTGTGCAGTGTTATCCTCTTAACACTTTGAGGTGTTACGAGGATAGAATCTGAATGTGATTACAGACAGCATTTATAGATAGGGCTTGAAAGAGGTGAGTGGGATTGGAGAAAGTCTTTACAGTGGAGCCCTGTGACTGTTTCATTGAAGAGGGAAAGACTTGAAAAGATGACACGCAATCACTATTTTTCTGGCCAAGTGATATCTTGTTGCACCATGGTTCTCCTTAAAACAATGAGATTATGACTAAATGTCATATCTTAGTATTGGAACTCTAGAATCTCGACCTAAAGTAAGTCTGTTTTCTTTATAAGTCAAACACCTGCTGCAACTGTATTATTGGCAACAGAAAACAGACTACTATAACTACCTCAGTTTCCTTTGAGGAACTCCCTTCCACCTCCTTGTGGTACAGAAGTGTGGGTCTATCCCACTGTTGCACCATTATAATTCTACCTTCCTTTGGGGTCTTTCAACATGCCTAGATGTTTCCCTAAAGCCAAAACAATCAGAACACTCTCTGAAAGCAGATCTCAGGCTATGATATTATCAGCTCCTGATTAGCATTGAATGATAAGTTATTCATTTATGAATGATTTCTCACTGGTCTTAAGGCTAAATACTATTTTCCTGCCACCTGTCATGCTTTCTGCTAACTTCACATCAAATAAACTGTCTATGCAATGAAAATAATATGAACATTGTTTTAAAATACATTTTTATATATTTAAATATATATAATACAAAATATTTGAAATAAAATACATATTCAAAATGTTATATAGTCACATATATTACATATTATACATATATAAAGCATACTTATGTAACATGAGCTAAACATACTAGAAAAATTATTATTCATACTTTCAGAGTGATTTCTATCTTATAAAATGTTTAACATATAATATGTTATTAAAAGAACATTTTTGGAGATCAGAAACAAGCCATTGATAGGTAAAATATTCAGAAATTTATATATTTTAACATGTAAATATTTTGAAAGTGAATGAGAATGATCTCTGTGTCATAGGAAAGCATGTTCCCTCTACACCTGAAATCTAGCTTGAGGTACTTGGAATTTTTATTAGCAAATTAGAGAGAAAGCATCTTTGATCAATCAAACTACTTGATGCAGCTGTATCAAGGCAGAATTCAAAGACAGAGTGCTCCCAGCCAGATAGTAAAGACTGGTTGTGGAAATGGCCCATGGGTAAAGTGTTTGCTTTATAAGCATAAGAGTTCAACACCCAGTGCCACATAAAAGAGCCCAGCTGAGTAGTATTCCATAGTGTAAATGTACCACAGTTTCTTTATCCACTCTTCTACTGAGGGACATTTAGGCTGTTTCCATGTTCTGGGTATTATGAATAAGGCTGCTATGAACATGGTTGAGCAAATGTTCTTGTTGTGTGCTGGAGCATCTTCTGGGTATATTCCAAGGAGTGGAGTAGCTGGGTCTTGCGGAAGCCCTATTCTCATTTTTCTGAGATAGCACCAGATAGATTTCCAAAGTGGCTGTAGTAGTTTGCATTCCCACCAGCAATGAAGGAGTGTTCCTCTCTCCCCACATCCTCGCCAGCATTTACACTATGGAATACTACTCAGTTATTAAAAACAAGGAATTCCCGAAATTTGTGGACAAATGGATTGAACTAGAAATGATCATAATGAGTGAGTTAACCCAGAAGCAGAAAGAGTTAAATGGTATATACTCACTTTTATCTGCATACTAGCCCAAGGGGCATGTCCCATGAAAGTCTTCATTAAACAGGAAACTGGGACAGAGGAGAGGACATTGTATTGGGACTCTAGATGAGAGAAGCATGGGAGAATGGCAAAGTGGAAGGATCCAGAGGATTCTAGAAACCTAAAAGAAGAAAATTATGATAGGCAGATTTGGGCCCAGGGGTCCCGCTCAAACTATGGCACCAGCCGAGGACAATACAGGCCGTAAACTTCAAACCCCTACCCAGATCTAGCCAATGGACAGGACATTCTCCACAGTTGAGTGGAGAGTGCGGTTTAACTTCCACACTTACTCTGGTGCCCCATATTTGACCACGTCCCCTGAATGGAGAGACCTGGTGGCACTCAGAGGAAGGATAGCAGGCTACTGAGAAAAGACTTGATACCCTATGAGCGTATACAGGGGGAGGAGGTCCCCCTCAGTCACAGTCATAGGGGAGGGGAGTAAGGGGAAAATGGGAGGGAGGGAGGAATGGGAAGATACAAGGGAGGGGATAACCATTGAGATGTAATATGAATAAATTAATAAAATTAAAAAAAAAAAGAGCCCAGCAAGGCAGCATGAGCTCATAGCCATCACCTGTAATCCCAGTGCTTGAGAAGGTAGATACAGGAGGAACACTGCGGCTTGCTGGCCAGCTAGTGTACAACATCAGTGGGCATTAGGTTCCATGACTAATAGAGGACATGGTCAAGATGCCTGAGGTCTAGACTTGCATAGTGGTGCAGGCCTTTAATCCTAGCACTTGGAAGGAAGCTCTCTGTGAGATCTTGGCAGTCAGGTCTACATAGTGAGTTTCAAGGACAGCAGAGAGCCTGTCTCATAAAAACAGAAGAAAACAAAGCAAAGCAAAACAAAACAAAACAAAACAAAAGAAGCTCGAGATCCCTATGTCTACATTAGATGACAAGAGATATGCACTTCAAATTTTAAATTGCAGAATGAAGTCCTACACTCTGGAACCTCAATTCAGAAAGTTATATTAAACTACAAGCACTGTTTAATTAAACAAACTGTCTGGGCAAATCTCTAAAGGTCAGAGGGATAAGTAGTTAACAAAAAAAGGTATACTGTGGCTGACTGTGGAAGTTGAACGCAGATTTGAAGGTGGGCTAACACGGTTGTACAGTAGTGTGACTTCATCTATCAAAAAGATCTTTCACTATAGTTCCATCATAGATTGAATTCTTGTGTCTCACTCAAATTCATATGTTAAAACATAATCTCAAATGTAATAATGCTGCTGGGCATGGTGGTGCATGCCTTTAATGCTAGCATTTGGGAGGCAGAGGCAGGAGGATCTCTGTGAGTTTGAGGCCAGCTTTGTCTACAAAGTGAGTCCAGGACAGCCAGTGCTACACAGAGAGACCCTGTCTTGAAAAAATAAAATGTGATAGTGTTTGGAGTCATTCCATTGGAAGGCGATAGAGACATGAGAGCATGACTCTCCAAAATAACATTGATGGGTGCCCTTATAAAAGCCACTCTGGAGAAAGTCCTATGCCCTCTACCAGGAGAAGATACTGCAAGACCAGCTAAGTAAGCCTGCTGGTACCTGAATGTTGTACTTCATAGACTCTGAAACAGTGAAGGATATTTGTGGTTGCTAATGATGCACTTTGTGATATTTTCTCAGAACAGCCCAAAAGGACTAAGACAAATTCCCTGTGGTGTCTCTTTTCCCGGAGGACTGTACCAGGATGATAGGAAGTCATCATCATCTTTTTAACATCCTCCGCAGCTCATTCAAGCTCATTCATTTCCTAATATGCCTGGGAAGTTTGTCCTTGCTTACAATAAGGCATCCTCTTTGTTGACATTGTGTGAGCGAATAGAGAATGCTGTATTGTGTTTAAAATAGTTTATTCCCTCCTGCTAGTAAGAAATGAAAATCAGCCTTAGGGGATCATATAATGGTGAGAAGGGAGAAATGGAGCTATAGCGATGGCAAGACCTTAAAACAAATTCAGGACTTAGTCACCATCTGAAGGACAGCGACAGATGGTGGGTTTCAAAGTGTGCAAATATAATGGGAAGAGGGCATATGACTTCTGTGGCAACTGCAGAAGAAGAGCGTGATAGTTTTGAAGAATAAAGAAGAGAAGAGGAACCATATGGTGGAAGGATAATTAGGCACAAGCTTTTGCCTTTAAGAAAAGACAAATCTTAGAAACTATTTACCGAGATATCACCTAAGGTAAAGGAAATGATTTATTAGAAGAAGGAAGAAAGAGAGATAGCAAAACAGGTCTAAATTGCACAATTTTGGAGCAATTCTACAGTAAAATTAAAACTAGGAAAAGGAAGAAAGAAAAATCTATAGTAATTTAAGCAATATGGCACTATGAATCAGGTTTCCTAATTACAAGAAGGGTGGGAAAGTACTGGTAGGTGAACAATGTTTCCTGAGAAATTCTTTACGACTCAGAAACAAGATGGCACTGAAAATAAACCGAGTGAATGCTCTTATTAAAATGCAGCTCTCTGCATATTTAGGATGTACTATTTATTTAAAGTACAGAGAAAAGCCTCTGCCTAGCATCTGTGGTTAAGTCTTTTAAGGGCTTGGTAAATTCAGAGAGCACTCTGTTCTCTAAACTTCAAGTTCTTTTTCTCAGGTGTTTTGCTATGCTGACAACAGAGTAACATAGAGAGGCCACCCATTTCATTCCTCCTTTCCAGATTAGGTACGGTGTAGAAAGTACCATTTTGAATTGGTTATAATGGATCAAACTGCATGTGTGGTGGTTGGGAGTGGGTCAAGTCAAAGAGAACTTCCTGGAATTTTGCTGGAACAGGGAAGAATTGTGCTGATGCATGCAGGCTTTGGTGTTTTGGGAGGGAAGGCTGAGTGTCTTGTTTACATTGACAATATTCAAGCACTGCTACAATTTCATAGGCTAGAAGGGACTTGTAATGAAAAGAGAAATGTACCTTTATAGAGCATACAATATATACTAAGCTCTTTAATAAAACCCTTCACACTCATTACCACAATTATTTGCAATTGTATGCTTGTGAATTATTTTTTCTGTTTCTTAAATGTAAATAAAAATTCTCAGTGGATCAAAAGGCAACTGAAAACCTCTCAACTATTCAGTGGGCTCTGAGCATAGAAACATTGGCTACCGCATCCTATATCAAAGTTATGGAAATTGGTCTTCAGCATGCAGAGAAATTGCCTCTTCGTGTGTAAAGCACTGATAGGTGTACCACTCATAAACATATTACAGTATATCTAAGTGTTTAAAATGCCAGGGATTTTTTTTTTTTTTTTTTGGTGTGTGCGTGTGGTTTTAAGACAGGGTTTCTCTATATACCTCTGGCTGTCCTGGACTTGCTCTGTAGACCAAGTTGGCCTCAAACTCAAAGATCCACCTGTCTCTGCCTCCCAGGAGCTGGAATTAAAAGTATGCACCAGCACAACCCAGCTGCCGTGGATTTTAAGAGGAAGGCACTGGGAAAATACAAATTAGAGACTTTAAGGATGTGATGAAAAGTAAAGGTTGAGAAACCGACTTATATCCTATTTGGTTTTGAAGACTCACTCTGCTGTCTCATGCGATGTCTCATGTGAAATGGTAATTGAGTCAATGGGTAGGTGACCTGGTGTTTCTTGGTCACTGGGAAGAGGGACTAGACTCATGTCCTCTTTGATGACCCTTTCCTTGTCATCCATGATGGCCGGTGGAGCACTAATACAAACATTTAGAGATCCAGTTTAGTTTGAATGGAAAAGTTTAGTTTGCTCATTTTACAGAAGAGTAAACTGAGGCAGGTGTATAGGTAGAAAACATCACTTCTCTAGTTGTTTTATGGTATCCAAGTCTACTGCAGGGTGGAACCAAGTCAAGTTTCCTGTCTTGAATCCTCCTATATAGTAAGACGAACTATGACAGGAGAAGATGAGAACAAAACTGAAAAGGCCTCGTAGAGGTCAAGAAAAGATAGTTTAGAGGGATGATGAGAGCAGTGAGTGAGCAGAAATTCTCAGGAAGGTTACCACAATCAATGCCGGCAAATAGATAAAGATTAAGGACTGGAAATGAGGATCTGACATTATAAAATTGTTCAGTGACTTGTGACCATAGTGTCAGGATAGCACGCAGGTACAGCTTGATTTCACTGGCAATTTTAAGTGATACATCTCAGCAGTAAGGCAAGGATGCTAACTGTGCTAAGTATTGCAATAAGCCATGTACCTTTTAATGATGTAGACACCGATCTGTTAGTTGTAGTATTGAGGAACTGACAGTATTATAGTAAAATAGGTTCAAGTAGACTAAACCACAAAGCAGAGGGTGGACACAGGGGACACCTCAATAAAGACAGGCTTGATAGATATTTGCTCTTTTACAGAGTGTCCACAACACAGTAGTTAAATAGAGTTAAGAATGGAAAACGTATATGATGATGATAAAATAGCATAGAGGAAGGAGAAAGACAACTTGAAAACCTCTCTTGAGCACCACAGAGGTTTTGAAGCTTATTTTTACAATTATTTTAACTTTTGATGGACAGAGTTACTATTTGCTATTGTCAGACAAATTAGTTCAAGTGACTCAACAAATTATATTTAGGCTTTGGTAATTGTGCTTTAATAGGAAGTCATTAAACGATAATCGTACAACAGTCTTAATAATTACCTAATTCATTTTTTCTATTTGTTTCCAATATGGGGAGTGTGGTCGGCTAGTGACATCTAACACTTTGAAATGAGCCTTAGTTAAGTATCTCACATTAATAGGAATATTTCTGTCCTCTTTTAAATGGCTCTATCATCTACAAACACAGGCAGATTAATTTTCTAATCAGAACACTCTGGGAAACTATTAACCATGACATTAAACTGTGTTCTACTAATTACATTCCCTATGAAAAATTTCTATCTGAACTTACAGCATAAGACCCTGGAGAAAACCTATTGGAGCACAAATTGCTTGACTGAATTTTAAAAAGAAGCACATATGAATATACTAATTTTGCATTTCCCGTGTACCTTACATCATTCTTCATACTGACTGATTACAGTGGCAAGGTATTTTTGACCTTGTTGAACTGAATCCTTGTTTCTTTGCAAATGATGTAAAGTCCTCTGTGGGTATCACAAAATACAGGTGCCTGTCTCCACTGTGGAAAACTAATAACTTATTTTGTATTACAATACTATTCACACCCGAAGAAAAATCACAAGCAAAAGTAACTGTCATATACCAAAAGAAAAGAAAGTAATTTTTAACAAATCAGAGAACATCTTTAATAAACCACACAGCCAGTATTTTAGGGTTTGCAGGACTTAAAAGCCATTGAAACTGTTTTTCTGTTCCAGAGCAAAACTTTGTCTAGAGAGTACTTAAAAGAATGAGTGCAGTTATATTATTTTTTCCATTTATTTATTAAGTTAATCTCTTTACAGCCTAATTCCACCTTGCTTCCTCTTCTTCTACCCTTTTTCTCAGAGAAGAGGAGGCCCCTAAGGGGTACCAATCCACCTTGGCACTTAAATCACAGCAGGACTAGCACATCCTCTCCCACTGGGGCCTCACAAGGCAGCCCAGTTAGGGGGAAGGGATCCAATGGCAGGCAGCAGAGTCAGAGACAGCCCCTACTCCCCTTGTTAGGAGGATGCATGTTGACCATGATGAGTGCAACTATATTCTAATAACATTTTCTTTTTTAAAAAATTTGTGGCAGATCGAAATCACTTCCCACGTACTAGGAAGGCGAGATTACTTTTCATTGATTAATGTTGTTCTATGAGAATTTCATATATGTCTAAAATGCACCGATTACTCTCCCCACCACAGCCTTTTCTTCAGACCCTTCTTTCCACATTAATCCTCCCCAACCTTACCAGTCCGTTTCCCAGGTTCACATCATTTGATTAAGTTTTGTGAGCCCTTCAAAGTTTAACCAGAGTCAGTTGTGTGCTGATTGGCTCACTACTATTGGATCTTGCTGGGGTCATCACTGTTTACAAGATTTGAGTCAGTTATTTTTCCTCTCTCTGAATCTATCAGTAGAAAAGAGCTCCTCCATCATCCACGTCTGACTGTTTAGAATAGACAGACTGATTAGATTCAAAATTCACATCAGAAGTTGCTGGTAAGGAAGAAGCAAAGCCGGAAGCCTCGTGTACTGCTAGCGGGAATACAAAATGAGTGGCAGCACCTTCAACATAGAGTTACCTGTGGCATGGCCCAGGAATCTCTCTTGTGTATGGACAAAAATTCTCTCCTTTGTTCAGTCTGAAGTCTTGCATTTCTAGGCTCTTCCTAACTAATCCAGACCAGGGGTTTGCCTCTCTGTCCTCGTAAAATCCACTTTGAGAAAGAACTTTAGCAACCCTGCTGTGATAGTTCATCTCATTCCTCAAATTGATGAGTTGCCTGGGAGACAGCTCTAGCATGTCTACGGGAGAGTATCGTTTAGTAGGATGACCCAATCACTGTGGGAGACACAATTCTCTAAGCTGGGATCCTGGGTTGTATGATGAGGAGAAACTGAGTTATGCACAAGGCTCCTTTGCTCCTTTCCTCTTTGCCATGGATGCAATGTGACTTGCTGCCTGAAGGTCTTGCTGCTGTGACTTTCCTGCCATGATGGAGTGTAACTCAGAACTATGAACCAGTACAAACATACAAAACGTTCTCCTTATTTAAGTTGCTTTGGTCAGGATATTTAGTCACAGCAGCAAGGGTACTTGTTAAACCAGTTTATTCAAACTTTGCTATCAAACTGTCTTGTTATAGTTTTAGCAGTAATTCTGAGTTTGATTCAGAAAGAATCCCCCTTGTCCCTTATATTTTCCACCTCTGGTACCCACTGTATTCCTGGACCAGAAGGAGGCCAAATTTGTCTTTACTGTATTCAGAGTTAAGTTCAAGTTTGCTTTTCTCCTGAAAGTCCCTATACATACCTTGCTGAACCGTTTTTTAAAAAATAAAATTTGTGTTGCTGCCTTAATCTAGTGTCACGGAAGGTAGTTTTGTTAATGCTATATGTTTAGGAATTGGGAATAAAGTTGCCAAATGGTGTCTTTGAGGGATTGGTTTACATCCCTAAGTAAAAATGGTACAGGATCATCTCTGGATTACTTGAAATAGATAATGCAGTAAAAAAAAAAAAAAAATGCTATGAAATAGCTATTTACTGTAGTATTTGCAGAACAAGAAAAGGTATGAACATGTTGCAAATAGATAAACTTTTTCCTTAAATACTTTCTATTTCTGATGGGTTGAATCCATAAATTCAGAATCTCTAATTCTGATTCAATCTATGAATCTATGATACAGTCTATGATTGAGTGTGGGCTGAGTATAAAAAACTTGCACATGGATATTTCTGACACCATTCTGACTAGCTGAAAGGTGGTAATACTTCAACTGCCTATCAATAATATGATAAGTGAACAGATATTCAAAACAGACATGGTATGCCCATACAATAGAATATTAGATAACTCCTCAGAGACGTTTGGCAAGCTAAGGCTTGGAATACTGTTACATGTCCTAGAGTGCACAGGACAATCTTTTATAGCAAAGAACTACATAGCCCCAAGTGTTATTGCTGACAAAGCTGAAAAGCCTGGTTCTGACTCATACTATGCCAGTGAGCATTCTGTGTATGGTATCTGATCTTTTTTTCATGTAAAATATTAACTAAGACAGACAGACATTTGTCAGGGAGCATGTCCCACATCTGATAGGATAAGTAGACAGCACTACTGTAGCTTCCCCATGAGGGAGCCAAATGAAGGTACAGTCAGTATTATTGGTTAGATAGATGTTTGGATGCACTGCACTAAGTTTAAAAATGCGATGGTGTACTGTGAAAAATCACTGCTAGTGTGTCAGGCAAAAAAATAAAAAAAATAAAAAATCACCATCAACAAAGGGAAGTGATAAATCAAGCTACAAATTGGACTTTTCAACAGATGGTTCTTGTTCTAATCTACTGAGCACTTGAAAATCATACATGCAAAAAACTGAATTTTCACTTAACCTGAAAGTTGGAGAGGTAAGGAAGCGTTTTGTTGTTGTGTCTTGGCTCATCTATTTTTCAGGGTACTTTAATGAGCAGAGGAGAAACTGACCTGAAAAGAAAGATAAACAACAGTGGAAAGGGATAAAAGGCTGACAGGGATAGAAACAATTTTCTTCCTCACAATTTTTAAAACATCAAAATTAAGTTGTCCTGAGCAGAAAGAACTGCATAGCTCAGTGAGTAGACATATCATCGCACCAGGTCCTCACTGCTAACGCATTAAGACTTTGCAGAACAGTAGGAAGAATTACAGGGGCTATCTCTGAGACTGCTTTTTCTGTTACTTTATTTCTCAAAAGTTTAACACAAACACTTCTAGCACATAGATTACAGAAGATAAGAAAGTATGCACCAGCTTATTCACATCATTATTACTTTGCTAGATTTACTCCAGATATTCGCTTTAAAAAAAAAAGTTATATTTACTTTAGAAAGTTTGTTTTGATTCCTTCCCTCTTTTTTCTTCTTTTTTGCAAATAGATAAGCCATTGCTTATATTTCCTTCATGTGTTTGCATTGTAATTATCTGCATATACAGTTACACATGTATTACATTTATACATTTGTACACATATATATTACACAAATGTAATTTTATCATGTTGTTAATATTTCTGGCGATTTTAACTTTTCTTTCCTTTTTTAGTCAGTTCTTGTCTTTTCTTTTTGTAATGCTCCAGATTGAACTAAGGGCTTCACGCATATCAGGGCTGCACAACTAAGAGATATCTAACAACATTCTGGCCAGAGAAGCGCATAGGCTAACTGCAGGCCTCCATCTCTCCCTGCGCTCCTCCAAATCCCATCCCCCATCCCACTCTCCACCCCCCACCTCCATCCCAGTAGACGCACTGCAGCAGACCACCTACTGCAGCCTCCCCTTCCTCTCTTCCCCTATGCACATCTTCCTCTCTTTTCCTTCAAACTTCCTTCCCCAACTGAATTATCCCATTATCCCAGGTCCCAACTCCAGCATGCATTCCCTGGTGTCTTAGTCACTGTTCCGTTGCTATGAAGAGCCACCATGAACACAGCAACTCACATAGAGGAAATCATTTAGTTGGGGTTGGTTTACATTTTCAGGGGGGTTAGGTCACTACCACCATAGAGGGGAGCATGGTGGCACATAGGTAGGAATGGCCATGGAACCAAGAGCTTTACACTCTGATCCACAGGCAGCAGAGAGGGCAAGGGAGAGACCTTGGGCCTGGAGACCCATCCCCAGTGATACACTTGCTCCAACAAGGTCATGCCTCCTTGTTCTTCTAATTCTTCTTCACTATTGCCTCATCCTGATGACTAAACATTCACATATTTGAGTCTATGAGACAATTTTAATTCAAACTACTGCACTTGGGACCCACACCAGCCAGGAAAGCAGGTAGCTAACTGTGGATTTTCACCTCTGTCTCCTCTCTTCTAACTCCAATCCCTGAATCTTAGCCTAGCTCAGTAGGAGACCACCTGCTGTGGCCTCACCCTCCTCTCTACAACCCCCACCCATCCACCACCCATTCCTGCTGCCCCAGTGAATCATAGAGATATTTGTAGGGCGGTGGAGCCATGGTACCAGGGAAGCTTGCCTGGAGCATGTCTAAACCCTGGGAATCTCATCCTGAGACGGGCATAAGCAGAACTGCTCCCTCTCTGCCCTGTCCAGATAGTCTTTCAACACCCATCCCTGTCACCCTTGGGGTAGTCACATAGCCTGGTGGCCAGGTTACAGGTTAAACTTCCTCTCTCCTTATAAGGCCATGTCCAGCAAGTACCTGGAGTTCCTCTTCATGCAAATAAGCCATTTCTAGCACCTTTGCCCTGCCCAATGATTTACACTCACCCCCAATTAAATGAGCTTTCTCACTGAAGCTGCCTACCCAGAAGTCAATTTCTTCATTGCTCATGAGTTCTCCATCCCCACACTGGTCCTGCCTTGCTCTCCTCCCAGGACCCAGCAGTTGTGATCTTGAGTGGTCACTCTGTTATGGAGGAGGAAGCAGGCTAGGAACAGCAGATCTTCTCCTCTAATCTCCCTCCCCAACTCATTATGTTATCCCAGGCAGGGGCTCACCAGTTATGCCTGCTAGAGAAACAAGTAGGCCAGTGAAGCAGCAAGGCAAGCTTCATTCTCCCTTCTATCCTCCAAATCTAAACCCCCAGTCTCATCCTCAGCTCTGTAGCAGGCTAGCTGTTGTGTCCTCTCTACACTCTATCCCTTCATCCTCAAGCAATTATGTAGATCCTGGTCACACAGGCTACTTTTCTCCCTCAGGTGGACCTCCTCAACCTCCTCCTCCTAGCCCATCCTGTTCTTAAGGTGGTTCTCAATACCTAGAAAGGACATTTTTCAGTTTCATATGGAAAGATAAAAAACAGGATAGCTATAATTATCCTGAACAATCGAAGGAGTTATCACCGTCTCCTACCCCTTACACCTGAGTTTTGATAAAGAAGCCAGAAATACTCATTGGGCAAAAGCGAATATTTTCAACAAGTGGTGCTGGTCAAACTGGATGACTGCATGTAGAAGACTCTAAATAGATCTGTACTATCATACTGTACTAAATTCAACTCCCAAATGGACCAAAGAGATATAAGCACAGAAAAAAAGAGGAAATTCAAATGACTGAGAAACACTTAAATGTCCAACATCCTGTATCATCATGGAAAATCAAATCACAACTATTTTGAGATTTCACTTTAAACCTTTCAAGTCTAAGATCAATAACACAAGAGACAGACAGTTCAATGCTGGTAATTATGTGGAATTAGGGGAACACTCATCCATTGCTGGTGGTAGTATAATCTTGTACAGCCACTATGGAAATCAATGTGGTTCCTCAAGAAGATGGGAATTGATCTACTTCGAGATCCAGCTATACTACTATTGGGCATATACCCAAAAAATGCTTCCATTCTACTACAAAGATACTAGCTCAACCACATTCATTGATGTTCTAGTCATAATAGGCAGAAATTGGAAACAATCTAGATGACTCTCAACAGAAGAATGACAAAGAAAATGTGGTTTAATCACACAACTGAGCGTTATTTAGCCATTAAAAAAGTGAAATCATGAAGTTCATAGGTAAATAGATGGAACTAGAAAAAAAAACATTCTGAGTGAGCTAACCCAAACCCAGAATACATACACATATTGTATATATTCACTTACATGTAGATGTTAGTGTTAAATCAGTGATAACCAAGTTACAAGCTACAGAGCCACAGAGATTAGGTTTACAGTAAGCTACTCTGGGGGACAGATAGATCTCCTTAAGACAAAGAAATAGGACAGACAGTTATGGATGGATTGGAGAGAGGACACTGAATTGTGGGGATCAAATGGAGAGAGGAAGGAAGTAGGGGATGAGGGAGGGAATACAAGGACAGGATGGGCAGTATAGAATCCTAACACAGTAGAAGTTTCCTAAAATATATACATATGCAGGTGATCTAAATGAAGTAGCCACATAATGGAGAAGCCAGAGCTCCACCTGGACATCTCTTTTCACCAAAGTGAAGCATCCAGTGTTGGAAACAGGTCGCATATAGTTGAGTTGTTTACCAAAGGAGTCCCATGGGAACCTACAAAAAACTCAGACTGTTTCCAAATCTATAGGTTTCTCTCTACAAACCAATGGCAAGTCCCCATTGCTGAAGATAACATCTACACAACTCGTTGAACATGGTGATGCTGAGCTGGTGACTACATAAAACATTTACTCCTAGGTGTTAGCATTTTTGGTAGAGGAAGATACTTTGTAGGCTACGAAAAGAGAAACATAAACACCATCCTAGGCACAGACATTTTGACCTACAGTGTTATCCTGCCTACAAGATATGGTAGCACAAGTTTTGTGGGAGTAACCAACCAATATATGATTTGACTGAAGGCTCACCCCACAAGATGGAGCCCATACCTGACCCTGAGTGGGTGATCAAGAACCTGAGACTAGACAGCCCGGAGACCTAGGTTAAGCCAAATAGTACTGTTCCTAAAAAACAAAACAAAACAAAACAAAAAGTACAATACAATGGCTCCTGATGACATTCTGCTATACTCACAGATCAGTGCCTTGCTCATCCATCGTCAGAGAAATGTCTTCCTGCAGCAGATAGGAAAAATACAAACACCCACACCCAAACATTATGAAGAGAATGTGAGATCTTGGAACCCTAAGTGGGATGCCTCTATCAAATCTCTCCCTTCCGGGTTCATGGACCTTTGTGGAAGTGGAGGTGAAAAGAGTGTAAGAACCACAGGGAATGTAGGAGACCAAAACCAGGCCTTTTAAAAGGCAGCATGCACAAAGCCTACATGGGTTGTCACCTGTTTGGGTCCCAGAGCTGAAAGGAGAAGTGGACTCATGCCCCCATTCCTATCTCCAAATCAATCTCCAATGGATAACCACTTGTAAGTGAAAATTTAGTTTTCTCCAACGGAGTCTCACTGGGGAAACAAACTACTCTTAGGGCAAGCAGCATGCCCAGCACTAGATGGCCAAGAGAAAATGAACTCAAAGATATTATTGGAGGTGCCTTGTCTCATAATGTCATTTTATTTATTAATATTTTTTCTTATTTTACTCTATGGGTCCTTTACACACACACACACACACACACACACACACACACACACACACACACACGTTGTTGCAATAAAATATTTGACAAAATCAACTGAAGGATGGAAGAGTTTACTTTGACTCAAAGCTAGTCACAGCTGGCAGAGAAGACACATCTGCAGACACATAAGGATGCTGCTCACAGTGCACCTGCAGACAGGAAGCACAAAGAGGTGAACATTGGTGCTCAACTTGCTTCTTTTTATTTAGTTCAGCAGACAGGCCCATGGAGCCACCTATCCACGGTGGTTCTTCCTACCTCAATGAGCTCTTCCTGTTTTAAAAGACTGTGAAGTAACCACTCTGCTATTCACTCTTCATTTTTGCTTTCTTTAGCCCTTTCCTGTTGATGAAGCCACAATCTTTGCTCAGCTCAGTGGAGCAGTCATTGTAATTTATAGGATGGTGTGTACTTTTCTGTAGAGGTAGGTTAATTCGGAACATGGCTGTTCTGGCAAGAGATTACATCGAAAGACCTTCTAGGTCTATGTGATCCAGCTGGCAAGAGATCACATCCAAAGATGATCTCCTAAGTCTGTGTGATCAGGCTGGAATACAAACACACCTTTAATCCAGAGACAGAGGCAAACAGATCTGAGTTAAAGGGCAGCCTGATATAGGGTAAATATTAGATAAAGAAGTTTAGGTCCAGGCATGGTGGGTGGTACATGCCTTTAATTGCAAACAAAGGTAAAGTTAGTTTGTAGAAAGAAGCACCCTTGTTTGAAAGTGATGTCTAATTGAGTGGCAGAAAAGGTGACAAATCAGAGATGATTAGACAGAATAAGATAGACCCAACTCTCAGAAGAAGAGAAAGGAAAGGGAAGCTACTTCAGAGGTAGTTTTACAGAGAGAGGAGGCAGTTTTACCAGGTCAGATGGGTTAGAGAGAGAGAACGCAGGTGAAGATGGAATAAACCAGAAAATGAGAAGAAGCCAGAAGATTAGAACAGATAGTTTGAGGCCAACCAGAGCAATTCCGGGGTGGGAGAGAAGCCAGATTAAATAAGTCAACTGGCAGAAAAGTTTGAGCCAGAACAGCTGAGTTGAACCAGTCATCCCAGAGTTCAGGAAGAAGAAGTAAGGGTGAGCTTACTAAGGACTAAGTCTCAGAGTCTGAAAATATTCTAGGCCTAGGTTAAATTGCCTGGAGGCTTAAGCTTCCAGGACTAGGCCTAGGTTAGCAGGAGGGGGCAGTAATCCTTCCAGACAACAACTGAACAAAGAGAATAAAAGTTACTTTTATACAACTGAAAATATAATTACTTTTAAAAACTACATTTGTTCGAATTTTGTCTTTTGGCATTGCATATTTCTCACTCTCAGAATATCTCCTATGTTGTTCACTCTGCCATGGTCCTAGAAAACATCAAGATAGCCAGTCACAAAACTGTCTCCACTTTGAGACAGTCCCTAGTCTAAGCCATTCATCCTAACAGTGTTCTGTGAAGTTTTCCCCAAATCACCCAAGCAAGAAGCAAATCTTCCAAATGCTTTCTAACACCATCTCCTAAAAACCCCGTGGTTTACCATAATGATGTTCATATGCTCTGTAATAAATCTAAGTTGTCCCCAATACAGGTATGTCCCCTGGTGGTCATTGACTGCAGGACACTGATAGACAGGTGTATATGCTTTCTGCATGTTGTATCACTTAAGCTGAAGCATTTCTATTTGAGGTATTTGCTAGTGGAGAAACAAAGAAAGTTAAACCCCATTTCCGACACCACATAGCTAATAGAGGGCAAAAAGGAAAGCTGCATCTTCCTTGTTCATCAAGACACAGAGCTGGCTGCTTCTTTCCATGACCTTGATGATCTCCTGGAAGCTGCCTTTAGTATATGCTCATTGAGGGGGGAAAATCTGGTTATGTGACATAGTAAAAAGTAATCCTATTGGGACTTTAGGTGAGAGAAGCATGGGAGAATGGGGAAATAGAAGGATCCAAAGGGTCCTGGAAACCTACAAGAAGAACAGTATGACGGGCAGATCTGGGTCCTGGGGTCCTGCTCAAACTATGGCACCAGCCAAGGAAAATATAGGCAGTAAACTTTGAACCCCTACCCAGACTTCGCCGATGGACCAGACATTCTCTACCATTGAGTGGAGAGTGAGATCTGACTCTCACATGAACTCTGGTGTCCCATTTCTGACCATGTCTCCTGGATGGGGAGGCCTGGTGGCACTCAGAGGAAGGATACCAGGTTACCAAGAAGAGACTCGATACCCTAAGAGCATATATAGGGGGAGGAGGTCCCCCTTAGTCACAGACATAGGGGAGGGGAGTAGGGGGGCAGTGGGAGGGAGGGAGGAATGGGAGGATACAAGGGATGGGCTAACAATTGAGATGTAATATGAATAAATTAACAAAATAAAACTAAAAAAAAGTAACATTAAAACAAGAAAAGTAGCAAATTCTCCCTGCAAGACCAAACCCAAACCTAAACTTCCAAAAGCTGTAGATGAAACCTTACTCGGGCCTTAGACTCCTTTTTCTGAACCCCTGTGTGATAATCTCCGTGGAATACCCAGAATTGTTTCTTGTACCAAAATCAATACTTCATGTTTACTTGTCTTGGCTCACATCACCTCCATATAGTCAGAAGATCAATATCTTTAAGGAAATAGTTCAAAGGCAAAGCTGACTTTTAAAGGGGAAGAAACAGTGATGTATGAGGAAACTGTATTAGCCTTGAACTTGACCTTC
This sequence comes from Acomys russatus, assembly GCF_903995435.1. Taxonomy (NCBI): domain Eukaryota; kingdom Metazoa; phylum Chordata; class Mammalia; order Rodentia; family Muridae; genus Acomys; species Acomys russatus. Next base: position 29,005,540 of record NC_067154.1, on the reverse strand, counting down.
AGTGTACACAACAAATTCTTCCACATGGTTTCATTTCAAGGATCTTCAATATATGCCAGATGAATTTCTTCAATTCTGTGTTCTTGACCTCTCTCGGCCTTGCTGTCTGCTATGCCTCTTATGTGGTTGCTCTGCCAATCTCCTGCCAGTGAAAATCCTTGTATCCTTTCTTTTGTAATGCCCCTGCCCTTCTGTATTCTACAATGGAGAAGGAAAAGGCTGAATTTTGGTGCCAGCCAGAGTGGGAACTTATCTCCTAGGGAGAGATGGGGCATAATTTGGACATCTTGTCATTATGTTGTGGGACACAGGAAGCCACAGCAATGAGAGTGCACAGGATCACAGGGTGACCAGAGCTGCTCAATTATGTATACTCCTTGCCTGCTATTTAAATCCAAACCTCATGTCAGAGCTCCCCAAAACGGGAGGACCCCCAGATCTCTTTATTTGTTCCTCTTTCTAGTGTAGCCACACTGGATGAATCTCCAGAGTTTTCTTTTCATTACTTGTGGTCCTTCTCCCCCACGCTCCGAGGGTTTCTCTGTTTAGCCTTGGCCGTCCTGGTCTCAAACTCACAGAGATCTGCCTGCCTCTGCCTCTGTGAGTGCTGGGATTACAGGTGTGGCCCAGCAGCTACTGGTGTCTTTAATTGATTTATTGGGGATAGGTGCCTGAGTCTCTCTTGATAAGGCTGCTTGAGTCTAGGTTCTGACCCTAACACTATTGCTTTCATCTACTTTACATTTAGGATATCCTCCTGTTCTTAAAAACTTCTAGAATGGCGTTACAACTTTTACATTGGCTATTTGTGTCAACATCTATGAAACACATTAACCGAACTGTTTAGACTATGTTCTTTTTAATTTTTGGTTGACCCAGAGTAGAGGCATCCAGGCATGCTGTGCTGCTCAATAGTGTGAACCTAAGTTCCAGAGAAAGCCACACCCATATTAACAATTCTACAAGGCTGATTGATCAGAATTCCCAAGATTGTGGAGTTGGAATGCTGCAAATCCAGGGCCACGTAGTCTTGGTTCACTTATCGCCATTCATCACTGTTAGATCTAACATTCTTTCGACTGTCACGTGATATCTCTTGATCTTCCTTAAAAGTCCACTAGCTTCTACCAACCTTAAACTAAAGATTGGCATCCCATGGCATCCGAAGGCCTGTTTCTCTTAAAGTGTTTGAAAGGTTCCTTGATGACTTTCTTCCATTCATGTTCCCTGGCTACGGTCACTCAATTTTGGTTCCAGAATGAATGCTCTTACTCCTTTTGAGCAGACAACTGTTTTTATGTAAACGGTAATCAAATCTATTAAGCATCTCTTCTAAGAGGCATGGGCTCTGGCAAGTAGAGCAGCGAGACTTCCAGAGACTAGTAAGAAGGCTTACCAGTTGCTTTCGTATTCAGATTTTTCCAGAATTTACTCTCCAAATCCAAGCAACGCCCTGCCATAGACTCTCATTGGCTCAAACTTCCTTCCAAACCAGTACCTCTCTACGCACCTTCTGGCAAGCCGCCTGCACAGCCAGAGGGCGAGAAGCGTAATGGACAGGCTGAAGGGCCAATCAGGCCTAGGATTTAGCATTCCCCCCCCCCGGAAGGGGCGGCGTGCTTGCGTCATTGCTTTCGCGGCTCTGGATTGGCTGAGCGGGCTGTCTACGGTGGCGGGAGATTTTGTATGTATTGGCCCAGCCGGGTGCAGCAGTTACTGCGCCGCGCTGCCGGCGTGGGATCCGGAAGGAGCCTGCTGAGCTCTACCCCAGATCAGGTCGCGGCTAGCACCCGGGAAGATGGAGAGACATCGGGCGCGCGCTCTCTGCCGGGACAGCAAGGTTCCGCGGAGGAAGGGCCTGCCGCCCGGAGGCCCCTACGAGCCCGGGGAGAAGCGCCCCAAGTTGGTAAGTGTGAGCCAGAACCACCGGTGTGACGATTCCCGGGGCCTTCTGCCCACTGAGCCCTAGGCTGACAACCCGGGGAGCGGGAGTGGGGGCGTGTGGGGGGGAAGCTTCGTTTGTTCTGAGGGCCAGAGCTGTTAATAGACTTAGAGCCACAGTGACAGGACGAATGTCCGGGGGTCTGTGAAGCCTCACATTTCTTAGGACTTTATCTGGAAAAAACAAAACAAAACAGTTCAAATGTCTATGTACTGACGTCACCTGGGTGGATTCTGCATTTTAAAAAAAGTTGAATTGCACCCCACCCCTTTAGTATAACAGACTGTGAGGCAGAAAGTGAACTTCTGGCTGATAGTCCCCCATCTCCCGCCTAACATTTTAATCCAACAGGAACCTTTTAAGGTGAACATAGTTTTCCAAGTTGAGACAACTCGTTTTCAAACTTGGCGGCATGTGTAGTCATTGCTAAAGAATGTCTTATTTAGTTTGGAAGGAGTCTTCAAGTATCTGAAACTGGTTGGCTGGTTTGGCTTTGCATTCTTAGCACTTGAGGAAGAGCTATGATTAGTACCTGGTAACGTTTTTTGTTTATGTCAGCTGGAGGAAAAATGGGTAGTGAGGATGAGGATGATTTCATTTGGTTTTTCGGATTGTGTGGGTTGGTAGATTTTGGTATTAGTCCAAGACAATTGGACTTAATACTTACTGTTAATTTTACTTTGAGATATGGTAAAATTCCCCCCCCCCCCCATAGTAACAGCATTTGCCTTTTCTGGGCAAATAAAATTGAAGGACTTTAAACTATGATTCACAAGTTAGGGATATAATAGGTTCTGAACCAATTGCTAAGTGTAATATTTACTTGTAATTGAATACAACTGAGAGCAGAGAGAGATGCTATCGGGATACTTACAGTGAGCAACAGTGGGGATTGATTATACAGAAGTGAGCATAAAATAACAAAGGAACTGCAACATTTTGTGGAAAGGTCAAATGTGTGCTTCAGTACTCTTAGCTGTTCAGGTCTGAGACTGAATAGGAGAGAGTTAATTTGGTCATGAGACGTTCTGACCAATCTGAGAGGAATCCTTGGGATGGGGGGGGGAGTGCCATCTCTTTTTTATACTTCCTCTCTGGGTTAATACTCTCAGTATATTTTGTCTGTACACTCAGTCCATGGTTCTGGAAGTGTGATTTTCTGTAGCTACAGGATAGCATTCCTGAATAAACATTTGATTTTATTGAAGGCATGTGATTACTTTTTATTTCTTAGGTATGCCATATTAACCATTCCATTTGTTAAAAATCAGGCGACAGTGAAATGACATTTAAAAGACAATGCATTGAAGTTCTAAGATGGAAAACACCTACAATGTTGAGTTATGGGTTGGGCTTGATTTGAATCATGACTTCATAATCCATTTAGAAGTAATTTGGATTCCTGGTGATTTTTACAATTAGATTTTTGCTTACATATTTTATTTTAATTTTCTAATGTCTTGAGATTATTATATAATTATATAATTTTCCCTATTCCCTCCCTCCAACCTCTCCCATTTACCACTCCCTTCCTTAAATTTATGGCCTCTTTTTCTTTAGTTGGTGATATATATATATATATATATATATATATATATATATATATATACACACACACACACACACATATATACATACACACGCACATATATGTGCATATATGTACACACACATGTACCTTCTGCTAACCTAAGCCTATCCTAGAAGCTTCTAGACTCCATACAATCTAATTTAGGCCTAGAATGTTTTCAGTCTCTGAGACTTACTTCTTAATAAGCTCACCCTTTTTTGTTCTTTCTGAGCTCTGGACTAACTGGTTCAATTTACCTGTTCTGGCTCAAAGTCTTCTTCTCCCAGCTGGCTTATTTAATCTGGCTTTTCTCTCATCCTGGAATTGCTCTGCTTGGCATCAAACTAACTCAGCATCTCCTTCTGGCTTCTTCTCATTTTCTGGTTCATTCAGTCTTCACCTGAGTTCTCTCTCTGCAACCCATCTCTCTTGTTACTACTGTCCTAGTAAAACTGCCTTTTAAGTAGCTTCCCTTTCCTTTCTCTTCTTCTGAGAGTTGGGTATATTCCAATTCTAATCTCTGATTCGTCACCTTTTCTGTTACCCAATCAGACATCACTGTCAAACATGGGTGCTTCCTTCTACAAACTAACTTTACCTTCATTTGGGATTAAAGGCATGTGTCACCACACCTGGACCTAAGCTTTTCTTTACCTGATTACATGCTCTGTACCAGGCTGGCCTTTAACTCAGACCTGTTTGCCTCTGTTTCCTGGATTAAAGGCATGTTTGTATTCTAGCCAGATCACATAGACCTAGAATGTCTTTGGATGTGATCTCTGGCCAGACTAGCCATGTTCTGAATTAATATTCCTCCACATTTCACCTTCCCTATTAGAAGTCTCATTGGTGCTGTCCTTGCCCAGGTCTTCTTTAGGCAGCCATGTTGGTGAGACCACATGAGTATCTTCCTAATGTTTGTAGGAGACACATTTCACAGTATATTTCCTCTCCCTCCTGCTCTTACAGTCTTTCTCTTGCCTCTTCTTTAATGGTCCCCGGGTCTTAGGTGCAGGGCTTGCTTTATAGATGAATAAAGTGGGACTGGGCTCGGGAACTCCACATTTTGATCAGTTGCGGTTATCCATAACGGTCTCCATCTGCTGCAAAGAGACATTTCCTTGATGAAGGGTGAGAACTACATGGATCAGCTAGACATTGGATCAGGGTGTGTGCGTAGCAGTTTCTTTAAACGTGTCTTCTGTTGCATCAGTTTGGCGTCAGCTGTGTCTACTCTGCTATCTTATTTGTTCTGAATATTTTATTTGCACAGTTTTTTATTTTGGTAAATTCCAGTTGCTGCTTTTTCCTACCTGTCTGGGCATTCTTGATAGTCCTTTGTGTTTTGGCTGTTTATTCCTTAATAGTTTTGGTATGTGTGGTCTTTGGAGCTTCTTCATTGGCTTGACTTCATGCTTCCTTGCTTTTTCCTCCTTATTGGCTTAAGGAAGGAAGCTCATCACTTTACCCCAGTGGGATTCCAGGAGGCCTAAACTGGGTTGCTTTTCGGTGCAGGTGTTTTGCTCGTTCCACCAGAGTCCTGAGCATGCAAATGATTTAGGACTGTTTTTTTTTTTTTTTTTCCCTGTTGAGCTCCTCCACTTCACCTGTGTCTTAGCCAGAGGCTCCTTGCCTGGTCTTATTTGCCTCTGAACAGCCCTTTCCGCCTTTGAGACCATCTCAGATTCTAGCTGTGCGCCCAGGAGTGATTGGTCTGTAGTTTAATCAGCTTTATTGCTGGATATCAAGTCAGTTCTTTGCTTTTTCTTGATTTAGATGAAGTGATAGTAATCTGATTTCTTTCCCTCGTTATGCCATTTTCTGGGCTTTTAGAACAAGGAATGTAGCTTTGCCATATGGCAGGGGTAGGAATGATTTAGTACTTCACTTTTCCTCCCACCCCCACTTCTGTAAAGGGACAGACTGATGGTAGGACTGACAGGTCCCATGGTTCCTGTCTTAGTTTTAAGCCTTACCTCTGGTGCTACTGAATCCTGTTTTGATAAGGCAGACAAATGAATCCTTGCTTTCTACTGAATGTAGAACTGTCGGCTTTGAGTGATTTGTGGATTGGGTAAACATATTTGTAGCTTATTTCCTGTCTTCCTAGATAAGTGTAAATAGTAGAAGCTGGTCTCTTAACTGCATGACGTTGGGCTGAATCAACTGCTTTGTGTTGTCTGCTAACCACTTTGGTTTCAGTAGATGATACAGTAGGCAATGTGTACTGAGAAGCTGAGCACTGGGCACTGGTGCTCAGAGGAAAGCTTGCTGCCTCTGTAGAGACTTGAAATGGGAGATATAACTCAGTAAAATCATTGCACCTGGAACCTCCCCTATGTCTTGTGGACAGCTAAGGAAATCGCTTAGTTGGATATCATCTAGTCTTGCTAATATCTGAACTAGTTACTTGTTTGGAGCCTAATCAGGTAACTGTTGTTTGGATCTTCTGTAACCAGCCAAACTCAGTTGCTGTGACTAAACTTGATTGGTTTGGTCTGTTGGGTTGAGATCAGATGTCTTAGTCCAAGGGCATGGCTCACTATAAAATTCAGTTAGTTGAAGCGTTTGCCACTTGGGAAAGCATGCGTTGTATAGAGGTGCTTACTGTCACACAGCCCTGATCCTTAATTGGTACTTTCTTTCTTATGGAGTTTAGGAGTTCGAGTCTTTAATAGCTTCTTTTTTCATTTACAGACTGTCACCATTATTACTAATGTCTTTAATAAATGTGTAGGTGATGACATCACGGTCATAATTGGTTGTAAAGTGGGAAGAAGTAGAAAGTTGGATGGCTTGTGATTATAGAATTTCGGGAGAGTGAAATCAGAGCAGGTTTAATGACATGCTTGCTTTATTGTCTGGGTGTGTTTGGAAGCAGATGTAGGAAGATATTTTACTCCTTAGTCTGTGAGCCTTCTGCTGTTACCTTATATGGCAAAAAAAGAACTTTGCTGTTATGTTTGCAGGCTAAAAATGGTAGGTTATTTTAGGTTGTTAGAGTGACAGGTAAAGTTTTCCTGACAGAGGAGGAGAAGGGTGACATGATTATGGTGACAGACTAATGATGCAGCCATCGGAAACTGCGAGTCCATGTTCTCTGAAGCATGCATGTCCAGCCTATGGCCAGACATATGTTGCTGCAGTGTCTAGCAGAGAAGCCCTCCCCTCCCCCTCCCCCACTGACTTTGGTACAGAGAAACTGACGTGGGACTTCTGTCCTGTAGAACTGCTAGATGACCTGCTAGGTGAATTTGTTTTTAGCCACCAACTTTGTGGTAATTTTTTTCCCTGCTGTCATAGGAAGCCAAACTGGCATTATAGTTTGAAGGATGATCGTGTTGAAAAGTCTTAGAACCATCTGATCTGTTTACATTTCTTCTACTTGTCTTTTTGAAACAGGGCCTTAGTGTGTAGCTTTGGCTGGCCTAATTATGTAGACCAGGCTAGCCTGGAATGCATAGCTATTTGGTCCAACTAAGGAATCCAGAATCCAGCTAATGGTGTTATTTGAAGGCTTTGGGCGCCTTCATGTATATCATGCTATGCCTGATATCATCAGTCTGTGTAATGTATCAGCCGTGCTAACCTTCATTTGCAGGTAAAATAGTTTTATTTAGGGTGTTTTTCTAAGAAATAGCCCTAACTTTTCTCAGATTTCCATTTCTAGTCTTATGAGAACACACTTCCAAAAAGACCGCCAGCAAAACCAAACCAAAACAGTGAGTTTCATTTTTCTTTAACTTTAGACATAGGGATATTGAAGTTCAGAGGTGAATATTTTTGTCAAGGTTATACAGCTGTAAGAAATCCAGGCTTGGTCCTTAAATTACCTCCATTGTTTAATGTCTATATTATGAAGAATGCATCAAGTGGCTCTCTTGGGAGTGCAGTTAGCTGCAGAGCTGTACAGTGTTTAGTGTTTGTAGACTGGGCTGGAACTTTTTCTTTGAGGGTAAGGATGGGTGGGCATAGGGATGATTGTCTCAGATTTAGAGCAAGGCTTAATTGCTTTTTTCAAAAGCTCGTGTCTTTAATTATGAGGCAAGCAAACTGACATACATTTATTATACTGTGAAACCTTGCATCGCATCTAGTCTGTCTTGTAGCAATTGCTTCTCAACAGATGTTACCTGCAACACCTTTGTGCAGTTGGTGGAATGCTAAAATTTGTCATTCTTTTATTATTGTTGCCTTGAATTAACTCTGCTTTATGGTGTAACTTTATTGCTATGTCCTAGGATCTTTATATATTTATTGCCTTATAAATTGGATTTAAAATTGGCTTTTTATATAGAATGTAAATTAACATGTATATAACTTGTTTATGTTTGCAGGATAATACAAGAAAAAAAAAAAACCCTGCAAGGTATTACGCTAATGTAATTGTCTTTAACTCGGCACATAGTGTCATGTAAACCAGGAGTCTAGTGAATGCTGGAGAATAAGTTTATCCAAGAGCCTCATTTGACTTTTAGATCTATAAAATATAGATTAAGCATAACCTTTTACTTCATGGGATATTAAGGATCAAAGCACTGAGCTCTTTTTGAAAAGCATCCACAAAGGTAATGTCTTCTTGAGAGCAGCAGGACAGCATTGAAACGCCTTACTATTGGAAGCAATTTTTCTCAAATAGCAAGGCAAGTGGTCATTATTAACTTAGGAGACAATTGGAGAGTTTAAAAACGTTCAGCCATGTTGCTGAAATGATCGAGTTTCCAGTTAACTTGCTGCAGCCTATGTAGAAGTGCTTGCTGTAGACTTGTCTCTCACACAGCTTCCTGCCATGCGTTGTCACTGTTTTTGTTGGGGAGGCATGGAGAGCATGAGCACTAATGTCTCTCATTGTCATTATCTGGGCAGTCACAGGCAGTGACCCAGGCGCCTGCCTTTCTTTACGAGGAAAGCCGGACAGTTTTTGCAGATTAAAAGTTAGCACCTCATAGGCCTAGAGGAGTGTGTGGCTCACTGCACCTGACAGTTTGCTATTTAAAGAGTTGCTGCTTTTGCCAGGACTGTTATAGTAATAGTAGCAGTGTAATTTCTGTTTATATTTTTAGGTCATTAGGCACATACATTGGATATTGGACTAACTTCCTCATCCTGGAAAAGCTGAGGTGAAAACCAGGTTTGTTCCTCCTGGTGGATAGAGGCAGAAACATTTGGCAGTGCCAGGTGACAGTAGTGGCAGGACTATGGTCTGATGGTTAGGACAGGTTTCTGAAGCTTTCGGAGGGGTGTTACTTGTTTGTAAAATGAGGCTCATAGAATTATGAAGCCTGCATATGAATGAAACTTACAACCAAAAGGAACTTACACGCGGAACAGCTACAAATTAGGAGAAAGGGTCCTGTGATGCTCTGGAATCATCTTGAATGATAGTAAAAATAATGTTATTAATGTATGTGCAGATATAAAGCAGAATATAAGTATATTTATGGATCTTTGTAGCTATCAAACTAAGCCAGATTTACATAAATCCAAAACAAAACTATAAAAGCACTAAGATGCAAATTAACAACACCATTAGTTTAATGTGATTGATGATTCGTTGCTGAAACTAAGTCACTGTTATTGGATTTAATAGTACTTGAATCAGAAGTTTTCCAGCTCAGCTTTTTCTTTAATGATGAGACAAAAATGTTGTCAGCACTTATCCATAGTAGAGGATGTGTACAGTGGGTGTCAGAAGGCTAGTTCTAATAGGTATCTTGGGTAAAATAGAGCCTTGCAGTTTTAAATATGTCTTTATATATTTAATCATAAAAGAGACACTCAGCAATAGGCTTGTAAAATGACACTTTATGAATCCCATTGAAATGTCCTTTTTTTCTCCTTCATTTATATTATTTCCCTATAATTTCCCTTGAGGTCTTACAGGGCTTAAAAAATTAAAAATCCTAAAAAGAAACATGTTTTGATTTTTACTATTTCTTTTTTTCTTTTTAAGAGTAGAGCTGTGAATGGAATTAGTATTTTCTTTGTTCATTGAGCATCATGGTACATAGCAAATACTGGGAAGGAAGGAGGCTATGGTTTAGTGTAGCAGATGGGGGCATTCTGTGTGCTGAGAGATTTGAGCTGTGTTCAGGTAGTTGAGGGTCAAGGCATACCTTCATAGGTGAACGAACAGCTAAGTGCCTGTCTGGAGTGCCACTGCTTCCTGCAAGGAGATATGCTGTGGAGTGTCTGAAACCTTTAGTGTGTGTTACGTGGATTAATTGTAAGATCTATAATAGTGTATGTATTTGTTACTTTTATTTGAGACAGTGTCTAATGTAGTCTAAACTGGCTTTGAACTCCCTATATAGCAAAGGATGGCCTTGAATCCCTGATCCTCTTGCCTCAGTCTTCCAAATGCTGGTATTATCGATGTGCACCACCTTTGGCAAATTTTATTGTGAGCCATTTCCCTAGGCTATGGGGAGCTTTTGACTCTAATTGCTGCATTTTCCCAAGGTAGGCTGTTTATTTGTATCATAAAGTGAAACCTTGTAACGTTCCCCTTTTAAATAAAAGGATTTCTTACATTGGTGACATTATTTATGGATGTTAGAATTAAACTGTTTTTGTTTATTGAAACTTTGGATAGACTTCAATTCATAATGACAATTAGAATTCATTTTTAATGAATAATTTGACAGCCTGAGAAATGAACATAAAAAATGTAGCACATATAATCTGCATCCAGAAATCCAATGTGACAGGTTCATTTCTTTATAAAGGGTGAAGGTCTCCAATTAAAATCACGTTCTAGCTTCGCTCAGCCTCCCGTCTCAGAGTGTTTTGCTCTTATTGATATGTTACCTTCAACAAGCTTTCCGTTCCTTTCTGCCTAAGCCCATAAGCCTGAGGGTCACCTTTTCTCTGATGGCTGTGTTGGCTTGTAGAATCTGAATGCTTGCCTAATTGAGAAGCCAAGTCACTCTTGTAACTTTATACCACTTGGTTCCTTCCCTCATTTGGGATTTAGTTTAAATGTAATATCCGTTTTTCTTTTATAAAAGGTTGTAGTGGTGTTGGACAAAGGCATATAAAAACTCCCAGAAGCTCTCATGATTGGCTGGTTCTACAGCTCTAGAGCCCCAGCCATAACCACGGTGATCCTTTAGGTTTAATCTGTGTGTGAGTTTTTAGTTTCCTGTCGGGAATGATCCCTCTCTGTGGTTTGTTGTGAGTATTAGTTGGGCTGATGCTTACTTATTATCACAGGTTAGGCACAGCCTTGCCAGTGCATGCGTGACGCCTCATTACTAATTGTACTAGTTCTGCTCTTTTAGGGGCATGTCAAAGTCTCGGGGAGCTCCTCACTGAAACGCAGCATGACACGCAGAGCTCCTCATGTTGACAGGCTCTGACAGGGGCTCTGCTAGTGAACATTTCGACCCTTTTTCCTTTTCCTTTACCCCTTTGACTCTTCTCATTACTTCTTTCCTGCCACACACTGGGATTGTGTCCAGGCACTCTGTCCTTCATTGTAGTGGGACACATACCATGAAGTTTGCGCATGGACGTAGTTCTTTCCTCTCTTCCTAAGCTCAGCCTCTAGCCCCTGACCTCACCTCTCTTTCGTTCTTTTCCGCCTTCTGCTGTCAACATTTACTTCCTACTAAAGCCCCTCCAGAAAGGTGACCCTGCAGCTTTCTTTGATCCAGGATGTCTTCAAATTCCTTACTTCCTCCATCTTCACATGGTGAACTATAAATAGATCAAATGACCTATGGCTCCTGTGTCTTGCCTCAGATCTCCATACTTGGAGGACCCTGGTCGCTGTCACAGTGCTGAACCAGGTTGCTGCATCGAGGTGGAAATCCTCCTGCCCTTTGGCCTTATACCCTGTCATGTGGGTTTGGACACCGTAGGCACACCATCATCGCTACAGCAGCCGCGTTGCATTGCTCTGACCCTGGCCTGGGCACGGTCTTAGTCATTACTCCTCACGCACCACCTTGTAGCAGGACTCTCACATAGATCTGAAGAGGCTCGGCAACCTTCCTGAGGTGGCCCAGGAGGGAGCAGGCCTTGATAGATATGAACACTGGCAGTGGACTTGAGCCCTGACTTTTAAAGTCGCTCTCTGGTTACCACCTTTCCATTTCAATGATTATGCCAAATGTTGTTGTTGTTGTGTTTTTAGTTCATCAGTAGACGTGATTTCCTTTTATACAAACCTATAGATTTATTTTGTAATTATTTATTTATTTTTATTTTCATTTTGAGGGAGTATCTCCTCATGCCATGTAGCCCACACTGACCTCTAAGTTGTATGTAGCTGGGCTGTGGGAGTTTTAAACTCTTCAAAGGAAGTTCTGTGTTTCACAGGTCTCTATATCCCGGGCCTGAATAGTGGTTTGCTGGCCTCAGGGCTCTCCATCTATATCCTACTTGATCAGTAGATCTGAAAGATAACAGGAAACATGACCCAGGCCTTCACTTTGCAAATGTGCAATCCTTTTGCTTTGGCTTAAGTGATTCAATTTAGAGGATAGAAATAAAAAAAATCTTAGTCAAATTAGGCAAGGACACGTAGTGATAGTTTAATTTCCATCTATCAAACTTTTAAAAATTAATTGCTATTAATTAGCTATTATGTTGGAGTTTATTTTTTTGGGGGGGGGTCTCTACTTTATCCCGAGTTGGAAAGGTAGAGTTTATAGGATTGTACTCCCCACTAAAGCTTACCTAACACATAGTGTTGAGTGACACTAATCCCAGGGCAACACCAACAAACATCCACTCACCCCAGGTAGGGAACCAATGATAGACCAAAATAAGTATACCACCGAAGTCAAACGTGGTTAGCCAGCTAGTTATATTGGCATCTGTTTATAGGAATATAGGTGAGGGGTAACTTCCAGAGGCTGAAGTGCCTCAAAAACAGCGTCATCACCCAAGCCCACCCCATTGTGGGTCACAGCTCATGAAAAGTGTAACCCTGGAGCTCCACATACAACCAGCAGTTGTACAGGTTGGAGAGTGCTTTTACAGGCAGCTGAGCTGGCCTGAGTAGCCTCCAGGCAGCTCTGCTGATCTCTGACTCAATTTGGATTGGGCTGGTCAGTAGGTGGTCCTTACTGCTACCCGGGCTTGGTTGGGGGATGGAGGGCCTTAGTGGTTCACTAAAGCCCTTGAGTTGTTCACTTCCTGAGTTTAACAGCTTCCCTAGATGGAATGTTTTCATCCCCCTGAGAGTGGTTCTCACCATGGGGATCGAGCTGCCTTTTACAGGAGTGGCTTAAGGCCATTGGAACACACAGATGTTTACACTAGTTTCATAACAGTACGGGCATTACAGTTATGAAATAGCAACAAAAAATATAGTTTGTGTCACCACAGCTGTGTTAAAGGATCACAGCATTAGGAAGGTTGAGAACACTTAGAACACTCTGTTGTTTCACCTCCTTTTTAAATAACAAACTGTGTCTTAATGAATTTCCCTTCAAGATGGAAGATTTTTATCTCAGAAGAAATTGCCACATAAAACATATGTGAATATATGTGAGGAATAAAGAAACCTCAGACATTCATTTTATTTTTGTTATATGCCTCAGAGAGCAACTTTATCAAACCAAGTGAGAAACTCCCTCATAAAAATGGGTGTTCTTATCAATGCTGGTCGGTTTACGGGAAGTATACCTTTTCCTGCAGTTCTTATCCTTGGTGCTCAGTGTTGTCACTACTTAACAACCATCCATTTGGAATTAGGCTCACTCTGTTCTTTGGCTGTACTTTTCTTTGTCCTTTAGCTCAGAAGCATTGTCATCTTCACTGTCTTTCTAGGTGTGTCTGCTGTGGTCTGTCACAGCTACACGTGAGCATGGGAAAGGGAATGAGCCCAGACCTGATGTAAGTGACCTTGATTTGATTCTTAGGCTGGTCACTTACCAGCTACGCCAAGTCCCTTCTGTGCCACTCAGTTTTCTGATCTGAGATGAGGGTAATTGGTTTGCAGAGCAGTGTGGCATATTAATAGCTGCAGTAAGTATACAGAGTGTAACTGGCCATAATGATGAAAAGGTAGGCTGTGTCCTATGGGAATCTAAGGGCCATTTGGCAAGCTTACATTCTTAGGGTAGGGGCATTTGGCTTAAAGGATCAGGTCACTATCTGGTATCTCTCCCTGAAACTCATGGAAGGAAATTGTAAGGTCATATTGCATAGTTGAATGAATCAACCAAAGGATTGCTAGCCCTCATGGTGGGTTATAGCCCAGAACTGAAGTCAAAATCGTCTCCCCTCAGCACGTGTAGTCTAACTTCGTTCTTCACTCAGCATCTGATTCACCTTCGTGCTCTGAATACTGTGACTTCCATTCCTCTTAATTTCAATATAGCCAAGTCTGTGGCCTCTTCAAGTCCACCTTTGTGGTCTGGATATGAAGCTTAGGTGTAAGTTAGGTCAAAGATGTGCATTAAGTCTTCTGTCGCTGTCATAGTGTGGTCCTGCCCACCATCAGTGCCTTGGTTCCAGGCTATCCAATAAGGTGATGTGACAGTATCAGAACTGGGTGAAATTTCAATCTTCTCTCTGGCTTCAGCCTTTTCGGTCTCTTCGCATGATATTCTTGAGGAATTTCAACTTCTTGGGGGTGGGGAACCATTATTTCAGGAGTCTTATAGCCAGAGGTAGCAGGAATGTCTCTTTAGGGTTCCTTTCTTTCTAGAAAGGTACAGGATTATTGAGGAGAGAATAAACTGTTGATGCTTCAGTAATTTGGGGAATGGTAGCTAAAGAAGGGAGGTGTTGGTACTGCAGCAGTGCTGAACACCAGCCTGTGCTGGCTTCCTCAGATCCCTTGTGGCCAGGGGTTGGTATGTGGAGAAGTGAGAGAGGCCTTCTTAGAAATACTGCTCATAGTTCCAAGGGCTCTTTGGAGTTCTGTTTATGTAGTTCAGTAAGTATTTTCCCCTTACCCTTTTTTTCTTTAAACAAGCTTGGCTGTTCCTTATGCCCTTTGGACTAATCCTACATTAAAAAGCCAGTTTTGTTTACAGAATTAGCTGAGTTTGTCCCAAAATTGCTTTTATTGGCTTTTAGTGTTTGGGGAGTATTTCTAATGTCTTTAGTAAATGACTCTGGAAGCAAAACCAAACAAGCAGTAAATGTCTCTGGCCAAACAAGCCGATTAAAAGAAGTAAATGATTATTTAAGCACAGGAACAGCCTCCCACCATGTAACGTACATAATATGCTGATTTGATTTGACTATTATGTATTACTTAAGGTGATTATGTGTAAAGTGCTTTTTGAACATTCACACTTTGAAACTAGCTAGAAGAATAAAAGCTCTCGTTCTTAATTTGGACTAGGACCAAGCTTTTGCTGCCTTCACTGTGTGCTTTCGTCTGTATACTGACTTGCTGGCTACCCGATTCCAGCCATATTCCTTTTTAATGGTCCTGCTCTGGCTATTCCTTACATCTGAAAAAGTGGTTCTCATGTGCAGACAGGTAACTTTTTAGCTTACTTGGCACTTATCCTTATGTTCTTTATGTGTCATTTTCTCAGTGAGACCAACACTTACTCCCTGTTCCCATGTATATTTTTTAAATCGTGAGTGTCTACATGACTGTGTACATGGTGTGCAGGTGTTGTCAGGAGCCAGAAGTGTCAGATCCCCTAGAACTGGAATTAAAACTGGATGTGAGCTGCCATGTGGGTGCTGGGAATTGAACCCGTGCCTTCTGGAAGAGCAAGCCAGTGCTCTTAAGCATTAAGCCATCTCTCTAGCCCCAGTTTCTCATTTAAAATTGCAGTGTGCAACCCCACCTACCTTCTAGGTTCCTCTTATGGTCACCCATTACTTTTCATTTCACAAAATACTCATGACCTCTAACATCTGCAATTTTGCCTGTATTTTAAAGATCTGTTTCTCTAGTAGAAAGTAAGTTCTCCTAGGGTAAACAGCAAAACCAAAAAAACTTTATTTATTGTTGAATGCCTTGTCAGAATATATTTGTGTTTAATAAACATTTACTGAATAGACATTCAAGAAATCTGTATCTGGACCTGTATCGCGAGCTTTAAATTCTCTATGGCAATACTTTTGACTCTGGTCTTACATAATTGCTATGATGTTTGTTAATTAGCACATTTTAAAGAATAAATAGGAAGTAGGAACTCTTTTATGCCATTGGATATTTAGAAGACTTACCTCTCTATTTTGCATTTTCATAAATTTTTTATTTGTAGCACTTTGGTTATAAGGTCCTGGGGAGGGAATAAGTGCTCTTCATATTTGATGTAATGCATGCGTTGGCAGCTTGTTTATATCTCTTGATGAAAACAGTTTGTATTATGAGACAAAGTCTTCAGGAATCTCTTCTCCCACTTTTTATATTTTGTAATCATGTTCTCATTTACATTATTGTATTAACAGGCAGAGTAAGCATGTTGGTTACCTTAACTTACCCAAGACAGCATGATGTCATTTACATTTACAATAAGGAAAAATGATAGATTTCTTTTATATACACCATTAATAAGTGTCATAAAATAGAAAAATAAGCTAAGTCAATATATTATTGTTGCCACAGAAATTGAATTTGTGTCAAAAGGATTTGTGCTTGTGATGTAGTGATTCGTATATTTTTCTTGGAATTAAGTCTCTAGCAGGTGACAACATCAATAATTCACAGAACCAAGGAGCTTTTTGAGATTGGTTAATTTATATATGTGAATTAGAAAACAAATGAATAATGTGCTTAATATATCCTGAAACACTGGGAAATATGCATTAAAAACTCAGCCTATTAAAATCTGTGCCTACATTATTTATTAGACATATTTCAGATCTCCATTTATTTTTACTAATGCATACATTTTTATTTCTAAAGAAAATACTCTATATCTTTGATTCAGTATGAAAGTATTATCTATAGTAGCTTTGAGCTCTTCTTGTTGTAAGAATGTGGATGGCATGCAGCTGGGCTAATGTGCTAGATTATGAAAGCCATGCCTCAGATCCCACATCTTAGATATATGTCATCAGCAGTGCTTCCTGTCTTTTTAAAGAGTGGTGCATCGTAAAGTCGGATTCATATTGCATATAGTTTTAAATGTACCCCGCCCCATGTATTGTATTGTAAGCATTTTGCTGTGCTATAGCCACACAGGAGGGCTATTGAAGCAGAACACTGAGATTATGTCATGTGCTCCGTGACTCCCTATCTAATGCCATCTAGGTGAACTGTGCTTGTTACACAGGTTCCCACAAGTTAAGTGATTATAGTAGGGCAGCTACCCCCACCCGCTATCATGTAAGATGTTCGGAACTGTATGCAGATAATCTAATCAGTGACAAGAATAGACTGGGGAAAATAATCTTTGCTCTTGAGATCAGCAGAACTGAAAAACACCTGTGATTAAGATGTTTCATTTAACCACAAGTGAGAAGGTACCCACCCACCAATCTCACTCATCTCCTACACAAACTGCCCCTGAATCAGCTGTCCTACAAAATGGTCTCTAGGGAGGATAGTCTCTGCCATCTTCTGCTTTCACCTGTTCATGATGCAGTTCTTTCCCTAGCACTGCCCGCCTTCTGCTGTGTGGTCAGGAGAGCACGGCTTTTGTGCACTAACATTATGATTCGTTCTTTCCTTCTTTGGGAAATAATATGTTGATGCCAGTGTTAGCTCTCTAAAGTAGTAGTGCGGTGACGCACACTTGTATGTAAACCTTTGATCTGGTCTGCTGCTTCTCAGTATAACCAGTAGAATTTGCAGGTTACAGAGAATGTGCATGGGCTTTGTTTTACTCAGGCATTCACTCTTTTAGCCAATTTAATCAAATTTCCTTCAGGGGATGCTGGAACAGAAGCAAAATCTTTCTCTGGTATATGTGAACCAATACATTGTGCTGAGTTTGCCTCAAGAACATTTGCTCTGAATTCCTGATTTGGACCAGAGCCTAGGAAGCCAAAGCTTCACAGCCTGGGTAAGCTTCATGGTGTCTGGATGCTCTGGAACCAGCTCATTTTCCCTTAGAGCAGATCTTTGCTTTTCATCCTTCCCCAGATGGAAGCGCACTTGGAACTAGCGCTCTTAACCTGGAACTGAACCCATTTGTGAAGTGGTTCAGAGACCTGACAAACTTTTCCCTGGATGTACCCGGGAAAAGTGGAAGTGCTTTTGATCTGATAGTATAGATTTAAAGAACAAGAGCAGCTGAAGAGAAAAAAAATCTTAAAATAGGTCTTAAAACTGCATTACTAGAATTAGCTATTGTATTTCAGTTAGCTGAATGAAGGAGTTCATTGAAGGAAGAATAGAGTTATATTTGAATTTTTCAAAAAATAACTTGTTAGGTACCCAGACACAGTGATGCATAATATTGGAAGGAGGTCTAAACAAAAGTTGTTTCTTGTGGCTTGGTTTTTCTGGAGATGTGGGCCTTCAAAGCAGGTGTGTGCTTTGATCATATTGAAAACACTGCTGCCTTCTCCTAAGAATGCATCTTTTCTAGCCCCTTCTGTGGAGCCTGTTGGATGCTGCCTTCTTCTAAAAGCTGATCTTTCCTTCTTTCCACAGAATTGAGATTCTGGACAAGGGAGACGTCGGCTCTATGTGACAGAAGGAAAAGCCTGCTTAAGGGATGGTGTGATTGTCTTTCTGAGTCAGTCAGGATTACAGAATGAACGGCTAAAAGAGACTGTAGAGAAATCCCTACTATCTCCTTTCTGACTTTTCTCCATGCAAACTAAAAACATGCTCTAGAGCCACACAAAGGGCCAGTCACCTTAACAATTTTTGTTCAGGTTATAAAAGAGCCAGCCTTACTCTTATCCTAAGGGGTAGGAAAGCTGCAGTGTTATTTTTGTACCCTTTGGAGATGGTAAATTCTGAGACCTTGCAGAATGATATTTTCATATCTGTTTTGTAGTTCTGTGATTGCTTGGGAGGTGACCCTGTAGGTGTGTTTAGTGATATGGTTAGAAGTAATATTTTATTTTCATACTTTTTATAATTGGTGTTGACATTAAGATAAACACAGGCATGTGGATTAGAAATGTTATTAGGTTAAAGTCCACATTCCTATTACTAGTGTAAAGGAATAGTCTGGACTTCAAAACAAGTATGAAAGCTCTTTAACATGTCCTCTCCAAGCACAGATATGATTAGGGGAAAGCTGATTCTGGGTTCCCCCGTTCCCCACCCTAGGAATTACTTTGCTGGTTAATAAGCTGCCATTTCATATTTTGTGAACCAGGTTGTCTTGTGTCTGTTTTTCTTCTGTCTCTTTAGCTGAACTGTCTCCAGAATGCTAGGATTGCAGGCATGTATCACTATGCCCATCTTATGTTGTGATTTGCTATGACCCTCAATAATTTATGTGTTAAATGCATTAAAAAAAAAGGTTTACTTTCTTTTAAAAATATTGTGTGTGAGTGTGTGTGTGTGTGTGTGTGTGTGTGTGTGTAGCTGTGTGTGCAGGTGTCCACAGAGTCCAATAGAGGGGGTCAGATTCCTTGACACTGAAGTTTATAGGTGGTTGTGAGTATGCAAGAGCAGTATGTGCTCTTAGCTGTTGAGCTATCGCTCCAACTTTTCCTTCTTTCTTTCTTCCTTTCTTTCTTTCTTTCTTTCTTTCTTTCTTTCTTTCTTTCTTTCTTTCTTTCTTTCTTTCCCCTTTTGAGACAAGGTTTCTCTGTGTAACAGCTCTGACTGTCCTGGAACTCATACTGTAGAATAGGCTGGCCTCAAACTCACAGAGATCTATCTGCTTCTGCTTCCTGAGTGCTGGGATTAAAGTCATGCACCACCATCCCCGGCCATCTATCCAACTTTTCTTCAATGTATTCTTATGGGACTAGATGTAATTTAGCAGTTGGATAAGCATTTGAAAGAGCGTGAGTTGGTATTTCATCTTACACACCAGGCGTTGTTGAATTCTTTTAACTGGTTCCTGTTCTATGCTGACGTCAGAGGCTGTATTAACTAATCTAGCTCCTTGTTTCTCACTTTTTTGAGCTGCTTTGGTTTTTTTTCTTTCTAGTCCTTTCATGTGACTCATTTACAAGTCTTATAAAGCACAGCTTAAGAAAAGATGGAAGAGGCAGGCTGAGGCAATGTTGGACGGTTAGTGCTGCAGCAGTATGTCTTGTGTGGGTCTGAGCGAGCGTTAGCCTTACCAGAGTACACACTGACCCCTTGAATTCTACATGCTGCCTTAGACCTACTGACATAGGATTTTGGGAGACTGGGGCTTTGTATCTATTTTCTTAAAGGAGATGGTGTGATTTCCTGTGCATAGCGACAATGCGAAAAGCAGCTGATCTGAAAGGTCTAGTTTACGAACCTACCATGTACCTGAGTCAAGGCTTCTTTGAAGGTGTTCTTACAGATGCATCCTATTGGCGGTCCCTTCAGCAGCCCAGTTAAATGATGGAAAGCTAATGGATTGAATTGCATTGTGCAAATGTAAATATTATCATATTTGGCTTTATGTAAACAGTAAATTGATCCAGTTATGCTAGGTTGATGGCTCTCATGCTCTTAATGACATCAAAGGGTAGATTATTTGTTTTGGTGGCTCCATATTCTAACTATAAAGACTGTTAAGGTTTGGACTATAGCTTGGAATCTTTTTTTTTTTTTTCACTTGCCTTGGTGGTCTGCATGGTGGCATCTTGTATATTTCATGTTTTCTGTTTTTGTCATTTTCTTGTAAATGCTGATGGGGGACAAACTTTCTCTTCATTGCTCTTGATATTCACACATTTAGCAGTATGCTCTGAAAGTTCTAAATCTATCTTTTGACAGCATGCACCATCTTCAATAAAAGTTTTGATGCATTGCTTAAATGGAGTATAGAGACCTATGTTCTGTGTTTCTACTTTTTTCCCTCTCTCTTGGATCCTATGTTCTTTTGAAGAAAATCCTATAAAAGCCCCTTTTTTTCTCTTTTAATTCCACAGTGACCCTCTTGACCATTTGTCCTAGGAACTGTCATTAGTAGAAAGCATTGTTACCTCTCTGTAAGTCATGGCCCTTACTTTTTACTGAGAAAATAGAAGTAGCAAGTTGAACGTAGGACCACAGCAGAAAGGGTGAGGTTTTGGCTTGGGAAAACTGTTTTAATGGGTTCTACTTACCGTTTAGCCAATTACCATTGGTCCTATGCACAGAACTGTGTGTGTTTTGTATCAGCAATTTTATTCTGGTCCACTGCCATAAAGCATCAAGAACACATCAGGTGACATAGCTGAAAGTCAAAAAGTCACATTAATGTCTACAAGTGTATATTCTTAAGTTTTCATTTACTGTTTTGTGGGTAAATATAACCGTAACAATTACTATGGGGTTATTAGTTTTTTAATGATCTTAGCTACTAGCATTTAATAATCCTTAGCTTTACCTGTTTGGAGTGGATGTAGCCAATGCTGCCCATGAGCTGATTGATGTATGCAGTTCTCACTTTGCTGTGGAAGATGGGAAAGGCCTCTGTTAGTGGCTAGGAAGCCAAGTGCTTCATTTAAAGGTGTCTTGGTTAGCTAGCACTTCCACTCTCAGTATAATATATCTTTGCTATATAGTTTTACCCCTCCTATGAATTAAGGACTTTCCCTTTTCATTTTGTATATTCTAAAGTAAGTGCAGGGTTCTCTGAGTTTTGTGCTAGTCATTCTCTCTTGCTCTCGGCAATTTAAAGTCGGTAGACATTTTATAGTGTATAATCCGAATCCACAGGCCTCTAGACACTGGAAGCTTTATTATGATAAAGCTTGAATTGATTATTAACATTGAGGACTGGGGAGACGTTTCATAGGGTAAAATGCTGCTCATACAAGTTTGAGAACAGGACTTTGGATCCAGAGAATACATGGAAGCCAGCCGAGATACTGTGAGTCAGGGATTCCTGGTGTTTTGGTCTTGATATGTGGCATGGAAGTTGGACAGACACAGGAGGATCTCCTGAGGCTCATGAGCAGGGTAGCTAGGTGTACTTAGTGGTGAGCAAGAGAGCCTGCCTCCTCATATAAGGAGGGAGAACCCACACCTGGGGCTGTCCTTTGACCACCAAATCTCAGTTGTGTCACACATGTATAAATAACAAACACGTGCACGCGCACGCACACACACACACACACACACACACACACACACACACACACACACTCTGCAGTCAAGCATCCCATAGAAGGTGTCACATGTGATAGCTTTTGTGATTTCTAAGTACTGCTTTCTAAGTAATATTCAAGTTAATATGCAATTCAACTTGGGTTCTGGTTTGCTTCTCACTCCTTCATCCCTTGAGGTTTCTCTTTCTGTGTTTCCCACTCCTGTTTTTTGATTCTGTTCTGATTCCTTATGTTTTTCCTTTAGGGTTGAAGCAGACCGAAGTAGACAGTGTTTAGGGGAAATTGCCAGTGGTTAGATCTGCTCAGAGTTTCACTGCTGTGGAGGCCAATAATTATGTTTGAGAAAGTCACATTTGGAAAGGAGGCTTTTTTTTTTTTTTTTTTTTTCTTTTTGACTTAATCATTTGGATACAGAAACAGGTTTCTAAGGTCAGACTTCTTGCTGTCCCCTAGTCAGCCAATACCTCCAGGCTTGTCATCGGTCCTTGCCTTTGCCGCCATTCCAAACCCTCCTGGCTTGTCTTGCTGGTGCTGAGAATCAATAGGGAAGTGCTTTCCTGAAGAGTACGAATAATGAACCTGACCGAGGTTGCTTGCTTTTTTCCTTGGGCTCTGAGTTGCTTCCGATACCTTCGTGCCTTGAGGTTTTTATGTTGCTCCTACCCTGTGAGTCCTCACGCTTCTCTCTGTGTAAAATAGTGTATTTAATAATGTGCTCATTCCGGGTTTATACAGACCTACGTAGTCTAGGAGGAAGATCAAACTTTGAGTATTTATTTATTTATTATTATTTTTTTAAACTTTGAGTATTTAAATCACATTGGAAACCAGTACAATGAGGTAGTTTAAGAAGACAAAACAAACCTAGAACTACGGAAAAGATAGAAAAACACACTTGATTTTTACATGTGACTGTCCCCTTAAGTGAAAGCAGTGAGTGCAACTCATTTGTATGTTTAGTCGTCTTTTAGCAGTGTTGTCCATTCTGGCCTTGGTCTTGTGGTCATCCTGCCTCAGTTTCTCAAGTGCTTGGATTGTAGTTGTGTTGCTAACACATTCAGCATATAATTCTAATTTAAAAGGCTGTCCAGTTCCTGGCCTTTAAAGACATATACATCTGCTTTTCTTGGGTGTTTATCTCTTTTGATTTTATGTCACAAGACATTCATTATGACTTCCAGTTTGATTTTTTTTTTATTACACCAAACCCCCCAAATCATGTAGTCTCCTGTAGCCCAGACTGGCCTCAGCTTTGTTATGTGTTCGAGGCTGGTCACGAACTCGGGGTTCTTCAACCTCCGCCTCCCAAGTGTTTGGATTACAGGTATCGCTATCATATTAATTATCTATACCTCCTCTACAGGTTCTTAGGTCACAACTTTTTATTTCTCTTAAAATTGCCCATTTTCCTTGTTTGCTCTTAAAAACCCTATCATTTTATGGTATTTTCCTGAAATAACGCTTGTTGGCTTTGGTATCGGGCAAGTAGGTGGCATAGTGTGCTAAATAGGATTTCTGCGTTATACTTGCTTCCTTGACTTTGCTTTTTAAGAGTTAGATCACATGACATATTTCTCTCATGTGTCACAGGTGCTTGAAATGATCCCTTTCAGAAGCCAGCTGATTGTAATTGGGGTGATACCGCCTATTGTAGAATAGCAAGTAGGTGTACTTAGCCAAAGTCAATGTGCATAAACCTGTTCTTTTGGAAGGTGCACATATAGCACGTAGGTTTTACACCTGCTTTGAGAACTGTGCAGTTTTGGCATTTAATGGTAACATCTGTCTCTGGGATGACACTGGTTGCAAACCTTTTAGAATTATTAAAAATAGAATTATTAAAAATCTTTTTTTGTAAGATTATTTTTAACATATACATTTATATTATTACAAATGAGTAAAATAAACTAGATACAGCAGAAGGATCCATTAGACAATCAGGAATTATATAAATGTTACATTCATAATGATTTGGCTAATTGTATTTGACAAGCTTGAAGTAAACATCTTTCCTATCTTGTTGGGTCTAAGTTTCTGAATGAAGATCAATATCTATCATCTCATCTCTATTAACTTAAAACATCTATCTTGACCTAAAAACATCTTAACCCCTAATTGTAAGACTAAACTATCTGGTATTCAACCCCATCACAAATTTGAGAAGGAATAAAACTTAAATGTCTGAGTGAACCGGAAGTACAGGTTAACAGCTTCAAAAATTAAAAAATGACGGAGACAGTTTACTACCTGAAGAGTCACCCAATACTCTCTATAACATTGGAGCATCATCTTTGTCCTTCTAGCCCAATATATCTATCAGACATATTTATGAGGCAGAAACTATTGAGGACTTCCTTACCCTGTCTTGGCAGAGTTCAGCCATCGACTCTGCCTGCATCTAAGCTTGCCTATTATTTTTATAGATCAAGATTTTAAACAGAATTACATATTCAGTATTATTACTTCTTATTCTTAGGTCAAAGTAAGCTGTTCTAGTTAAGCAGGTAGTTAAGTCTGAAACTTAGTGGAGTGGCCAATCATGGTCATTAACATGACCACCTTTTCTTGGTATACACAGTTTATTTCTGGTTCTTTCAGGTACTCCCTCACTCCTTCATTAGGAAGGGACATGTTGGTGCAAGCAGAGAATGTGGAATACTATTTACATGGACAGATTTTTAGCTGAGATCCTCATTATGGGAAAGTTGTGAACATAAAGTTTTCCAGTAGATCAAAATGAGTACAAATTTTCTTCTGCTCAATAACTGTCAAATTTTACTATGTACCACTTACATGTGAGATGACAATTGTTAGCACATCTTCCTTTATAACCATAAATGAATAGATCTGGTTTCTTGTTAAAAAATGTTTGACCCTTTCTGTCTTTGAAAGCACTCATGCTCCAGTGAACAAGGAAGGAGAATTGGAAATTGAGTGCAGCTACCTGAATACAAATTGTTGCCCTGCCCTTGATTACGAAAACAGATATTTTTCTTCCTAAATACTTTTTTCTTTTGAACTATGATTTATAGGAAACTAATTTATTCATTTCCTAAAGTGGCCTTGTTTGTCTAGTAAGGAAATCAGCAAAAGAGGTCTCAAATAAGCTACAATGAAATTGACAAGTGTCTACAGTCACCGCTGGTGATAATAAATCAAAGTGTTGTTAAAGATGCAGATATTGAATGGGAGAATATATTTATTGTATTCCAGTTAGGTTTCTAGTTTGTGAGGTTCATAAAACCAGGAAATTTTAGTAACTATTTAAAAATGTTGTTTACAGGTAACTTTTGTTCATCTTCTAGAGAAATAGATTAAAACGATATATAATACACTTTTATTGCACTGTCAAGAATTTAATTACCTCAAGTTAGCAATATAGAATGTACTCATTAATAAAAACGCTGTTATAAATTACTGACTGACTTCTTTTTTACATTTGTAGCATTTAAATATCAGGACACTGACAGATGATATGGTAAGGTTATCTTCAACTTTCCCTTTGCTGTGTATTTTAACTAATCATGTACTGTCCTTGCCATGCTATATTAACACCTTTGAAAATGCCAAAAGCATCATGTGATAGAAATGTGTGCCTACTGCTAAAATAAGAGCTAGAACTGGTAAAATACATTAAGTTGTTGCTTGTATGCTGCGAAAAGGAATAGTCAATATGTTAATATAAAATTTTGTTTAATTACGAATTGTTAGTCAACTTTGAATCATTCAAATTAGCTCTCCTTCTTTGAGGATGAATTGCATACTTCAAAAAGAGGTAGGAAAAGCTGCTGAAGACACGGTGGCTCGTTAGGAAATGTAGTTGCTAATTAAGGTAAGCCTGGTTAAAACGCCATGCATGCATTGAGAAATTCTGTTTGCAAATGAGAACCAGGCACACCTTGCTTTACTTCCATGTTTGCAATAGGGCTTTTTCTAATAACCGATGCCTTAGCTGTGTATTAGAGTAGTTCTTGAGAAATACACTTTTGACATTCAAATACACAAGTTACCTTGTCTTTTTTTTTTTTTAACTTTTAAAAAATTATAATTTACTCAGATTACATCCTGATTGCTATCCCCTCACTTAAGTTACCTTGTCTTAATGGTAAAGGAATGATAACAGTACAAGATACAAATAACAAAAATATCACACACACACACACACACACACACACACACACGTTAGTTTTATCCTTAGGCATGAACTTAGATAAACCCTGATAGTACAATCTGCTACACACCTAGGCTGTGCAGCATATGCTGTTCTATATGCATTACATCATTTACTGTGGCGTCAGATGGAGCGTGACCAGCCTCAGTGCTTAGAAGATGACAGTAGTATGGAGCACTGACATGGATCATACAGTTGCTTCTCTCCCTGCCTTGTAGTGTTTTTGTTATTTTACAGTCGATGGTATTGATGCTAAGAAGGGCCTAATACCTGTCCAGGGAGACCTGCTATGCCGTAGCTTGAAGGCTGTTCTGCTTTCTGTCGGGTCCCATACACTTACTGTGCTGGCTGGCACTTTGATCTTCGCATGTGTATGCATTTCCTTTCCCCACCTACCTTCATTTGTGGAGGTGAGAATCGAACCCAGGATAATCATGCTAGCCACTAATATGCATACTCAGCCTCCATAAATGAGTGGCTTCTTAAAGTCAGTAGTAAAACCCACTGTAATTTTTATGCTTTATATTTGGATTTTATGAGAATGTACTGTGCTGTAATAGCTTTATTGAGATACAATTTACATAGCATTTGTTTCTCCCACTAAAAGTTTATAATTAAGTGGTTTCTAGCATATGCACAAAAATTGCCCATCACTATAATCTATTCTAGAACATTAACAATATCTTTAAAAGAAGGCTGTGTGCCTGCAAATACTTACTGCTCATTTCTCTTGAGCTCACCCAGCTCTGGGTACCCACCAGTCTACTATATGGTTTGCCTGCTGTTGATAGTTCAGATAACTGGACATGGCTCAGCTGGTAAATTGCCTGCTACATAAGCATGAGGATCGAGTTGGATCCCAGCACCAATATAAGAAGCGGCAAAGGATGGTGTCCTTCTGTCACCTCAGCAGAGACAGGCAGATCCCTTTAAAACTCAGCGGCTAGTCAGCCTAGCCTAATTGGTGAGCTCCAGTTTCTGTCTCAGAAATCAAGTTGGAGAGCATAGAGGAACACACCTGAACTTGATCTCTGGCCTGCATCTAGACCTCTTGTGTGCACGGGCGCGCACACGCACACACACACACACACACACACACACACACACACACACACACACACACTACCCCCACCCTTTCTGGCCTGCACCTAGACCTCTGGCGCACAGACAGACAGACAGACAGACAGACAGACACACACACACACACAAACACCCACACACACACCACCCTTTCCCCCCATAGCACACCCCTCCTCTCACCCCTGCCTCCCCACCCCTAATGTTTTAAGGACGTTTATGAGATTTGTGTTGGGCTGCATTTAGACTCTCCTTAGGTGTGGCCATCTGTAGGCTGCAGTTTGGACAAGATACATCCTTCTTTTCATTTTAGATCATCTTCTACATATTTTTGAGGTTTATTCAGACTTTAGACACAGTCTGCTTTTTCTTCAGATGCTGTCCTTTCATTACATGGCTTTCCTTGCACACTCCAAAGCCGCAGTCTTTAGTTTAGAAACAGTCATGGAATGGCTTTAATACACCATTTTAGAAAACGTCCTTGCTGTCCTCAATGTTAATGGGTGGAGTCTTCCCCAGTGAAAGTTTTCTCAGTTCTTTTCCTTCCTGCTCCCATTCCTTGTTCTACTTCTATCCTTATGCCTGGCTTTGGCAAGATCAACATACTTGGTAGCTAAGGGCATCTGTGACATGGCACTATTTCTTGCTCTCACCAGTTTAAACCTTTGGAAGGCAGAGACAGACAATTTGTGTGTCATACTTTTTTAGAGCACCTGACACGTTATCTTTTACAGAGTGATTATTTGTTTTTTTGACAGAGTCTCACTTGGTAACCTAGGCTGGCCTGGAGGTCCATGATCCCAAACTCAAAGCAAGCCTACCTGGCTTTGTGTCTTGAGGATTGATGATATTCCAGGGCTAAGCTACCATGGCCTGGCTCTGTAGCCAGTGTACATTTTCTCTGATGTCGAGGACCTGCCCCAGTTATTCTGAGCATCTGCCTGGTTGGTCACCATTGTCTTGATCCTCCTTTCATCTTGGCTGTGCACATGGCTGTCTCCCAAACGTCTAGCTGATGGATTCCCCTGGACATCCTCACTGCAGCCTCTCCTGGCCACTCTTCTGATCTTGTGCATTGTCTTGTCTTCCTTCTGAGCAGGCCAGGTTGTTAGTCCAGAGATTGATCACCTGGCATTCTGATTTGAGCATCTAGCTCCACTCATTGCCTTTGAGGAGGTGAGTGAGCGTGAGTGTCGTGAACTGAAGAGTACATTCTTTCTTCCTCACTAGTGATGGACTCAGGGAAAGAGCAGTACACTGGCGTCATGAGAGCCTTGTTGACAGCCGGAGCTTCCCTCCTACATTGCTCGGTGGCCTCGATAAGCCAAGCATTTGCTTGATCATTTGTTTGTAAAGTGGAGCTTGTTATATCTCCTCTCCTTTCTCTTAGGGTTCTCGTGGGTTCCATATAGTCTGAAGTGTATTGAAGTGCTGCTCCCGGCTCTGTGCTTTTTTTGTCCCTTTTTGTCTCTTTCAGAATTGTCTCCTGGTGTGCAGACAGAAACGCAGTGTGCCACATTTGCCGCAGGGCTGTACAGGGAGGGTGCATCACATGGCAGCTGAGCTGTGATAAGGGAATGGGTGCCTAGGTATTTTGAGGACCCTTTATAAGGTGCCTGGCCTGTTAGAGCTCAGGGAAACTTTGGCTGCTGATGCTTTGATACAATGCTGGCAGGATGTTTGTAATTACAGTAGGGCTTCTCCAAAGCATATATGATTCATGTGTGCTTTCATGTAGAATTTCTTAACGTGAATAGCTGTGTTGGGACAGAACATGAGAAAAGTCAGAAGAATAGCCTTTTTCTGTGGTCCTACATTAAAGCAGCAGTATTTTAGAAACATTGACTGTGTAGCAGCACTAATATTAGAAACTCCCCCATCCCTTCGGCTGGGGAGGTAGCTCAGGGGATAAAGTGCTTGCTGTGCAAGTGTTAAGATCCAGGTTTAGATCTCCAGCACCCTAGAAGCTGGCTGAAGCAGTGCAAATCAGACACCCTAGTGGCAGGAATGCAGGTACATCTTTGGGACTTAAAAAGAAACCGAGGCGAACACCACACCCCACCTGTTGGCCTCCATGTGCCTCTGCACGCTTGAGTGCACCTGCATACATGCATGCATGGGTCACACCTTTCTCCCCACACAAAGAAAATAAAGAAACTCCTCCCTTTAGGCTGCTTTGTTAAAGGTTGGCAAGGTACCCACTTCAAGGCTATTTTTGTGAGTTATCAGAATTGAATTTGGCAGGAAATAGTCTTGTTATAGTCACAAAGGATTACCACAGTGTTGGTTTCTCCTTAAGTAAAATGCCCTTTAAAAGCAGACCTTTACATTTTCCACATTTGAGAAAGCAGGTGAAGGTGCTAAAGCAATGAAAAGAGTCCTCACTGTTTCTTGTTTAGACCTGGGTTGTAAAGTTTTCCTCAAGTAAAATGGTAGGGAAGAGGGGGGCGGGGAAAGGAGGCAGCGGTAAGTAGGATGATTTGGACACGGGTTTCCTGCTGGATTATCACTCCGAATCCCCTTCCCACTTTTGGAGTTTAGGGATAGTTTCTCACTTGTTTCTTACAGCCATTTTTGATATTTCTACTGGACTCCTTATTTCTTTTATGCCACTGTATAGGTAAATGCATTTAACCAATTGTTTTTTTCTGTTACTATTTTGGGCTGTAGCAAGGGTTTCAGTCATCTTTCTGACTAGAACCCATGGTAGGGTGTCACATTTGCTTTTCTGTCTCAGCCCACGCAAACCTACAAGCCTATTTTCCATTGGAACTAAAGTCTCTCTAACTAACCAGTATGTGATGCTTCTAAGCATAAGGAACTCTGCTCTTCTCCTCTCTATTTCTGTCCACTTTTCTTCACTCTTCTTCATTATTTAAGAAGCAGAATAGTGATCTAATCCACTAAGTGCATTTGACGACCCACAAATAACAGCTAGAGCTAGGAAACAAACACTACCCTGCAGAGACCCTGGAGGAAGCCTTTCCATTAGTGTCTGTGCTTTGTTGCCTGGAGGTTCCTGGGGAGAGAGGTTAGAATGACAGTTCTGTCAACAGTTAGCAGTGGCAGTTTGAGTAAGTAATTAGCTTTTACGATTTGATATCTCTGTTTACAGGTATTGTTCAAGGGACAATTAAGTCAAAGTGCTTGGCAATTATGAAAGTAGGTGTGATAAGTAAACGTGAATGTTTCGCTGGATGTATGGTATATCCAGTGTTAAGCTTAAAGTCTGAAAATATGTATAACTATGCATATACTATAGTCATGATATGAAACATTTTTGTACCCAAAAGGTTCTCTCTGTGTCTGTTTATGGCTAATGTTCCTTGTTGGCATATTTTTTTTAACGTGACTTTGAGCTTTTATATATATTTACCACCCTTCTCCACCTCAATACTCTCCAACACCCCAACGACCAGGTAGGAGAGATAGAAGGTTTGTAGGGAGGGGGGTTATTGAGATATTTTTATTACTTCTGCTGCTTGGGGTATTCAGTACTTGGGGCAAGTCCAATATTTGTCTAGTCAGGACATTTCCAACTTCCTTTCTTGTGTCTTTTCTCTCAACCACTTGCTGGGGCAGGAACCAGCAGGAGGAAGAGTTATGCCTCCTCTCTCCAGGCTCTGGTCTTTTTCACCTTCTCTAGAGCCTCCAGAATTAAGCTATCTTTACCTAGCAAAATCATGCCCTTGCCAGAGCAGTCTGCTGTTGTGGACATTCTGAGGCAGCTGCATATCCCACACCTGGGATTAAAACAGAAACATGTTTATACAACATAACTGTTTGTTTTTTTTTTTTTGAGACAGGATTTCTCAATGTGTAGCCTTGGCTGTCCTGAACTCAATTTGGTAGACCGGGCTGGCCTTGAAGTCACACAGATCTACCTGCCTCTGCCTCCAGAGTGCTGGTATTAAAGGCGTTCGCCACCAGTGCCTGGCTACATAACTGAGTTTTTAAAGACACCTAAATTCTCACCACAGTTTTGCCTCTATCGTGAGTTTCGACAAACACTCGTCAGATATCTGAACTTCAGGTTGCAAATTCGCAGAAGTGGACTCTCGCAGTGTGTTGGACTGTGTCTGGCTCGTTATTTCAGTGATGCTATAGAAGGTTTGGTTCTTTCTGTTTTGTCGTTATTTCGTGAATAAAGTCACCGCGAGCATTTGCTTATTTATTGCCTTTTTTTTTTTTTTTTGTGGACATACACTTATGCATTTTCATTGTTTGGATGTGGCGTGGGGACCATGTGCTAAGTATATGCTTAACCTTAAACGAGGTTGACAGTTTCCCCTGATGACTGATGATGTTGACTGTCTTTCTGTGTGCCGGCTTCTCATTGTTTGCAAGGTCTATTTCTAAATAAAGAACTGTTGAAATAATCTACTTCTCCTTCAGTGAGTCTTGGTAGTTTATCTTTTAAGGAATTTCTTTTTAAAACTTCACTTATGTTGTTGAATTTACAGACTTACTGTTGCTTATGGTATTTTCCTATGCTTTCAGTGTAGGATGCACTAATTGCCATTTCTAAAGCTGATAATGATAATTTGTGTCCTCTGATCTATTTTCCTTGTTTAGTCTGTTTGAAGTATGTCAATGTTACTGATTATTCAAAGAACTAGTTTTTACTAGTGATTTTATTTATTGCTCATAAATAAACACACATACACACATACATACACACACACACACGATTTGAGCTTCTATTTGAGGGATGTGTTAGCATCTCTCAGTTGACTCTATTGCCTTCAAGTGCTGGTTAGTTTTTATAAGTTTGCCACATGCTAGAGCACCTGGGGAGAAGGAGCTGCACTTGAGGAATTGCGTCCATCAGATTGTCCTTGGGTCAAGTCTTTGGGTCATCTTTCTTGATTAATGGTTGATGTGGGAGGGGCCCAGCCTATGTGAGTGCTTCCACTCCTGGGTAGGTGGTCCTGGGTTGTATAAGAAGGCAAACTGAGCAAGCCAAAGGGACCCAGCAGTAAGAGGCTTTCTCCTGCTTTAGTCTTTGCCTCCAGGTCCCTGCCTCGACTTCCCTCTATGATGGATGGCTACTGTTTGCCAAATAAACCTGTTCCTTCTTCTTTGTTTTGCTTTTATCACAGCAACAGAAAACATAACTACTTCATTGTCATTGAACTGGAGATTTGTTTTCCTTCTTTCTTTTTTCTTGTTTTTTGAGACAGGCCCCCTCTGTGTAGCTTTGCCTTTCCTGGAAATGGCCTCGAACTGAGAGATCCACCTGCCTCTGCTTCCCTGAGTGTTGGGATTAAAGGCATGTACCATCATTGCTTGGCATTTGGAAATATAATTCTCAGTTAACATCTCCTTTGAACTATGGGCGTGTTTTTTAGTCACCTATTGTTTAAATCTCAAATGGTTGTAATTTTCCTAACATCTTCATCCAGTTTGTTATTTTCTTGTGGACTGGCTATAGTATGTGTGATTTCCAGCCTTGCCAGTAACTTTTGCTTTATGTCTCATGTTGTAAACTATTTTGATGAATATTCTCTGTGGATTTTGCTTCTATTGGAATGAGTTGAATTTAGATATTGAGAGTTGATATTTTTCATGTATTTCCATTCTTGGGTCTTTTGCCTTTGTTTATTAACAACTTTTGGTTATTATTTATTCCTTTCATTTCTGTCAGTTTTACTTTCTGTGTTTGAGCTTTACAGGTAAGAGCATGTTGTTGTCCCTTTGTATTCCTCAGGGTTGCTTCCATGACATCCCATGGATTCCCAGATCTACAGTTGGCTCAGTTATTTGTGTGGAGCCTATGTGTATACTCTTATATACTTTAGTCAATAAGGCTATCAGGAGAACATGAAAGCCATGGTCTTCCTCTTTCCTTCTGGCAAGAGCTGAGCCCAAGGACCTGGGAGGGATGGGAAGGATATGGTGGGTACCCTGCCCATAGGACCACGGAGGCAGGTGTGTGTGTCCACAGGGTACAGATATCTCTGCAAGCACAACTCAAGTAGAAACAAGGATATAATTTCCCATTTTGGAATTCCAAAATTCAAAGGCCAAGCTCAATAAGAAGCCTGGTCTTCTGTTCTTGCTGTGGCCTAGCCCTTGCCAGTGAGTGTAAATTCCTTCTAAGTAGCAATATTATGCTGTACTGGTTAGAAGACTGACAAGAACAAATCTCTACATATTCCGCAGAGAGATAGTTGCTTTTTACTTTATTTGCTTACTGTCTTTGCATTTGAGTGAGCACGTGTGCGTGTGTGCCCTGACAGGGTGTAGAGGTGATAGGAGAGCTTGTGGGAGTTGATCCCCTCCTCTGCTTTGTGGCTTCCCGAGTTGAGCTCTGACTGTCAGCTTGCCATCTTATTGGCCTGAGAAACTTGCAGTTTAAGCCATATTCTGTTCTATAGCTATTGGAGTGTTTGTGGAGGGCTGACTGTAACGTTACTGTAGTTGTGACTTGGTAAGCACTTTAAGATTCATAGTATTAGTCATTAATTTTTACTTCTAGCAAATCTACTACATTTCTCTTCCTTACTTGATGTAATTATTGGTTTTTTTCTTTGAAGAACAGAAATTTCTTGTCTTCAGTGAGACCAAATTTCCCAGTTTCATACTCGTCTGACCTTTCCTTTTTTCTTTCTATTGTGTGTGTGTGTGTTTTGTCTTCCTGTCTTCCACTGTTATTTCTTCAGTTTTTTTCCCTGCATCCCCTGCTCTTCTCTCTATGTGGTGCCTTACTTGGATGATTACCTCTGAAGATTGCAAATACCACTGATACCTCTGACCTTTCCTTCAGTTGAGACATATTAATGCACTGGCCTACTGGATACCTTCATATAGATGTCCCATTTACTCTAGGAACTAATGCCCTCCGTTAGACCCTTCACTTACTTCCTACACTTGTTTTTATTCTCACATTCTCTTGTAAGGGAGCTTTACCCGTCCAGTGTTTCTTTTTGATTATTTCTTCACTCTTTAAATTCCGTCTGCCAGTGTCCTCATTTTCACTAGTTTGCACTCTTCAGACACTTCTTTCTCCCTAAGAAGCTATGGCTTGTACAACAATCAGAGTTATCTATCTATATTGAATCAGAGATGATATACTCCATTTGAGAGTTCTTATTTGTGCCTGGAACAGATCTAGGGATTGTTCCTTAGATTTTTTAAAAATATAAAATCTTTTTTATATAGTATATTTTAATCACTGTTCCCCTTCCAGGTCTTCTCCTAGATCTTCCCCACCCTCTCACCCATCCAGCCCCATGCTTTTTTTTTTTTTTTTTTTTAAAGAAAAATAGGTCACTGGGTGCAGTGGCGCATGCCTTTAGTCCCTGCACTTGGGAAGCAGAGGCAGGCGGATTGCTGTGAGTTGAGGCCAGCCTGGTCTACAAAGCGAGTCCAAGACAGCCAAGGATACACAGAGAAACCCTGTCTCAAAAAACAGGAGAGAGAGAGAGAGAGAGAGAGAGAGAGAGAGAGAGAGAGAGAGAGAGAGAGAGAGAGAGAGAGAGAGACAGAGAAAACAAACAGGTTAATAAGAAAACAAACCAACCAGAACAAAATAGAGCAAACAGAAAAACAGGAAAAAAACTAAACAAAGAAAAAGCACAAGAAACACATACATCCATACTGCCCCCCTGACACGTGCACGCACAAACTCCTCATCAAAACACAAAATCAGAAACTATAATAGATAAGCAAAACACAAGGTGAAAAAAAAATGCTCAAACAAAGCATTATGTGACAAAGGATCTCCACAAATACCATTGTGTTCATACACTGCTGGGCATGGGGCTATCCTTAAGTATGGTTTGTATCCCCTGTGAAACTCCATTGGAGAAAACAGATTTTTCCTTCTTGAGTAGTTGCCAATTGGAGGTAGCTTTTGGGTCAGAGATGGGATCTCTTGTCCACTTCTCTCAGTGCTTGGGCTCTATCTGGCTTTGATGTGTGCCTGCTGCCACAGTCTCCGTGAGTTCGCATGTATGTCCTGTTGTGTCTTGAAGGCACTGTTTCCTTGGCATCGTCCATACTCACTGGCTCTTCATCTTTATGCCTCCATTTCTGCAGAGTTCCCTGAGCCCTGCGGGGAGTTCTCCCAAGTTTCTCACTCTTTGCACATTGTCAAGCTGTGGGTTGTGTGGACTACCCAGGGAATGGGGATGTGGTGGGAGGACAGGCCCCTGCAAGTGGCCGGGTATATGACTGGAGCAATTGTAATGGTGGACAGGAGGGTGAGTGAAAATTTCATACCTGATTTCCAGACAAGTGAGTTTACTAGGTTCTCAGGTAGAGAGTGTTGCTCGGTAGAAGCGGCTGGCATGAAGAGATGAAGTAACGGAGAAAAGCTGAGTTCACAGAAACCTTTGGTAGACCGCCCAGGGAATGGGGGTAGGGTTGAATGCAGGCCTCTGCGTGAGGTCTGCTACAGGGCTAGGAATAAGACTCCTACTTTGGCTTTTTAACATGACTTATAAGGCTTCTGTAGTAAGATCCTGTTTTTGTAACTTGGAATAAACCCCTTAATCAATATGTGGCTCTTCAAGTAATAGAATGGTTATTTTGTGACTATAGTAACTGGCTGTGAGCTTATGCTAGAGGTTTGGAGTGCTTCAATGGAAAACATGGCCCTATCATGCTGATATGGCTGGCTGGGTTTTCTGTTCCCCCAACACATTTAAGATAAAAGTTTGAATCATTACAGAAAATTCCTAACTAGGGAATTGTGGTTACTGACTGTAATATACATTTAGTACTGTATAATTGCTAGCTAGTATCTGGCATCCCAAGTACAAGCTATGTAAGCGCATTTAGTCTTCACCTCAGTGTCTTAGTACTTCATTACCATTTTAAACGATGGAGACAGGGAGGCAAGAGAGTTCAGGTAACCTGTTCAGAGTCACAGTGACAGCCAGGGAACTTGTGGCAGGCCTGCGGAGGTGTTGATGCAGAGCAGTGCGCTGCTGCAGCAGAAGTCTCCTGCTGACAGTGCCCAGTGTGACCCCAGAAGTAGATCTCTTTTATCTTGTCATTCAAGCCATCTCTGTATGGGACGTCTCGTTTCTGAAACTATCACAGCCATTTAACCTTAATCCAGAGAAAGGTTTTCTAATTGTGACAGCTGACCATATCTCAGAAGCTGTGATGAGAAACCAGTTATTTCCAACACTTCTCATAAAACTGAGAACCTGGATTCCAAAGGGAAAAAAGATACTTGAGAGATGCCAACAGGCAAAGGATGTGCGATTTGTTTTGGCTCTAAGAAAAAACAACTTCTATAAGAAAATCTTTTCATAAATCCCGCCACAGCTGTGGCTTGCTTCCAAGAACAGACACCAGACTCCTGACTCTCTTTGAAGCTGTCATGAGATGGAGTCTTGGAGCCACTGTGGATTTTGCTTGGTTTGTGCTGGGTTCTCATGAGTTCTGTGAGAAACTAATCTCTCCTGGTTCCTTTCTCCTGAAGGTTCTATCTGGACCATCCATGTCATTCATTGTAGAAACTGTTGCCAGATCTTTTCTGTACATTCTGGTTATTTTCCATGTGATTTTTTTTTTTCTTTCAAAGACATTCTAGAAAAATGTAGCTGCATGGTGTGGACTCAACCTACCTTGAGGTATGCCAAGTCATGTGAGATATATGCGGAAGTAGATATCACTTGTATAAAGGAAGAAAACTTGATTCAGTTGGTTTGAATTCGTGCCAACTTTTGTTAACTTTAAAATATACAAGCTCAACATTAATATCACTTAATTATTTTACTGGCCTAGTAGGTAGAAATCTTTCTGTATTAAAGATCACTTTACATTTTTACTGATTTTTTTATGTTTTTCTTTGTAAGTTAAAATAAGTGATCAAAGTATGAATCCTTTTTATAGTTATTCTGCCAAACTATATGTGGAATCTTCTAGGTAAAGTAGGAATACCAGCGTGAGCCAGGCCAGCTCTCTGTGTGTAGTACAATACATTGAAAGAAGTTCTATATGATTTCAAGTGTTTACTAAGTCAGGTGGGCCTTCAAAGCCCATTAATATGAGTTAATTATGACTTCCTGTACTTAGGTTTTCAGCAGTGGTTCTTAAGTGCTATCTCAAGATTTTTAAATATTTATGGAATGGTTTAGAGAGCATCTCCTCAAATCAGAAGAAATGTGGAAATAAGATCAAGAGCTTTCAGATGTAACAAAGATGTAACTGAGTGTGCATACTTGTTTATTCATCTTTTTGTCTACCTCTTCATTAAGCATTTATTGAGAGTCTTAACACTGTCATAGAATATGAAAGTGTATATGAATATCTCTGCCTCAGAACAGTGTGGGAATGGATGTGATCTCACTCTGTTACTGAAGTGTGGTGTGACAGTGGATGTGATGGTAGGTAAGGTTCAGTGGATGTTGCAGTGTGGTGTGACAGTGGATGCTATTGTAGGTAAGGTTCAGTGGATGTTGCAGTGTGGTGTGACTGTGGCTGCGATTGTAGGTAAGGTTCAGTGGATGTTGCAGTGTGGTGTGACAATGGATGTGATGGTAGGTAAGGTTCAGTGGATGTTGCAGTGTGGTGTGACAATGGATGTGATGGTAGGTAAGGTTCAGTGGATGTTGCAGTGTGGTGTGACAGTGGCTGTGATGGTAGGTAAGGTTCAGTGGATGTTGCAGTGTGGTGTGACAGTGGCTGTGATGGTAGGTAAGGTTCAGTGGATGTTGCAGTGTGGTGTGACAGTGGCTGTGATTGTAGGTAAGGTTCAGTGGAAGTAGCAGGGTCAGCTTGAACTTGAGGACAACAGCAGCAAAGATGAGTTTTGAAGGATAGGTTGGAATCTAGGCTGGCAGTTGTGTTTTTTACCCAATAATAAATTTGTTTCCTAGATATGAACAAAATGGATTCCTAGTAGAAGCATGTAAATTTAGTAGTTAGGAAGCAGTTGTTGATATCTTTAGATGCTATTTATGTGTAAGTAATACTGAGCTACGTCACTCAAGTAAAGTGCACAGCTTATTTACTTTTCATTTCATGTGTAACTGTTAATATTTGAATTAGCATTTAGGATTATTAAATTTTTTTTTTTTTTTTTTTTTTTTTTAGTGCTCTAGTGTGTCCTTCTTGTGCACAGTTTCCTGACAGATGGTGTTAGTTTTGCTTTACTGTACCAAATACTTGAGATTGTCAGCTTAGGAGGGAGTTGATTTTGTCTCACAATTGAGAGGTTTTCACCATGACGGGGCCTGTTTGCTTTGGGACTATAGCAGAACAATGCACAGGGCAGCAGTGTAGGTCAGAGGGGCCCTTAAGACAGAGAAAAGAAGGGGCCCTGAGTTCACAGGTACTTCCAGTGACCTGAATTCTGCTAGGTCCTGTTTCCTGATTGTCCCTCCTTTTGTTTTGCCATGGGGCCAAACCAGACTTTAAACCAAACCTTCCAAGCATGGTTTTGGAAGATATTCAAAATATGAATTACAACATTCCCTTGCACATGGTTCTGTATCCTTTTTATTTTTGAGGTTTCTGGTGTAGGAGGACTATGCTGTGAATCACCAATGTTGGGATTAGTATGGATTTCTTATTCAAAACCTAAAACCCATAATCATCCAGCACACTCTCTGTGTCCTTAAAAAACCATGGTAAGTTCCAAGGTCGTTTTGTGAATAAAATAACAGTCCTACTTTTAGTAAGTGTATATGCTAACAGATAGGTTCAGATTAGTATGTGTGCCATGAAATTGCAAGTTCTACATGTAGGTAGGTATCTCTTGGAAAGACCACTGTATGTACTGTCCCACAATCTGAGAGCTGAAGACTGAATTGACATCAATTAGGTAAAGAAGATGGATAAATTATAGATACAGGGGAGAGATGGCACTGAGCATGCATGTTCAGGAGACTATGTTATTGTTATGATTAATAAAAAGGAAATAAGATGATAAGATAATAAGAGGTCAGGCAACAGATATATTATGTGAGCATGGCGGGAGAAGGAATGGGGAAAGGGGTACCCCAGAGAGAGAGAGAGAAAGTAGAGAGAGAAAAGTAGTAAAGAGAGAGGATATAGAGAGAAAAGGAGTGGAGAGAGAGGCCCATGTGGAGGTTTGTCCTTTTATATGGCCCTGGGCAAGGTCCCACCCCGTGCCAGAAAAGCAATGACATCATGGGTAGGTGGACTGAAGCAGAATCCTAACAGTTATAAATTACATGTACATCATATGCCGTGAGTGGACAGTGGTAAAGACATTATTCGGTAAGGAGGAAAGGTTTGAGTCAAACTTGATATAAGAATCATGCTAAGATATTTGAACATAATCTTTTGAGTGATAGGAACATTGGGATGGGTGAGGGTTAAGACTTGCTTTGCATTTAGTAAGAATTGCTTGGACTAGCCTGCATAGAGAAGCAGGGAAGACTTGGACAATGATTAGGATTGGTGATACAAAGGCCCTGCCCTAGGGTGATGGCAGCGGGGGTAAAGATATCAGATGTAGTCCACATTCCTTGCTTTGGGATTTATTTTTTTATTTTTATTTATTTATCACAATTGAGGACATGATAACTAACAAGTCAGCTTTCAGCTTATACAAATCAACATCAGACAGAAGTCACAGTCAGTTCCTATCCCCAGTAAGAACGAACCCCTTTGCTTGTCTCTGCTAAGGTCTATTTATTCTTCTCAACTCCTCCAGACTTCCCAGACCCTCCTACTTTGCCCTCTGGGCCTCAACAGTCTTCTAATGCTTTCTTCCCTTTTTCTCTAATTGGAGTCTAGATGTTCTTTGATAGCTTTATTTTCCTGGTGGCTTCTTTCTTCAAAAGCTCCCTGTTCTTTTTGAATACAAGCCATCAGAGCTTGCAGCCTGTCGCAAGCCTCCTTGTTGGTCTCCAGGTATGTCTTCTGTCCCTCCCACTGTTTCACTGACGGCCTCAGAAACTGAGTTACTTTTTTCCTTTGACCATCATTTTTGTTAGCCTGCTGCATCCACCTTACCAGGCAGGGTTCTTAACCTGGGGCCTGCACATCACTAGGTAATTTGTGGAAGGACTCATGATATATTTAGAAAGGTTGAATATTTTTCTTAAACTTTTAAGTCTAATTTAGTGTTTGTCTCTCTTGTGAATGTAGGGAAAAAACATAACATCTCTTAGTGCATCAGACAAATCAGAACACAAAGCCCAGTGCCACAGAGTATTTTACCCATGATCAGAAAAAAAAAAAAATCAAGATATTTTCAAACCCCATTATAGTTACTAAAAGATTTCTAAATATGGCTTATATGCAATATTCTTTAAAACTAGACTTGTCTTCATCTCTCATTTGATTCAGTAATGAGTATATATTAAAGCGTGTTAAATATTTGGATGGTTCCATTTTACTTTATCTTGTAAATATATATGTATATACACAGACATATATATGTATATATCACTACATAATATATTAATAGCATTATACATATGACATTAAAAAGTATCTTGGAAGAGCTTCATACTCAGAATTTATTGCTGTATAGCACATTTCCCTCAAACATCATGGCTTAAAGTAAAGGCATCTGTAGGTTCTTAGGTGAGAAAAAGGAGACAATGGTTCTGCTTTGAGATCTTTTGAGCTAATTGTTGAGATGTTGGTTTAGACCGCTGTTTGTGAAATCTTACTGTGTATATATCTTTCCCCATCATGTTTCTCTCTTGACAGAAAGGCTGTGGTCTCAGCTCTTCCTTCTGCAGGGTATACACAGGCAGCTCCCAGACATAGCTACTGCCTGTAGAATGCATGATTACAGGAGCCTATTTTCAAGCCATTAAAGAAGTTTTATGAGCATAATTAAAGACGCTTCTCATTTAGCAAGTTTAAAAAAATGTGAAACTTAAATATGAACAAAATATTTAAAAGTTGACTAACATATTTAGAGGGGTGGCAGTAAATTTTCAAAGTAGCTTTTGACTAACTTACAAAAATTATAAAATGTATATTAACAGCCGGAAAAGCCCTTTTGTAATTTTTAAGGGTATTGAAGCTAGACTCTAGTAGTTGTTGAGATTGTGACTGAGGCAGAGACAGGCATCACACCTGAAATGACCAGGGGACATCTTTTCCTCAGGGTGTGGTATGCTTTTTATTTATTTTTAAAATTTCTATTTATGTATGAGTATTCTGTGTGATGGTACATGCCAGAAGAGGACATCAGATTTCATTATAGATAGTTGTGAGCCACCATGTGCTTGCTGGGAATTGAATTCAGAACCTCTGGAAGAGCAGACATTGCTCTTAACCACTGAGCCATCTCTCCAGCTCCTTTATTGATTTTTATTTCATGTGCATTGGTGTTTGGCCTGCATGTATGTCTGTGTGAGGGACTCAGCCACCGGAACTTGAGTTATAAACAGTTTGCAAGCTGACATGTGGGTGCTGGGAATTGAACCTGGGTCCTCTGGAAGAGCAGCCAATGCTCTTCCCCACTGAGCCATCTCTTCAGCACTAATGTGATATATTTTTAAGGGAGCGATATCACTAGTATTTACTAAGGGTGCCTTAGTCACTGTTTTATTGTTATGAAGAGAGACCATGACCAACGCAACTCTTACAAAAGGAAACATTTAATTTGGGGCTTCCTTACAGTTTCAGAGGTTTAGTCCATTATCATTATGGAAGGGAGCCTTGTGGCATGCAGGCAGATATGGTGCTAGAAAAGTAGCTGAGAGCTGCTTGATGAGAGGGGAGACAGACAGCAGAAAGGCTTTGGCTCTGGCATGGGCTTTTAAAACCTCAAAACCCACTCCCAGTGACAAACTTCCTCCAACAAGGCCATACCTCTTAATCTTCTTAATCCTTTCAAATAGTGTCATTCCCTGGTGACTAAGCATTCAACATATAAGCCTGTGGGGGCCATTCTTAATCAGACCACCACAAAGGGCCATTTGGCAGATGGGCACACTGCTTAGCTGCTAACATTTACTTTGATTCTTGCTTCAGTCTCACAGGACTCCCTAATACGCCACACTTGTACTGCCTCTCCTGGGTATGGGCGACTCTGTTTCAGAAATCATTACTGGTTTCTATTTGTTGCTTATTTGCTTATGATTTGTTTTGCACACTTAAAATATTTGTTTTCTTAAATTCTAACTAGTTTGTGTGTGTGTGTGTGTGTGTGTGTGTGTGTGTGTGTGTGTGTGTGTGTGTGTGTGTGTGTGTGTTTGTATAACATTTTCCTGAAGTGGTAAAACATCTCAGAGATGGTATTATTTTCCAAATGATTTTTATAATCTAGGAATGTCTCATAACTTCAGCAAGTCCCTCAGTTGTAATTAGTAGGCTGCTGTCTGTCAGATTATGCTGTGCAGGCTAAATATATAGGAGAGACTGTAATATTTGTCTTATGCTATGGAACAGATGGTCTCCAAACTTAGTGGTGTACAGCAGACACTTTTCTCAAGTACTCTCTGTAGGCTGTGATTTTGGTAGTTTCTTAACTAGGTGGTTCTGACTCAGGGTCTCATGAAGCTGCAATGTAGAGGTTTGCCAGAGTGATGGCTTGCCAGGGACTTCTAAGATGCTCACTCATGGGCTGGTGTAAAAAGACTTCTTCTGTTGGTAAAGTAGTGTTTTAGTTCTTTGCCAATGGGTCTCTCTTTACAAGCTCTTTGGGTCTTTTCATATGTGGCAGTTGGCATATGCCAGAATGAATCATCTAAGAAAGAGGACTTAGTGCCATTTATGATCTTGTCCTGTAAGGCAGAATTGGTAATTTCCACAATTTCCTATTGGTCACACAAGTCAGAGGACGTTATACACAATGACTTATCTGATGATTCATTTAGTAGGGCCATTATATTGTAGTGGCAAAGAGTCAGTAGTTACCAAATTTATAAGGTGATAACAAAATTTTATAACTAATTTGAAAAGACACTGGAATATAGTGTGCCTTGGAGTGGTCAAAAATGGCTTTTTAGGCTTTTTTACTTGTGGCTGATAGGGGCCAGCAGTTCTCTTTTGTTAACACATCTCTGTGACAGGCATTATCATGAGAATTTACTAAGTCACTTGGTTATGGGAACACAATGAGCTGGTGGCTAGCAGGATTCAGTGGTCAGACTCTTGGGTCCTGGTCCTCTTCAGCAGGTTGCTGAGTTAGTAATGAAGCTGATTAACCCATGCTATTTCAGTTGGTTCTTTCCTCCTGAAGTCGAATATAAAATTGCATGAAAATTGATACATAATTTTGAACAATATATTTTATATTCCAGGTGTGTACTTGGATAAAATTGATTTTATAGTCAGAAGGAGCCTCTATTTGCTTATTTCTCCTGGATTCCATAAAAACTTGCACCTTCTTCTTGGTTCTAACAAAATGTGTCTCTAACCACATGTAAAATTTCAAAAATTGTAAATTTGTAAAATTGTAAAATGCCTGACAATTACACTGCCCTTTTAAATTTAAAAAAAAAAAAAAAGCCATTGACATTTACATTGCTGTAACAATGAAAACTTTAAATAATGAGTTTTCACTATCACCATGTTGTAACTGAAAATCTGAATAGTTTTTTTTTTAGAGGCTTTTTGGTTTAATTAATTTATTTAAGCTGTCATTGCTGATTATCAGTGTGATTACTCAGCATGAGCTAATACTCAGTAGGGTGCTCATTTAACTTCCCTGAAGATAAGTGATATTAATTTATAAAACTTAGTACACCCCAGACACAGGCAGAGCCCTGGTAATTAAATGTGGTGTTCTACGTCTAAATAGTGTAGGAGAATTCCCTCAGTCTTGTGTGTGTTTAATCAATCTTTCAGCCAATGTGAATTGCTTGTATATTTTACCTGCCTAAGTTGAGTTTCTAGTTTGATTTTAAGGGTAGAATTCCATATGAATTATCTAAGTTTTATATGAAGATAAGTACATAAATAGTAAAAGACAAACCATCTTCACATAAATTGCAAAATACAATAACAGTGACCTTGCTGTCAGTCTTATGGCAGTTTCTACAATAATTTTAAGTATAAAATATATTTAGAATTTGACTGTGTCCTATTATGTTTTACTTTAAAGGCATCCATGGAAGATAAATTACAAATGATTTGTCTGCTTGTGAGTGAAATCACTGTTGCATCATTTAAAAAAAAAAAAGAAACTTCTTAACCATATGTTTGATAGTCGAGACCACTTTGATTTGGCTTTGTTAGAGCGCTCAGAATTTACCCTGTGTGATTAATAGAGCATACCTGGGTATGCTGGTGAGCTTTACGTTAAGCTTGAGACATTCAAAAGTCAATGTACTGTCCCAGCATAGGAAGAAGAGATTGCATTCCTGTTGTATTACTTTGAAAAACACTCCTTCATTTCTTTCTTTCTTTCTTTCTATCTATCTATCTATCTATCTACCTACCTACCTACCTAATCTATCATTTATGCATCTATGTATCTGTCATTTACCTACCATCTATTTATCTCTTTGTGTGTATGTGTATCTCTCTTTATATATGTGTTTTGTGTAGGTATCATAGCCTGTGTGTGTGTGGAGGTCAGAGCACAACTTGTGGGAGCTGGTTCCACATGGCCTTTGGCAACATGGGCCAAGGGTGTGTTTTCTGCCTTGCCCATGTCTTGTGGCAGTAGGCTTAGATCTGTCTGATTTTTAGATATTCTTATTTTTAAAAGTACTATTTTTTAAAAAGTACTATTTTAAAAGTACAATTAATAAACATTTTATGAACTCTGTCTCTAATAGAGCCATAGGTTGTTTAGGCTTACATTTGTTACTGTTATTGACATGTTTACATTTGTAATATTGATGTTACGTCAGCTTCACTTCTTTAGAAATATCACATGTTAGTTAACTACAGTTTTGTGTGGTAAG
Organism: Acomys russatus; assembly: GCF_903995435.1. NCBI lineage: Eukaryota > Metazoa > Chordata > Mammalia > Rodentia > Muridae > Acomys > Acomys russatus. The sequence goes on along the minus strand of NC_067154.1, from coordinate 28,960,886 downwards.
AGTTGGGGTAATTTCTCTACTACATGTGTAGAAATTATAGTACTGTAGTAGTGACTATAGGTGGACTAACCCATCACTTGGCTTACAGAAATTATTTTGGTGTCTCCTACTTGTTCTCAGAGAACACTCAAGACACAGGGTACAAATATACACAGGGACTAGCTTTTGGACATGTTTTATATTTTTTGCTTCTTCCATAGTAGAGAATATTTGAGTTAGATGCCAGGGTTTCCTGTGCATACATGCATTCTACGTCCTCCTTGTTCCGTATCTATATGGCAGTATAATTACTTGCTGTCCATCCCTGACTGTACAGCTCACTTGCCTTTTCCTAGCAGCAGCTAACTAATACATTCTCCATTCGTCTCCTCATCTTTTTGTAGGTCTGGGATTCTTCCTCTCACCGTTGCCCTTTAACATGAAAAGATTAACAGTTTTGTAGTCCCTCCAGGTCTTCTGGAGCCAGTCTCTCTCAGCTTTTGTCTGTATTGTCTTTATTTTGCTTCTCCTTATGAAAGAAATTTGGATAGAGCATTTCAGTATGGTAGGGCTTTTCCTTCACACGTCAAAGCTGCCATTCCATTTCTCTTCAGAAAAGAAAGGTCTCTTCTTCCAGACTCTTAGAGTTGGAGGCCAGTCAATTTAGGAAAGGGCTAACCTGGACCTTGTTCTTTGGTTGGGATTCAGCTCTTCTGTGCCGTCTCATGATTTGAATACTTGGGATCTGAACATCACTGAAATCTGACAAGCTTTATTTTAGTGTGTGCTTCCATGTGTGAGTGTGTATGTATGTCACTATGATGGAATCATGTGGGGAGGGTGTGTGTGTGCAAACCCATGAAAACCAGAGAAGGACATTGAGTGCTTTGTGCTACCACTGTCTCTATGTTATCTATCTGTCGTTTATCATTTATAGATACCTAATGTTTAATTATGTGCATATGTGTGTGGGTATGTGAACATGTGAGTTTGGGTGCCTATGGATTTCAGAAGAAGGTATCAGATCGTCTGGAGTTAGAATTACAGGTGCTTGTGAGTAGCCCGACATGGGTGCCGGTGACTAAACTGGGTCACCTGCAAGAGCAGTGTGCTCTTTTAACTGCTAGGTATTTTGCAGTTTTTCTTATTCATAGGTGTGGGTTCTTCACTGAACCTGGAGCTGTGCTGAGGGCTGCCGAGCCCAGTGATCTGTCCCCACTTGTCCAACAGCCCTGAGCAGCTGGGGCTGAGCTGGGGCTGCAGGCATTCCTAAACAACATCTGGCTTCGTCTATGGGTTTGGGGATTTTGACTCTGGCCTGTTTATTGGTTTTTGCGATTAGAAAAAAATTAATGTATTTATTCACTTTATATCCCAGTTGTAGCCCCCTCCGTCCTCTCCTCCCAGTCCCATTCCCTCTTTCCCACCTCCCTTCCCCTATTCCTTAGAAAAGGGGAGCCTCCCTCCCCACCCACGCCAGCTCGTCAAGTTGAACCAGGACTGAGTTTGTCCTCTTTCCCTATGGCCTGGCAAGGCAGTCCTGCCCAGGGGGGGCATGATCAAAAAGCAGGCAACAGAGTTTATGTTAAAGACAACCCTGCTGCCTTTACAGATCCACACGTAGCCTGATAGGCTCCTGTCTACAAGCATAGCAGAGTATTGTTAATAGTGTCAGCGGTTGGCTGTCTTCCATGGCGTGTGTCTTGGGTTGGGCCAGGCATTGGTTGCCCATTCTCTGAATCTCTGCTCTATTTGTTTTGTCTTTATCCCTGTACATCTTGTAAGCCAGATAAGTTTTGGATTGAAGTTGTTCTGAGAGTCTTGTCTAGTTAGAGGCCGTCCTCTGCAATCTCCATGGCCCCTGCTCCTGGGCGTTTCAGCTAGAGTTCCCCTCATATCCTACCAAAGGCCTATTCTGATAGATCTCCAGATCTATCAAAGAGATGCCCCACCCACAGTTTTTTTTTTTCCTCCGAAGCCATCTTTCCTCTCTCTCTCTACTCCAGGTCTGATCTCTTCTCTCCCTTTCCTACCTTGTTTGCTCTCTTCAACCACTACTCTGACTATTCTATTTCCCCTTCTGAGTGAGATTTAAGCATCCTCCACTTGGTCCTCCTTGTTAGTTATCATTTTTGGGTCTGTGCATGTAGTATGTTTTTCCTGTACTACATTGGTAAAATTCACTTATGTGAGTATATACCATGTGTGTCTTTCTGGGCCTGGCCTGGGTTACTTCACTCAGGATGATCTTTTCTACTTCTCTCTATTTGCCTGCAAATTTCATGATTTCCTTGTTTTTAATGGCTGTGTTTTTTTTTTTAATTTAAAAAATTTTAATTTGTTCACTTAAATCCTAATTGTAGCCCCTTCTAGTCACCTCCCGATCCCATCCTCCCTCCTTCATGCCCTTTCCCTCCCCACCTAGTTCTCCGAAAGGGGAGCCCTCCTTCCATAACTTCTGACCTCAGCCTATCAAGTCTCATCTTGACTGCTTGTTTCCTCTTCCTCTGTGGCCCCTCAAGGCTGCCCCACCAGGGGGAAGTGATCAACATGTGGGGACCAGAGTCCATGTCAGAAGTAGTCGGTTTTTGAGATTTAAACTCAGATCATCTTGCTTGTGAAGCAAGTGCTTCTGACTATCTACTTTACAACAAACCACGGGATAGCTTTCTGTTTTAAAACTGATGCCCATTTTTAGGGCATCTCAGCATTACTGGTTGTCCTTTGTTACTAGTTCCAGTTTGTTCTCTGTTACTAGTTCCAGTTTGTTCTGTTTCTTCAGGAAACTATGGTCTGGTGTGCTGCTCTTAGTTCAGACAGCTGACATCACGATCCTTTCAAGGCATGGGTGTGTCATGGACATTTCACTCAGGTCTTTCCCTGGACTATATTGAAGGACGACAGCTTGCCGTTGCTGAAAGCCCTTTGTGTTTGAGGGAGGAGCTCCCTCAGCTCCTGCTTTCACTAACCTTCAGCATAGTGCAGATGTGGCTAAGAAAGAATAGACAGGAAGAATTGGTAGCAGATTTGTTTTCTATCTGGGCTTCATGAGACCACTAATTGGTTTTCTAATCACTCAGCCAGCAACCATGCAACAATCAGTAGGTCGCTGAACATGACTGCTGTTTATGTACCTATCCCTCAGCAATGGTGGAGGACCATAAGGGTAGTTTTGTAAACTGAGGCTAAAGGTCATAAAGACATTACTTTTGCTACCTATTGGCATTTTTCTTTGGTGCCAGTACTTTGTTTTCTTTAAAGAAATACTTTCCAAGCCTTATTTCAATTACTTAATGGTATATTCAGCTTGAATTATATGCCTTGATGTAAGGCTCAAAAAGAACAAAGCTTGTCCCCAGAGAAATACATAGGATTTGGATTCCATTCACAGAAGTGGGGAGACAGATAACAAGCCTTCCTAGTTTGAGGACTATTTTAGTTCTGTTCTACTTTGAAGCACTGATGAAGCAAATTTAGGAATGTCATTAGAATTTGCTAAGGTTATATGTATGTCCCTTTTCATTACTTATAATAATACTTGAGATGATGAGAACACTGCATTATTGAATATTCAGGGCATTCTGACAGGAAAAAACATCTGTACATGCCTAGTTTATATGTAATCTTCGTACTCTCCCTATTTTGTTGCCCCCTTTCTCCTCCCAGTAACTCCTCTTTCCCTTTCTTGTGTCTTCAGCTTTCAGATGAACTAAAAACACAGCAACTTTTGAGGCTTGTTAGGATGAGAGCAATGGTATGTTATGACCACTTTCTAAGTTTTGCAGGGCCTGACTTAGTCTTAGAAGTCTAACTTAAAGCCGGGCGTGGTGGCACACGCCTTTAACCCAAGCACTCGGGAGGCAGAGGCAGGCAGATCGCTGTGAGTTTGAGGCCAGCCTGGTCTACAAAGCAAGTCCAGGACGGCCAAGATAACATAGAGAAACCATGTTCAAAAAACAAAAAACAAACAAATAAACAAACAAAAAAAGAAGCCCGACTTAAATAAACTGTGTAAATACAGTGCATAGTATTTTCCCTAAACATTATCTTCATAGATTATTACTTTTATATGCCATTAGATGACCTATTTCTTTAGTAAATTAAATAGTAGCATAATGTAGTCGTATTTTACACATACGGATTTGTAGGTATTAGACTTCTCTAGTAGTTCTACCAGCTGTTCTCTGCTGTGTGGTAGTCACTAACTACATATGTCCCTTGAGCACTTGAAATTTATTTATGCAGCCAATGAACTAAATATTTAACTTAGTAGCCATACGTAGCTAGTGATACTATAATATATGAATAGTTCAGTTCTATAATCTATACATTTTAAAACATTTATTTGTAAGAGGATAGGCCAATCTTTTTAGTCCTTTATTCATCTTATATTGAAATTAGTAGGTTTATATTTATAGCAATAGGGAATTATTTACATAATGATTATGCCTTGAATCAACATATTTTTGAAACCTCCTTTAAGACTTACTATTCTTTTTGAAAATTTTATACGTCTTGAAATAGGAATTGAGTTTATTTCTGAGTACAATTTTGAATGAATAATTAGTTTTCTAGTCTAATATTAATATATTTTATTTTCTTTATTTTTATTTTTTATATTAATATATTTTCAAATAATAGCTATTTGAGCTGGTCATGGAAGACATCCTGTAACAACAGAAATCTAGCTGTATTAAGTAAGGTCCTGCTCTGCAGATGTCCACAGTGTTCCCAAAGTTAAGCTGTAGCCTGGCATGAACAAAAAGAAATGTTATCAGTTGAATAAGCATTACAGTTCAAAATTTAAATTCCTAACTCATATCCTGTTGTGTCCCTCCAGGGCAGTCTGCATGAGGGCACTGGAGAAGGGCAGTGCAGTGGCTGGCTTGCAGGGCAAGAAGTGACAGTTGGCCACTGCTATCTGACTTACTTTTCTGAGTGTCTTCAGTTTGCTTGCCTATAAAGTATAGGTCATCTGGCACCAGAATCTTTAACTTAAAATTGTGTGATTTATTTTTTTTAGGATCTGAAATGTATATTTATATATACAAATATAAGCTTATTATTTTCACTATAACATAAGTAAGGGACCAACAAGATGGGCTTAGTAGGTAAGGGTACTGGCCAACTAGCCTGGCCCATCCACATATGTACACAAATAAATAAATAAATGCTCAGGAGTGTATTGATTATAGTGCAGTACACATTACAGACTCCTAAGATCTCTTGAGGGTGTATGATTTCCCTTCTGCCTTTCAGTCAGATTCCTGCTGGACCTTCTCACTACTTGGAGTCAATATTGTTACGTTTAAACCTTCTGATTCTATCATTTGATGACAGTCAGTGACGATATGATTGGCCCTGTGTTTTTTCCCTGTTTTTGGAACTAGGTAGCTGTTGCTGCATGAGGAAATACTTACTTACGTGTTCTTTTATCTTTTCTCATAGCTGGACAAATTTGCCAGCATAAGAATCCCAGGGAGCAAGAAAGAGAGACCGCCTCTCCCCCATCTGAAGACCGCATCTGGAAGCAGTGATTGCTCGTCAGCCTCTTCAGAGACAATGGAAAACCTTCCAAAGCCACTGTCAGAGAATGAAGTCTTAAAACTTTTTGAGAAGATGATGGTAAGAGTTTTGATGCTTTCTGTGGTTTTCAGTTGTATTCAGAGTATTTTAAAAAGTGAAGTATCAAATGGCATCTTTTATATTGAAAAGATTGTGTGGTCTGAGTTCATTTGCTTTTCAGATAGTTGCAGAGTTCTCTTGTCATCAAGGGTTCTGGGTTGTTTCTTTGTCCTTGTTGTATTCCGTTAGCAGCGCTCAGTATGCCCATATTGTTTATGGCACTCCATCAGTTGTGTTTGTAGAACTGTGCTATGCCTTTTCTTGGACAGACACATGGTGCCCTTTGGTGCCTTGGTCATTTGGCCTTTACCTGTTACTTTCTGACAGATTCACCCTTTGATTTTTTCATCTAAATAGCTGATTTGATCAGGAATTCATGCATATTAAGTACGTTCAAACCATTTACTAATGGATGCTGCTTTTATTTTATATAAATTGATTTTTATCTCTATAGTTGCCACTTTCAAATTTCATATCTATTATGATTCAAAGCAAATATTTGAAAAATTGCATAAGTAGTGCGAGAAGGTAGTGTTTAAGAATTCAGTTCTTTATAAGTTCAGAGTAGGAAGAATGTATAGTTTTTTGAGATACCTAATTAATTTCAAGGAAAATATGTCAGATAGCAAGTGGCAGTATTTTCGGGAAATTTGCAGAGAAAGTCAGCTTGGGCCAAGTGGCAACTGAGGGTTTGTATAGGCAGAGGGAATGACAGTCTCTTGCTATGGAGGAAATAGCAGTAAGCAAAATTGTAGAGCTAGTCTCTGAATAGCTCCTGGAACCAGTGAGAGGTCTGACAAGGTAGCTTGGAGTGATGACTTGGTATTCTGACTTTTGTAAGTCCTTTTGAGGTGCTCTGTGTATTTCCAGGTCATTGTCTATTCTTTATATGTGTGCTCTTTTGTCTATCAGATTCGGCAGCTTAATCCATTTCTTTTCCAATGGAAGTTATTGCATTTGCTCATTAGTGTTGGCTCTGATGTGTGCATGAAATCTGGAAACTATTAATAACTCTTCTGTACTCGTTCAGCAGGAGTGTTATATTATACTGCCTTAGTTTTTATTTTTCACAAGTATTTGGTTTAGTGTTAACACCTAGAGTGTCAGAAGACCCCAGATAGAAGAAAACTCAGCTTGTCTTTGTGGGAGTTGTAGTAAGTGCCAGTGGTTGTGAATATACTTGTAATATTTATTATTTGATTCACACAAACTCTAGACTTGGGAAGCTCATATACGATTATACCAGATTCTAATGAAGTGTTACTTTTTTTTTTCTTAACCTACACATTTGGAATTCCTCCCCTTTGACACGATGAGCTGTTATAATCTTGGCCAAAGACAAAGAAAACCTCTTTTTGCTAGTCCTTGCCAGCAGCAGTGATGCTTGTGTGAAGGTGGCTCTCTTCAGGATCACTTTTGCTACCTGACATGGTGGAGGGAGGGCCTTTTCCTTCCATTCCCTGAGCCTGTACCTTAATTGCCTGTGAAATTTTGGAATGGTACTGCTCGGGCTCTTCTCAGTACATTAAAATTCTCTCCTTAAATTATAATGTGAGTACCATCTGAGTAAGTAGCGAAAGCAGCCCACTGCTGTTAAACATTGTGGAGAACACATTTTTATGATCACATGCAGTTACTTAAAGGAACAATCATCCAAGAAATACTGAATATCGTTTATACTCTTCATTTTGTGATTGCTGGGATCACTTGAAGATAAAAGCAAGTATGTGCAGGTCAGTTGGATCTGGGCAATTTGAAGTTATTTTGGATGCTTGATGAGTAATGGGCCAGATCGCTTATTAAATTGTAGGCAAGGCTGCTTGGCAATAGCTCTTTTCATTCAACCTTCCTTTTATTTAGCAGAAGTAGACCGGAAGCATTTTTTGGCGTGCTGTTAAATATGCTAGCTGCTAAGCTATCTTTCAAACAGAGAGAGCAGATTCTTTTCTTCTCTTTCTGAAGTCTAGATTCTATTAGAATGCCTTGAATACAAACCCTGCTCTTGACTCTGAAGCTGAAAGCTGAAGAAACCGAGCAAATGTCTCTTGCCTTCTTTAAATGTGAGCTAGAGACATTTTTCTGGGGACCATTGTTTACAGATTTAAAGTTGATTTTATGTCGGTGGAGAAAGCTAGAGTTACACTGGACTGCGGGTGTTCTGAGCCACGTGGGGAGTGTCACTCTAGAATATAGCCATGCTCTGAGGCAGCAGGGAGGGCCAGCCTCCATGAACTGAACTTGGAACAGCCATGCAGAAGCATATTTATTGATTGTTATACAGTGCTTTCTTTCTTTCTTTCTTTCTTTCTTTCTTTCTTTCTTTCTTTCTTTCTTTCTTTCTTTCTGTGAAACAAGCCCCTAAAGCCCCCAACCCTCTGCTACTTTACTCCTTATTGTGCAGTGCTCAATAGTGCAAGACATTCTGGGTGTGCCAGGACTGTCTTGTGATTAGAGGCATGCAATGGTTATAAACCTCCTTCAGAAAAGCAGCTCTATCAATAAAACAGAAAACAGTCACTCCTTTCGTTTTTCTTTTTGAGTTTTTGAGGCAGGGATGCTCTGGTTAGCCTTGGATTTCCTGGAACTTACTCTATAGACCAGGTGGGCCTGGAACTGAGAGATCTGCCTGCCTCTGCCTCCTGACTGTTGCGATTAAAGGTGTCTTCCACCACCACTTGGCTGCAATCACTGTTTTCTATAATGATTTCATCAAAGTCAAAGTACTTTTAGAAAACAACTATTTACTCTGATGTCTACCCTAGGTACAGTGAAAAACAATTACTGTTTTTCTAATGTTTACCCTAGATACAATGATTTTTACTAGAATTCCACATACTGGACTTGATCTATAGTATTTTAAAGTATATGTTTGTATATGTTCTTTATTATTTGTGAATTTCAAATATACATGCAATGTATTTTGATCATACTCACTCTGCAACCCTTCCTGTAAATCCTCCCAGATCCACCCCATTACTGCACCCCTTTTCAATTTCATGATATATACACACACATATGTACATATATACATGTACATCTATATGTAGACTTACATATGCATGTATACATGTACACATAGGTGTATATACATATATGTAGACACATAAAAAATTTACATTGGATAATAAGTTTTAATATATATTATTCACTGACTCCAATTTGTGTTGCTCATCTATTGGAATGTTGAGAACGGTCAGCCTACTAGGGGCCATGTCCTTAACACTCTTCCTTTCCTAGAGGCCAGCCATCAGCTGGCAAAAAGATTCTCACTTAGGGATGGGCCTCATCAACCTCTCCTTCCTGCATGCTAGGATGGCCTGGCTTGATCCAGTAGAGCTCTTGTGCAGGCAGCCACAGCTACTCCGAGCTGCAGAATGCATTAGTTCTTTCATGCCCAGAAGACACTGTTTTGTCTAGATCCTCCCAGACTTCTGACTCTTAGGATTGTTCTGAGTCTTTTGTTCTGGGTCTCTAGTCATGGGTGGAGGAAGAAGATATAGATGCCTCGTTTGTGGCTGAGCATAACTTTTTATTAACAAAATTCTCCTGACAGGAACATTTAATAATCAGCTCTGTTAACCTTTTGGCATTTGTGCTTGCAAAAGTTTCATCATATTTAAAATTTATATGTAGAGTCTTTGTGTTATAATTGTGCAGTTTTAAAAACAATTATTCCTATTTACCAATTATGTAAAGTATTTAATTTGTCCATGAAGTAGCAACTTTATTTTGAAGAACACTTATTTTTCTTCCTTAATATAGTCCTCTGAAATATTACTGACTTGATTATTTAATGAATGCAAAGTATAGTGTAATACTTCAACATTTCATTTTTGCTTAGAGAATTGATTTTCTTGGTCTCATAATGGTCTGGTTTCTAAAGCAGTGACAAATGTTTAGTTGCACATCTAGATTTTGTGTTTATTTATAGGTGAGTACACATATCTATGGGGGCACATGCCACAGTGCATTTACAGAGGTCAGAGGACAACTTGCTGGAGTCAGTTTTCTGTCCACCATGTGGCCTCCAGCGATTGTACTCAGCTTGTTAGGCTTGCTGTCAGACACTCTTATTTGCTGAGCCATCTCCCCCACTCTCAGCTAAACTTCCTAAGAGCTTCCCTCAACCTTTGTTTATATTTTGGTATCTACTGAAAGCTCGTCTTGGTTTTATGTGAGTCTTATATGTATGAACTAGTTGGAATCAACATTGGATAGACATATAACCTTGATATCTGTCGTTAGTGGATACTCTTGCATCCTTTTTAAAAATTTTTAAATTTCATTAATTTTTTCAGATTACAACTCAATTGTTATCCCATCACTTGTATCCTCCCATTCCTCCCTCCCTCCTTCCCTCCCTCCCTTCCTCCTTCCCTCCCACTTTTACCCTATTCCCCTCCCCTAGGTCTATGACTGAGGGGGACCTCCTCTCCCTCTATATGGTCATAGGCTATCAAGTCTCATCTTGGTTGCCTGCTTATTCTTTCTTTGGGTGCCCTCAGGCCTCCCCATCCAGAGGAAGTGGTCAAATATAGAGCACGAGAGTTCATATCAGAGTCAGTCCCTGCTCTCCACATAACTGTGGAGAATGCCCTGACCATTGGCTAGGTCAGAGTAGGGGTCTGATGTTTCCTACTTGTATTGTCCTTGGTTAGTACAATAGTTTGAGCAGACCCCCCTGGGCCCTGATCCACCCATCATGATGTTCTTCTTGTAGGTTTCTAGGACCCTCTGGGTCCTTCTATTTCCGCATCTCCTATATTTCTCTTACCTAGAGTCCCAATGGGATGTCTTCACATCTTTCCCAATCTCCTGGTAAGTGAAGACTTTCATAGGACATGCCTTTTGGGCTAGTGCCCACTTATAAGTGAGTATATACCGTTTGAGTCTTTCTGCTTCTGGGTTAACTCACTCAGTATGATCATTTCTAGTTCCATCCATTTGTCCACAAATTTTGGGGATTCCTTGTTTTTTAATAGCTGAGTAGTATTCCACAGTGTAAATATACTGCAGTTTCTTTATCCATTCTTCTACTGAGGGACATTTAGACTGTTTCCAGGTTCTGGCTATTATGAATAAGGCTGCTATGAACATGGTTGAGCAAATGTCTCTGTTGTGTGCTCTTGTGTTCTTTACTGACTGTAATGAATCTGACTTTTTGAACGACATGAGCTCAGTGGGTACAACTAAAAGTGACTTGTTTCCTACAGGTGTTGCCTCTTAGAGTTAGTTCTTTCAATTTGTTTTTTTTTCTTCAAATAACAAAAAATGTCTAGCTTACTACATATGGTCATCAAAAGAAAGCATGTCTTTCTTCACATTGTGGACTTGGTTTACTAGGAGATGACTGTAGGTGTCATTGGTAGAGGTATATTTGCCCACCATACTCCTCCTTGCTTTTCTTTCTTACCTAGATTGAATCTGACCACTGTAAGATTAACCTGGAATGGAGGACCAAGCATTTCTTGGCTTTGGATGTTTATAACCTGCCATTGGTATCCTATGGTATTATCTTAGTTTCTGGCATATTGCTGTTAAAGCAAATCTTTCTGGATTAAAACAACATACATGCTATTATTTTATAGGTTGAAAATCTAACCTGGTTCTATAGGCTTCATGAGGTTGAAGCTAGTGTCAGCTGTCATGGTCACTTACCGCTCATTTAGGTTGTTGTCAAAATCCTGTTTCTTGCAGTTGGGAGGCTGAGGTCCCTTTCCTTGTTGCAGGCGGGGCACTCAGTTTCTGGAGGCCTTTTTCTTGTCTTACATGCGTACTCCACTGAATCTGTCATGCTTAGAGAATACAGGCTTCTTGTTCTAATGTGCCAGCCTTCTGTCTTCATTCAGAGAAAGCTGTCTGTTTTAATCTAGGCTCTGAGAGACAGCCCAAGAAAGTCTCCTTAGTTTGAGATCCATTGCTATACATCCGTATAGGTAGAGTACATATAGGGTAGTGGGCTTCTCTGTGGGTGTCTGTGATGCATATCATAGGCATAGAAGATTACAAATGCTGGCATTGTTTCCCTGATAGTTTGTCTCTGCTTTCCTCTGATGTCACCTACTATTCACGTGTTACTATCACCATCGTTTATGTGGCTACTCAACCCCACCCTCTTCTTCTGAGGTAAAATGCATTTCCTATTTGCATGCAATAGTTGGACAGTTTAGTTCTGAATTTACCCGATATTCATATTCTGTTAATGGAAAGCCAATATGTTCTAAATTTTCTTAGGATTAACATACTCTGCCTTCCGCAGAGATAGTTTACTCTGGATATTTCTATAATAGTTTACAATTTTGCAGCTTTTCCTTTTGGTCATATACCTGTCAGATTGTAAATGGCTTTTTAATACTAAATTCTCTAAATAACCCATGGCATTGATTCCTATTTTCCTTGTGGGTAGAGTGATGCCTCTTTTCTGGTCCTTAGTTACATCCTCTCTGTCTCATTTTTCCTTCTCTTCTATCTATTCTTTTCTTCCCTTACTGTTACATATGGCTCTTCTATGTTATTTTTATAGCCTTTGATTTTTCTCTTTACATTTCTTACAGCATTGGAGCTGGGCATGTTGTATGGTATCTCCCATTGCCTTCCATACAAGAGAAGTTAAAATTAGCTATCTAAAAGGTGTCAAATCCAAAACATTAGAATTGAGATACATACTATTCCTTAACAATGGCATCAAATTAGTGTTCACTCTGAAAAGCTCACACTGAAGTCTGAGCCATCTTTACCCCATTGGGGCATTTGCCCGCCTTATTATCTGTCAGCACTTTTCTTCTCCTATTGTACCTCTTGTGGGGCAGTTGCAGTGGCTTCTTCCCTTTGTCCTGCCATGTTTCTGAGAACTCTCACACTCAATCTTCATGTCTTAGTGCAAACAGTCTTTAAAATCTTCCTCATTCCTCACCTCACCTCTGAGCTGAGATACATGAGTGCCTTACAGATTTTGTCCTTTATTACTGGATATCATTGTCCCTACTAGATTAGCTACCTAGTATCATGATTCCAAACAAATGTCTATTGAATATATGAAACTTCTCAACTTTTAAGATTTCTTGAGACATTGTCTCACTATATAGTTTTGCTGGCCTGAAGTTGCTATGAGCCTGGCCTCAAACTTGCTGAGATCCTCTGCTGCTGTCCTCAGGGTGCTATAATCAAAGGCGAGTACCAAGGCCAGGAAACTTAAGATTTTTAAAGGTATTTTGTGTTTCTCTGCTTTAAACTCTTAAGTTGGGTGGAGATTAGCTGCAATTGCTCTCCTGTCCAGTAACACAGAAATATTAAGAAAATGAAGAGATTTTTATTTCATGTATCCATTTTTTTCATTTTCTCATGTTAACTATTGAGAAGTTGAACACTATCAGGATGCCATCATCAACAAGCATTGAGTGCCAGTGATAAGAAAATCAATCTGTCAATAACTAAATTCTAGAGTCCTCTCTAGAACTGTGCAGAGAAAACAATCTAATCAAGTTGCTTCATATAATCACATATTAATCAAGATGCTGTGATCACTTTTTGGGAAGATATTTTTCAGTCTTTGCCATAGCATAGAAATAGGAGAAAACACATTTGTAAAATAATGCTATCTAGAGAGCTTATACTTGATGTGTCTCCTGGCACTAGAGCTTGGGTGACCTCCTGTCTAATGCATATATTGGCATTTTTATTAAATGGAAATGAAAAAGATACTAAAGATATTACATTTGTGTTAGAAACAGTGTTCAGTATATAATAGAAATGTAAATCTACTTCTGCTTTCCTAATTGCACAATATTTCAAACATGGAATGGTATAGAAAATAATACAACGAAACATCATTGACAAAATTGAAGTTTTTTTAATACTGCTTCCAAAACCATATTTTTTCTTTTTCTTTCATACATCTATGAAGACCACCTTCACTGTCTCAGTTTTGTCCTGTGGGAAAGTCAGCCTTGTCTGAGGTTAAGTGACTGTTTAATTCTGTAATGTAATTTATGAGGAAATGCCCAGTGTTTATGAAAGTTTCACTGTAAGTGAATGAGACACTTTAATCAATGGTGGTGCTCTTACCCAAGAGATTATGTATGTAATGGGTGTCTGTGCTGGCAGGTGATTCTGAATGTGCTTGATAGTTCTGGCTAGACATTATCCCCAAATATATCACACTTGGGAATCACATTGACTATTCAATACATTTCTTGTGTCTTCTATTAAAATTAGAGTATATATAATAAAAGCAATACTTAATTGTTCTATTTTTATTTGTGCTTGGTATTGGTATGAGAGCAAATTGAAAATTACTTTTTAATTGAGAGATTGTTTACACTGTTCACTGTAGATATAAACTAAAGTTGATAGACAAAAGAAAAAGCTTACTTATGTATTAACAGTTGAATATCGTAAAGTAGTAATAAAGTTTATTCTACATTGTAATTCTTGTGAACATTTCCATTTCATTTTATTATTTCATCTTAATATATGTATATCTGTAGCCATGCCTGTGTGTCTTTATGTGGAGGTCAGGGGTCAGGTGTAAATTTGTAGGAGGCATCTCTTGTTGCTGTTTTCAGGGTAGGTTCTTTGAGCCTTTGGGATTCTGCCATCCTTATCTTCTTAGTGCTGTGACGACATTGTGCCTGACCTCTGAGGCGAGTGCTGGGGATCTAGCTCTGGTCCTCATGCAATGTAGCAAGCACTTTATTGACTGACACATCTCCAGAGCTCTCAGATTGTTGCTGGTGTTGTTCTTTACTTTTCTATTTATGTCTAAACCCAATCTAAAGATAAACATAATTGTATTGTCAAAATAAGACAGATTTTGCTAGTATTGTTATAACGCTGTGGAATCTCATTTCTCAGTAGGCATGGAACCATTCATGGTAGTGAAAATAAATTTCAATGTGGGGATAAACACAAAGGCCATTTTATTTTTGTGTGATGTGGAAAAGAAATACAAATGTGCTTAAGAATAGTGTTGTACTTTTTGAAGATATTTGGGTAAAATCATGCTTTTAGGATGTTGAGCTTCATAGTTCCAAGACAGATAATTAGGGTGTCGGACCTCCTCTTAAGATGTTTAGTTAATTGGTGACTGTATTGATGTGATGTTAATAAATACCTTGCAAACCCTGAGACAATACACAAACATGATTAAAATCCAGGATATCCACTGACTTAAGAGTTAGTGTTTAGCTTTTCTGTAGCTATGTTAATTTTTATCTCCCGGTGTTTTTATTAATTCCTAAAATGTAGTGATCAGTTGCAGTAATGTCTTTCCCCTATCCGTTTTGTGTCTGTTGCCATACTATAAAGTGCTTATTTTCCTTTCTGGCAGAAGTCCCTCACACCTGACCATCTTCAACTTGCTGCTTGTATGTATTTGCCCATTGCTCAAATAGTCAATCATTTTAAATTTAATCTGACTTTCCATGGTGTTAACTATCCCATTCAATTTGATGTATGCACATTTAATGAGGATGCTGTCTTGTAAAATCTACATTCATGAATGAAAAGATTGAGTCTAACATTTGTAATTCAGTTGAAAAAAATACCCCCTCTCTGGTTGCCGTTCTCCAGTCAATTGCTCTTTACTGTCTAATATGCTCATATACTAAGTTTACATCTTTGTTTCCGAGTTTTGCCGGAGATAGTGTCAAAATATTTGCTTTGTGCCAGTATTTTGTCAGAATATGGTGAAGTCAGTGTGTCTAAAAAATGTAGCAGCAAAATGGCGAAGTTTTGTTATATAGGACCCTCTGGCTTTCTCCATCTGGAGACAGCTACTGGTTTAACCTGGTGTCCAGGCTGGACCTGCCCCTGGACCTTTGTACAAAGTAGAAAGCATATTCCTTTCCTTTGCTGGGCATGGTATCTGGTGAAGTCATGAAATTTAGTGACGTTTGGGAGGAGTCTCAGCTCCATTCACTCTGCGCAGGTGCTTTTGTGCGGTGCTCAGTTACACACCGACCCTGATCGCATGTCACCGAGGTACTGTGTGGTTCTCCAGTGCTCCCTTTGTAGGAACAATGCATTTCAGCCTGTCTTCTCTATCTCACTGTTTGAAGAGCTGAATTCTGCTGGTGAAGCTATTGCATTGATTTCTGAAGCCTTTGAGAGTTTTCTAGGAATAGTGTTTGCTTAGCGCTCCAGGCTAGACCTGCAAATATTCTGGCTCCTGCTCCGTTTTCAGAACTTTATTCCCTTATCTAATGATTGTTGTAAAATAGGATTGGCAAAATTTTGTATGAGAAGTTTATGTCTGCATTTTAAAAGTGACCAATGAGGTCTATCCACTGTGAAATACATAGCAAATTGCATTAAGAACAAAAACTGGTCTGGATACTGAAAAAGGAAGTCACACGGAGTAAAGCAAAAGTGTTAAATGAGTATGCACAGGAGATCTGGAAAAAGACAGACAGGTGGCAATCCTAATGGTTGTAGAAATGTTGATGGATTAAAGAATTGGTCTGCATGGAGGCAGAAGATACTGGTGTGGATTTTATTGGGATAAAGGAAAAGGGTTGCAAGCAAATTGTAAGAGGGAAGATTGAGGTGGGGGGCAGGAGTGTGGAAGTGATACTTGAGGGAGGGCATCTTTTAGATGATAAGGACCAGGTGTGACCTTGGGACCAGGGGCTGAGATCAATGACATTGAAGGTTGCTGGTGGCAAGAAAGCCAGTGCCATCCAGGGCCTTCATGGGCTTTATATGCAGGCAATATATTCTATATATATATATATATATATATATATATATATATATATATATATATATATATATATATATATGGAAACAAGCACAACCAACTAGACAGATGAGAGTTCAGGTGCAAGTTGCAGAAGCACAGTCAATTGGAAGTACTCCCCTAAACGCCATCAGTAGTGGGGTTATGTCAAAAATAAAATGGTGCTTATTAATGTTTAATATGGAGCCTACTCAGCCATTTAATTCCTATTTAAGATAAAAGAAGCTTGAAGAGTCTTTTGTGGAAACATTGCTTGGGCAAGGGTCCAGATACATAGCTCACAGCAGGCTTGAAGTCCAAAGCGGGGGCCAGTGGAAATAACCTTAGGCTTTGTGTTGGGAAAAGGTCTCAAGGGGTGCCTGGTCCCTGAGTTGTGAATGGAGTTTTGTTACCTGTGTTTGAACTCTTCTTGGTAGCCTTGAGTTTGTCATTATTTTTTTCTTCTACCCAGTCAGATTGTGTATTTATTTTGGACAAATACTCTAAAATTTGTTTTGGTAAGTTTAGAGGACTTAAATTTCCTTTTCTTTTTTTCTTTGTTCCATTTATTTCTCCCCCACTTTTTTATGTTGTTCATTAAAACCTTTATTTTTGTCTTTTCCAACAACTTTATTTTAAACTTATAACGTAGAGAAATTTCATGAACAGTGGAGTTCTTATATATCTACCCTTTACTCAGTTTCTTGTCAATATCTTCTATAGTATTTTGACAGTTATTAAATGAATTAAACATTGTCAGTGCTGCTAACTCAGTTAGAGACCGTGTTTCTAGCCACTCCTCTTTTATGTCCAGGATTGTGTCAGCAGTTGGCATTTTGTTCCCATTTCTCTTTCACTCAGCGACAAATCCTCATTTTATGAGCGACACTTGTGAAGACTTGTGCTTCTTTGGTAGAGTGCTCTCAATTTGAGTTTGCCCCGTTACCTTTCCCCTTATGTCCTTCCTTACAATTAGGCTGAAAAAGCTCTGGGAAGAATATCACAGACTTGATGTATCCTTCCCAATGTATCATTATCCAGGGATATGCTATATTGGTGTCTGTGGTTGTGGTAGTTTGATCTGTTATGCAAGGTGAAGTCTTCAGGGTTTTGTAGTTACTATTGCTGTTTTTTCTTTTACTAGCAGAAGTTTTGTGCAATTTAGCAAATTACTCATCAAACCTTATAATTATGTCTTCTGTGTAGTTTCTCTTCAGCACCTTTATCTAAAAAATATAATATATTGCAGTAAACTGCCATATTGAGTCTGTCAAAAAATCTGTAGTTATGTTATCATTTTCTGCCTTTATTTACAGCATAGAAGGTATCACATATTAAATTTGGGAGGATGAATCAGTTAATTCACAATGATTTATAGTGCTCATTTAGGCAATCTATATGAGTTCTTTTTTTATTTTTAGTTATATTAGAAGCTTTATTTTAATGAAGGAAATTAGTTTTAAACGTCGTAGTGGATTTTGGTTGCTGCTCCACACACGCCCGTCTGTGTTTATCCAGGGTCCCTGGGATGATGAAGGTCCTCAAATAACTTATTGTTATCTTCAGGTGTTTACTCCCAAACCAGCTCCTTAACTAACTCCAGGCTTGGACTAGCTGGTGGTGTTGAGGCTGGTCTCTCCAGGTGGTCCAGACTGTGCTGCAGTGTAGACCAAAGTGGCACTACACTGTTGATACCATTCTTGCTTCTGTTTTGTTTCCTCATCTTTCCTTATGCTGAGATCATGTGTATAAGCCACTGCACTTTGCCATCTCCCACTCTCTGTCTTTATTGAAGTTCAACTAAAAGATGGAGGCTGATGATTTTCAGAGAACATAAACTGAGAAAAAAAAAATTGCTGTCATGTTCATTCTGTCTTTCCCAATCTAGATCTGCTCAGTTTTGTAGATAGCATTCTGAGAGGCCTAATTTCTCTGTAACACAAAATAGAGATGTGCATTTTCTAGGACAAAACTCTTTGTGTGTTTTTTAGGGACTTCATTACTTCTCAAAGCTGGGTGCTATTGCTTCAGGAGTTTTTCTTCTAGCACTGTTTTCTATAGATAAAAATCTTAGATTTTAAAAAAAAATCTTACATTATATATTTCCATATGATTATTTTTTCCTTATCCTTCCTTGTTTCTCTTTTCAATGCCCTTTCCTCCCTGTATTGAATAATACAACTTGTATTGAATAGTAACTTGTTAGGTTTAGTCATATGCCTCGGGGTGCTACATCAGACTTGACTGTGTGGTGGGAGTTAATTAAGTCCAATTTTCCTTCTCTATCCTCTTCTCCCTTTAAGCAAAACAAAATATGGGGATCTGTCGTCTCACATTTCTCAGGAAAAATTCTGCCGTACTTACATGAAAGAGTTGCCATAAACCGGGGGAAAGGAGTGAGAAGTGCTCTAACACAAGTTCACTAGGTGGGGTCTCTAGTGAGGCCTGAGCCAAAAGGAATACTAATAGCTAGACTGGCATATGGAAAGGGCTTTATTAAGGGAATTGTCTTACAAGATTATGGAGCCTCATTCCTATCACAGGTCTTCTAGAAATGGAGAAGGAGAGAGGCTATGGGACCTGGTGATTCCCAGTGCAAGGCTCAGTACCTGAGAAGCTGGAGTGTGGAATTGGAGTAGACGTGGACCCAACTTCTAGAGTTTGGAAGGCTGTAGAACCAAGGGTAGGAGAGAAGGGTACCCACTTGGTAGAGGAAATTGACCCTTCCTTTGCCCTTTGATGATCTGGGTCCTCAGCTGAGTGGATAGTGCTTGGATAGGGTGAGGGTGTATCTTCTCAATCAGTTGATTGATTCAAGTGGCCAGCTTGTACGGGAAACATCTCACAGACACTCTATCCTGTCTACCAGCTGTCTGGTTACCTCTCACCCCAAGGATTAATCTAAAATTAACTGCCAACTAAGATTGAGTTTCCAAACCATTCTTAGTCATGGACGGATATTATTTGGTAACACCTCATTGAAAAGAAAATAATGGCTTAACATCTTTTTAAATCTTACAACTATTTATCTTAAAATTTTAATTTTATTTCAGCTAAGCTAATAGGTTATCTGTTTCTTAGTATTCTGTGTCTATTAACTATTTTAACTTGCTGTTGTAAATAATTTAATACAGATCATAGATGGTTGTAGGTCTCCCTACTTATTATTTCCCAACTCTTACCTTTTTTCTTCCAGTGTAGTTCTTTTTATGTTTAATAGTTATTTAATAATTGTACCTTGTCACCAGCTCCACTGTGAATTCAACACATAAGCCTAATGGGCAATGATCAAATCATGGAAATTAGCATAACCATCACCTCAACAATTTATCATTTCTTTGTGTTAGAAACACTTAAATCCTTTTTCATTTTAAAATGTAAATAAATGAGGAATTACAGTCACCCAACTGTGTTGTAGAATGCTAAAACAGTATATTTTATACAGCAAACTAGCTTCTCTCCCCTCTCCCCTTACTAGCCTCTGGCATGTGCTCTTTTCATTTAGACATCCTAGGAGATTAGTTCTTTTAACTTCCACTAACGAGGGACAGCATGCTTATTTGTCTCTGCGCCTGACTTATGACCAGTGAAATTTCCTATATATAAAAAATGAGTTACTATATTCATAATTTAAGAATTCAGTTGAATGACATAGTATACCATGTAACTATGTATATTAATGGAAACAATTGGCTTGACCATTCAATGAACCATAAGGAAACATTGCTGAATGTCTGCTTCGTTGCTGGTGTGCTGTTTTGGTATTCATGAGCTACATTTTTTAAATAAAGCACCGTGCTGGTATAGCTTGAAAAAGGCAGCATGACTATAACTTATGGAATTGCTAATTCTTACGATATCTAATGTACATTAAACCCACGTAATACTATTTACCATGTGGGTTTATATATTTTGGTTTTTCATTTTGTGTTTAATCCCATTGAATAGTGCCTAAGCTACGGTAGTTTCTATCATCATCATCATCATGATCATCATCATCATGATTGTGTGTTCATAATATGTGTCTTAGTGTTCTGTTGCTGAGAAGTGTCACCATGACTAAGGCAAATTTTATAAGAGAAAGCATTTAATTGGAGGCTTGCTAGCAGTTTCAGAGGTTTAGTCCACTATCATCATGGGAGGAAGTGTGGTGGCACACAGGCAGATGTGGTGCGGAGAAGTAGCCCAGAATTCCATATCCAGATTAGAAGGCAGCAAGATGAGAGGAAGAGAGAGACTCCCTGGCCTATTGAAACCTCAGAACTCACTCCCAGTGGTATACTTCCTCCAAGGGGCCACACTTCCTAATCCTTTCAAATAGTGACATTTCCTGGTGACCTAGAATTCAAAACTATCAGCCAGTGGAGGCCATTCTCATTCAAAATGTGGATCAGAGGACAACTCCAGGGAGATGATTCTTTCCTCCCTCTTACATGGGAATCAAATACAGGTTTGCACAGCAGGTACAATTACAAACTTAGCTTCCTTCTTATTTTATTTTTTACAATTATTCACTTTACATCCTGGTCATAGCCCCCTCCCTCTTCCCCTCCTGGCCCCACCCACCCTCTCTGTTTCCCCTATCCCCCTACACCTCAGGGAAGGGGAGACATGCCCCCTGGCCACCGTATATCAATTTGCATCAGGACTGAGTGCATCCTTTTCTTCTTTGGCCTGGCAAGGTAGCCTTACCAGAGGATAAGTGGATTTTAGCCATATAGTACACGTTAACCATACTACAATGCACAGACCCAAATAAGATAAGTAACAATGAGTAGTACCCTAGGGAGGATGCTTAAATCTCACTCAGAAGTAGAAATAGAATAGACAGCTGAAGTGGTTAAAGAGAGGGAACAGTGTAAGAGAGGGGGCACAGAGAGAAGTGAGGGTCATATCAGGCCTGGGGAGGATGGGGGTGGGGGTTGGGCAGGAGGAGAGAGGGCTTACAGAGAGAAGAAAAACCTTGGACAGGGGCTCCTCTGTCATAAGCTGGAGACCTACAATATGGGAGGATAGGAAGGTGACTCCAGCTGAGATTCCTAGTAGCAGGGGTCATGGAGACTGAAGAGGCCACCCTCTAACTATACACAACTTCTAGTGGAAGGAAGGGAACACCAACCCACCCACAAAAACTTTGACTCCAAACTTACCCTGCCAACAAGATATGCAGGGACAGAAATATAGCAGAGATTGAGGAAATGTCCAGCCAATGCCTAGCCCAACCTGAGACCCACCCCATGTGTAACAGCCAACCTGATACCATTAAGGATACTCTGCTCTGCTTACAGATGGGAGCCTAGCATAGTTGTCCTCTGAGTGGCTCTATCCAGCAGTTGATAGAAACAGATGCAGTAACCCACAGCCAAACATTGTGTGGAGTGCCCAGAATCTTGTGGAAGAGTTGGGTAAGGATAGACTCAGAAGGAACAGGAGCCCTACAGGAAGACCAACAGAGTCAACAAACCAGGGCCTAGGGGGGCCTGTGGAGACTGAAGCCCCAACCAAGGACCATGCATGGACTGGACCTAGGCCCCCTACACTGATGTATCTGATGGGCAGCTTAGTCTTAATATTGGTCCCCTAGTAAGGGGAATGGGGGCAGACTCTTGACAGTCTTTTAAAGGGGTATCTTCTTACATCAACCTTTTTGTTCTACAGGGTTAACTAAGGGAGTGCCTACTATACTTTGCCTTTTTGAATGATGGCATTGTCCTCTCTGTCACTGCCAGAATCAAGTGTTCCCAGGAACTCTAAAAATTCTTATTTTTCCACACACATGAAAAAAAAAAACATGGAAATATATTGTGATGCACGTGTTTATGTGTGGAGGACATAGAACAAACTTGTCCATGCTCCACAATGTGAGCCACTGAGCCATTTTGCTGGTCCCTCAAAATTATAGGTGAGGGGAAAGCATATAAGAAACAGTAACTTAGAAGGGAAATTGAAGCAAATAGACTGTTGTTTACCTAGGCTGTTTTTTAACCAGACCAAGAAGGGGCATTACTGATTACTTCCTTTTGTCAGCCTTTCAAATTGGAAGTTCTAAGATCTCAAAATTTCTTACCCCCTCCCTCCTTCCCTTTCTTCCTTTCTATAGGTTCTTGGTATATAGTCCAAACTTGAACTCTTAAACCTTCTGCTTAACTCCCTAGTGCTCACAATACCCATGCATTGTAAATATTTCTTTTAAAAATTTTATTTATTCACTTTACATCCTGATTGAGGCCCCCTCCCGCTTCTTCTCAAGCTCCCATCTTCCCTCTTCCCCATCCCCTCTCCCCTGGTCCTCAGAAAGGGCGTTTTCCCCCATCCCCCTATCCCTTCAGCTCGTCAAGTCCCATTAGTACTGAGCATGTCCTCTTCCTCTGTGGCCTGGCAAGGAGTCATCATAAGCAGGCAACAGTCAATGTCTGAGACAGCCCCTGCTCCCCTTACTTGGGGACTCACATGACTCCTGAGCTGTCTGTTGGATACATCTGTGTATGGGGCCTAGGTCTACTCTATGCATGGTCCTTGCTTGGGGCTTCAGTCTCAGCAAATCCCACTGGGCCCTGGTTAGTTGGCTCTGTTGGCCTTCTTTTGGAGCTTCTGTCATCTCCAGGTCCTCCTATCCATCCCCACCCCAACTTTTCCATAGACTCCCTATGCTTAGCCTAAAGTTTGACAGTGAGTCTCCCATCTGGTTGGATCTGTTGCTGAGTGTAGCTTCTCAGCATACAGTTAGTCTAGGCTTCTGTCTACGAGCAGAACAGTATAGTTACTAGTGTCAGGGGTTGGCTGTCTCCCATAGGATGGGTCTCAGGTTGGGCCAGATATTGGTTGGGCATTCCCTCAATTTCTAAAGATAATGCAGGGAAAAAGGTAGAGCATTGTAAATATATCTATCAAGGTGAAATGAAAGGAATTGTGATCTTTGAATTGTTTGGTGTCAGATAAATTTGTGATCTGCATTGTTGAAGAATGAATGTGTCACCCTTAAGAAACTTGGGGAGAAATTTGGCTTGCTGAGTTGCATAGGCTGTCTGAAGTCCTGATTTTTATGTGTTTATTTATATACATGCAAACGTTATGTGTGGCCCAGGGCTGTGGTCTATTGGAAATCATTGGTGTTGTTCTTTCCCATCAGCTCCTTTTGTCTTACCTCAGCCTCCCATCTTTCACCAGAGCAATCTCTTAAGCAATTTATAGAATTCATATACTTATGTGTCTATTTTCGACTTGGATTATTACTCAATATTAGTCTTATAGGAATGCATAAGATGCTTTAGACCCTTGCCATGTTTGGTGGTGATGAGAAATGTTAGACTTTTATCTGGCTCTAATTCACAGCTCTTGTATTCATTCAGAAGTTCAACTTCTATTTTATTTAGATCATCCATCCAGTAAATTAACTACTTAATAATTTGGATAGTGATAGAAAGGATTAAAACCATAGTATGTTATGCCATATTCTTGTATTACTACTAGGTGTATGCTATTATGCATGTGCTTGTAGCTATCCTGGAAGGTGGTGGTTTATTTACTTTTTATTTTTATAGTATGCAGATTATCTGTTTAAAACAGTACAAGATAGCTTCAGGTGCAGCTGTTGTAAAATAAATAAATATATTGAAATTTTGAATCCTAATGACCTTATGAAAGGCAGAAATCTGCAACTGTCTAATTATCTATAGTGATGTGAATATAATTTTAATAGCCTGCTGTGAATTTAAAGCTTTTCTGGTAAGTGTTTTACCTGTTAAATGATCTAGAATGCTTTCTGTCTACCCAGCTCTCCTTCCTTCAGGCAGAACCATGTGTAAATCATTCCAAAACAATTAATGCTGCTTTAGTCACAAATTATTGATTTTTCTGTTTCATAGAGTGTACGTGGAACTGCTGTTCTACTTAGATTCTAAAATCAGGCATTTTAATTGTGTTTTCCAGGAAGATATGAATTTAAATGAAGATAAAAAGGCACCATTGCGGGAAAAGGACTTCAGTATCAAAAAAGAGATGGTGATGCAGTACATTAATACTGCTTCTAAGACAGTAAGTAAAGCTGTCAGCTTGAAAAATAAGGCTGCAACATGTACTGTGGGAAACAATGCATTTGTCTAATGAAGTGCTTAAGCTTGTGCAGAACTGCAATCAGAAGGCTTTTGAATGCATAATTAGAAACAAGTATTATAATAAATTAGCTTAAGATATTTCTCATATTATTCTTTTAAAATGCTTTTTGGTTTTTGGGCTGTCTCACTGCTAAGAAGCACAGTGGTGTGTCCTCAGACCTTACCTTGTTAGTGAATTAGGCTGATCATTGATTTCCAGTGTCACTTATGAATGGGGATTATATTTGTACTATAGAACTCTTGGACAAAGATTTTCCTCTACCTCTGTAAGTTAGGATTCACAAAAGTCATTTCTGTATTGTGTATTTCCTATGGGTAAGGTCATCTAACACAGTACAAATGTAGTATTAACAGGAACATTGTATGCCCCCATAGTGCCCAGTTTTCCAGAGAAACATGAAAAGGAGTACAAATAATGACTAAGTGCCTATGAAACTATGATTATCACACTGAATTTGTTGTGTTTACCTCATTGAAATACAAATGAGTTTCACAGACGTTGTGAAAACAGGAATTGGAAGAAAATATAAAATGGAGGTATTCTAGTTGTGTTGTTTTTGCTGTAATACAACACTGATCAAAACCAACTTGGGGAGGAAAGGGCTTATTCCAGCTTACTAGTTACAGCCCACTAGTCACAGCTAAGACAGAAGCCTGGAGGCAGGAACTTAAGCAGAAACCACGGAGGGATGCTGCTTACTGGCTTGTCAGCTTGTATTCTTATGCAGCCCGGGCCCAAGTGTCCAAGTATGTTATTGCCCACAATGGCTTGGGTCTTTCATTTATAAACAATAAAGAAAATATTCTACACAGACAAGCACACAGACTAATCTGATAGAGATACTTCCTCAAGTAAGGCTCCCCATTCTCCAAGTGTGTCAAACTGACAACTGAAGTTAACTCTGAAACAGCAGGAGCCCAGCCAAGAAGTGAAAGACTGTAGAGAGTGATTTTTGGCTGAATACATAATAGGATTAGAAAGAAGTAGCTTATAACACTGGTTTTCACTGGCTACTTTAACCCAAGGCCAGACTATGAGAACATAAGTTATTTATGCCTCATCTCTGGTTATCTACTAGACATTCTGTAACTCAGCTATTTCTTTTGGAAGAAAGACTCAAGTGATGTTTAATTTTTAAACATATCTCATGTGTTGGCTGCCTCACCTTTGGTTGTAGAAATCATTATGCCTTTTCCACCTTGGTATAGACGGGCTCTGTATTCAGCTGCTATGAGACTGATGCTAGTGTTGTGGCTTTTGCCCCTTCAACATACGCAGCTGTCATTTTGGAGCTAAAGCCTTTAAAAAAATCTTTTGTGCATAGGTATTTTAATTTACTTCTTTGATTTTCATTTTTTCCCCACCTGTAAAATCGCAATTCCTATGTCATACAAGTATTTTATCACCATTAAGTAGTTTCTTCCATTTTTAGAACATTTGACACTGGTGGTTTAGCAGTTGTTTAGTTTTCCTTGTTATTTATTTGCTGATTCTTGGAACTGTAGTCATTATAGCATACTGTGCCCTTATGTTAATTCATCGTAATAGGTATAGAGAAAAGTATCCTATAACATACATTTACTAAGGGTGATTTCACATATTAAAAAGACATTAATTTATTCACTACATGTTTATTGAGTGTTAGTATTTGTTAGCCAGCATTCTAGACGTCAGAGGTGGGTACTAAAGTATTCCTGCCATTGTGTGTCAATGGAGCCATTTGGTTCATATATAACTAAAATACAATGCATAGGTAAAACACATGAAATGTAGTGTACACAACCCAAAGCAGGGGAGGTGAATTGTGTCGTGTTGGCAAGCTAGGGAAGATGACTATTAATAAACATTAAATCTAGCAAGCTTAAATTTACTAACTATAACCATGTAGGGTATGTTGAACATGTTACAACTGGCTTAGAGAACCCTGTGTATTAGTGCATGTTACTTCTGGAACTTGAGAAAATAAACAGACTTAGAAGATCATCTCTAGTTGAACTTTGTGGTAGATCTAATTGAGTTTTCATTCACTGATTTAAGTTAGTTCTTTATCATTTTGACCCAAGGCTGGAGTTTATTTACAAGAATGATCTGGACTGAAGGAGATCCGTTATCTAGAGTGTGAGTGTAGCAGTAACTCAGTGTGTAGATTATGTAGCTTTTCCTAGAAGTGTTCTGAGTAACTTTGCAGGTGGTTAAGAATTCCTATATCCTTTTAGAATGCTTGAAGCCTAGATCAGACATTGTTAGGAGATGGTTTCTCTCACCAAGACTCTCGGGCCTTAAGTGGATTAAGTAGGCTTGGAGACATTTCCTAACTGAGCTGCTGCCTTCACTGGCCTTTTCTAGTCTTTTCCCTTTGGATTGTGTCTACCACATAAGGTCTGTGATTCTAGTGCTTGTTATGGCATATTTTGTTGTGGTTGGTTGAATTTATATTTAGACTATACTTCTTCATGGCTTGATAATAAAAGCCTATGACAGTGGCAACAGAGACCATAAATGAAGTTACAAACAATTAAATAATGTGTTAAAAGAATTTTGGTTTAGAATAGGATTTAGACCAATAAGATTTTTTTTCCCTTCTCAAAAGATTGGTAAGAACACAATGTACACCATGCTTTTTAAATTTTTTCAAGAGAGGAGAGTCTTCCAATATCCCCTTTGAAAGGTTTTTCATAGTGATTTATGGCCATAGAAAAGTGGGGCCCTAGGGCAGTGGATCTCAGCCTTCCTGATGCTGTGACCCTTATATAAATTCCTCATGTGTGGTGACTCCAACCATAAAATTATTTCATTGCTACTTTATAACTAATTTTGCTTTTGTTATGGATGATAATGTAAATATCTGTGTGTTCTGATGGTCTTAGGTGACCTATGTGAAAGGGGTTGTGACTCACAGGCAAAGAACCACTGCCTTAGAGGCACCAACCCCTATCCCACAGAAGTGAAAGCAGATCCATGAACAGAGTGGAGATTGTTAAGGTGGTGAAGGGCTGACTAGGCAGACCATGTTTACAAGCTGGAGTTTTTGAATAGGAGCCGTGTTTCTGTGTCTCATGGAAGTTCACTAGCTCTCTCTGACTTTGGTTTTCCCATTCCTTCCAAAAGTCTGTGACTGCAATGATTTCAGTACACTTACTAGGAAAGTTCAGGTTGCTTAACTTTCTTCTTTAGCTATTACTGAATTCATGTCCAGATTTTTAAAAATAAGAAGCAAGATGAAATACCAAGCATTTAAAAACCGTTAAGAAGACATAGAAAAAGCAATAAAAGTTTTAAATACCAAAATGAAATGATGTTGAGTTCTAACTTGAGTTCCTAAGTGTAGAGTTGCCATCTATACCTTCCTTGTACATGTGTCATACAAGCTTTTTCATGTAAGCATGAACAGGTAACAATCACCCTGTTTTTAACCTTGAAATGGATTGCTTAATCTTTTCATTCTTTTGTTTACTTTAAATTTTTTTGTATAGATCTTTTTGTGTTTAACTTCTTTTGTTGAATCTCAGTTTGTCACTCTGTTTTAAATATTTGTTTCTCATCATTGATATTTGCTTAATGTTTGAGCTCATATTGAAATTGTTACCTTAAAAGGTTAATTTAAACATTTTTTTATACAATATATTTTGATAGTATTCCTTCTCCTCCCTCAACTCCTCCCAGATCCTCTTCTCTTCCATGCCCACCAAACTTCATTTCTTCCTTCTCCTTCTCTTTCAGTAAGATAAAATAAAAATCCATAGAGGAAAAACAGAAAGACTAAAAACCAGAAATCAAAACAGACAAATAACAAAGAGAAAATCTTTAAGACCAAAAAAACCCATCAAAACAGAAAGTATATTCACATTCACACACATATACATACATGCACACACACATACACACATATATACATGTACACACATCCACATTCACACACACTCACGTGCATATACAGACACTCATACACTCATATCCACACATAGGCACACTCACATACACATCCATACACATGCACATACACACTAATAGCCACACACATGCACACATATACATACACTCATACACTCAAGCTCACACAGACACACTCACACACATTCTTACACACATACACTTCCATTCACACAATGACATTCTCATATTCATCCACATACAAGCACACGGCACGATGGTGATGGTGTACATTTTGGGTTGGTCCTCGATGATGTCTTTCATTTTGTAGTAGTGCTCTGGTAAGTTTTGATTTGATTTGTAGCATTTTCTGCTCTGGGGAGAATCCCATCTTGTGTGAGAGCCTAGGGAGTTGGGAGTTCACAGGGAGTTGATACCCAGCCTCTTGCCATCTGCCCTGGGTCTTCTGAAACCCTCTGCTGTGACCACAGATCAAACTCCTCAAACTTCTGCATTTTTCTCTTTGTCATAACCCTGTTGCTTTCCCTTGTTTTCCCCAGTCAGATTTTGGTCATGTGAAGGTCTGTGACAGTTGACCGTGTGTCTCCCACTGCTTTATTTTGAAGGTGTTTGAGGGCAGTATTGTTCCAGTGTTACTTTGTTATCATGGTTTTTGAGTTTACCACTATTTAGTTTTTGTTTTGTTTTGTCTTATTTATTTTTTCTTTTTAATTTTGTTATGAGAACCCAGGAGGCTTCAAGAACTATAGCACACTTGATCATGTACTCAGATTCTCCATTCCTTTGGATTTTATTTGTTTTATGAAGGAGTTGTAATTTATGTTAAAAATGGTTCTCTCTTCCCCTCCTCCTCCATTTTCAAGGGAGGAGTAATGATTTATTGAGGGAAACCATTTTTCTATATAACTTCACCTGGTAGCTCTAGCTTTGCAGTTTATTGCATCTGTAAACTCTCATCAAATCACTAAATGGTCCATGACTTACAAATAGATTTAGATGAAATGCTAATTTTAGTGTTACTTTCTTCTATGTTTGCATGGTACTATCATCTAATGTATTTCTAGTAAGCTATGCAGGATGTGTCATTTGCTGTATCCCAGTTATGTGGAAAATGCAGACTGCCCTTCAGTGTTGTACCTCACCCATGGAAAAATAGGTCTCATCTGCTTGTGTGTGTCTATAAATTAGTGAGTGTGTTAAATCTATCACAGCATGAAATCACTTCAAGCACTGTGAAAGACTATCTTAAAGAATTTAAATTGATTGCAGATGTTAGTGCAATTAAGCAGGCCTGATGAGCTAAGAATCATGGTTCTCAGATTTGAATATGAATGCATTTAAAAAAATTACAGTGATGTTCTCCATGTAAATGGAGTTCACAGGCATCTTAGAGTTTTTAATCACCTTCTGTTTTCAGATGGTTCAGAAACGTGAAAAGTAGTGTGTGACCTCTTATGCAGATGCCACAGTCACCGAGAATAAGTATGTTAGTCTGAAGTACATAGTGCTATGGTGTCCTTATCCAGTAAGAACTGAGGCTGATTACCCTTCTAGTATTTTATTTTTCTACCACTTAGCTTTATCTGTTTTAGTGCCTGTAGCTCAATAAAAAATATTATTCTATAGATAGAGGAAAATGCAAAGTTGCTCCACCCCAAGTTCTAAGTTAAAAAGAGGAGTAAGACTAACAAGGCAAAGAAGATTTAGATGATAGGCCTCTGCTGGTCGAACTCCATCTGCCCAACTTCTGCTTGCACCACTGAAGCATAAAAGAAAATCTTACTTGTTTTAGAAAGTAGCATACTAGTTGTAAATCAGGCAGCAGTTTTTGAAGCAAGACTGTAACAAGATGAAGTAGAGTGCATAGTGTGCTCATTTTCAATTTGTCTCAAAATTGATCCATGATTGAAGTAATTATGCTCGTTAACTTCTGTAACATTGTAAAACGTTATGGACATTAGGACTTTATTATATGCAATAGTAAAGCAGACGTGGCAGAATGGTAGGGAATCCTGTAAGTACTGGGTATTATGGAAAAGTTCTGAAGAATAGCAACATTAAGGACTGTAAACAAAGAATGCAGTGAAAAAATTTATTACATAAGTTATAGGTTTGTTTATAGTTATATATGAATGGTTATTAAATTCAATGAGTAGCTAAATTATAAAAAACTACAGGTGTGTGTGTGTGTTTGATAGAGGCTGCATTTAAAAGTCTCACAGTTGGCCTTCTGTTTGACTTATTGAAGATAAAAGTAAAGTAGAAAATGAGACTGCGTGAATACATGCTATGATAGACATCTTAGAGTTTCTAATCGCCTTCTGTTTTCAAGTGGTTTAGAAGAAACATGAACCATAGTATGTAACCCCTTATGCAGATACTGGAGTCACCTAGAATAAATATTAGTCTGAAGCTTTCTGATTCATGTCTGTGATACAAAGTTGGATAAAAAGTTAATAAGTCTGAGCATCATAAAAATACACATCATGCTTTTCATATATATATATATTTATCTGCTTCTCTTTGAATATAGTGTCAGTAATATGTCAGCTATTTATTTACTTATTTAATGTGGATTCAAATAAAAGTCCTTATGCTTGCACAGCGGCCATTTCACCCACTGAGCCGTCTCCTTGTCATAACTTCCTTTTTTTGACTCTCACATACTGCATTAAGCATAGATCCTGTGACCTAAAATAAATAGATGGGTGTCACTAAAAATTAACACTTGATATTCCCACAATTCAGTAGACATTAGCAGACATATTTAACTACTACATATGTTGGAAATTTCTCAACGTTGTTGCCTGGTCTTCCAGATGTCTGCTGTAGAACCTTAGAGCCCACAATTTTTTACTTCTCCTTTTTACCTTAGTTATGTCGTAGAAATTCATTTCTTTTTTCTGTAGCATGTTATATTTTCTCCTTTAATTATTCTACGTTCATTTCTTGGAGACTGACTAATTCAGTTTGTAGTGACTCAAAGAAAAGAGATGGTGCTGGATTGTGCTTCTGACAAGATGGCTATGTTCGGATAGGCCTGGATCTGAGTTCTTCAGTGATTAAGAATCCATTCTTTCTATATCTCTTAGCCTTGTCTTCCTATGAGTTGGCTTATTTGTCCATCTTCTTCGCTTATTATATGGAGACAATTAACAGAAGCCCTTTGCTATCTTATTTCAATTAGTAGTTCTTAAAAATGTGAAAAAAATATATCTCAATGGTTTAAAAAAAAAGTCATATGTGTTGTTAAGGCAGTATGCTTGGCTTAACACTGACACTTTATTTTTACATATAACAACGAATAATAATTAATATTATTTCAAATGTGAGAATTGAAAATATAATTTAATTACTGTATTATCATTGAAATTTTTTACTGCATCTTTACATGTAAAATCAGTTTTTTAAAACTGTTATCTCTTGACTTTTATTATATTTTGCTGTGGTGGATCCATAACCTAAGGGGAACAATTGGTTTTCCTACTCTAAAGTACTCTTAGGTAGACAAGTTATTTGATGACTTATATTTAAAATTATGAAATGTCATAGACTGTTACAACTTGTTTTGTACTTTCACCCCTTTCCTTCTAAAAGTTGTACTTTTGCTTCTGTGTCTGCTAACTATAAGCTTAAGCCCCTTCCATCTTTATCCTTTGCAACTGCACTCAGCATACTTATTGAGAAATGTTGTGGTGTCCTGCAAGAGTGTGCTATAGCAAGTTGCATTTCCCCAAACTTGATGTTAACTCTGTGTTTTTAAAATATCAACTGTTCTTTTTATTTTTAAACATTTTTATTTTTTATTTGTCTTATTGTTTGTGGAGTTGCAACACTGAGGATTGAACCAGATCTATGTGCCATCCCAAGGACACTCAGCTGTTTAAACCATTTCTTATTCTGTGGTCTGGTTCCTCATGTTATAGCATTAACCAGTTCTTGCCTTCCATTTAGCCATGTTCCATAAAGACTCAGGTTGGATTAGTTGTTTGAATCCAGTCTTGCCACTGTCTTTCCCAACTGCATTAACGATCAAGGGCCCAGAGTGAGAGATAGACGTGTTCTGCCTTTGTATGTTACACTTGGAGTCCAACACATAAAGACGTTAGTCAAGTTCATCAGTTGCCCAGGCTAGATGGATTTCTATGAGACTATCACCTTTGCAAAGTTACAATTGTTCACATGCGATTCTTGGAGGCTCACAAACTCAGTTATTCAACATGATAAATAAGATTTAGCATGTACTTCATGAAAAGAAGTTCAAGCTAATATGCAGTGAATGGTGTTTAAAGATGAGAGCATCTTAGTAATTTATAAAGAGAATGAAGCATTTTTACAGTGTTTTCTTACATGCCTGTTTATGTAGAAGGCATATGGATTGTGTACTTAGCATGTCTTTAGACTCGGGTCCTGTTACTGTCAATGCCATTAGCCCCTCATGATATCTATTTTAAGTGATAGATGAGAATCTTCATGAGGGCAACGAATACCTACTGTGACGTGTGGTAGATGTTTCTAGTTTTCCCTTTTCCTGTAGCGTCTGGGAGACTGCAGAATGCCGTGTCTGTGGCTTCTTTGCAGGCTTTTAATGCAGACCTAAAAATCTCCTCTTTGGACACTTACTATTTGAGTACTTTTAAATGGATACATTTGTCTTTTTAGTGATAATCACTGAGTTTATACTCTATCTTAATGTGTATGAGTAATTTTAATTGGGGTTTATATAGCTTCTTGTATTTTGAGTTGTCTCTATAATTACCTGAAGTTATTTATAGTAAGATTTGGTGGTACCTTACATGGTAATTTTATCTTCCCTAAATTATACATTGTGCCTGGTTACCTTTTAGGGGGGAGAATTGGCCATGGATTTGTTTGTATCTCATTTTGTTTTCTTCCTATTTAGATTTTATAACTCATGAGCTTTATACATTTCCTTGTATCATTTTTAAAAAATTTCTTAGGACAGAAAGGTTGTTTAAATGATCAAAATAAAATGATTACATATTCTAAGATCAACTTGTTTAGTAATCAAGTGACATCCCAAGTACCATTCATTTATTCAGATGCTCATATTTAAAATTATTAAAATCAAAGATACAACTCAAAAAAATAAAGTATCATTTATTGAAGCAGTCTTTAATGTAGAATGATTTTTTTTTAAAAGCTGCCTTATACTTTGTGTGGACTACTTAAAAGAAAAAGGGTCTCTGATTTAAAAATGCTCTTCACGTGAGCAGTTCTGTAGAAGGGATACTTTTCTCATGATATATGATCACAAAGTATTCAAATACAAATTAATGTACAATCAAGAAGAATGAATGGAAAGAGAGGCTTTAAATAATTTATGTAATTCTTACTTAAGCATAGTAACAAAACCCAAGGCTAAAATGTGAATAAGGGGGTGTGATGAACGTATTGAATATAGCTCATTCTTTTTTTCTTATAAAAGTACAAAATTTAGAAGTTAGATATCAGCATGAAACAGGAAACAAGCCCTAATCAAAGATGAAGCACAGCTAAAATATTATGGTTGTGTTGATTCTGAAAAGGTATAGGGAATGATTTTGTAGCAGTAAAACTAAGATTAGAGGGAAATTGCTCCTTCATTGTCAAAGTTTTCACAGAAGTCTGAGGACTAGGTTAAAAACTGAACAACACAGCTCCGGGAGGGAATCTGAAACAGAGTGTAGTACCATTATGTTGCCATCGCTTTGAGACTACACTGGTAACTGAAAGGATGATGGCTACAGGAGCCTTCTCTGAGATGGTGCTGCATTGCCACAGCGTCATTTCTGACCCTCTATGAGGGTGTGAGCCACATAAGTGAATGCTGTTCCTCGGAACTTCTCAGAGGTGAATGGGTGCCCTTCTGGTTCGCAGACACAGACACTGGAACTGTACTCTTTGCAGTTGGTAAGTTTCAAGGGTGAGAGAAGCCATGTGAACTGCTTTGGTGATAAATCAAAGAAACAGATTAGGGAGAGTATACCCACCCTACTAACAACTAAGCTAGGGACACAAAACTTCCTCTCAGAAGTCATGGGCAGGGCTTGGAAAGCAACTTCTTCCAGAGGGTGTGGTGGCACAGATGACAGCTATACTTGAGTATGAAACTTGTCTTCAGCTTCTTCTTCCTCATGTCTTCAGCTTTGAAGGCATTCCTCGCTTCCCCCCCTCCCCCACTGAACACACACCCAGAAGCTGGTAAGTTGGGGTGGAGGGACTGAAGAGGAAATTAGGAAAAAGTGAAGATCCACAACTGTGCTCATACCTGTGCATTTAGTAGTCTGAGTGACGTCATTACTAACAAGCATGAGAAACTTATACATTGAAGTTTTAATATTGTATTCTCTATTCAGGCAAACATTTCTCTTACTAACCTAGACAATATAATATTTAGAATATTATTCTGAGGTGAAATTGCTAAAACAGTATCAGAATAACAGTTCTTTCATTTAAATGAGAAATTTGTACAAAAGAGGAATACTTTTTTAAAAACAAAAATTATAGGGTAGTAAAAGGGATAGAATTAATACAGTCTCAAGAAATTAAAACTTGAATAAAATATTCGTTTCATATCAGTGCGTAAAGAATACCTAGGAATAATTAAGAGAAATTGAAAACCCAAAGGAATCACTTTCTGTGCATAGGCCATTTTCCCAGGAGACTCTAAGGTAGACCCATCTGAGAAGATGTTCAATCTCGATATATAAATTAAAACAGATATGTGGATCGTTTTTAATCTATCAAAACAGGAAAACTGAAGAGATTGCTGGTAGTGTTGAGTAAGGCATAGAAATCTATATCAAGTTGGCTTTTTGCTTTAATCATTTGACAGTAACTATCAAAATGAAAACTTGTACAAATATGTAACCTGCCTCTTCTTTTGAGTTCAACTTAGAATAGTAGCTTGAAAAACAAAGATGTATGTGTTAGGGGAATACAGCAAGGGCAAAATATCAAGACGGAACAAAGAAAATGTCTCTTGATACTGAAATTCTTAAGTATGGTAAACTGATGAGGCATGGCTGGCAAGCTCTTGGTATAAAAGCTGCCTAGTCTTAGAAATGTGTATGGTACCGTGAGTTTTTATCTAAAGAATGTTGGTGTGCACTTGGGCTCAGATAGTAAATAAAGGTGTAGCATCTTGGGTATATATTCTGTATTCCAAGCATTCAGTCTTTATATGAAAAAGTGCCCCTTTAAAAAAAAATATGTTCCTTAGCAGGAACATCTGATGTTGCTCCTAACAAAGGGCACTGTCTTGGTCTTGTTTACTGAGTTGTTTTGTTATGGTGCAGATGGCCTGATAACACAGACCACATTTCAATTAGGAAAAATAAAAACAAATCAGCAGAGCTAATAGTATGCTGTTTGCAAAGCTTTCAGTGTGACTCAGAATAGC
This sequence comes from Acomys russatus, assembly GCF_903995435.1. NCBI lineage: Eukaryota > Metazoa > Chordata > Mammalia > Rodentia > Muridae > Acomys > Acomys russatus. The sequence goes on along the minus strand of NC_067154.1, from coordinate 28,925,154 downwards.
TTGCAGATTCATTTTATATTCTTGTAGTAAATTGGTACTCATTTAATAATCACTTTTATTTACAGAACTTAGTTTTGGAAACATCTGGATAAATCTATGAATAATTTAAGTGTTCAATTTGTGATCATTGCCAAATAGTGTTTTCTTAAGCATCTGCCAATATGTGAGAATGCTGGGCCCTGTAAACAGTACCAGACTGAAAAGTACAGGAAGTGCCGAGACAAGGAAATAGCCGATCACCACAAAGAACGTACAGAGAATGACACTCCGCGGTAGATTTCTTTCTGCCTCAGAGGGTTCATGTTAAGTAAACATCCATAAATACTGACTAGAGAAATGAGCTGAAGAAGTGAGGGGAAGGAGGCACCTGGAGTCAAGGCTTGTAAGATTTGGAGGTCCCTCATGGTCATTATAACAGTTGTGGGTGAGGGTGATGAGGGCGGAAACTGGAGTGAATGTGTAGTGGGAAGAGTAGTTGGTAACTGTATCATGCTGGTCAGCTTTGTTGGCAAAAAGGGTGTGTAGCCATGGTGAGCCCTGCGGAAGCCAGTTTTCAGCCCTCTCTACAAAACCCTAGAGCTTTGAAGGACGTAGTGGAGGCCAGTATGGACTTAGCTGATGGTGACGAGCACAGTGTGTAGAAAAGGAGGGTGTCACAGAGAAGTTGGGACCTTGATGTCAGCTGCTTCGTGGCTGTGGACAGGTCAGAGCAAAATGAACCAGAATCGATCCTGACGTTTATGGCCAGAGAATAAACAGAAAATGGTAAGTACATTCTCAAATTCCGAGTGAGAGCTCAGGGCCTTAGTGTTTGGCCCATAGTCTTTAGAACTGAGTTACTACACATTTAGGCATAAAAAGATAAAATATTAGAATTATTTCCTCTAGGATCGGGAACAAGGCAAGGCTGCCCACTCTCTCCATATCTCTTCAATATAGTACTCGAAGTTTTAGCCAGAGCAATAAGACAACAAAAGGAGATCATGGGTATCCAAATGGGAAAGGAGGAAGTCAAATTATCCCTATTTGCAGATGATATGATAGTGTACATAAGTGACCCTCAAAATTCCACCAGATAACTCCTACAGCTGATAAATACCTTCAGCAAATTGGCTGGATACAAAATTAACTCAAAAAAGTCTCTAGCCTTCCTATACACAAATGACAAGCTTGCAGAGGAAGAAATTAGGAAAATCACACCCTTCACATTAGCCACAAGCAATATAAAATATCTAGGAGTTACCCTAACTAAGCAAGTGAAGGACTTGTTTGAAAAAAATTTCAAAACTCTGAAGAAAGAGATTGAAGATGACCTGAGAAGATGGAATGATCTTCCTTGCTCATGGATCGGGAGAATTAACATAGTAAAAATGGCCATCCTACCAAAAGCAATTTACAGATTCAATGCAATTCCTATCAAAATACCTACACAATTTTTTAAAGACATTGAAAATTCAATTCTGAACTTCATATGGAAAAACAAAAAACCCAGAATAGCTAAAACAATCTTGTACAATAAAAGGTGCTCCGGAGGAATCTCTATCTATACCTGTTCTCAAACTGTACTATAAAGCAATAGTAATTAAAACAGCATGGTACTGGCACAGCAACAGGCTGGTTGATCAGTGGAATCGAATCGAAGACCCAGATATGAATCCACACACATACGGTCACTTGATTTTTGACAAAGAAGCCAAATCCATTCAATGGAAAAAGGATAGCATCTTCAACAAATGGTGCTGGTTTAACTGGATGTCTATGTGTAAAAAAATGCAACTGGACCCCTATTTGTCACCTTGCACAAAACTCAAATCCAAGTGGTTTAAAGACCTCAACATAAAACCAGAGACACTAAGTCACTTAGAAGAAAAAGTGGGGAAGAGCCTGGAACATATTGGCACAGGAGACAACTTCCTGAACAGAACACCAACGGCCCAGGCTTTAATGTCAACAATTAATAAATGGGACCTCATGACGCTGAGAAGCTTCTGTAAGGCAGGAGACACTGTCAAGAGAACAAAGCGACAGCCTACAGACTAGGAAAAGATCTTCACCAACCCTACATCTGACAAAGGTCTAATATCCAAAATATATAAAGAACTCAAGAAATGAAACACTACCAAACCAAAGAACCCAATTGAGAAATGGGGCTTGGAACTAAACAGAGAATTCTCAACAGAGGAGTATCAAATGGCTGAGAAACACTTAAAGAAATGCTCAACCTCCTTAGTCATCAGGGAAATGCAAATCAAAACAACTCTGAGATTCCATCTTACACCCATCAGAATGGCTAAGATCAAAAATTCAAGTGACACCACATGCTGGCGAGGATGTGGGGAGAGAGGAACACTCCTTCATTGCTTGTGGGAATGCCAACTAGTACAGCCACTTTGGAAATCTATCTGGTGCTATCCCAGAAAAATGGGAATAGGGCTTCCTCAAGACCCAGCTATTCCACTCCTTGGAATATACCCAGAAGATGCTCCAGCACACAACAAGAAAATTTGTTCAGCCATGTTCATAGCAGCCTTATTCATAATAGCCAGAACATGGAAACAGCCTAAGTGTCCCTCAATAGAAGAGTGGATAAAGAAACTGTGGTACATATACACTATGGAATACTACTCAGCTATTAAAAACAAGGAATTTCCGAAATTTGTGGATAAATGGATTGAGCTAGAAGCAGACAGAATCAAATGGTATATACTTACTTATATCTGCATATTAGTCCAAGGGGCATGTCCCATGAAAGCCTTCACTTACCAGGAAACTGGGACAGAGGGGAAGACATCCTATTGGGACTCTAAATGAGAGAAGCATGGGAGAATAGCCAAGTAGAAGGATCCAGAGGGTCCTAGAAACCTACAAGTAGAACAATATGATAGGCAGATTTGGGCTCAGGGGTCCTGCTCAAACTAAGGCACCAGCCAAGGACAACACAGGCGGTAAACTTTAAACCCCTACCCAGATCTAGCCAATGGTCAGAACATTCTCCACAGTTGAGTGGAGAGTGGGATATGACTTTCTCATGTACTCTGGTGCCTCACATTTGACCATGTCCCCTGGAGGGGGAGACCTGGTGGCACTCAGAGGAAGAACAGCAGGTTACCAAGAAGAGACTTGATACCCTATGAGCATATACAGGGGGAGGTAGTCCCCCTCAGGAACAGTCATAGGGGAGGGGAATAAGGGGAAAATAGGAGGGAGGGAAGAATGGGAGGATACAAGGATGGGATAGCCATTGAGATGTAACAAGAATAAATTAATTTAAAATAAATATTATAATTATAAATTTTAATGAACTTTGGTTAAGATAAAAGTACTTGTCAAAGGAAACTATATTGTCACTTTAGCTCTTAGGAATAATTGAAATGATATGTTCAATCATATAAAATTCAAAAGCTTTGGCTGTTGTACATTACAAAATAATTAAGATTCCATTTTTGTTAAAATAAAGTATAGTACTTACTGATACTTTTTATGGGCATATACAGACTGACAAGACTGACATCAGTAATAAAAATGGCAAGTAGTTTACATGGAACTAATTTTCTTGTACTTGCAGGGGAGTTTCAGGGCATTCAAAAATAGCAGTTCAAGTGGGTTAGGCACATGGCAGTATGTGTGAAGTCTTCCTGGGTTGTAAGCAGAGAACCCAGGCCTGAAGAACCAGAGCAAAACGGGGTTTGTGTCTGCAAGGGCCGGGCTGATTCTAGGCTTAGTCTGGTCCAGCATGCTTTCTCCTACTGTTTTCCTTTTTCTCAATGCATGCTAAATTCTCTCACTGTAAAATAACTTTGTTCATGTGGAACTCTTAAAACTATGAGAGAATACACAAGCATAATCAGTTACTTAGAAAAATCACCCTCTTTATGTAATAAAGTACAGATGAGAAGAGACAATATGGTGAAAATATTTCTGATTTTGACCGAGAATTAGTACATAGACCTGTAATTAGTTTTTATTTGTTGACTAGAAATAAAAATTCAAAAGGGAAAAAACCAGTCTATGGAAAAATGGCATAAGGATCTAAAACACTAATGAATAAATAAAAATAAATACTTCTATAAAGATTTTCAGTTCTAGATATTCAAATTACAGTTATGTTGTACCTTTCAAAGATTTACTGGTCTTGCTATGAAAAGAATTGTCACTCATGGCTGATGGAACTGTAAGAACACATAGTATTTAAAAGCTATTAACAAAATGTATATGTTTTTTGACTCACGATTTCTACTCCCAATGCTTTATGATTGAGAATAAAGTCACCAGATGTTGCATTTGCTAAGTATTTTACACTTATCCATGGCTACGAATATTATGTCTAGAGTGAAAGAACTGGAATACTGTTAGACATTATGAAAAACCTTCCTGAGGCCTAAATTATCGAGGGAAATATGATACAGAAAATTATGTTTCACTTGAGGAAACCCCAGACCCTTTCCACTTGTATTGATATGTGTGTATATGTATACGGGAACTGTATCATAAGCATGGCCGCCAAAATATGAACGTGTGTTGGTCATGTTTGTACCGTATTATGTGACAAGAAATAGGTAAACAAATGGAAGATTTTGTTGCTGTGTGTTATTGAAAAGTATGTCTTGACAATAACTAAAAAAATGTTATTAAGATCTAGAAGTACTGCTTGGATAAGGAAATGAAAAAAGACAAGTTCGATTATTTTTTAGAAGCCAACTTATTAAAAATTAATATTAAAATTTTTTATATAAATTGCTATAATTTTAGTTTCACCATAGAAGAGGACTATTGGCACTTACCATGGCCATTTGTATGACTTCTTATACTAGCTATTTATACATTTGTACTTGGCATTGATTAAATATTAGTTCAAAAAAACAGATGTGTGTGCCTATTATGAAACCATATCAGGCATACTCTTAACAGTTACATATACTGGAAGATGTAAATAAAAAACATATTTCTAATAAGAAAACAGCTTTTTAGCATACCTTTGAGAATACTAATTGTATACATACAATAAGCATATTATCCCTTATAGGAAAGTTATTCAATTATTCACTGTTATGTTTTGGTAATATGGAAATATGTATTAATTAAGACTGATGGCTGAGCAAGTCAGACTAAATATAAAATGTCAGTTGCAGACTAATGACACAATCATCAGCCTGATTTTAGATGGCTTGAAATTCATATGGGATCACGCTATTCGCATTTCTAGGATTTTATCCCAGACAGGGACTGTAGTTTTGATTATGTTAACCAGGCTAACCCGGACTGTATCATTTGAGGAATGCTTTTGATGAGCATTAGGAGCATGAACACAGTATGTGTCAGGTGCGGATAGCTTGCCACAGTGAGGGTAGTTTGCCAATGAGTTCAAGATTTGATTTCTTTTTCTTACTCAGTGACCTTCTCCTTGTGGCTTCTGATTGACCAGTTGAGAATATTTACCTTGTCACTACCTACTAGTTTTCTATTCTCAGGAGGTGATTTCTAAAAATTTACCAGCAACATGATCTCATTTAATTATAAATCATCACTGGTAGTGTGGTGATTGAAAATTAATTGGAAAATGGATGTTAAGTTCCAACATTTAATTGTGATTTGTCAGAAATATAAGTATGAAATACAGCATATGCGATACTTATTTTTCTTACATTTAAAATGTTATGCTTCTTTTATAAAATCCATTCATAAGTTATTAATTACCTGTCTTATTAGAATCGAGGATATGAAAACCCACTTTCCCTTTGAAATAAATGCTTAGTGTTTATAGTACATACAAATGCGTAGCTATGACCCTTAAATTTTACTTGTTAAGTTAGTCTAGAGAAATGGCTCAGCAATCAGGAACACTGGCTGCTCTTTGAGAGAACTTGGGCTTGTACCCAGCACTCGCTTAGCATCTTGCTACTCTGTAACTCCAGTTCCAGGACAGCCCTCTCTGTCCTCCATGGGCACCAGCCACACGTCTGGCACACAGACTTATGCAGGCAAAACATCCATATACATAAGTTATAATTATATTAAATTTATATGCTGTCAGAATTTTCTTGTGTTTTATGAAGAATAAATGTTAATTTTTCTTAATATCTCATGCGTCATTTATGTCTCTACAAGACAGTTGTTCATGTTGACATACAGCATTTGAAGTAATGTCTAAATGGTACCTTTTAGTGATGACTATATTCTTTTCAGTTTTCTCTTTGGCCAATCAGAAAGATACTTCATTATCCTCCCTCCTCTTTGTATACCTGAATTTATGCTGCTCTTTGTGTACTTCTGTAGCATTCCACTTTGATGCTCAGAGGGTATATTGGTAGATTTTTCCCTTTCTATTTATATATTAGCTGATTTAAGATTTAATAACATTGCCTACAAAGCCTGTTTAGAAACTGTTCTAGGATTTAATGAAAATTGGTTTAAGATCAACTATAGGGAAGAAAAAAAATGCAGCCGTGGTTAGGTACAGAACTGTGTCATGCGTTTTAGTCATTTTTAACAGCAGTGGACTTTAGAGCAGAAAGGATGTCTTTTCTCAGTCATTCATCGAGGCGTTTTTTTTGAGTGAATACTTCTGTTTACCAAGCACTGTTATAGGCAGTAGATACTGTGATGAACAGTGCCCACCAGATCCTTGCTTCTATGTGCCTTGCAGGAGCCTGGGAGAGGTAATCAGAAAATATGAAGTAATGGCAAGTCTGAATTCAAAAGAAGTACTGTGGCTATTTTTAACTGTTAATATTTTCATTCAGATTCCCCTTAGTGTCATAGCCGTTGAGCAGTTGACGTTTTCATCTGTTCTGCCTAGGCACATCTCCTTGTTTGTTCATGGGGATCATCAAGTGCTGCGCATGTCAAGGTTAGGAGGTCAAGTCAAGAGGATGTAGAACTGGTGCCTGACTATAAGGGGAAACCAACATTCCCGGGAATCTTAGCAGAAGCTCTGCTGACTTATTTCTTCTGCAGTTTGAAGGTGTAGAACACAGAAGTTGTGCAGCCAGTGAGTAGAGCACTAGTGAGCACGGTGCATGGCTCAGACCAACAGTCCTTGCATGGCTATTGTCAAGGGGGGGGGGACTTTCAGATTTCTTTGAGATAATTTTAAGTTCTTCTGGAATGATTCATTATGCACAAATTAACTCTTAACTGGTGATATTCTGTCAGATAGAATTAAAGTGGGAATTGGAGGTTAAAATTGTTATGGGAATTAGAAGTAGTCTTTGGAAGGAGAGAAGCCAGGAATGGTGGTATAGAACTCCTCAGGCTGAGGCAGGAGGATTGTTTTGAGTTTGAAGAAAGCCAGTGATCCTTAACAATTTTCTTATAAAGCAAGAGGAAGAGGGAGAAGGAAACGGACATAGAAGTGTTGAAGGGTAGGTAGAATTTGAGCATGTGGAGTGCGAGTCTCTCTCATAAAGATGTATACACACAGAGAAAGCCACGCCATGGTTGTCAATAAGACATTATCTATTTTGTCTTGAGTGAAGCACCCATTAAACATGAAAGTAGTAGGAAGTGAAGTTGCAAAGGAATAGTTTTGGAGAATCTTGAGATTTTAAAATAGTCCACAACTAAGTAATTTTGAGATTGTTTGCAAGAAACTCTTTTGTGTCTGCCCGGTAACAGGAGAGATACTTGTGCCTACATTTTGTCTTTTTATGGCTTTAAAAACAACAACAACAGCAACAACAACAACAAAAACAGTTGCGACGGCAGCCCCATGATGCATTTCAGGCCTGTCCTTCAGTTATGTTGCCTAGGCTAGCAACTCAGATTACTTGTGCCTCAGCTTTCTGGGTACTGGGATTGCAGGTGTAAGCCATCCTATTTGGCTTAAAGTGCCTTGTGGATAGAATATGTTCAGTTTTCTGGAGTGTCCTGAGCATATTTTTGTGAACAATTCTTGTAACATTTGTCCTCCGTGTCCTCCTTGATAGTATACTGAGGTTGTAGCAGAATGGGAACGGTGCATTCTTTCGTGGAAGTCTACCTGACCTTGCCCTCCTGAGTTTGTGTCCTCCGAGGCTTATGTGTGTCTTTCTTGCAGCGGCTTGAGTGTGTGAACTATAGTCTGTTTTTGTGGTGAGTTCCTGCTTCCTGTAGTTACTGTGGTATGGACCTTGAACGTATCCGATATACTTTGGTTTTGGAGCACAGTTCCCAGGCCATGATGCTGTTGAAAGGCGGGGATGTGGGTCCTAATTTTATCAAAAGTTACTGTGCATCAGAGGGAATACTGCCTCCCTCTGCCTCTCTTCTTCCTCTATCTTTCGCTTCTAGTCCCTGAGAGGTGAGTACTTTCCTTTTCTATCGTGGGACTGAAGAAACAAGAGATCATAGTCTGAGATTTCTCAACCTTGGCCAAAATAAACCTTTTTCGTTTAAAACTGGTTTACATCAGGCATATATAACGACTGGAAAACTCACTAACACAGTGGGTAAATGTTACTTCCTTAGTTTGGGGCGGGTGCATTTCGCATTGTGGTTGTCTGCATTTTGTTCTGCCCGCCTTCAGAATGTACTGTCATGTAGCTATGCTGTTCCTAAAATGCACCAGCTGTTTCACCCATCTATGCCTGTTTCCATGCTAGTGCTATTCTCCTTTCTTTTTTCTCATCTCTTAAGACCTGGTTTTGAGGGCTGGAGATGTAGTCAGTTTATAAAGAGCTTGCCTTGTGTGATGGTTTGAATGAGATGAACCCCATAGTCCTAGCTTTTGAAGATTTGGTCCCCAGTTGGTGGCTGTTTATGAAGGCTTATGAGGTATGGCCTTGCTGGAGGTATGCCACTAGGAGTGGGCTTTGAAGTTTCAAAAGACTCATGTCATTTTAAGTTTGCTCTTTCTGCTTCCTGTTTCCTTTCTTCTGCAAGGTGTCATGGTCTTGGTGTTTTATCACAGCAGTAGAAAAGCTACTAATAATATAGTTTGTAAGCTTGGAGATCTGCTATTGATCCCAAGATCCCATATTAAAAATGCTGGGCATGGAGGCCAACACTCATAATTCCAGCACATGGGAGGTGGGGATTGAATGATACCTTAGGCTCCTTGGCCAGCCAGCTATCTTGTCTCAAAAAATTCAAGGGCCTGGGGAGAGATTACTTAGCATTTGTGAGCCCTGGCTGTTAAGCCAAAGGACCAGACTCTGACACCCAGGTCCCACATGGTAGCTCATAGTCCTCTGTATCTCTAGTATCAGAGGATCTATCCTCTTTTGTCTTTTGTAGACAGTTCACACATGTGATACACAGACATACATGCAAACAAAATATCCATGTATATGTATGTATGTATATATGTATGTATGTATATAATAAAAATAGCAAAATATTAAAAACAACCCAGTTTAACAGTCCCTGATGATCAATACCCTGGGTTGTTTTATGACTTCCACGGGAGGTTCACGTGTACACATGCACTTGTATTACACATGGAGACACACAGACACAAGCACTCACACGAAACCTAGTTTTCAACTATTATTATTTAGTCCCACCTCAAGGCCTTTGTGTAAAATGGCAATAATTTCTCTATCCTCCTTTTTGTTTGAAGACTAGATTTATATCTAGCCTGTCATACTTTGCAGCCACTGGATGCCCTTCTCATTGATGGCACCTCATGGACAAACTTTTTATTCATTGTAGAATCTAGTGCTCATTATACTGGTACATGGCAGATGCAGGTACATTTTTATTGACTCTTTAGATGGATAATTGGGTTGTACAGAACACCTTAGAAACGATCAAGTAAAAAAATTGTTAAAAATCTACCAATATGTAGTTGTCATTTAGTTACTGTTCTCGGATGAAGCATGGTAGATTACTAACTTTAGGTCTGTTGAGGATTTAAGGATTATTCCCACTGTGTCTGTTTATAATAGCAGAGATTTGGGGAGATAAATGCTGCAAAATTTTGCCTTCCGTATTATCACTTTACTTGTGATATGACGAGTAGAAGAACAAGCTGCTGTTGGGCTCTAACTGTTTTTCCTTCTACACCCTGTAGACTGTCGGCCCCACCTTCCTCCTTGTGTTTTGATCTATAACTGCACTTTAAAAAGTGCCCTTTGCAAACAAGACATGCTTACGGTGGTGGCGATAGAAGTGTCTTCCAAATGTCTTATAGTTTTGCAGCTGCCAGCACTTCGTAAACACAAAATACCTTGTTTACATAGAGAAGCTCTGACTTCCCCATCTCATAGTTGGTTATGGTAGGATGTGATTCAAATATCTTTCTTGTCTCCTTTATATATTCTGTATTCAACCATTATTTTATCACATAAAGAATAATCTACAGAGTGTGTAACATTTTGTATTTTGCTTTTTCTCTTTTTTTATTTTTACTGTGTATGGCTATGCCTATGTACATGCCTATGCACCACATGCAAGCAATGCTTATGGAGGTCACAGGATGGTGTTGGATCCCTCACACTGGAATTGCAGATGGTTGTGAGCTGCCATGATGTTGCTGGGAATATCAAACTTTGGTCTTTGGAGGGAGCAGCTCCTGCTCTTAGTTACTGAGCTGTCACTTCAGCCCCTATACTTTGCCTACTCGTATAAACTTAGATTTCTAAGGTGGTGTGTATATATTGAGAGACAGGTGATTTCTTAAGTCAAGAAAAAAGAAAGGGTGACTTCAACTGTCAACGTTACCAGTGCCACTTGTAAGTACAGCTCAGAATCATGGAGGCGAAGAATCGCCCACTTATCTGGAGGAACTGAAAGCAAATTGCCCAATTTTGAAGACTGGAGCATCTGGTGGTGACTCAGCACACCCTACCCTTTTTGATAAATGCCCAAGGAAGTCTGTTGTGGGTTTCTTCTTTCTATACAGGTAATCAACATAGTATGACAATGAAGAAATGGCCAAGAGCACCACTGTTGCTCTCTCTGCTCAGCTTTCCAAGCAGATCTTTATCCTTCATTGAACCATCAATAGAGGCTGGAAATTAGAACATTCATGTTTATTTCATCAACCCCTCCACCCCCCACCTTTGGTCTCTTTTTATTTATTTTAATCACAGTGTTGCTCAGTTCAACATTTTTTAGTCCTAGCGTACTCTGAAGATGGTGAGTGGCCTATGTGATGCCATGCAAATTTGGCTTTTATTGTTCACCCAGGAAATACATGATATTCCATGTAAACTTTTAAGTGAATTAAAACCCAAACCAAAATTTTAGGAACAATTTAATTTAAAAGTATGCAATTGTAGAAATAGCATGGCCCCACCCCCCCACCCCTTTCTGAGTCAGGGTTTCTTTGTGTAATAGTTGTGGATGTATTTATACTTGCTTTGTAGACCAGGCTGCCTCAAACTCGCTGAGATCTGCTTGCCTCTTCCTCCAGAATGCTGGGATTAAAGGCTTGCAACACTAGGTCCAGCCCCCTAAAATGGTTTTCAATATTTAGCTTATATTCATGCAGCAAAATCCATAAGTAACATACTACTTGATGAGCTGTTGCTGAGTAAACACACCGTGCAGTTAGTGTTTCAGGTGGGGACACAGTAATGACCATGCGTCCCTGTCCTTTTTCCTTGCCTAATCGCTCCTCTTTGGCTTCCTACATTGCAGATCAGGCTATGGCCCTGACGTTTCAGTATCTTAAAACAAAATGTTTTCTTCACTTGTGCTAGAACTCAAACAGCACAGTATTCATCACTGTAAAGCACAGCACTCCATGGCACTCAGCGTCTTTGTGGTGTTATACTGCTGTCATCCTGGCTAGGCCCAGAACATTTTTATTTACCTAAAGAGAATCACCATGCTTTCCAGACAGTAGTTTCCCTCTTTTCCTCACAGAAACGCAGTCTAGATGATTCCTCTTTGATCCCATTATCCCTTTTCTGTCTTACACTATTGATCTTCTAGGATCACCTTGGACTGTTGGAATGAGCCATTTCTCCAGGCAGTGCAGGTTCCTTTTGTTGGAGAATGGTATTTAAAAATATGACCTATGTGCTAGGCCTTTTAATGTTATATTCTTATATGTAGACCTTTTGAAGCTGGAAATATGTGCCCGCCTTTTAAAATAGTGAGATACACATGCATACATGTGTGTAGGACATTGGTACCAGTATGCACTGAGTACCAAAATATGGGGATGCTTAAGTCACTTGTGTAAAATGGTGTAATGTTTGCAAATGATCTGTTTGTATCCACCCATACCTTGTATCTTTTTTCTTACCAATTAGTAACATACTGATGAGTTCAAATCACTTGTACATTGCATATGCTAGCAAAGAATAATGTGATTGTTATATTTTATTGCTTATGAAATAATGAGAAAAGTATGTCCATGTCCAGTGCTGTGTTGTTGTAAAGATTTTATCGGTTATTGGTAGAACTTACAAGTGCATGAACTAAGTATTTGGAGGGCTGCTTATATATCTGCATATGGAAAACACATGTATTTTTGCATCACCCATTTTCTGTCTTCATTTCCCTCTTTATATGTATTATTAATTCCACCCCCTTACCCCTTCTCTAAAAACACACAGAGAGAGAGAGAGAGAGAGAGAGAGAGAGAGAGAGAGAGGGAGGGAGGGAGGGAGGGAGGGAGGGAGGGAGGGAGGGAGGAGGGAGGGAGAGAGAGAGAGAGAGAGAGAGAGAGCGCACACCAGATTGATAACCTAAAGTCTAGTACTGGAGGATTCGGTGAACCCTTCAGTATGTTAATATGCTAACTTGTTTATCTGACTTAAAGTTCCTTCAGTTTGGATTTAACTTCATTTTCAGATTTCTTCCTATCTTTTTCTATTTGTTGTTCCTTCCTATGGGCTTTTTTCTTTTCTCACAATAGAACAGTTTTGTGTAATTCGTTGTTCCTCTCCTAACTAGTATACATCTTTCTTTCTTTCTTTCTTTCTTTCTTTCTTTCTTTCTTTCTTTCTTTCCTCCTTTCCTTTCCTTTCCTTATTCTTTATTTAGTTTCCCTCACTAATTGAAAAATTATTTTAAAGCTTGCAAGATAGCTCAACAGTTAGGACACTTGCCTCTTTACCCTATGACCTCATTGTGATCTTTCCAAATCCTGTAGCGGAAGAAGAGAACTTCTTTCTGCAAGTTTTCCTCTGAAACCTTCCTGCACATGCAGACATGTACATATTTGCACGTGTGTGCACTCGTGTGTGTGTGTGTGTGTGTGTGTGTGAGAGAGAGAGAGAGAGAAAGAGAGAGAGAGAGAGAGAGAGAGAGAGAGAGAGAGAGAGAGAGAGAGAGAGAGAGAGAAAGAGTAAAGAAATGGTGGGCTGGGATGGCTCCTCAGGTAAGGCATTTCTCATGCCCCTGTGAAATTCAGGACTAGGTATTCCGATCCTCAACAGCCACCTGCAGGCACACAGGCACACAGAGGAAGGGGATGCAGGCTACCCTGATGAGATCGAGTAGGCTGTGGTCAGATGGTCTGGGAGGAGGCCCCCCTGTCAGAGGTCTAGTGGAGGAGATTAGGCAGAAGAGGGAGGAAAGGTGGGAATGGGAAGGTGTGCGGGAAGGTATAACAATTGGGATGTAATGTTGAATAAATTGTAGTAAATAAAAAATTTAAAAAGCAGCTATTTGGACATGGTAGCACAGCTGTACAGGTGTTAGTGCACAGGAGACAGAAACAGAGGGTACCCAGTGTTGACTGTATGAGTGCTGGAATCAGTGATTCACATTCAGCAAAAAATCCTAAGTCATGTTGAAGATGGAGAGCAATCAAGGAAGATGCTCTTCTTGACTCTAGCATAGACATACATGTACACCTGGCTAAACAAATGTGAGCCACCAAACACGGTACACACACACACACACACACACACACACACACACACCTTCCTCAAGACACATCCACACATAGGCAAACAATAGGGAAGCAATTAGCTGCATTATTAAAAGCAATTGCCAATGTAGGAAAATAAAAGAGTTTAGGTTATCCTATACCTACTGATAGATGGTGAAAGTGTAGTGTGTTGAGTTTTAAAAATTTGTTTCAAGTTAATATATAATTGTGTAACATTAGTATTGGTTTGTTAGGCTTTAATATTTTTCTTTGTGGGATATTAGGACAATCTTTTTTATTATATATTTTTGTAACTTTTACTTGGTAATACTAAACTTTTAGCATATGCTATTTTTAAAAAGGTTGATTTTAACTGATTTTAATCATGTGTAGTGTGCATCAGTGTGGGTAACTACAAGAATGCAGCTGTCTGTGGAGTCCAGAGGAGGGTGATAGTGGGTCTTCTGGAGCTGGAGCTACAGGTGGTTGTGAGGCACCTGGTGTGGGTGCAGGAGCTGAACTCAGATCCTCTGCAAGAGCTCTTAACTGCCGAGCCACCTCTCTAGCTCCAGCAAGTGCTATTTTGAATATGTGGGTCAACAGGTTTCCAGCGTTACAGTCAGGGTTTTGGTACATAATGGTGCCCATTTAATTTATTGGTTTTTTTCTTTTCTTTACTATTTTTCTTTTCTTTTCTTTTTTTTACATATACATTTATATTATTGCACATATATACAATAAACTACCTACAGCAAGAAGAACCATGAAATAGTCAGGAATTATATAAATATTATATTCATAGTGTTTTGGTTATTTGTATTTGGAAACCTTGAAGAAAACATCTTCCTCATCTTGGTGTATTCTAAAATTCTGAATGTAAATGTATATCTATCCTATCTCATCTCTATCAACATAAAACATCTATCTAGACCTAAAAGCATCTTAACTCTAAAACAACTAAGCTTAATTGTAAAACTAAACTATCTGATCTTCAATTCCATCAGAGACTTGAGAAAGGCTAAAATTAATTTTGATGTTTAACTTAAAAAGTGCCAGTTTAAGGAGATTCTTGTGAAACGTAGTTTGGGTGGTTAGTGGACCTGTCTCCAGTACTTTTTAGCTTTCATGTTTCTGCTTTGAGTCTGTATAAAACCATCTGAGGTTAACACATTGTGTGTGTCCTACAAATTGATTTGAGTTGTCGATGTCCCCAAAATAAATAGTTATGCTGCAGAGACAGCTTAGTGTTTCTGTTGGTCAGTGACATTAGACATGCTTGCAATCATTTAACATTTTAAGAGAATTGTAACAATGCACTTGAATTACAGCATATATGACAGTAGTTAGGTTGTAATTATCTTCTTTGCAGTGATGTGCTTACTACCCTTGCTTTTAACTGTGGTGACTGTTCTTTTAGCACAAACTCTTTAAGAACCTATTCTCTTGCTCTTGCTCCTGACAAAGCTCATTCATTACCTGTATAGGTACCAGGAATTAAAGTATAAGACTGTATGAACAGAGGTAGTTAACTCATGGTTACAGACTTAGAAGACTCAGAGGTAGATGCACTTACTTATGCAGGACACGTGTTCTACTGGTATCAGTGGCTATTGCTGATTTTCAATTTTATTGCCTTAAATCACAAAGTAGATGGCAAAGAGAAAGCCCTATTCTAATAAGCAATTTTACCTCAGCCTATTTTTATTGGCCCCCCAAGTTTTCCTTTTGTTAATCTCTTAGTGGCTATATGTTTTGATATTTATATTTGGCATTCTTTATAGCTTTAAGGACAGCATTAGGTACACAGGGGTTAGGAATAAGCTATCATATTGGGCAGCATTAGGTACACAGTGGTTAGGGATGAGCTACCATATTGGGCAGCATTAGGTACACAGGGGTTAGGGATTAGCTACCATGTTGGTTACTATTAGTTACACAGAGGTTAGGGATGAGTTCTTGCTGGCATTTCCAGGTATCGTTTTCCTAAACAGTTTGTATATATCTAGACCATGCATTTTACTTTCATTATTTTTAAAATAAGGTCTACATTAAATTATAGATTCTTCAGTGTTGTATAAAAATCATTCAGTTGTTTGACAAAGATGAATAGGCCACTCCATTAATACTCTGCAGTGGTAACTGTACACTTCTATTTTGTCCCCAATTTATGTACTTATGTATGATATTCTGACTTATTGTATAAAGAAATAATGTAGGATAGTGAATTTGCCTTATAACTGAGCAGAGATGAAAGAAAGGAGGTCCTTAGGCAGCAATGAAAGACTCTGGTCAAGACAGGTCAAAAGAAATGGCTACTATTACCTCTAATGGTCAGTTAGCAGAAGAGAATGCTTGGCTTAGGCAAATAGCAATGGCAGAAGTATGCATAAAGGTATGCATACTACCTTTTATGCCCTTGAATATCCTTAATAGAGAATATGACAGCTATAATCTTTGTACTTTTTTCCATTGATATTTTAGAATGAATTTTACCAAGGGATTAAAAAAGATTTAAAAATTATGTGGGGTAAATAGCCTTCTAATTTTTGTGATGTCAGGCAGACATCCTTATCTCACTAATGTGTTTTGATACCACAGGGGATAAAGCTTTCTAAGTATTTTCATCTTTATGGCTAATGGATTGCAAGATATGCAGCAGCAAGCCTCTTTCCCCTGCTCCTCCACCCTCTGCTTCCTTTGAAGTTAGGGGAAATGAAAGGATCATAAGATCTATGTTGAAAAGGAGTGTTTCTGTTTCTTCACACATTTCCCTCCCCACCCCTCGCAACTTTATTTCTTTTATATTTTTATTTTGGTAGGAAAGGTTTCTTTTTTCTCTTTTTTAAAATTAATGTTCCAATTAGTTAATTTCCTGTCCTTAATCTGAAATGTTTCTAAGTAAGCATTTGTTTCAGAATATATTATAGATAACAAGGATATTTTCTATGTGATTGATTTCCCTATCTGCTCCTATTTAATTCTTTATATGAAGCTTTCACTTTAGTGTGATCCCATTCATTCACTCAATGGAGGCATCTTGCAAAGGACTTGTGAATTAGTCAGAATGGGCTGCTGTCCTTGTTGGGTGCATCACACAGAGATGTTAGCATTTACTAATAGCCTTCCTTATTTCTAGAAGATTTGGCTTTTTAGCTCATTGATTTTTCTTTCTGTAACTACCAGTACCATTGTCTTTAATGACTTCCCCACAGAGATGATCCATCCCACATTTCACTTTGTTATACCAGTGGTCTTTAGAACTGATAGTGAATGAGAAAATGGGCCCTTTATTCTATTTTGAGAAAAACTCCCTAAGATTTTGGAGATAGTTATAGTGAATATATGTATTATGCTTGGGGAAGTATATTCCTCAGTGTATTTCTTAATAGAACTAAATATTGGTGGTAGGTCCAAAGCACTCCCTCCCCTACATGGCAGTGCTTGTGATAATGTCCTAAACACCTAAACAGAAGAACTTCTGCTTGGTAAAAAGAGGGCAGAAAGAAAGGGATCCTTCCTTAATCTGTCCCAAAGGTCAACTACTCTGGGCAGCAGCATCTATCTAGTTCGTAGTCATTATGAACAGCCTAAATAGTTGCATGAACCTACTCTGCTGTTACATGAATCTGCTTGCTTTTCTGCCATTTTGAGTTTCTTTTTGAATACCCACCCAAGAGATAGCCTTGGCAGTTTGGTTGCCAATAAACCGTTCTTTCTGCCCATGGAGTGGTCTGGTTCAGTGGTTTTACCGCACTCTTGCTCTTCCTTGGCATCTACAAACTGTTACATCTGTTACATCTATATTTAGGTTGCTGTCAATTCTTGACCAGTATTTTGTAGTTTTTAGGTCATTTTTTTTCATTTCTTTTTGTTGCTACTTTTGGTTTTTGATGTTCCTATAATGTTGTAAAAGTATTTTAAAGTTCCCTCTTTCAAATTTTTCAGTATTTTGAAATACTACTTTTACTGTGTTGAACTTGGACTATGATGCTGCTAAATTCATGTAGGTGATCATGACATTTGTGAATATGATTTTACTCTTTTGCAACGAAAAAGAAATAAATTTCCATGTTAATTAGCTGCTAAAATGCTGCGACTCTTAATACAGTTCTTCATTTGTGGCTACCTCCACCCCCCAATCTTTATCTTCAGATATCTGGATACATACTTTTAGGATTCTTCTGAAAACAAAACAAAACAAAACAAAACAAAACAAAACAAAACAAAACAAAAACTTCCCAGAACATAGCTCTCAACACAGCATATAGCTCTTTACCCAGAATGTCATCTTTTGTTTCGTCTGAGATGATTTACTGATTTTGTCAGAATCATCACTGTTTTGCTAATAAAGCTTGTACTCTACTGATACAGATAGTCACCTGGTAACATGTACAGTGAATGAACAGTTCCTGATGTGAAGAAGTTATTAGCAGCATGTAAATTGAGACATGTTAAGAAAGAAGTTGGTTAGTGGCTGAGGGCTGTAGGAAGCATAGTCTTGGGGAACTATTTATTTTGAGTTTATTCTAAAATACAGTTATAAAAGAAGCTTGTAATGAGTAGGCTCTTTTGTAATTAAAGTGCATGTTTTGAGTAATATGCACATACATATTGTGTGCTAGAGTATATATGATAAGTGCTTTACGTAGAAATAGCTGATTAATAGGAGTTATTTTGAGACACCTTTTCTTCCTGTTGCTTTAATGTTTTCTAACTTTTCTGTATTAAACATGACAGTACTTGATAACTTAAAAAATGTATGTGCTCTATTAGAGGAATTATTCTTATCTATTCGTGGCTGAGGTGAGATTAGGTGCTCATGTTTGTCACTATTTCAGTTGCCCTATAAGCTTTATTTTGTCATTTTTAGTTCTTTCGAGATTGTGCCTTTGCCTTTGTCTGTAAATATCCACTTTGATCTCACCATGAATAAAAACAGTCCCGTAAAGGTATTTTGTTTTGCATCACTAGTTGTGTTTTTATGGTTTTCTTTGTTTGTTTCTTTGTTTGTATAATGTTTTGGCAAATTAATAAAGCAAAAAGAAGGCCAATGCTTTTAATTTGAATTTGAATGTGCTCAGCTCCTTTTCTTTGTACATCTAATCTCTAAATTTAAGAGTTTCTTATTGTTACCTTGCTATCTTCCTCATTTCCCATCTGGGATACATTCGTACCTTCTGAACTGGTCTCTGTGCTTTTGATCTTGGCTTGTATGTCCATGCTAGTTCAGTGGCCTGTGAAGCTTTCAACTCCTTCTGACACTTTTTAAAGAAGTATCTGCCAGCTTAGCTGTCTTGTTTCCTTAGATGTTAATTCAACCAGGCATGGCACAGGCCTTTGAATTCCTACCTGAGAGGCTTTCATTGACCACCGTATTTAAAAATATATGCCTTGTACTATGCCTGTTTCTCCTTTTGCTTATTTTTCCTCACTAATAACACTTGCTATTTATATTATAGTGTGTGTGTGTGTGTGTGTGTGTGTGTGTGTGTGTGTGTGTGTGTATGTTAATGGTGCTGGGGATTGTACCCAAAGGTGTACTAAGCTTCTCAACAATTAAAACTGGGCCGATATGCTCACATTTAGTAGGCATTTAATGTATTTCAAGTAATGAAGGAATTCTAGCTCTTCCAACTCATACACACTAGATCCTTCCAAAATCTCCCTTGGAAAATTAAGAGTATAGTGGGACACTTCCATATTGTCTGTCTGTTTTTTTGATTTGTTTTTTCCTTTTTGCATATGCTTGTGCTTTTGTCTGCAAGTGTGTTGGGTGCGCGTGCGTGCACACACAGGCACCCAATATGGAGTACCTGTAGATCCAGCCATCTGGAAAGGGATCGTATCATTGGTGGTGAGGAGTAAGCAAGATCTTAAAGGATGGGTATAAGAATGGGAAACGGAAAATCAATAATATGGGGAGATGTTTAAGTGGGAAGGAGATTAGGAGGGTAGGGCAGAAAAGGGGGCTGGGGCGGGATACCTAACACCAGCATGTTTGAAAAAGCATGCTAGACTCACGTTTTATAAGCTTTGTATGTAAACATGCACACACACAGAATATTTTTTCCCACACAAACCTTTCACTTGAGTCACTCTGCACAGGGGTTTAAACTCATCCAAAAGGCTGTAGATTTGACAAATTCAAAACTCATTGCCAGCCAGGTGTGGGTGCCACTTATTGAGTTGTTCAGAGATGTCTTGAGATCCATAAAGCACTACAGGCTGTTTGCCCAATGCTCTTTGTTGCCCAGCAGATCCTGAGGGTAGATCCTTTCTCCCTGCCCCATTTTGTCCCTACATTTCCTCTGCTGCTTACATGGCTCTTCTTTATCTGCTAGGTTAAGGGGGGTGCTTGTCCTTCGAGATCTTGATCCTGTTGCAGGAATTAGAAATCATCATTTCCTTTTGTTCCATTTCTTCCCGACTCAAGTTTTAATAACCTGAGTGTCTATATTGCCTAAAATTACACTCCCACTGGAAACTGAATGAACCAGTGACTAACAGCTCTGTGTTGCTCAGAGCGCTTATTTTAATAAGTTTATTTTTATTGAATTTTAATAGTTGAATATGCCTAAATATTACTCTATCTTATGTTTCTTAGTAACTCTCCATGACATGTTACATTTGAAAAAGCAATTATTTTCATCCTCAAATGCTCATTTTATTTATTTTTATTTGTGGATAAAATTATGATTTTATAGCTTTTTAGTTAGAACATTATTACCTCAAAACAGTAATTTTGTTAGTTATATATAGCTGCTACTAGGAAAAATGTGAAGAACTTGGTATCTTATGGATAATCTTCATGGAACATGAGTTAAAAATCTTTCTTTTGATTTACAGGGAAGTCTTAGAAGTAGCCGACAGATCTCACCTCAGGAATTTATCCATGAGCTGAAAATGGGGTATACTGACGAGAGGCTTTTCACATATCTGGAGTCACTACGAGTATCGTTGACCAGTAATCCTGTGAGGTAACTCATCCCTGGACATCACTGTGGTGTGTTACTTGGTTAACTAGACATCACCTAGTCTGCCAGTTTTACTTAGCTCATCTTCAAATAGCTGGTATACGTTATATACGTTACCTGTTTCTCAAGGTAAATACCAATACCAAAAGGTCATTCCTGAAAATACATTCATACAAGTAACATTATACAGACTGAGCATGCTGAATTATACATTTAGGAATACACACACATATACACATACCACATGCACATGTAACATACACACCCCCATGTAGCAACAACAAAACATGCCTTGGAGGAATGAAAGGGAAGACACACATGATACAGTAATACTATAGTCTCAAAAACAAAAAAAAAATTATAAAAAAGAATAAAACTATATTCATGAAGAAAAGATCACAGTATTTATAACTGAGTAAAACATAACTCATGAACTTAAAGCAATTTTATAAATTCTTATGAATTTGTTTTGTGAAAGAACAAATAGATAAAAATTTAACTTAATATGGTTAAGATTTACTTTTAGTTTTGATATTGTTATAATGCTTGCTTATTCTTATTTGACACAGAAAGGCATACCACTTGTTAATTTCCTTCCCTCTTTTGAAAATGGAATCCTATGTAGGAGCCTTAGATTAATGTTGCTATGTTTAACAAATAGAAGGATAGCGGACTACCAAGAAGAGACTTGATACCCTAGTACCCTATTCAGGGGGAGGAGGTCCCCCTCTGTCACAGTCATAGGGAAGGAGGATTGGGGTGAAAGTGGGAGGGAGGGAGGAATGGGAGGATGCATGGGATGGGATAGAAAATGAGATATAATATGAATTATTTTATTTTTCAATAAAAATGTGTTAAAAACATAAAGAAAAAAAGAATAGAAGTTATAAAGGGGGAAAAAAAACAAATAGAAGAATGAGCATGTACAATCAAGTCGGAATTTTATACTTGCCTACAAAAAAGAAAATAGAACAACAAAACCTACCTGAAATCCAAATTTAGTTGAGTGTCTTTTATGTGACATCACTACTATATGTTTTTTTTATAGATCAATTATATATTTTTTAAGGTTGGCCTATATTTTGATGCCTTTGTGAAATATTGCATTAAAAATTTAAAGGCAAAGTAATAGTGATAAGCACCCCATATTTATTTATTTAATTATTTTGATATGTGGAATATAAGAGATAATTGGTAAACTATAAAGCAGAATAAAAAAAGTGTTAAATTGACACTTTAAAGAACACAATTTAGTTTTCATAGAGACTTTATGGTAGATACAGAATTAACTAAATTAACTAAAAATATCAGTAGCCCTCCTTTATATAAAAGACAAACAGGCTGAGAAAGAAATTAGGGCAACAACAACCTTCACAATAGCGAAAAATAATATAAAGTATATTGGTGTAACTTTAGCCAAACAAGTGAAAGACCTATCTGACAATAATTTCAAGTCTCTGAAAAAAGAAATTGAAGATATCAGAAGATGGAAGGATCTCCCATGCGCATGGATCAGTAGGATTAACATAGTAAAAGTGGCCACCATACCAAAAGCAATCTATAGATTCAGTGTAGTAGAGGATAACCATACTGCAGTTCACAGACCCAAAGAACTAAGAAACAAAGAGGACCCGAGGGAGGATACTGGAATATTACTCAGAAGGGAAAATAGAATGGTCAGTGGAAGCTATTGAAGAGAGGGAACATGATAGGAGAAGGAACACTGAGGGAAATTATGGTGGGGATCAGATATATAGTGTGTGGGGGCGAGAGGACAGAGGGCTTGTAGAAAGAGGAGCCACCATGTTTGGGAGCACCACTTAGACAAGCTGGAGTCCTGCAACAGGGTGGGCTCCTGGGTGTATATGGGGGAGACACTAGCTGAAACTTCTGGTGGTGGGGGTCATGGAGACTAGAGAGGCCGCCCTCTAGCCAGACTGGACTCCTGGTGGGGAGAAGGGAACAACAACCCACCTACAGAAACTTCCATCCAGAATTTACCCTGCCTTCAGGATATGCAGGGATCAAGATAGAATAGAGATCAAGGAGATGTGCATCTGATGCCTGGCCCAGCCCATGGGAGAGCCTACCCCTGACACTTGATGATGCTCTACTGTGTTTGCAGATGGGAGCCTAGCATGGCTGTCCTCTGAGAGGCTCTGCCCAGGTATGGATCGAGACAGAAACAGATTCACAGTTAAAAACATTAGGCAGAGCATACGGAGCCTTGTAGAAGAGTGGGGGAAAGATAGAACAATCTAGACGGGACAGGAACTCCACAAGAAGACCAATAGTTCTAATTAACCTGGGACCAAAGGGGCTTGCAGACACCGAAGCACCAACCAAGAACCAGGCATGAACTAAACCTAGGCCCTCTACACATATATACGTAATGGGCAGCATAGCCTCTATGTGGGTCCCCCAGAAAGGGGATGGGGCCTGTTTCTGACATGGTCTCAGTTCCATGCCTTTAAATCACTTCACTCTGGTGTGGCTGCCATTCCAGGACATTGAAAAAGGAAATACACAGTTCTGGTGAGACTGGAAATGTGGGGCAGGTTGGGGGGGGGGCGATGTCTTTTTTTTTCTGAGGGGCAGGTGGGAGGGGATAGAAGGGGCCAAGAGGAGGGGGAGGGGGCTACAATTGAGATGTGAAGTGCTTAAGTAAAAAATAAAAAATAAAATAAAAGGCAAAGAAAGTAATGGTGATAAACACCCACATTTAATTTTTTGGTAGATTACTGGAATATAGGAGGTATTTATTAAAGCACAAAGCAGACTTTAAAAAGTGTTAACTTTGATACTTTAAAGGACAGAATTTAGTTTTCAATGAGGCTTTATGTTAACTATGAATTAGATCATTGTCTTAACCAAAAGATTCTTGAAAAAAATTTAAGAAGTTGTCAGTAAATACTTGAATAGTCAAGAGTCTGAAAATGCATCTGAGAAAGCTGGGTATTGAGGTGTTTTTTTTTTTTTTTTTTTTTTTTTTTTCCTCAAGACAGGGTTTCTCTGTGTAGCCCTGGCTGTTCTGGACTTGCTTTGTAGACCAGGCTGGCCTCAAACTCATAGCAATCCACCTGCCTCTGCTTCCCGAGTGCTGGGTTTGCAGGAGTGTGCCACCACGCCTGGCGGGCTCATGCTTTTTGTTGTGTAAGGAACAGTTGGTATTGTGTAGAGTACATATGGTAATGCTTGTCCATAACGCCGGGAGGTCATTTGAAGGTGGGATGGCATAGTGCAGCTGATGGGTAGTAGTTCGAAAAGTGATTTCCTCGAATATTCTCTGGGATGAGTACTTTTTTTGGACATTTTCAAGCTTCAATATAAGATGAGAAAGTCTTTGACCATAAAAATATTTAAAACAAAAGACTTGGACTTTAGGACATGGAAGTGAACAAGAATAAACAACAACAGCAACAACAACAACAGCAACAACAACAACAGCAGCAACAGCAACAACAACAACAGCAACAACAGCAGCAACAACAGCAACAGCAACAACAGCAACAACAACAACAGCAACAACAACAACAAAAATTTTTGTTATATTTGTTTTATGGGTTTTTACTTCCAGTGTGTTTGTTAGGCTGTGGATGGCTTTGATGTGAAGGCTTCCCTCTGTGCTCCTCATCTCTGCACTAGTTCATTCTTTAATACCTGAGAAATGCAAGAGAGAGTTGCTGAGTGAAACCATGAAGTTTTGGTTTTACTTTTTGTCATAGCTTGTCTATTATTAAAAAGAGATTGAACTTAGAGAACTTATAGATGTATTTGTAGAGCTAGTAACTTGTGTTTCCAGCTTAATTTATACCTGTAAAATACATTGATTTAAGAATATTTACCAGGAGCCTGGGGAGATGGCACAGTTGCTATAAAGTGTTTGGCATACAAGTGTGGGACCTGAGTTTGGATCCCTGACGCTTATGTGAAAAATGGGGTGTTGTCCTGCATAGCTGTAATTCTGACATTGAGGATGCAGAGTCAGGCGAACTCTAGGGATTTCTGGCCAACCAGTTTGACAAAGTGACAAGCTTTAGGTTCAATGAGAGACCCTGGCTCAGCAAATAAAAGTGGAAAATGATTAAGACACTTGACATGAACCCATGGCATCCACAGGCATGTGCTCATACCCCTATATACATGAATAAACACATAACACAGTGTACCATGCACAAACCATGAACCCATGGCATCCACAGGCATGTGCTCATACCCCTATATACATGAATAAACACATAACACAGTGTACCATGCACAAACCATGAACCCATGGCATCCACAGGCATGTGCTCATACCCCTATATACATGAATAAACACATAACACAGTGTACCATGCACAAACCATGAACCCATGGCATCCACAGGCATGTGCTCATACCCCTATATACATGAATAAACACATAACACAGTGTACCATGCACAAACCATGAACCAATGGCATCCACAGGCATGTGCTCCTACCCCTATATACATGAATAAACACATAGCACAGTGTACCATGCACAAACCATGAACCCATGGCATCCACAGGCATGTGCTCCTACCCCTATATACATGAATAAACACATAACACAGTGTACCATGCACAAACACATACACAAATACTTATTATAAACCTACTATTTTCTCAAGTCTTCAGAGTGTGGCCTGAGAAAGAAAACCCTGTTTCTATGGAGTTTAATAGGAGTGAAAGGGTGTTTTGGAATTCACTAGGGGAGATAAGTACATGCATTTCTGCTTGCTATGTCAGGCGCAGGGCACTTGGGATATAATTTTTTTTTTTTTCAGTAAGAAATGTGTATTAAATCAAGCACAAGGAAGTCACTGATGACGTGCAAGTGCCTGACCCAGCATAACTAAGCACCAAGTAGCTTCTTCCCTCTTCCTTTTCCTCTCCTGCCTTTAAAGTCGGTGATGCTAATAAAAGAGGTGATAAAAATGATTTTGTATGAACCAGTTCATACATAGTACAATAGATTAGATAACCTGTTGAAATTATACCTCAGAATACTGAGAAATTATATTTTATATTTTTATTTAAAGAAAGTCAGTAAAATACCATTAAATACTTAGAGAACTTTTTCCACAGGTACAGAGATTTTGTAATGTATTATTGTAAATCATTTTGTTTCCATGAAGTCCTTTTAAGTGAAAAGAATCAAAAGTCTTGTCAGAGCAATCTCTCTGATGAGAGGTTTCTTGAATACTTGTTCTCCCAATGTTTCACTAGAGGAATGCCTTGTAACACTTGGCTGTGTGCCCATGATCAACTCTTTGGTCTTTCCTCTTATGATGTATCTGCCCATAAAGGCAGCTTTTCATGTTTGCCTCTGCCTGTACAGTGTGTGACCCATCTGGCTAACGTTTCGGGCCATTAGTGGATGCGTGCTCTCAGATACTATTCTTTTACTGTTGCGGTGATGCTTTGTCCTATTTGTTTAGATAGGGTCTAGCTATGCTGGAACTTGCAGTCCTCCTGCCTTGGGCTCCCGAGTTCTGGGATTATATGCTTTTGTCCACACATCACTTAAAATTCTCAGATGCTGTGGATAAAGTGCAGTAAACTGATCAGTGATTCTTGTATAATATTGTTTCAGAATCAGAATTTTTAAAAACCAGATTCAGCGAAAACTAGCCTTCCTACCATTCAGATTAGGACTTGCCCCCTGCGCATGGCCATGGCATATTCTCAGAGTTGTTCATCAAATTCTGAAATTCCTTTACCTCTTGTCACCTAGAGAGAAAAGCATGTGAAAACCAGGTATTAAAGACCAGCTCCTTTAACTCTTTTATGAAGAGTTGATGTGAAGAGAGTAAAGGTATTTTGTTCAAGGAGGTTTATTGATTATTCAGTATTTTTGTGACAGTTTGTAGCTAATTTTGAATACTGGTGAAAGATTATCTTTTCAAATTACTAAATATCACAAATTGTTCTGTTTGCGTGATTGGTTAAAAGTAGAAACAGGTACACTAGCCCCGTTATGATTGATTTCAAGCATTTCTTGTTCTTACTCACTTATGCATGTGCCCACTTAGTTATAGGATGCATCTTTGTTTTCTAAGCCTGATGCACCTGTAGGGGGCACAAATCTCTGTCGCATGAAACTGTGTGTGATGAAGTCATTGTTTTCTGATCTGCAGTGTTTTCTTGTATATACAGTTACATTTTCCTTTTCCAGTTTTATAAGAGATGTTTTCACATTTTTATAGACAATTTTTTAGGGTATTTTGAAGGGAGGTTTGATTGAATTAAAATAAATCTTTGACAAAATCGTTTCAGTCAATTTTGCAGGGAAATACATTTATATCTGAACAAGTGAAAATGTTTGCGTGTCATTATTTAGTATGTTGAATGCCAGCTCCATAATCTAGTTGTCATCATTCTTGGCTGATAATACGAAGCGTGCTCCCTTAATGTAAAAAGCTGGTGCAAGTGCTAGATTCACTGGGACCAACATGATCTGAAGAAGTCTTTTAAGACAAAAGTTTTGATGTCGCTAGTATTTAAAAATAAATTATTAGAAATATTTAAACAACTGCTTGTAGTTACAGTAAAACTCTTACCAACAGGACTGACTTACGGAATAGTGTAACCTTAAACTGTTCATATTCCTCAAAAAATCTCATATCTTCTGTCCTGTGGTAAGTTCTGTCCTGACATTTGAATTTGTCATTCCTTTGTTCTCGCCTCGCAAATTCATTGTTCACAGATTCTTGAATAATTGATACCTTGTTTCTCTCCTTTATTTTTAAAGCTTATTCCCCTCCCTGTGCTTGTGTGTATTGTGTGCACATGGGCATGTGCAGGCACAAACACATATGTGGAGGTCAGTGACACCTCTCTCTTTGGAGTTGTTTTTTTCCTGTTGCCTTTTGGGATTTGGGGGTCAAACTCAAACTTTCATGCAAGTTCCTTTAATAGCAAAGCCATTTCAGCAACCTGATTACTTGTTTTTCTACTTTCCCTTCCCTTCCCTTCCCTTCCCTTCCCTTCCCTTCCCTTCCCTTCCCTTCCCTTCCCTTCCCTTCCCTTTCCTTCCTTCCTTCCTTCCTTCCTTCCTTCCTTCCTTCCTTCCTTCCTCCTTCCCTCTGTCCCTCCGTTCCATCCTTTCCTCCTTCCTTTTCTTTTTTGTTTTTTAAAGCTTGATTTAAGTGGATTTATCTTCTGCTTACTGTTCTAAAGGTTATGCTTTCCTCTCACTATTGCATCTTAGATCTGCTCAAGTTAATAATTCATTTTGTTTAAGTTTAATATTCTTTGTTTTTTACCTTGTAGTTTTTTATTTTTATTGATTGAAAATTACATATGAATTCTCATCCTACATTTGCTTTTGAATTTCTGTGTCGAGCTTCTGTTTACCTGCTTCACACCTACTCTCATTGTTTCCCTGTGTTTTTCTGCAGTCTTCTCATTTATCCTTAGTTTGTAGTGATTTTTGATTTCTCATTTTATTTCTTTACTTCTGTTTTTATAATAGATCAAAATTTATTTCAACATTATGTATATAGGAAAGAAATAAGTATTAATCTTTAGTTTTTTCTTGAGTTAAAGAATACTTGAATACTTATTTAGATGCTAATTTGAGTGATATTTTAATTGCATCCTTTTTCTTTTTAACAGTATAAGTTAGATATTTCTTCAAGTATTTCCTTAGGATTCCTTAGAGGTTGTTGGTGGTAAATGTCTCTTTGGAGTAATCCTTGCCTGTGGTTTTATTTGCCTCTGCTTTTGAAGGGAGAATAGCATGATGTAGAGATCATGTTTCTTACATATGTTTTCTTAGCATCCATCATATTTTCTCTTTTTTCACTATTTCTGAGAATTTGGCCCTCATCTAAAGCATATTCCTTTGTAGAACATGTTGTGTCGTGTTGTTGTTATGTTTTTTTTTAGTAGTATATCTAATGTGTTTTGATACAATTCACTTTTTCAGAGATTGTTTTAAGTTCTTTCAATAATTTGTCTTTTCTATTCTTTCTGAAAAATTCAGCCAATTGTTTTTTAAATATCCTTTTTCTATCTAAAGTACATACATTAGACCTTTTTATTGCATACACCCATCTTTCTAATCATGTCATTTATACCTGCCATTTCTTGCTCTACTATACTATCTGTTCTGAGTTCTCAGATCCAATTTTCTTACAATCTGCCTTCTAATACATCTGAATGATGTATTAGAAAAATCAAACTCATTTTGGTCAATTCATTGTCAAGAGCACTCGCAATATCAAGGTGTTCATTGCTTTTTTGTGTATTTCTGTTCTTTTTTATGCTTATGCTGTCATGTTACTATTAATGTTTTTTGTGTTATTTAGTTATTTCCTTCTCATTAATAATATGCTGTAGGTTGTTCATCTTCTAGTGATATGTTTTAAATTACAAATTAAGATATGAGATGGAAAATACTTTTAAAAATACTAAAGTTAAAGAGTGTCTAAGAAAAATATGCCCAGATTTACAGAGGTGTTTGTAATGATGGTTTCTGAAATTGTACACTAGAAGTTGTCTGGTGTCCTAAATATTTGTATTCTTTTTTTCTGTTTTTAATTCTCAGCAGATATTAGTTCATCCCTTCTCTTGCTTAATACAATAGCTCCTAGTCATTGTGATTATTTATATTTAATTAATTAACATTGAATTAGAAAATGACACCTTTTTAATTGCTCAGCAGCAACTTGTGATTAAAGGTTACTGCACTGGCCAGTATGTAGAGGCCATTTCTGTCATGATAACACTTCTATTAGACATCACTGTCTGGGGGACTTAGCTCTTATGAATGTCCACTGACCACATTTACACAGCCTCTGAGTGGTTATCCCACTCTTAGTGCTCCATCCAATATGATAATAGCACATAAAGGAAATAAATAATGGATGTTCCAAGAACAATTTTTAAAAATCTCAAGGATAATTGGGCATTCATATCAAGAAGAGGACTCTAAACATGAAAATGGGCTGGGGTGGCTGCCTTTGGCAGGAAGTCCCTTTTTGAACAATAAAGCTTGGGTGGGCTTTCTATCAGTTATGAAGGGACAAAAAAGGAGAAAGGAGCTATGCCCTCCAGGCCGGGATCTAGTTATAGTCCTTTGATGCCCCCAGTGTGGCTGCTGATAGCCAGTCTAAGGGAACCATTATTATCCTAGCAGTGGAGGGAACATCCCCTTAGGTAGGTTAAAAATATTAGTGGGATTTATTTTTTTTTTCCTTTAGTAGTATTTTCCTCAGAGAAATGTGACTACTTTTAAAGCCTCTTAAAAAACATTTTAAAAAATTGTTTTATAATGAGTAAATGTATGGAGTTAATATTTATCTTTGCCTCTGTCTTTAGGTAATACCATGTATCCTAGAGCATGGCTTTTATTATTTATGTCTTAATTAGTATTCAGGCTTCATAATTTTTATAGCATTTTATTACTCATTCTAAGAATATTTGTTGAACACATGCTTTAATTTCAGACAATTTTTCTGCCCTTTCTAAAAGTGATTTAAATGAATCAAATATTAATGAACAATGTGCTGGAGGAGTTGATGTCTCCCCCTCCCCTGTTTGCAGAGGGCATGAAGATGCTTCTGCTTCCTTGCCAAGCATTCTCCACCGGGGAGGCCTCCTCTTTGTTTACGTAATCCATACAGGATCTTTGTTCTGCCTGTGTAGATGTAGCAAGATGAGTTCTAAATACTTGGTTTCTGAGTTAAATTTACCTGTGCCTTAAAAGGTTTGATGTTAAATACACAGTACACATTCAGAGTAGAGCACACTGGTAATTCATCCATTGCTTTTAGCAAATAAACATCTATCTTCTTTAGATAGTGAAAAGAGCCACTCAGCTTAATTTATACTTGACCCCAAAGCTCCTAGAATTGTAACATTTTCCTAGTGTATTGTCAAAACTAACATGTAGGTATATTTGTATCTCCTTACCAGTCTATTTAATATAAAATGTAAATTCCTATTAGGATGACTTCAATAGACTTCTTTAAAAAATACTGCTAACACAGTCAGTACCAATGTAACAGAGTTCAAAACCTCATTTTTTTTTTTTTTTTTTTTTTGTGCAGTTAATAAACCTTCTGCATTGATTGATAGGTGCAGAGAGTCCACACTGTGAGATGAAGCAGCCACTTGCCACATGTGGTTATTGGGCATTTGAGAAGTGGGTGGTGTGGTTGAGGTATAGATGGATGACTGGGTTTGAACAATGAATATTTAAGATGTAATTTACACATATTCAAGTATAACAGAAGGTGTAAATGAAAACCCAAAATAGCTTACTTTTAAAGAGACAGTAACAAAATATAGTGATATTCTTCAACGTTTTAATGAAAATGGTTATAAAACTTATGAAACTTTCCAAGTACATAAAGGGAAATATAAGAAAGTGCCGTCTTTTTCATTACTATAGTTGTCTGGGTTATTTGTTTGAGACTACAGCAGTTATCAACATGGAGTTACTTCCCGAAAACTTTTCTTTTCTGTTTTCCTTTTCAAAGATAGAATCTTCAGTGAGAGAAATTATTGAGCTTCAAGCACTAAAGTCCCTAGTATTTTACATACAGAGGCCCAGCATATTTGTTTTCAGGCTAATCAGTTGAACTTTCTACTATGTTTTAGTGTATTGCTAGTTAAATTGTGTAAAGGGCCTAATGAAAACATATGCCTTATTCTCTTTCATGTGTATATAAAAGAAATGCTTATCTATTCATCAGCAAAAGCCTTACAGAGGTGAGGAAAACTTTGAAAATAGAAGGAAATTTTGCTGTTCGATTCAGAAAACTTTATAAAAGTAAAATTGAATTTTAGTGTCTGCATTGGCCATGGATTTTTGTACTTTCTATCGTTATTTGGACAATGAATATTGAAAACAAACAAGTGCTGTTTTGTCATAAAGATTTGTAGGAGTGACAATAAACAAAACAAAACAAAATACCTAAATGAGGCTTTGGGTAACTGAGATGCCGTTCAGTTCTTCTGTAATATAAGGATGAATCAGACCTTTGTCTCTCAAACCATGATGCAGGAATGGCATCTTTGCCTATGCTGTTTAGTACCATAACCCCTTATCAAATTTGGCTTGTGAGTACTTAATCTGTGCCAGGTTGCCTGAGCCATTGAACACAACACTGAAATTGCTACCTGTTGGCAACCCTATTAGACTATACAGTTTTATCAATCAAAAATTCATTTTGTCTCTGCTTGAGATGTAGCTCTATGATAATGTTATCAGAATTATATTTTCAAGAAGAACTTGACAAAATACAAGGGGGAAAATAGCAAGGAGGTTTACCAAAGGGAAAATACACTTGCCAGGGATATGAGTATACTTGCCACTGGAGAATGGTCTGTAGTGTCTCAGAATACTCAGTCATCTTCCCCCACTGCACTCTGCCGCAGTGTTCTTCCCTGTCTATTCATTTTAGTGGTTTAGAAATAAGATGCTTTGAATGGTTATCCTCTCCTAATGTGTTCTCTTCTACAACTGGGCTAAACCTAAACTGGTTGGTTTACTTTGTGGTGGCTCATGATCTCATTTCATGAATGGTTGCTGATCCAAGACATCTTGTTCTTATTGAGATAATGCTAAACAAGCCATCCTATTTTTTTTTTTTTTTTTTTTTTAGTTGTTTTGTAATGTAGGCAGTGGCCAGTAGATAAGCAGGTTGTAGGCATAGGAAATAGAGCTTGGGCTGTCTTTAGCACCTCCTTCTCTTAGACCTGTCTGTCATGTGCAAAGATTACTTGGTTTCAATCCTGATCCCCATCCATCTCCTCTTGATGCCCCATGTGTAGTGCTTTAGAGCTTTCATACTCCTTATGATGCTGTACATTTCTCAGAAATACGTTGTTCTAGAATTTTAATGTGGAACCCAGATATGACAGCCCATGGTAAATAGCTCTAAATCGTAACATGAAAATAGGGAAATTGGTGCACAGAATAAAATGAAATGAACAAACTTATACTGCTGACTTTTTGAGAAGGAGATTAAATATTTAGTGTATCTTTATGCATTGTCCTGTTGGAAAAATAGACAAGATGCAAGGGCTTTTCCTGCCTTCCATTTACTGATCTCATGTGAAAGAAATACCTAAGCTTAAAAAAAAACAAAAACAAAAAAAAAAACAACAACAACCTGTGTTAAAGAATATGTGACATTATAAACTTTTATCTAATTAAAACTGGAATATGTCATAGAATAACACACTATTAGAGTATAGGGCAGAATTTGTTACTAGAACCAAGCTGTTTGTATTCTTATCCCTATGCGGTAAACAAGAGGCGTCTGAGATATGAGGCGGAAATTAGGATGCCATGGAGTGGGTGGGAGTTAACAGGTAGGGAGAACATGAATGACTGTGACCTGGAAACGTTATGTAAAAGCATTGTATCAGTTTACTAAAGAAAAATAAAGGGGATCAAGAGTAGAAAAATGAGGACTGTTTTGATGCAAGCTGCTAACAAAACTATTGCTGTTTCAGAGAGCAAGTGAATGCAAGTGCTGGACTGAGTACATCTTGGTTGAGCTAGACCCTGAGGTAGGGAAGCAGTATGGCAGGACAGAGGGGAGATGAGGCTAGACTCCCTCCGACAGACTTTTAGAGGTTGGCAGTTGCTACGTCTTGACTGGACTTTTTTTTTCTCTAAACCAATTGATATCATTGAAGATTTTCAAGAAGATGAATAGTGACATTTAAAGAACACTTCTTGGTGATTGAAGAGGTAGCTTGGTGGTGTAGAGTATTTGCCTACCATGTGCAGTATTCTGTGTTCTGTTACTCCTATTATGTCACCTTTCCTCACTCTCTCATATATACAAAGTAAGGATCATAGCAGTGTGACACATAGTTATAGGGATGATAACGGTGGCTTGGATGACGATTGTGGAAGTGTGCGATTGCAAGCGAGTGAGTAGATTCTGTGTATAAACTGAAGGTACAAACTTTAGGACTTACTAGTGAATTGACAGATTATGGATAAAAAGGGGGAATCAAGAATGACACCAAGATTTTTGCCTTGAACAAATGTGTACACAGTAGTGTTAATAGTTGTAATGGAAATTGTTAATTTCACCAGCCCTTTAATGCATGACATCCCAGGTCAGGTGTCATGCATAAGGTCAGAGAGTAAAGATACAAGCTTCAAGGCTTCCAGGTTCAGAAGAGTCCAGAAAGAAACCATTACATACAGGAAGAAGAGCCAGAATAACATGAAATGTAGCCAGTGGGGGAGGACAAGAACCCAAAAGGCTGATTCTCTGAACTGAAGAAGAGTGTGGCAAAACACGCAGGACAGTACCTTGACGTGGGGCACAACACTGTTTCATGGCAACAGGAGGCTTGTTAACCTTAGAGAAGAGCAAGTTTCTGTAGTCTGGTTGGGAAAAGCTAGACCGAATACTGAGTAACTCATGGGTTTGATAGAGACTCACCATTTGGAGTGAAATTGCCTAAGAGAAGTTGGCACTGGCTGGAGTGGGTGTCGGCCTAAGGTAGGGAGGGTTCAAAGAAGGAAACTTAAAGGATGCTGGGCAGATGGAATTGATTCATGCTTTATATAGGAGATGATTCTATGAACAGGCTTTATGGCTGAAGACACAAAAGAAGGCACAAACATTGTAACCCAAGGGTGGATCATGAATTTGATTAGGAATAATGTGACTCATATTGGCTGTCTTGACATGGATGCAGGAGACCCTGAAATGTAGATTCTTCCTCAGAACGTGAAGGTGCGTAATTTAGTCAGTTCTTTCAGGAACTAATTACTCTGTTTGATACTGAGAAGTCTACTTGCTCTGAGTTACTGTACCGAATAGGAACCTTTCTCTTCCTGATGTTTCTCTGAGCTCGGGGATTGGTTTTCACTGGACGTGTGCCGTGTGCTGTTCTCAGCAGTCCCGTGCTTTCACCTGTAGGTGTAGAGTGCCTTGCACTGCCTCACTACTGCTTTTTACTGACTTCTCTTTATCTGATTTGCAAAACTATCCCAGATTCAGTACAGCCATGAATCTGTGATAGTTAAAGGCATGAAGAAAATGGACTGCTGTTTATTACTGTCATTTAATGTGGGGTGTAGGAATAAGTAGTCAATTTTCACTGTGTAACTTTTTCAGAAAGTTTCCTCAAATACTCTTTAACAGTTATAATCTAAAGTTTGATGTGTTTTACAACCCAAAACATTATTTAATTTCGGATATTTTTCTTTCTTCTTTTCTAATTTACTGTAATTTTCTGTGAACTGGTCATTGAATGGGATGTGGATGTTTGAATGTCTTGCCCTACAGGGCATACTAATGCTTTCCACGTTCCCTCAGAGCAGTTCATTTCAACCCTTTAGTCACCTTGCTCAGGGTAGGTGAAAATGAAAGTGTAAAATCAGTTATAATTATATTCGGCATCAGTGATGTATTAGGGTGACAGAGGACTATAACTTGGATCTGGATATTATACAGGATTAAAGCTGACCTTCTAAGTCAAGGTATGAAATTTGTTAGTTTGTCACATATGTGCAGTAATATCACATCCCACCCCCTTAGTCTTTAAGATGTTTCTGTTCATCTTCAGCAAAATACACTATTTTTCTTTAGATATGCATGTTAGATTATTCTTTTGGGTAACTAAAAATTAGTCTTTCATTGTGACAATATTTGTTCCTTACAGGAAGTTAATATGACCTTATACTAAAGACAGTGAAGACCAAATTTATATAGTGACTGCATGCGTATGTGAGAGTAAAGAGGGAAGAGAGTCTATAAGGAGGTCCGACTGCTTAACACCTTTGCTTTGTGAATTGAAACATTTGTGAGAGCACGATGTCATAAAATAAATGACTCAAATACATTCTAAACATTTTGACAGTTAAAAACATAAACATTCTTTATCTAGACCAGTGCTTTTCATCCTGTGGGCCACAATCCCTGGGGATTGGTTGACCTTATCACAGAGGTTGTATGTCAGATTTTTTTCATATCATATTTACATTACAATTAATAACAGTACCAAAACTACAGCTATAAAGTATGGAAATAATTTTGTGATTGGTGGTCATCACAACATGAGGAATTGTATTTATAGGATCACAACATTAGGAAGGTTGGGAACTACTAATCTAGACAATTATTTATTTTTCCATTGTTCTTTATTTTTTAATTGAAAATAGATTTTTCCATATGATATATTCTGATTAGTTTCTCTCTTCCTCAACTCTTCCAAATCTCCTTCCATCCAAATCCACACCCTTTCTTTTTGTTCTTAGAAAATAAGCACCTGAAATTAAATTAAGACAAACCAGTAGCAAACAAAATAGAATAGGACAAAGCAAGCAAGGAAAAGAGCCAAAGAAAAAGCACAAGAAACACATATAGATGCAGAAACATAGACTTTCACATACATAATAATTCCATTAAAAAACCACAGAAACCATAATATATATGCAAAGGACCTATACCCCCCATCCCACCCCCCCCCAAAGCTTTATGAGACAAAGAACTTCCAAAAATACCACTGAGTTCATCTTGTGCTGGCATCTACTTCTAAGCGTGGAGCCTGTCCTTGTGGTTTGTATCCCCAGTGAGGTTCCACCATAGAAAACTTATTTTCCATTTGCAAACAGTTGTCATTTGAAGATAGCGTCTGGGTTAGGAATTGGAGGTATGTGTCCATGTCTCCTCATTCTTGGGTGACCATCTTGCCCATACCTGTCCTGGCCACATGGGCATGCTGCCACAGTCTCTGTGAGTTTATATGTGCATCAGTCGGTCCACTTGTGTTTAGAA
Source organism: Acomys russatus (assembly GCF_903995435.1). Taxonomy (NCBI): domain Eukaryota; kingdom Metazoa; phylum Chordata; class Mammalia; order Rodentia; family Muridae; genus Acomys; species Acomys russatus. The sequence continues at coordinate 28,888,658 of NC_067154.1, read as the reverse complement.
GGCTTTGTTTCCTTGGTGTCCTCCATCCACTCTTGCTCCTATACTTTTTCTGCATCCTCTTCTGCATGGTTCCCTGAGCCCCTAGGAAAGGCTTTGATGGGAGTATCCCATTTAGGATTGAGTGTTCCAAGGTCTTTTACTCTCTACATTGTCCGTTGTGAACCTTTTTTTGTTCTCATCTACTATGGGAAGAAGCTGAGCCAGATCTTGATGGATGAGTACCGTAGAATGTCAGCAGGAGTCATGTTATTGCCAGGTTCCTTTAGGAGAACAGTTGAATTTCAATATATTCTAGATCCCTGATCTAGATCCCTAGTCTCAGTTCTTGCCTGACTGAGTTGTCTAGACATTGATGTGGGACTCAGAACTTGCTTTGGTGTAGGTGAGTGTGCTGATTCCTTGAGCCACACACATTATCCATTGTCTTCCTGATGTTGGTGTTTTAAAATGGAACAGGAGCCTAAAAAAGGGTCTACAACAGATTAATCTGAGTATAGACTTAGTGATCTTTGAAACAATGTTTTAGTTGCTGTGTTCCACTTATTCACAGTACCACTCACATCTGCTTCTATACCAAATTAAAATATGGAAACCATGGGAGCTTTTCCAAAGTCTTTCCTTTTACATGATATGTTATATGTTTATATGATTTTATTGCTTCTTCTTCTTTCTTCTTCTTCCTCCTCCTCCTCCTTCTTCTCCTCCTCCATCATCATCATCATCATCATCATCATCATCTGCCAAAGCAGCACAATTGTTAAGAACAGATTTGGAAACAAACCTACTGACTTTTTTGTGGGAGCCAAAATGTGCGGATGTTAGGAAATAGTATTTGTTAGCCACAGGCATTAATAAGTGTTTCATATACATATTAGAAATACCAGCAATTGAGTTATCTGAGTAGTTGGAAAATGGTTAAGAATGTTTTTGTTTCATATATTTGTGTAAATTTCCTATATAGGAGCAAAAACATTTAAAAAAATAGGATTTGCAATCTACATTTTTAAATGTGACCTACACAAGTGCTTTAGCATATTGACTATTGTTCTAGCTTTCTTTTTATTGGGTTTGTCTCTGTCCTTTGGCTAGGCCAGGTAGCCTTTTGCAGATTATCAGTCTATCCAAAAAACACCATAGAAGAAACCCATGGCTCTTTCCTACTCACAGGAGAGAAAGCGTAGCAGGAAGCTTGGACCTTCAGTTTTACACTAGAGTAGACAGTCTTTTCCATTCCCAGCTGAGTCCACCAGCACCTTTGTAACAAGCCCTTTCCACACTTCCAGTAAATGTTATATGGTAAAGGTGCTGCTCTTGCCTGCTAGAGAGCCATCTGTAGAGGCCAAGTTTCCAGCCATGTTAGGCAGACTTCTTTGTTTATAGTGTACTCAGGTGAAGCTTGAAATCCTATTCCTTCTTGGCAGTTGAGGTGTTTTCTCCTCTTATACCCCATATCTTATACCCCAAATCCCCATGTTTTAGTATAACCTACCATACCAGAACATTCCAAATTGGAGGAAGAAAAATCAGTATACAACAAATATCCTTGACTTGTCCACTGACAACCTTTAAAACAGCTATGAAACACTATTGTAGGTATGACTGAAAGTCTTAGAAGCAGAAAGGAAGGACAGCCAGAGAAAACCATTTCCAGGGCAATGGGTTTCTTATTGGACACGATGCAGAGCAGGCCAAGCGGGTGGTCTGCGAAGAAGATGGTGGAGGTAGGGGAAGTAGCAGGATGTTACTCCAGATGTCAGCAGGTGAACTCTGAGCACAGAGGTGTGCAGGAGAGGCTTCCTTTCAGTTCTAGACAGCAGCTCTGAGAGTTACATGCCTAAAGTGTTTGGAGAGGAAGGTGGTAGCGAAGCTGCACACGCTGCTCTGCTGCTGTTAGCATGGAAGTAAAGGAATTAGCTGCTCCAGGGGACGTGGCGCAGGGGAGCTTAAGTGAGATCTCAGGTGTGGTTAACGAATATGTAGGAAAGGAATTGCTGAAGAGAAGTAAGTTAAAAGGTGACTAGGTGCTAGGATTAATGTGGTGGTTGAGGATTAAAGCCTTCAGAATCCACAGGGGGGAAATGGTTGCCTTAAGAAAAAGCTGTGCCATGCCCAGCTTTATTCTTCTCTGTGAAACAAAGTCACCCTGTGCTATTCTCCCCTCAAGAATGTCCATGTGATGACATTATCTAGTGGTTTCTGCTAGAGATTGAACACACTAGGCTGGCCAATGTAGAACTTTATGTCTCCTGTGAACTAAATAATAAACTGTCTCTTTATGAGGTCCCCAGCATCAGGCATTTTGTTAGAATAACATAAAACAGATCAACATATTTGTAACCTGCTTTAAGTACACAAATTGAATAATTTGGATAAGATAAGCCAATTCTTTTGAAATATGTTAAACCATTACTTCGTATGCAGTATAGTGTAAAAAGCAGAAAATTTAGATGGGTTGATAAGTAGTAAGTCAGTGAAATTCCTAATTAAAATGTCTCCCCAACCGTGTTCACGTATGGATGTTATCCCTGGAGAATGTGTCACACATCTAATGGAGAAGACTCTTGAGGGAAGCAGGCCATTCAGAAACATTTTAGTTTTTTCACTACTCTTTTACCTGATAGTTAAACCAGATGAAGACCATACAAACATGAAAATGTGAAGTATACTGCATAGTCTATAGACCAATGTATACCTTAACTATACACACAAAGATTCTTAGTTAATGCCCTGTAACTTAAGCCGAAGAAGACAAGTTATATGATCAGATGGATTACTCAGAGTAAAACTTGGCCAAAATCTAATAATACTTGTTGATTAGAGAAATAAATATACAAGTCTCAGAAAAAGTAGGACAGAGAGTGTAATGACACCTCAAATATTTGTTTACATTGTCATTTTTTATTTAGAAATAGGGTTATGTAATGTGATGTAATTCTTGTGGCAGCACGATGGAGCTTGTCAACTTTACACAAGCTAGAGTCGTCTTCCTGGGAAGAGGGATTGTCAGTTGAGGATTTGCCTTCATCTAATTGGCCCATAGACAAGGATCTAGCTCATTTTCTTGATTAGTGTTTGATGTGGGATGAGCCCAGCTTCCTGTGGGCAGTGCTACCTCTCTGGTCAGGTGGACCTGGGTTGTATTAAAAAGCCAGCTTGCAGCCAGGTGTGGTAGTGCATGCCTGTAACCCCAGCACTCAGGGAGGCAGAGGCACGCAGATTGCTGTGAGTTTGAGGCCTGCCTGGTCTACAAAGTGTAGGATAGCCAAGGCTACACAGAGAAAACCCTGCCTCAAAAAACAAAACAAAACAAAACAAAACAAAACAAAAAAGTAAAAAAACAAAACAAAAGCAAGGTGACCAGGCTTTGGGAACAAGCCAGCTGCATTCCTTTATGGTGTTTGCTCCTGTCTTGGTCTCAAGGTTTTTGCTTGGATTCTTGTTCTGGCTTTCTACAATAATGGATTGTGATCAGAAAGTAGAAGCCAAATAAACCCTTTACTCTTCCGAGTTGCTTTGGTCAGAATGTTTTATCACAGTATTAGAAGATCAAACGGTTACAGCATGACTCTTGTCATCACAAGAGCACAGAGTCCTTTTGTGGAGATGAGGGGACAGGAAGAGCTAATAGTAGCTAGTAACTTCTCTGGGAATTCGGAAACAGTATTCACACGATGCTGTCTTCTGGATGACATCTTACTCTTGTACTGTCTCGAAGTACAGTTTTATAGAGTGTGGAGAATGATTTATGCTAGACATAATTTTGGTTTCGAATGGGTGAGTTCTGAATGAGTATACAGCAAGCTAAAGTAATAATAAATAGCAACTGGTAGACAGAAGATAGCAAAACATTATTCAATTGAATGCTCAGAGTATCCAATAGAAATCGATTGAGCAGTCCCTTTTAGCTAGTCAGCTGGACATTTGGTAGAGAGAGTCCCCTCCAGTGAAGCTTTCAAATAAAAGAAACAGTAACAGCAGGAAGGTAATGTCACCAGAGGGAGCTTACAAACACCAAGCAGAAGCCTCCAGGGAAGCTCTGTTATGGCAGCCAGCTGGAGTTCCAACTCATAGAGTCCTGGGAAGAGCAGCATGTCCCCTTAGGTGAGGTCTCTAAGTAAAAGAACAAATTGTAAAATGTAGAGTAACATTATCAAAGTGGTGCTCATTGCATCCAATAGAGAACCACTGCCACTAGGGAAGTTGAGGCAGTCACTTGGAGTTTTCAATTGAGCTTTCTCGGCACAGATGAGGTTTTCTGTGTCTGAACTTCCAGCTTCTTCTTTCACTAGAAACACTTAGATTTTTGCAGAGCTGGGAACTGAGCTTACAGCATCATGCATGCTAGGTAAATACTCTCTCTCTTAGCTGTATTCCCATCCTTATACAGTTGTTAAAATTGGTTTGTTATTCAATTACTTTTATGAATGTGACGTTTATACACTTGGGTCTTTGTCTTATTCCCTCTGGCTCACAAAGTTGGCAGCAAAGCCCACCCCCAAATAAAGGGCTTTATAAAAATTAAAGCAAAAATATTTACCTCTAGAATGAGACATTGACAGTGTTATTTCAAGCAGCAACTTCTTTGTGAACTTAAACAACACCTAACAATTTACCAAGAAAATGTGCATGATGTAAACGAGTATATATGTTGACTTGAACCATTCACCTTTTCTTACTTTCTTGTCATAGCTCTAGGCAAATAATACATTCATTAACTTTGTCCACTTGATAGTGAAAAAATCTGACTGATAAAAGACTGGAGAGGTGGCTCAGTGGTTAAGGACACTGGCTGCTCTTCCAGAACTTCTGAATTAGATTTCAAGCACTCACATAGTGACTAACAAGCATCTGAAATTCCAGTTCCAGGAGCTTGGTGCCATGTTTATGCCTCCAGGGGTACCAGATATGTATGTTATTCACAGACATACATGTAGGCGAGATATCCATATACATAAAATAGTATTACAAAAAGAGTTCAAAAGACACCCTATAGATTAATGTTATATTTAATGATGAAAGACTACATCTTTCCCCCATAAAATGAGAATAAGACAAGGGTTGCCTACTTCCATTATTGATTACCACACCATAGGTTATATCCAGAGCACAGATGCAAAAACAGAAAATGGCAAGCATACAGATTACAAAGGGAAACACAAAAGTTTGTGTTTGCAGGAGGGATGATTGTTTATTTTTTTCTTTCTATTATTTAATTAATTTATTCAGATTACATCTAAATTGTTATCCCATCCCTTGTATCCTTCCATTCCTGGGATGATTGTTTAAAAAGAGAATTTCTAAATTACCAAATGTTTTTTTAGAATTTATCAGTCATTTCATCAGGGATGAAGAATTCAAGATGAACGTATAAAAATCAATTTAATTTCGGTGTATTAGCTATTAAATTGGGGAAATAAAATCTTTTATAATATCTTAAATATTCTAATTATAATGAATTAAGTTCAGTACACTTATACTGAAAGCTTTGAAAGAATGAATGAACTCAACTAAAATCTGAACAAATAGACAAAACACACGACAAATAAAGGTAGGTTCATTTCTTTTCATATATTGAATCTTCCACTTTTGATCTTTTAAATCAAGTGAATTATAACTTCTAAGAGTCATATGATTAGGCTGGACAAACTGAGTAATCTAGCTCTATTCTCTTAATTTAAAGATTACTTGGTTGGTAACCTAATTCTCCCTTTGCCTATGTTCTATTATATATTCATAGTTTCTGATCTTTAGGTAGATGATGCACATATCCTTAGGAGGATGTACTGTCTGTCATATCACATAGGCAAAGAACCATTGCCCTATCTCCATCTCCTTGACCAGATTCTTCCAGACACCAGGTCTTAGGTGGAGAAGGACAGTAAACAAGATGAGTGCCCACTGTAATGTTACATGCTAAGTAGGCTCTTTTTTCTTCCAGATGCCCCTTTCTCAGTAATCCATGGGGCTTTGGAACCTGCCTTAGTCAGAAGTAAAACAAACAAACCACAGTTCCTTTTAGTCTAGTTGACGTTTGTGAACTGTGGGGAGCATTTTCTGATGATATACTACCCATTCCATCCCATCCTTACTCCTCTCACAGAGACCTTGACTAAGCTTTTCTCTCTGTAGATGGACATGCAACTATGCATCCGTGGTAGACTCCATTGTGCTGTGCAGTCTGCCTTCCAGACAGTACAAACACTTTTGACTGTAGGGTAACTGACTCAGCCTTTATCTGGAACATGCCATGTCTTCTGAACCCCTAAAACTCAATACCCTTCCTACATGTGTAGCTGTTTGGTGCTTCCTGTTATCCTTGGTATATAGAATTCTCAAGTCAAGGGATTAGTGCCTGGTCAGTATCATTTCTCATAGAGCTTTCTGTGGCATTAATTACTTGGACCTCATATTTTCACCTGTATAAAAGCCTCCTGTTCTGTGACTTCGCCTTCAGTATTTTGACCGGATATCAGTTACGGTGAAATCCTTCTGTTCTCGTAGTATCACAATGATAGCACTTACTATATTATGGAAATAATTTTGTTCCTGTATTTGTTTCAGCCACTAATCTATGATCGCTTCAAGGGCAGAGAACATATTTTATTCATTTTTGTATTTCTTATACCTAATGCAGAATCATGCACACAGCGAGCCCTTAAAAAAGGCTGGCTGTCATTGTTAATGAGCACTTGAAGTTTAATAGTAAGGAAGCATCACCCTTGGAGTTGCAGTCAGGCAAGTCCTGACATGTGAATTAGGACATCGACTCCAGACCCATCATGCTTGCTTCAGTGTAGATGCATACTCAATCTGAAAGCTGAGTTGCTGTGTGGTCTATGGAGGCTGGGACAAGCTCAGTGTTGCTGCAAAGATGCTAGCTATCTCCTGTGCCGTGTTCGCTATATGTGAAGAAAGATACATATCTAGGCATCAGCATGAGGTGACCTTAACGTGAACCCCTTTCTTACATGTAATAAATATGACTGTTTTGTTGAATAGTTTACATTTTAAGATTATTATTTTGAAATTTTAACTTTAATTTTTTAAATTAAAAATGTCTCTTTGTTTGCTGGTATGTGAATGTGAGTACCGGTGTCCAGGGAGGCTAGACACCTTGATTTCCCTGGAACTGGAGTTGAATGCAGTTATTAGCAGCCTGGTGTGGGTACTGGGATCTAAAGTTGAGTCCTTTGAAACAGCAGTAAGCAAAACCTTCATTTCATTTAAAAGCGTTTGGTACATCCTTAGTTTATAACTCAGTTTGGACAATGAGAAATGGTTCCTGAGGAAATTTGCCTTGGGCTGGGTGGTGGTGAAGCATACCTTTAATCCCAGCACTCGGAGGCAGAGGCTGGAGAGTCTTTGTGAGCTGAGGCCTGCCTGCTCTACAAAGCAAGTTTAGGACAGCCAGGGCAACAGAGAAACCCTGTTTCGAAAAAGAAAACTAAGCCGCCCCCCGCCCCCCCAAAAAACAACAACAACAACAACAACAACAACAACAACAAAAACACCAAAAAAAAAAGGTGGTGGTGGTGGAATTTGCACTGGGTAAGATTATCTTTAAGGTCTGGTAGTACTATTTGAATTCTGGTCATTCAGGATATATGCTTTCTTCCTCTCCTAAGGACACACATAGGAAGAGAGGCAGTAACTTTAAACACCACAGGCTGATGATGGGAAGGTATTTGTGACCAGTCTGAAATCTGACTGTTGACCCCCACTTTTAATTGGAGTGAACAGGTAGATTTGCTTTCTAAAACAAGGTTTCAAAAACCATTTTTATTTGCTTTTGCTTTTGTCCCGTGTCCCTGGAAGCAATAACTAATTGTCCAACCTAAACTGCTTTTGAATGTTTAAATGTGGTTTGGACTATAGTTCTGAAGAATTGGCATCACATGTCCTCTTCTTCAGTCTCTGTGAAGGTTTATTATCACTTCCTCTCAGCTTTTCTTCCTTACTAGCAAGCTCTATATGATCATCTCTTAGCTTTCCTTTAGGTGCTTGAGAATTTGGTTATCTTCTGCTTCTGAATTTTAAAAGAGGCAGGTTAGATTAGTATTTAACCACATGCATTATTTTCTACTTTAAAGCACTTTCCCCACCATACAGGTGTCATAATGATCTCTGTACTTTCCATTCATGGAGAAGCAGTATTTATATGTTTTTCTGAGTATAATTGTTATGTTAATGTTGTTAAAGTTTACATAGATATGTTCTGTAATTAATTACTCATTAGGGAAGTGTGTGTTCTGCATGAGTTTGTATGCTTTCTAACATAGGTATGCTTCACAACAGTAGCATATGAAGTGCATCCATCTGTTTTTGTTACATTATCAAAATATTTTGGTAAAAGCAAATCTGAATAGTAACTTTATTTGCCGATGAATGAAGGTGATAGCAGTAGGAATAGTCTCAAATCATTCATACTAGCTTTAAAATCTTCTTATGGGCGTACTTTTGAATATGGAGATGGTTGAAAATTCACTTTAAACAAAAGATTGAAGGCCCGCTGGGAAGTACTGACACAAGAGGTCACGAGTGGAGAGACTTCACACATCCCAATACCAGTCGAGTATCGCTCACGAATTACTCATTGCATTTTTGATTTCAAGCTTCTGCACTGCATGTGAAATAAGAATAAATACAGAATAAGATGTCAACAAGCGAAAGAGCTAAGCGGATGCTGTAGGTATTTTCATGAAACATGAAAGCCAGATTTGAAATGCCTGTGGGTAATCTGTCTGCAGCTGGTAGTGAAAAGTAAACTTCACTTTTGAAATAGCATCTTCGTTTGACAGCAGTGGAGTCTACTTACCTGTTCTCCTCATCTCAGCCACTATGGTCTTCAGTCTTTGATGAGGTGTGCCTTTGCTGTTCTTGGCATTGTTGAATTAGATATTTCATGGCTTTCCCTGGGCAGAGAAGAGATGAGGAAGATTGTCTAACTGTAAACCTCGTCTGTATATGCAAAGAAATGTGCAGTTTAGAAATACATTTGCCTCCTTGTGATGTCCGGAATTCTGAATGTTTACGGGCGGTGAAGCTGTGTCCATAGTGTAAAATGCAGAAGAGGGGCTTTAAACAACAAGCATAGGTTAAGTTTTAAACAGGAAGATCCTTCATGTCTTGGGGTATATTGTGCACTGTTTTAATACTTACCTATACTATGATATTTAGGTTAAACATCTCTTCCCTTACACAGTTATCATTTCTCATGAGTACCAATATTTAAAACCCTCTCTTCTGACTTTAGAGATGGGTAGCACATAGCCGTAGCTATAATCCCTGTAGGCACACCAGAAGCTCTTGTTTTGCTCTGTTAGTACCCACTCAGCAAACTGTCCATGCGTTTCCCCTACCCTTCCCCACCCTCATATCCACTGCTAGTGTCTAGGTTCAATGTGATCAGCTTTTCTCAGTTGCACTCAGAAGTGAGATGATGACACAGTGCTTATCATTCTGTGCCTGGCCCATTTCACTTAATGTAAGGATTTCCAGGTCTACTCATGCTGTCACAGCGCCAAGATTTCATTTCTTATGCCTGATTAATGATCTGTCATGTCTGTGCACCACATTTCCTCATCTACGCGTTAGGTTCTGGGCACTTAGTCGCTTCTGTACCTTGGCAGTTGTGAACAGTGCTTCAGTGAACATGGGAGGGCAAGTGTCTCCTTTGCCTGGCCGACTATTTCCTTTGGATACAATTCTTACACTGCAATTGATTGTTCATAATTGATTGTTCATATTGTAGTTTATTAAATGCTGAAGAAGCCTCTTGCTGTTCCCTGTAATGGCTGTACTAATTTGCATTCCGACCAGCTATATGTAAGCCGTCCCTTTACCCCCCATCCTTGACAGATGGTGTTCCTTTTGTCTTTTTGTTAACAGTTGTTCTTTATGGAATGGCACTTCACTACAGCTTACCTTGGCTTTGCCTTGTTTGTGTCTTGGCTGTTAGCCATGCTGAGCATGTTTCATTTACTCGTTGACTATTTCTTTGTTTTCCTCTAAGAAGGATCATTTAGATTGTTTTCCTACTTGTTAATCAGGTTATTGTTTTTGCAGTTGGGTTTTCGGAGCCCTTTCTATGTTGTCGGTATTAGCCTCTTGTGAGTTGTCTTATTTGCTAGTGCACTCTCCCAGTGTGTTGGCTGTCTTCATCGCTCTGCTGCTTGCCTCCTTTGCCATGGAACAGATGCTTTGGATTTGATGTAATTGTATTTGGTTCCTTCAACTTTTGTTTCTTGTCCCTCTGGGAACCTGTGACAAAAAATTCTTACTGTTCGAGGGCCCCTGAAGTTCCTCTCATTTCTTACAAGCCACTAGCTTTATTGTTTAAGCTCCTACATGTAAGTCTTTCACTGACTTATAGTCAACTTATTACTAAATAGAGATAAAGATCTTCATTGTGCATACGGATGTCAAGGTTCCCAACAGTGTTTATTGGAAAGACCAATTCCCAGAGTGCACTTAAAATTGCATTGCTGAAAATCTCTAGACTGTGGAAGTAAAGGGTTATTCCTAGGCTTTGTATAGTTATTTGGGCAGTTATATTTCTGTTTTTAGGTTAATACTATGCTATGGTCACTCTAGCTTATGCTTTGCTTTCAATGGAGAAGTTTCTCTATATCATAACTGAGAAAGTTGCATATTTTCTGGTATGTAACTTAGGTTTGTTGTTATTCTCTATGGTGCCTATTTTTGCTTGTTTGATCAAAACTTATTTTTAGCATTATCTTTTCGTACATTATGCACATGGAAAATCATATATGCCAACAGGCAAATAAGGAAGCATAGGCATCAAATTTGTGTTATCCGTTCCTCTACATTTTTTGGGAGTCACAGTTACCATTATGTTACGTGTTGACGTGTGTTTCTAGATCACTGCTTGTGGTATTTGTTTTTCTGAAATCAACACAATCTTTGGTGTAGTGTTAATAATGTCCTAGTTTCATAAACATCATGATTGTATCACTTGACCAGGTGCCTGCCAGTTATGATGGAAATATTTAACGGATAATGTTTAATTTTTCCTCTGTTTTTAAAGAAATTGAACCTTGAAACTTAGGATATTCATAATAGTTATAGAGCTGCATTTTAGTAGTTTGGGAAGTTTTCCTAATATTCCTCTTTTTATTGTGTTTACATCCCCGCCCCCTCCCAGACAGGGTTTCTCTGCATGTTGCCCTGTGTATCCTGAATCTTGTTTTGTAGACCAGGCTCGCCTTGAACTCACAGAGATCCATTTGCTTCTGCCTCCCAAGGTCTGGGATTAAATGTGTAAGCCACCAAACCCAGCTGTATAAATAGATTTTTGCTCCCTTTTCTTCCTCTCAGGGCATATACTCCCTTTGTAGTTTTTCCTTACCTGTTCTGGTTTTGCTCTTTGCTATAGTCCAGACTGAGGCTTATCCATTTGTGTGATGATGGAGTTAATGGTTGAGCTGAGTGAACTCTGATAGTTTCTCAAAGTTTTTGGTCCAAATTCTTGTGTTTTCATGGAGGATTCCTAGTTATGAACATGTTGAACATGGACCAGGGAAAGGGCTCAGATCTCAGAAGCCAGAGTGCACCATATTAGCCTATTGCTGTCAATCACTGATGTTCTTAACTCTTTCAGTCAAGTTATATGAGTCATCATCAGCTTTGTATCTGGTGTTATGCTTATACCGTAGTCATGGTCACGACTAAAAATGTAAAAAGTTATTGGCATATAGTATTTCTTCTTTCTGCTAAGTTCACACTTAAGAAGAAACTCACTTTTGTTCATGTTTTTCAGTTGGGTGCAAAGCTTTGGCCATGAGGGACTCGGGTTATTACTGGATATTTTGGAAAAACTGATTAATGGGCAAATGTAAGTATTGTTAATAATTTTTAATTTAGCTATGGTACTGTGTCAAACTGTAATCTAATATTGTTATACTTTATGTTAATACAGCCAAGAAAAAGTTGTAAAGAAGAATCAACACAAAGTTATCCAGTGTCTGAAAGCCCTGATGAACACCCAGGTATGCAGATGCACTTGCTCACGAAAGACTCTCACATGAATTAGATCATGACCATCGAGCTCTCTACTTACATGTCATGGGGTGAAAGTAGGTTTGATTCCAGTTTTGATGGGTGAACAGGCTCACTCCTGAAGCATGAACTGTTGTCTCCAGATGAACTAACTTTCTCTCCTGTTCTTTCTATTTTGGCTCTTCTTTGCCTTTCTCCCTCTTGATTTTTAAACTCAGCAGAATCTACACCATAGTATACTACACAATTACTAACTACAGTCTTTCATAACATATGTTAGCAGAGATTCAAGTTTCATATCCTGAGAATTTAAAACCTATGATAAAATTAACATATGAAAGCATGAGAAGATTCTAGAAACGCTCTGTGATACATTTATTATCGAGTCAGCATAATACAGCACATTTGTAGCATTTGTGCAGTGACGTTGACTTAAACGGAAGACTTCAGACCTTCCTTGTTCAGCCTACCTACATCTTGCTGATTGTTGATACTAGCATGATTTTCTGTCATTATTTTAGCTCTGAGTGTAAGCTCATCTACCTCGTGATGTGTGATGTAATGACACGTATGTCAGCTGCTTTTTGGACACCAGGGGAGCAAAGGTTACCTTTGGTGTTGTGATGTGTGATGTCTGTTATATAGAAAACCTGTACATTTTTAGCTTATTTTGATGCAGCATATTTTGCTTCTTTCTTTAAAAATAAACATTCAGAGGGTTAAATATATAAATGTTGAAATCAGTATTTAATTTTATTATAGCAGCTGTGTTTTCTAATTATTTGTGTTTTATGCAAATGCATTCTGTAGAGTTTTCTAATTATTTTAGACAACTGTTTATATTGTGCTTGTGTGTGCCTGTACACTTGTACCACAGTCTAAGTGTGGAAGTCGGAGATAGCTGGTGGAAACTGGTTCTATTTTTTTAACAGTGTGGGTTCTGGGGACTGAACCCAGGTTCTCAGGCCGGGCGACAAATGTCTTTATCTGTTGAGTCATCTTGACAATCTTCCATTAAAATTTTAAAAAATTTATTATATTTCTTTTTTTACATACATATTTATATTATTACACATAAATAAAATAAACTAAATATAGCAAGAAGAACCACAAAATAATTAGAAATTATATAAATGTTACATTCATAGTGTTTTGCCTATTTGTATTTGGCAACCTTGTAGAAAATATCTTTCCTATCCTGATAAACCAAAATCCTGGATGTAAATCAGTATCTATCATATCTCATCTCTATCAACTTAAAACATCTATCTAGACCTAAAAACATCTTAACCCTAAACACCTAAGCTTAATTGTAAGACTAAACTATCTAGTCTTCAACCCCATCAGAGATTTGCATTTTGTATAATGATGCAAAATAAGTTTAATTCTGACACATTGGTATAGATTCCAAATTTAATATTATTTATTCTTTATACACATTTCTACTCTAATATGAGGTATTGTACCCGTACAATTCAATTATAATACAAGGTTTACTTCCAATATCCAATACTTTGAAAATGGTATTGCAGCTGTTTAAGATAGTAAAGTAATACCAGCTAATTGTTAGTTGATCAAATCATGGTCACGTCAATTACTGGTCTACTTTTATCACAAGAATATACATCTTAGGTTTAACAGTCTTCCATTTTTAATGTTCAGAATGTTGTTTCCTTTCTTCCCAATCTGGCACTTTCCAAGGAGAGTGTGTGATGAGCAGACTCACACCAAGCTCACTCATGCTCTTTGTCTCTCTCTCTCTGTGTCTCTGTCTGTTTCTCTGTCTCTGAGAATTAAGCTTTGTTTGTGAAACAGGTTATTTTTATATTTTTCTTGAAGAGTAAGCCACCTATTTTGTCTTAGAGTAAGCATAAGAAATTTTTTGTAGATAGCCCTTCCCAGTATGCAAGTTGAGCTGCCTATCAGCTTGAAGGCCCCTTAAAGTGAGCACTTAAAAGGGGAATTGTGCTTCTAATGTGAGGCTCACAAGAGAGGAGATGCTGCCTTATTTAACCCAAGGTCTGTATGTGACCAGAGTTGAATTTGAGAAGACTGATGTTTAAAGTGAATTAGTGTGTACAAAATAACATCTGTACTTGCTTGTACTCAGAATTTGAGGCTAACTCATATATTTATATTCTTATGCAATCTGTTATTTCATAGTAGATTTTATTTCTTACAGTTTGTTTATGTAGAGCCATAAAATACTACATTTGAATTTGCTAGTGGCACTTAGGCCAACAAGGGCACAAAATTCAGTCACTGCTACTTGGGATTAATATTTTAAAGTCTAGATTCCCATTACTAAAATTGGGGGTCAGACTATGAAACCAAGGTTGTTGTTAGTTCTTCTAAACTTCATGTAATCAGCTATACAGGTGGTACTTTGCCAATCATCACTGTTAGGTCTTCACTGGATTTTGTTGAATAATGAAAGTATCACTTTTAAGTTATTTGGTAACAATAATTAAATATGTACAACTGTGACATGAAAAATAAAATTTCTCATATTAAATGGAACTAAAATATTTTTAAACGGCTCTTTTAAAATACTGAGGCAATGCTACATTTTCACTATGGAATACTACTCAGCTATTAAAAACAAGGAATTCCAGAAATTTGTGGACAAATGGATTGAACCAGAAATGATCATAATGAGTGAGTTAATCCAGAAGCAGAAAGAGTCAAATGGTATATACTCACTTATATCTGGACAGTAGCCCAAGGGGCATGTTCCATGAAAGTCTTCACTTACCAGGAAACTGGGACAGAGGGGAGGACATCCTACTGGGACTCTAGGCGAGAGAAGCATGGGAGATTGGCAAAATAGAAGGATCCAGAGGGTCCTAGAAACCTACAAGAACAACATTATGATGGGCAGATCTGCGTCCAGGGGTCCTGCTCAAACTATGGCACCAGCCAAGGACAATACGTGCAGTTAACTTCAAACCCCTACCCAGATCTAGCCAATGGACAGGACATGCTCCCCATTTGAGTGGAGAATGGGGCCTGACTTTCACACGAACTCTGGTGTCCCATATTTGACCACGTCCCCTGGATGGGGAGACCTGGTGGCACTCAGAGGAAGGATAGCAGGCTACCAAGAAGAGACTTGATACCCAATGAGCATATACAGGGGGAGGAGGTCCCCCTCAGTCACAGTCATAGGGGAGAGGAGTAAGGGGAAAATAGGAGGGAGGGAGGAATGGGAGGATACAAGGGATGGGATAACCATTGAGTTGTAATATGAATAAATTAATAAAATATTAAAAAAATACTGAGGCAATCAAAGACTTCCTTTTTATCAGGTGTTTGTGGGTTTAAATGTGCTCACATTAGCAAGGGACTCCTGTCAAAGTCATCCCTATCACTCATATTATCTCTCCTCTTAGCAGTATCCATGTGTTATTGATGCTGGCTGTCTTTTCAGGCGTGAGAGTACTTACCTTCCCTTACCTAAACACCTTATCTTCAGCAGCCTGGAATTCTGTTAGGTAACAATAGGCCTCCTGTGGAATTCAAATAGAACCCAGTATTGGTCCAGGCCAGTTATCGTATTACCTTAAATGAGTCCTTGGCATTCAGGAAAGATACTTTTTTAGACCTGCCCAAATTGGTGTTAGCACTCTCACTTATAAAAGCTTTCATTAAAGTACTTTGATGCTAGCACTGGTAAGTGAACTATTTCTCAGTCAACTTCTTTATTTTTTTTCAGTCTTTACATACATAATTTTATTGAATTATATAGGAGTTCTGTTTAGTAATAGTTACAGAAACATGGCCTCATTCTAGTGCAAAATGAGCACCACCGTTTGTTTGTTTGTTTGCTTGTTTTGTTTTCTTAGCATTGAGAAAGTTAGAGTACATGCCTTTGCTGTTACAGGATGGTGGTCTAAGCATGAGATCAGTGTGCTTGTATTCCAGCCTTCCTGCACAGTAGTTAGAACCAGGAGGTTGGATGGAAAGGGTAGGAAAGCTGCCTGCAGTATATTATGGATTGTCGTGAGTTGGAGGAGCCACCGGTTCTGAATCTGGAAGACAGGCACTGGAGGCAGGCTTTACTTTACTCAGCCTGTAGGCTTATTGTGACAGAGCATGCTGTTGGTGCTTGGTAATCTTAGACTTTCCGAGTCAGGTCCAAATGGAGCTTTCTATGCTGCTGACAATTTTCTGTAATATCACCAGGGCAAAGTGTGGGCTTTTAGCCCTCTGCCATCTTTTAAAGTCTCCGCTGCTTCTTATGAAACAATTCAGAATATCATAAGAACAAGCCTCTCCCAACCAGTTAAATTGTTGGTCATCTTTTTCCCACTAGGAAGGAGAAAGAACTTTTCCTGCTGCCATTTCTCTGGTCTTGCTCCTCTGCTTACACTTCCTCTATCATACCTCTGCCCCTTACTGTTTTCTAGGAAACGCAGCATTTCATCATAATATCCAGTTTGTTGGTTCTTTTTCTTTTTGCATAAATGCTTACATATGAGATAATGAAGCTATAAGTATGATTTTCCAACAAAGCAGTTGGATTTAAGCTTGTTGGAGTTTGCTTTTGATGCTTATGTTTATTGCTGAACTTCGTCTGTAAGTGATAGGTGTGTAACTGGGATTAAGAACCCCGTGTTCATTTACAGTAGTAACTTGATCCACAAGTATCACACTATTTACAATGATCCAAAATATTATTTTCTTTTATTGCATGTATTTTTATACTGCTGCAGATTGTCGGTATGCCAAGAGATTCATAGTTTCTCAAAATAATGTCTTTAGCCTAGTTACTTATCTTCTAATTGGATGTGACAATGTGGTGATAGCCAGCAAACTTTATCCTTCCCTACGTCATTAGGTATGTGTTTATTTACAACAGTATTGACTTCCTGATAATAAATCACTGTGTTCAGAATGCATATTTTACTATGGCAATTTTTACAAGTTCCTTTCCAAATTGTCCTTAACCTTTATAAACTATGTTCACACCTAGACCTGTACTGTCCTGTGGTAGATAGACATTTGGTTTTTGAGTACTAGGACTATGTCAAGTCTAAATTCAGATGTGGTCTAAGTATAAAGTACAACTGGACTATCATGTTCTGGAAAATAAAAGTGTTCTGCCTTGTTTACATGGTAGAATAATAACAGTTTAATATGCTGGGTTAACTATCTAAAGGTATTTCACTTATTTCATGAAAATCCACATAATTATTCATGGTTTGGTTCACTTTCTCTTTCTCTTGGACAGTACTCATCTGTGTGTTTGCTTGTAGCTTTTACCAACCGTCTTTCACAAAGCAGAGATGCTCCTGTCTCCAATAACTATTTTAATATTTGCCTATTTTGTAAGTCGCTTGAGAATCTCTCATTTCTCCATATGTTCTTTGTATGCTCGGGAAATTTTTATAGTGTTACAAGATTTTCATACTTTGTCTTTCTTAGAGGTAAAAATGTAATTTTTAAGAATACATGCACCATATTTTGCAGCAACTCCTAACATTTGACTTACTTTTGAATGTTACAGTATGGTTTAGAAAGAATTATGAGTGAAGAGAGGAGTCTCTCCTTGTTGGCGAAGGCCATGGATCCCAAGCAGCCCAATATGATGGCAGATGTGGTGAAGCTTCTGTCTGCAGTGTGCATTGTAGGGGAGGAAAGCATGTAAGTTTCCACTGTTTCCTCTGCATTGGGTGATGTACAGAAGCTCACAGTTTGAATGGTGATTTATTTTTGGGCAGTTGGATCAGTTTCTTATTTGCATGATTAAAATATCTGTCCAATCCTTGTTAATCAAATTATTAGTTAGGGGCCTAAAATAATTCTGTAAGCAACTGCATTGCTCATTATGTTTATTTTAAACTGCTTTAAGCTCAACCCTTAATAAAAATTCTGAGTGGAGGGTGAAAATATACAAGTGGGTTCTTTTTATTATCTAATTCTTTTTTTATATACAATTAAATGAAATTATGAATCAGCCTTACCTTTTCTAAAAACAAGTACACTGGCTTTTGAAAATTCATGTGTAAGACATGATGAGTTGAGTAGATAAGAGTACTAAAAGGCACTGAAGCTTCAAGGGACTTGGCTATATTTATTATGGTTGTAACTAATCAAGTACTCAGCATATAATGTGATGGTAAGATATTCAGTCCCACCTTCAGGAAGATTCAGATTCTAATTATAAGTAAGCCTTTAAAATGTTTTCGAAAATGGGAAAACTGACTGAGCAAAGAACAAAGACAGTTACCAGAGCATTGAAACAGAATCCTGGCTCTATTACTTCCAAAGTCCTTGGCTTGGCCCTGGTTCCAAGAAGCCATTTGTAGAGGGGGAGTGATGGTAAAAACCAGGGTCCAATGGTGGGCCACGTGTATCTTTAGGTTACCAGACAATAGCTCACTTAGAGGAAGAATTGAAGTGTTGAGCAAGTAGTGTGCCGAAGCAAAACATAGATTTGTTATTTTTATTTTTTATTATTTTATTTACTTGTGTGTGTGTATAGTCCAGAGCTGCTGAAAAGTTCTGGGAGATGGATACTCTGACACTAGGAGCTGTGGAAGCTCCCACCAGGAGCATGCAATTCCGTTGGACTGATGTACTCTTACAATGTGATCTTAGCATGAGTCCTTTGAAGTGACGCTTCCTACATTCATGTGAGAGTCAGCTTTGGGACAGTCCTGCTAGAGCAGGCGGGACTGAGCTGCCTCAGCGTGGCTGTTTTTGGCCAGTTAGACACCATGCTGAAGCTTGCCTCTTTATGCACATATGTATCTATAGCAGTCTTTTTGCAAATCTGACTTGTGGTCCTAGGCACAGAGAAAGCCAAGCATCCAGTTTCATTACTTTCCCGTTCTAGAAAGGTTGTTTAGATTTTGGTGTGCAAATCTAAGAGCTGTTTTGTGCCCTGGATGCATGTATGCTAATGCATGATTCTTAGCTTTCCTCCTGTCTTTCTGTTTAGTCTTTGCTCTCTATTCCTTTCAGTTCCTCCTCCTTTTCCTCCCCTATGCATTTTCCTCTCTCTGTTAGCTTTTCTTCTTAGACTGTTGCTTATCTTATTCTCCTTCATTTGTCCTGTTCCCTCTCCTTCTTCCCTCTGTTTCCCCTTTTCCCATTTTAGTCCTCCTTTCTCATCTTTCTTCATCTTCCTCGTATTTTGTTCTCCTTGTAGTGCTGAGAATCAGGCTCAGGGCCTCATAAGAGCTGGAGAAGCGCGTCGTCACTGAGCTCTAGTCTCAGCGCTTCTGTATTATGGTTATTGTTTCTTGACATTGAAATGAATGTCAGAGTGATTCAAATAACATTTTGTGTGCATATTTTCATTCACAGATAATGACTTTATAGAATTTATAGTTTAAAAAGGGAAGATGATCTTTTCACAAATACTGTATTTTACATCAAATTATTTACTGTATTTTGCTACCATTTGCTTTTGACTATTGCAGTTTCCTTATGTGAGGGACACTGTGTGTTGTTGGCTGAGGACATTTTAGAACCTGCTTCATAGGCCACCAGATTTAGATCATGCAGCTCCTCTTTGGAGAAGTAAATGTTAGAATGTGAACAAGTTCTTCAACCCCTTTCAGGCTTGATTTCTTATTTATATTGGCTAATAACATACTCATTGTATTTGATTCCATGGCATGTTAATTCTAGAAAATGAGTATGTTTTAAAGAAGGTTTTTTTCTTTTCTTTCCTTTTTTTTTTCTTTTATAATTTGTTCACTTTATATCCAGATTGTAGCCTCCTCCCTTTTCGCCATCCTGTCCCACCTTTCCTCCTTCCCATAGTCCTCAGAAAGGGGGACCCTCCTTCCCTATCGTCTGACCTCATCCTACCAAGTTTCATCTGCCTGTATCTTCCTTGAAGAAGTTTTAAATGCTCTTATCATGAGAGAATGACATATGTGAGGAGGTAGATGTACTTTTCCTGATTTAACATAGCACTAGCATGCATTAAGCATTACACAATACTGTACAGTTTTATGCATCAAACAGTATAAAGAAAAATCCAGTGTGAGTTTATATTGGCAAAAATGGTTCAAATAGTCCCTGACCTGTGTTTTACAGATGCTTGATGGCACCATCACAAGGTGTTGCCAGGAAAAAATACATGCTTAGAGCAGTGCCTTATCCAAGACAAGATCAGGCGTCATGCTGTCTCTCAAGTGGGTACCAGTGGCGGAAAAGCCGCTAATGGAAAAGCAGAAGACTGAATTTACGGAAGTGGTTGAAAGCCAGAGGAGAGGGAGAAGTAGGGCAAGGGAGGAAGGCATAGGGAGGCCGGATATGACCAATGCATAGTATGTGTGCGTGGAAACATCACTGTGAATCCCCTTAATTTATATAAGTATGTACTTACAGTCATGGTATGAACTCAGTAAGCTACTTCTAAAGGCCACTGTTGCCCAGGCACATTGAGTTAATTATGAGGATAAAGTGATTGTATTATGCCATTTTTGTTACTTGACCTTGCAGTTTAATTAATAGACTCCAAATTTCTGATAGCCTTGAAGAAGTGTTAGAAGCCTTGACTTCAGCTGGAGAAGAAAGAAACATTGACAGATTCTTTTCCATTGTGGAAGGCCTCCGGCACAATTCAGTGCAACTACAAGTAGGTTTTATGGTTGAAAAGTCATGTGTGTTGTTTGGAACTGTCTTGTGATTGAATTCTATGCAAGCATCATATAACTGCAAATACTCTTGTATTTTTTATGTTTAATGAACGTTATAGAATTCTTGTTTGTATTCTAACATCTTACACATGTATTGCTGAGCACTGTAACTGTAAACTGTAAACTTCCATCTGTAAACTTCCATCACAACATTCCTGTGATTGTTTAGTCATTATTCTAATCAAAGGTGTTTTTTTTTCAGTTACACGAGTGATGATTTGCCATTATTATAGACTTTAAGACTGATGTTGGGGAGTATCTGTAACTAATAGTGAGGGTCAAGGGTATAGATCATCCTTAAAGATTTTGTCTCATAGTTGTAGCTAGCCTTTGGCATTTGAAATGCAAACACAGATGTATGTATTTAATTGTTGTTTAAAAAAATGGGAAGATGTTATCGTTATCCTCAAATTTGTAGGTAGCCCTGATAGTCCTTGAACATAGTAGCAATCCTCCTGCCTCCACATACTGTG
This sequence comes from Acomys russatus, assembly GCF_903995435.1. Taxonomy (NCBI): domain Eukaryota; kingdom Metazoa; phylum Chordata; class Mammalia; order Rodentia; family Muridae; genus Acomys; species Acomys russatus. The sequence continues at coordinate 28,867,507 of NC_067154.1, read as the reverse complement.
TGCTAGGACCATAGCTGTGCTACCAAGCCCAGCTTTAAACTTAAGAGCAGGCCTAAAATTCTGAATGCAAATCAGTATCTATCATATCTCATCTCTATCAATTTAAAACATCTATCTAGACCTAGAAACATCTTAATCCGTAAACAACTAAGCTTAACTGTAAAACTAAACTCACCAAGATAGGAAAGATGTTTTCTTCAAGGTTGCCAAATACAAATGAATGTAACATTAATATAATTCCTGATTGTTTTATGGTTCTTGCTGTATGTATTTTATTTTATATATGTGTAATAATGTAAATGTATATTAAAAAGTGTAGGCGTAGCTATGATTTTACTCTTGGTAAGTTTAAATGGATCCTTGAGTGATCTGACACTCCACATTGTTTAGATAATAGTATGCTGAATCTCCCATGAGCAAAATCTGCTTTAAACAGCATAAAACCATTTTTAGCTATGAATTATTATGGGTGTTCTATAGAAGAGGCCTCAATTTAGTATGGCTGTTATTTTGTTTTCAGCATCAAGTTAAAATTAAATTTTAGCTATGATATTCCAAGAAAAACCAAATGATACCTGAACTATGAGATTAAGAAACTTTCCCTGTAGTGTCATATGACAGGCCTTTGGAATGCTGTTGCTGGGTTTTTTGGATTCATTACTCTTGGCAGTAGGCAGGACTGAAGGTCAGCATGGAGGGTTCCTATTGCTCCAGTCCAGCTGCCAGAACCTTGGCTGTTGTCCTCTTGAGAGAGCTGCATTGCAGCTCACCAGCATCCTGTGTGACCGCTGCTCACTTCACAGGCCAGGCGTGCTTGTTTTGTTGTGATTCCTGTCAGTCCATGACCCCTCACCTTTCCTTTTCTTCTCTTTTTGCTTTCTTCTCCCTTCTCTCTTCCTCCTCCTGACTTGACTCTTCCTTTCACACTCTTATGTTTCCTTTTTATCTTTTTTTAAAAATTCTGTTCTTCCCTTTGTTGCATTGTTCCTTTGCCATCTGATGACAATTTCAATGTCTGTGTCACCTGATTTTTGCATGTCCTTTCTATCTAAAGATTAAGACTTAATGCGTTTCAAAAATTTCTTGTATTTAAAATTTGCATAGTTCTCAGGAATTTACAAAAGTTTTATTTGTGTGAAGTCCACATATAATGCTATTCATCTATATAGAGATTTTTAATTTTTTGGTAAGGCCATTGTTATATTGAGATGTATACCTTTAGCCTTTATCAACTTTAAATATTTTCAGCAAGCCTAGATAAATTCTCCCTTTAACTCCATAAGTTTCTCGTCTCTTTAGTTAGAAGGCATTTCTTTATGTCTAGACAAATTCATATATCTTAAACTTCTCATATACACAGAACACATAATACTTGGCTCTTTATGGTAGATTCTATTTTGTTGTTGTTTGCAAGACAGGGTCTCACTATATAGGTCTCGCTTTGGCTGTCCTGGGTCTCACTCTGTAGACCAGCCTGGCTTTAAACTTAGAGAGATCTGCCAGCCTTTGCCTCCCAAATTAAGGATTAAAAGTGTGTGTCATTATGGCCAGTGCATGACTGGTTTCTGTTATCTGCCATATTTACAAAGCTTCATCCATGTTAGTATCTGTATCTCTCTCTCTCCCTCTCTCCCTCCTTTCCTCCCTCTCTCCCTCCTTTCCTCCCTCTCTCCCTCCTCCCTCCCTCCCTCCCTCCCTCCCTCCCTCCCTCCCTCCCCTCCCTCCCTCTCTCCCTCCCTCCCTCCTTCCCTCTCTCCCTCTCTCTGTCACTTAATATTGCCAGGGTCCAGCCCCAGGTGTGAGGTCAGGGCCTGAAGGAGGGTGGATGCAGGAATGGAGAAGGAAGAATGAGCCATGCATGGGGATCAGGAGGAGTTTTACATCCTGACTGACTGGCAATCAGAGTGCTTCTTTTTTATACATAACTCAGTAGGCAGCGATAGATGCATGCTGTTCCAAAACATAGATCAGATCATTTTTATGCCTGGACATGTGTTTTAACTTCCGCTTGGTCATAAGTTTAGTCATCAGTGATAAACCCTGACAGAACAGAATTAATTATCTTTTACAATCATTTTTCCCTCATCAACCCCATAATCCAACTTTGAACAATACTAAACTTTCAAGGGCATATTTTGCCAAAGCATGACAGCCTGTTCTCAGGTGGTTTCTAGAGCACCTGACAGAAAATCTCCAAGCCAGCCTGAGTAGGTTGTCATGTCTCAAGCAGTGTATTATCAACTTTAATAGTCAGGGTGTCATTAAGTCCAAGAAAAGTCTTTAGGCAAAAGCTGCTGCAGTTATTATGCAATTTCTGCTATAATACAATGCTTATATTTTATGTATTTGTAGAATTTATATGTCCCAGTCATGGTATGTTTTGTTTGTTGGTCATATGATACAGTAGTTGGCCCTGTATGAATTCACTTTTTCTTAGAAAAAGAAGTCTTCATATTTTATTTCTTTATCATTTCTCTACACCATTCTTTGTCCATCAGTATAAGGAAGAGGCTTTAATCTGATCTGCGCTAAATTCTCTAGCCTACCAAATACTGTTTACCTTTTATAGTGTACATTGTTGATTATTTTATTTCTGAGTAAGTAGAGGGACCAAGAGCATCCTTGAGTCAGAGCCTCATAAAGAGGTTTCTGGCATAATTATTTGAGTAATAACCTCCCAGACATAAGGAAGACCTTCAAGTAGGGCCAGATAAGGTTGTCTCCCGAAAAGCATAATGGGTAGTACATTCTTGGGAACGCTTAGAAGTAGTACTCCTGGGAGAAGGCATAAATAATTCATAAAATTTCCATCATTCCAATATCCCCAAGTTGTACAAATAATAGCTCCCCAAGCAAATAACACATAGAAAGCAAGGCCAAAAGACTGGGAGACCCAACCACTGTGATTGCATCACTCTGCTCAGCCTGCTGGATCTTTGTCAAGTAGCTGTGCTGGCCTTATGACTTTCACCCCATTAGTTAACGGGGTGCCTTGGGATTTCTATTGCATTGTCATGTTACATTGGGCCCTTCTCATCTTTTGGCTGATACAAATGATGTTTCTGTGACCATTTGTAGAGATGGTTAATTTTTAAATTATGACCTATTTGCCTTGTTAAGTGACAAGTGAGTAGAGGTCCAGTGGAAGGGACTTGCAACAACATGGTCCTTTGGCAGATATATCTATCACATATCTGCTGCAATTCTTGAGAACTTTGTGCCAAGGTACAGATGGCTTCTTATACTTGAATTGGCTTTAAGGAAGCTGTCATATGAGGTATGCAAATGCAAGAAATGTATATTTTGTTATAGCTATTAGTATTGCTAGGTTTTTGGTGCTCTATATATTGAAATAAGTTTCTTGGCATAGTTCTTACAGCTTAGGTGTCATAATGAAGTGAAAAGTCTCATTATCATCATTTAAATCTAGTTCCTTTTGTCTTTACAATACATCCAGAATAATTTTCTAGTTTAGAGATTAACAGGAAGTAGATGGTAGAAAGAACTACTCTAAATTCTTGTTTTCCTTAATAAATCATTTTTACTTTGTTGTGGATTTGTTTTGCTCAAATGAAGGTGTGTAGGTGTGTGTGTGTGTGTGTGTGTGTGTGTGTGTGTGTGTGTGTGTGTGTGTGTGTGTGTTTGCTTGCCTGTATATCTGTTTGGATCACAGCACATTTGTGGAGGTCGGAGAATATCTTTGGGTGCCAGTCCTGTTCTTGCTTTTCACTTTTTTTTTTTTTTTTTTTTTTTTTTGAGATGGAGTTTCTAGCTATGACAGGCTAGTGGGTTCATGAGCTCACAGGGAATCTTCTGTCTTTACTTCCCAACTTGCTGTAGGAGCACTGGGGCTAGAGATGTACCATTTGTTCATCTGTATGTGGCTTCTGCAGGCCTGAACTCAGATCCTTATCCTTGCCCAGTAAAGACTTTAGCCACTGAGCCATCTCCCCATAGCAAAGATTTTTTACCTATATCTGTTGTCTGTGTCTGTCGGTCTGTCCATCCATCCTCAGACCGATCCGTCTACCTACCTACCTATTTATCCGTCCGTCCGTCCGTCTGTCCGTCTATCCGTCCATCCGTCTGTCTGTCTTACCTCTCTCTTGGCTGTTCTGCAGGTCTCTATGTAGACCATACTGGCCTTGAAATTGTAGCAGCGATTTGCCTGCTTCTGCCTCAGGTTTGCTGGGATTAAGGGTGGGTGCCACCATGCCTGGTAAAGGATTTTGTTTTTGTTTGATGGAGGGCTTCTTGTTATTAAATCTAAGGTATAAAGTACCTAACAAGCGGCAAGCTTAAGAATAAAAGGTATCATCTTCCAGAAAGCCAATTTACTACATACCTCCTCAAATAAAAACATGATCTGACCACCTCCTCTTAGTGAGGAGGCCTGATGACACTCAAAGAAAGAATAAGCAGGCTACCAAGATGAGACTTGGTAGCCTATGACCATATTGTGAGGGAGGAGAACCCTCTCGGCCTTAGATCTAGGGGAGGGGGGAATAGGGTGAAAACGGGAGGGAAGGAGGGAGGAATGGGAGGATACAAGTGATGGGATAACAATTGAGTTGTAATCTGAATAAATTAATAAAATTTAAAAAAGATGAAGTAGATTTACTTTTGGCAGGATATTACAGTATATGCTCTTTCTAATCAAGCATATTATAGTAATATAACATAAATATATAGTAATATTTTATAAAACACTCTTGTCTCTCCTGTATTTGAGTTTTCCATAAATATACATTTTAGAATGTTCTAGCTATGTGTTCCCATAAAGCTATTGTTCTAAGTGCCCACTTTATTCAATTAGCTGTGTAATTTGCATTTATTAAAATGTACTTCTGTGGGTGATATTAGCAAATCAACAAGTTAAAAATAAAACTTTGTCACTAAATAAAGTAGAAACCAATTGTTTGCTATTATGTTGGAGAAAATGGGAGTTGATAAAGAGTAATGAGGATCTTTTATTGATAAGATATTTCTGGTAGTATATGTCTTACAGGGAAATTGTTAGGTTTTTATTTGTATTCTAATAATAAAGATAGTTTCTCTAACTATGATTATGATAGAATGAAGTACGTTTTTCTCCTTCTGATGTAGTATAGAAAGAAACTACAAACTGTACTCCTGGGATGATTTAATGATTATCTTTCAGGCCTTAGTTTTGTTTTTAGGAAATAGATTAAAAGTAAAAACATTAGACTTGAAATAACTGTATAATAGTTTCTCTTTTCAAATATATCAGAAAGTGCCTTTCAGCTACAAATAGCCTAATCCACTTTGGACCATTTATGCAGAAAATGAAGCTGAGTGCTCTATAGAATTTCTGGAAGGGCTGAGAAGTTTATGTAAGTAACATACCATCCGATGTAATAGAGAGGAGAAATGTCACAGCGATATTCCAATAGAAAAAACACTTCAGATGCCCCCCCCCCCCGCTTCCAGGTGATAAAATTCCTAATTCCTAAGCCTCTATATAAAGTACAAATACTCCCCTCCCTTTCCACAGTCCCTACATGCCTGTGGGAAAGACAGTGCCCCTCATTGTTTCTGCTCTAATAAACACCATCTCATGTGTTTAGATTGGTCTCTGTATTTTTCTCCTGCCTTTTGTATGTATTTTCTACATCCAAAATCTAAAACACTCCTCTTTATGTATTTGGGCAGCATCTCTCACTGAAGATGTAGAGGTTCTCAATTTTGAGTAGCCTCCCTAGCCAGTTTACTCAGATTCCTTATCTCTGCCTCCGTAGAGCTGGGGTTCTAGGGGGCTGTCATGCTTGCCTAGGTTTTACCGGGATGCTGGACATCTGACCTCTAGTTTTCACATCTCAGCCCACAAAAGACTTCCTAGCAGTAGGTCCAGTAAAGCTCTCTCAGCCCTATTTCCTACCCTGTGAAGTTTATATGATATGTATCAGGCTATTTGCAGAAGGTGTTTGAGGAAACAAACCTCATACAGTACTTAGACTTCTTAAATGTAGTCACTGTACTCTGGATTCAGATCAAATGGAATGAAGCCTTCACTACTTTTGGCTTGTGTGGTACAAGACCACTTCCCCTACATAAATGTAAAAAAAGCACATTGTCCTAAGATTCTGAATCAGGGGGGATGAAAACACTTCCTCCTTTTGGTTAGAGAACAAATCTGCATAAAAAGGGGAAAGACTGGGATACTTATTTCAGAGTTAAGTGTTTGTGATTCTGGGCTTTAGATTCTGGGCTTGCTCAGTCAATGCATGCTTCAATCCTTTTAGTTAACTGCCTCTATAGCTTTAAAAATTTGACCAATTGTACTCATACTCAAAATTGGCTGAGTTTGTGTCTTCCTCCTGTGGACCACTTACTTATTTTCTAAAATAACTTAGATCTTAGATCTTTTCAGTCTTCTTGAAATACACAGATAATTGTTCTTTTCAGGTTACTTTCATTGAAGTAAAATGTGTATATGATGAAATTTACAACTGTACACTGTTTTTTGTGTACAGCACAATGTCATTAAATGCATTCATGCTGTCACACAAGCTCCTAGTCTATCCTGGTGACATTAATTTGGTCCTGGATATGGTCCTTGATTCTCCAGTCTAGGATAAAGTTTCCAAAGAAACAAAAGAAAGGAGTACAACACAACATTTGGTGTCTCGAACTTTTACTAGAGGAAAGCTGCTCCAGACTTTTTCATGTATCTAGTATGCACATGGTCTTAATACATAACAGCATAGGGCAGTGCAGAGCACATTTCACATACAGAGAACCCAGGGAAAGTGAGAACATGAACCAAGGATCAAATTGTTATTATAACGATTATGAATCAGATAATGAATGTGATATTTTTGTTGAACTTGCTCCATGAACCAAGGTTGTGCTAGTCAGGACCTTGTAGAAAGCAAGAGGTTGGATGTGGAAGAGCCCAGGAGGGCATCTGGAGTGGAGGAGGCAGCTTGGAGAGTAGTCAGTCCTAGTGAGGGAAGAGTGAAGGAAGGGCTGAGAAGTGTTCCCAGCTACTCTGAGAGACAGGAAAGCTTGGTATGGGCAAATATAAGCTATCGAGCCCCTCCCCCTTATGTCCTGTAACCAGTGCCTGATGTATTTATTCAAATGTCATCTGAGAGGAGTCTATGAAGAGGGCATGACTTCAGAAGCCACAGTGGGCCTCAGAGGGAGCAGGTGGGGCTGTTGGCCACTTTCGTTTGTTATAGTCAGTTATAGAGGGTTGCTCTTTTATGGCTCATGAAAATACCATGAAATTTTTTCTGAACTTGAAAAAAGAAACCTCTTGTCTGTAGATTTCTTTCAGGTTACTTACAGAATACATATATTAAAATTAGTTGGTTCTCATTTTTCTGCCTCAAAAAATTAAAAACAGGATTAATTTAAATATAAAAATTGAGAATTTTCTTCCTTATATAAAGACTTTATATTCATTAAAATATTTAAAGCAGATAAAGTTTTCCATGAGTTGTAATCATGGTTCTTTGGAATTTGCCATTTTGCAAAAGTGAAATAAGTCAAAGTTTATGTGTTAGGTTCTTTTTCTTCCCTCTGTCCCTTTAATGTCTTCCTATCCCACAGCCCGAAGCCCATCTTGTTAAGACTTTTAAGCCATTTAACAATTTTGTAACATGGTCATAGTTTGGTTTTCTATTTCTTTTTAAAGTCCTTCTTCCAAATATATTAGTTAAAAGAAATGTAATTTCTAACATGGTATTGTAACATCTATGAAAGACCAAATGAAGGTTATTAGTAGAGAGTGTAGTTTCAGGTCTGTAGTTGGGGAATCTCAGAAGGTCACACATTTAAGTTTCTCCTAACTAGTCTTTGTTTTGACTGCTTCTTACATTTAAGTTTGCTTCAGTAAGACTGACAGATAAAGCATGAGTCAAGTAGACTATAAAACATTACTATACGGTTTTATAGCAACAAACATCAACATTAAAATAGCATTCTGATATGAACTTACATTACCATGTGGAGTGCATCTAGAATCAAGTAGTATTAAAATATCTGGAACTAAAGCTAGCGCCTGGAGCATTCATAACACACACCTTCTCTGAATGGTGTAATGCAATGTTAGAGAAAGAAACTGTCTTACTACCACAGGGGTGCTGCTGCTCTTTAGTAGACCCAGTTGGCTGTGCCAGGTCTCAGACCTGCAGAAGGCAAAGCACATATGCTCCTGCCCTTCAGAAGCTCATGCTCCATTGCGTACAGCTAGCTACCACTTGATATTAAATATATATGTTACTAGTAGTTTCCACAAAATACACTGGAGGATGTGGGAGAAATTAATGATGTCCTAAGGGGAGTCTGAATAGGTCTAAAAAATATTTCTAAAAATGTGTGTTTTGTCTTTCTGTTGATGTAAATTCTAGCCCTTGAGTACGGCAATTCATTTTTCTGCATTTGTGAATAGGATAGATGCATTTTTCAAGTTCTGACTTGCTGTCTTACCATACCTGTCATTTACTGAGCGTTCAATTGGGAGTATAAATAAGATTATAGAGCTTTACTATGGCACACATTACTGTTTCTGTATTTATCTACTTATGTAGTCTCTTTAGTTTCTTTTTTTTCTGAATTAATGCATATATATTATTTAACAACCTTTAACTCTTTTTATATACTGGAGGTAACTATGTAAAACATCATTTACTCATCTTAACTTGACAAATACGAAATTTGATTGTACACAGAGAGATGGATGATTTCTGCTGTAGGGTAGGGAAGATGAATTGAAACTGTCTTCCAGGCCCAGATAGTGAGTACTCCCAGATCTGATTGAATTTTTATTTGATTATTTTTTGGTATATCCAGTCTGGTTTTAGCTCCCAAAGCACACTTTTTTCCACAGTGTGCACTAGCCACAGGTTTATTTACCAAAACATCTATTTATATCTAGAAAGAACATGTTGACTCCAAGCTCACCTTTCTGAAGACAGCACACTTTGCCTCTCATTAGACTGTATTCTAAATTCCTCAGTGTAGTTATCTCTGCTCTTGTGGCCTTTGAAAAATAGCACATGTTAGCCGGGCATGGTGGTGCATGTCTTTATTCCTAGCACTCGGGAGGCAGAGGCAGGCGATTGCTGTCAGTTTGAGGCCAGCCTGGTCTACAAAGTGAGTTGAGGACAGCCAAGGCTACACAGAGACCCTGTCTTGAAAAAAACAAACAAAAAAGCCAAACAAACAAACAAACAAACAAAAACCCCAACAACAAGAAAAATTGCACATGCCTTGTGGATGGATGTGTACATCACATGTGTTAATGTACTTTGAATTCTGTACTTAAGCTTATTTGTAAACAAAGATCAGAAGACAAAGGTTAAATGTACACACATTGTTTTTTCTCATTGTGTGCTAAGCAGAGTGAGAGATAGTAGTGATTGTGTACCTGAAGGAAATTAAGTGATATATATCTGTATTTGAAGAGACTTTCCCTCCTGTTCAAGGTCAGGAAACCTCTTTGTGTGAGTAGTGGCCCAGCCCCTCTATCCTGTCAACCTCTTTCTAATGCTAATGATTTTCTTTATCATTTGCATCTTTCTTGAGATTGCTTTTGAAGGATTTCATCCTACATAATAAGTGATTTGGAGTCAGCTAGTTAATTGTATTTATTTTGTTGTCTCTGGTTATGCCTTTACCTCTGGCTCTTGACAACAGTGGTATATGTCTTACTATTGTAATTTCTGTGTGTCTCATTTCCTGGTGTTATGTCCTTATGCTGTGGCTGCCTTAGATGAAGTCAATTGTACTTAATCCAAGAATGGATTGTGTTATAGACACCTTTGTTCATAAAATAAGAATACTTAATAATTGGGAAGGCAATAATCAAGTGAGCTTATAGTATTTGCTTTTGAAACTTTAGAGTTGTATTTTCTCTGTTACAATTAAAGATAAGTGTCCTTCTGTAAGAATGCTTAAACCAAGGTTAAAGAGCCGTATTTCTCATGTACAGTGATTATGTACATTTGGAGCAGCGAAGAGAATATTTTAGTGTCAGTTTAAACTGTACACTTTGTTTACTGCTTGCTTATACCGGAGAAGGGAGGTATTTGGCAGTCAAGCTGTCAGTCTGCCAGTCTGTCCTTGTATAGAAATGGCTTTTGTTGTCTTATAGTTCCATTTTGACACAGTTCATGTCTCCATTCTCCTAGGACTCTATGATCCTCCCAACCCCTTTCCTTCTATTTCTCTAGAGTCCCTTTGCTTTGGGTTTGCACAACCTACAAATTAAAATCATTCCTTGTAATGCCTTCCTTTCTCTATATCATCCCAGTGATTCCTTTGGATATACTACCGATTTTCTCGTTCTGTTGGTAAAAATCTCCTTTCCTACTAGTATTGTCTTTATCCACTTTCTACACTTTATTTTTCATTTATTTTTGAAACTGATCATAATAGATGTTCCCAACTTCTGATTTCTGAAGCTAGCTTGTTCTGGTGATGTCGGCCTGCGATTTCAGCTGTTGGGAGTCTGAGGCAGGACAATCACAAGATCACAAGCTGAAGGTCTGCCAGGGCAACTTAATGAGACTCTGCTTCAAAACTATCTACCAAGCTGTCATCATCAGTGACTCAACAGTTAGAAACTGAGTATCAGGAGCCCAAAGTTTGCTTCCCAGTATTTGGGGTTTGGGATGGTAGAAATCCTAAACCTTCTTATTAAACCTGTGACCTTTTCCATAAAAACACATTTACTCTTTAGCTTTCCCAGGTCATGAACGGTAGAGGACTTTTGACTCTTTTTGATAGGTTTTTTTTTTTTTTTTTTTTTTTTTTTTTAAAACTCCTTAGGTCAGGTTTCACTAGGTAGCTCAGGTCAGCCTCACATTCAGCCTCCAGTCTCTTAAATGCTAGGAACATAGGAATTACGCTGCCTAGTTTTATGTCATCATGACACAAGCTAGAGTTATTTGAAAGTTGAGAACCTCAATTGAGAAAATACCTTCATGTGATCAGGCTGTAGGCAGGTATATAGAACATTTCAAAAATTAATATTCGATAGGGGTGGGGCCAATCCTTTGGCTGAAGGTTCTAGTTTCTATAAGAAAGCAAGCTGAGCAAGCCAGTATGCAGTACTCTGACATGGCCTTTGCATCAGCTCCTGCCTCTAGGTTCCTGCCCTGTTTGAGTTCTTGCCTTGGCTTTATTCACTGGACTGTGAGTCTGGCTATGTAAGTCAAATACAAATTAATCCTTTCTGTCCCCATGTTGCTTTTGGTGATACTATTTTATCACTGTAACAAAAATACTGGAGAACGTAAACAACTCCTAACCCCTTTACTTTTCATAGCTAAATCTAGTATCCAGAACAGTGTCTAGTTCAGAATAGGCTGGAAACATTGAAATATGTAAAGCAACCATAGGGAGACCTGTAATTTGCATAAAGATAGACCCTTTATTCAAATTAGGGTGCTTTGAGGAACACAGGAGTGACTTGTTTTTTTACCTGTAAGCTCTGGTGGAAAGTAGTTTTGTCATAAGGTTGAAACAATTTCTGTAGTTTATTCAAAGTTAATGGAGATCATATTATACATCTCTTGAATATGAGACAGACATTGGTAAATGCATCTTTATGAAGAATGCCTTTTATTTCCTTTCTTGAATTTGTTATTATCCCTAGTTAAGGTAAGGTAGATATTTGATTACTTGTTTTTAATGAAATAAGAATTTCTAGCATAGATACAAGACTCAGAATCTTTTTTTTTTTTTTTTTTTTCTCTTTGGTTAATTTTATTCTTTTTTTTTTCTTTTTCTTTTTTTTAAAATTTTTTATTATTAATTTATTCTTGTTACATCTCAATGGTTATCCCATCCCTTGTGTCCTCCCATTCTTCCCTCCCTCCCCTTGCCCCCTTATTCCCCTCCCCTATGACTGTTCCTGAGGGGGATTACCTCCCCCTGTATATGCTCATAGGGTATCAAGTCTCTTCTTGGTAACCTGCTGTCCTTCCTCTGAGTGCCACCAGGTCTCCCCCTCCAGGGGACATGGTCAAATGTGAGGCACCAGAGTATGTGAGAAAGTCATATCCCACTCTCCACTCAAGTGTGGAGACTGTTCTGACCATTGGCTAGATCTGGGTAGGTGTTTAAAGTTTACCGCCTGTATTGTCCTTGGCTGGTGCCTTAGTTTGAGCGGGACCCCTGAGCCCAAATCTGCCTATCATAATGTTCTACTTGTAGGTTTCTAGGACCCTCTGGATCCTTCTACTTTGCCATTCTCCCATGCTTCTCTCATCTAGAGTCCCAATAGGATGTCCTCCCCTCTGTCCCAGTTTCCTGGTAAGTGAAGGCTTTCGTGGGACATGCCCCTTGGGCTAGTATGCAGATATAAGTGAGTATAAGACTCAGAATCTTAAAAGCAGCATTTATCCTTTCACTTGGACAGTGTCGCTCTCCTTGCCTTTTGTCTTTGTTTCTGGCATCCTTTTCTGTTGAGCAGGACGTGTGGGATGCCAGTATTTCCACTCCACATTCTATCAATTTTTTTTTTTGGAGTATTTCAAATGCTTCAATCCTTTCTAACATTGCTGAGTATACCTCTTATCCTGTTCTCTACTAGTTTAGCAAGCTGCAAATGTCATTATTATTGTACTTCTTGTTTAATAATCGACTGTTGGTTGAATCGAATTTTGTGGTTGAATGGCAAGGCTATCTTACTGACCCGTTGCCTCTGCAGTTTCATCTCCTTGAATCTTTCTCTTCCTTTTCCTGCTCAAAAATTGAATATGAAAGTTGAATTGCTTGGATTGTAATGAAACGACATATGCCTTTGAACAGGTTTGTTTTTCAACCCCAGTTTTATTATTTAAACCAGTATCTAATTTAAAATATATTCTTGATAATATTCTTTTTTTCCATAAGTCCTTCCCGGTCCTTTCCCTCCATGCCCACCCAACCTTTAATTTTTTTCTTACAAACAAACAAACAGACAAACAAATAACAAATCCCTAATATAACAATCTCCCAAACCAAGAACACAAAATAAAACAACACCCCTCCTAAAATCTACAACAACAAAAACTCCATAGAACTGTAACCAAATTAAACCCCTGTGGAATTCATTATTATGTTGGTCACCTATTCTTGGAACATGAGGCCTGTCCTGGTGTAGTTGACCCACTGTCATTCTATTGGAGAAAACTGATTTTCTTTCACCTAGAAGATGTAAATGACAGTTCAGCTGTTAACCTTTATCGTAAGTTTTCATTCATTAATCATTATGAAACAAAAACTATCATATTGAAGTTGGCCAACACAAACCAACAGAAGAAAATCGGCCTGAGTGAAGGCGGAAGAATCAGAGACCCACTCATTGACATGCCTAGGAATCTCATAAATTTATTAACTAGAAACCATAATATAAACAAAGCACTTTTTGCAGACCGGGTCATGCTGCCTCTATCTCTGTCAGTTCATATGAGCTTTGCTCATGTTGATTTATTGGGCCTTGTTGTTGTCTTGTTCTTGGTGTCCTCCGTTCTCTCTGGCTTTTCCAGTCGCTGTGCCTCCTTCTCTGCAGGGTTCCCCAAGGCCCAAGTGGTGAGATTTGATGGCTATCTTCTGTCTATGGCTGAGTGGTCCATGGTTTCTCACTCTCTGTGCAATGTCTAGCTGTGCATCTCTGTATTCGTTCCCACCTGCTCTCGGAAAAACTTCTCTGGCGATGAATAAGGCACTGATCTTATGAGGATTGCAGAATTCTATCAGGAGTCATTTTATTATTATATATCTTTTTCCTTTTTAAAATCAGTAGTAGCTGGTTTTATTATAGGTCCCTGGGCTATATAGACTCAAGATTCTAGATCACCCAAGCCGTGATTCTTGGTAGTTTACTCCAAAAAGTTGCTTGCCACCATTTCACTAGGATATCTTGAAGATAGTACACTATTGTAGATAAAGGGCTTGCGACTGTGTTGGGTTTTGTTTCTCTTTTGATAACATTCAGAGTACCTTCCTGTTAAAAAGATGCTGGAACATAGGGCTAAAGACTCCATGTAGGCACCATTTCAGCATTTACATGTTCAATTAGTAGGAAGGTGTTGTATTCATCAGTGGGGTCTTCCTGGCAGTTTGTAAGATAATATTTTATCCTGATGTCTTTGTTCATTCTATCATCAGGCATCTTCCTCTTACCCCATTTAATAGTAGTTGAATTCCGCCTATACAGTAAACAGTTTCCTTTCCTTATAGTGCACGGTGTGGCTTTATCTTAGTAACTCTTTTATCTGCATTAGAGTACACAACTTCTCCTGCATGCTTTTGTAGCTCCTGAGCCTTTTTTAGTGTTTCTAAGTGTAGTAGGCATGATCTATGTCTTAGTGATTGTTTTATTGCTGTGAAGAGACACCACGACCAAAACAACTTTTAGAAGAAAGCATTTAATTGGGGGTTTGGTACAGGCTCAGGAGATTTGTCCCTAATCACGATGGCAAAGGAGTATGGTGGCAAACAGGCATGGTATTGGATTAGTAGCCGAGATTTTTACATCCTGATCTGAAGGCAGTAGACAGAGATGAGAAGATTTTTGAAAACCCCCTAAGCTCACTCTTGGTGACATATCTCATCTAACAGGGTCGTACCTTCTCCAACAAGGCCATACCTCTTAATCCTTCCCAAACAGTTCCGTTATCTGGGGATCAACTGTTCAAACACATGAGACTATGGGGGCCATTCATCTTAAAACCAACATCACATTATGGATTCTGGACCAGTACCTACAGGTTACCTGATAACCCAGTATAACATTACACAGTACTACAGTACTGTGTGTCTCAGTCTGGCCACTATCCCAGAACTTTCCCTGAAGAAGTCTTTGGTTTTTCCTTTGGAGCATATATTTATCGAAGATCAGTGTTCTTTGGTGCAGGTTTATATTTACAGATACATTGTGTGATTTAGACCAATTGAAGTGTAATTGGAAGCCATAATTATATCTGAGTATTAGAATTGGGAAATGACTCTTAAAGATTTAGCATAAAATTTAACTATCAACTTTTCATTCTAGGGCAAATTATCTTTATGGATATTTCTCAGAAATATTTTGGGTCATTCTTTGCTTTCCTGCTCTTTGATTTCATACTAGTATTATCTGTGGTCTGGTTAGACACCATTTTCTAATTATTTTGTTTATTTTTGCTACTTTCTTGTAGTTTTCATTTTTTGTCCCCTACAACACTGTTGACAGTGGTTGACTTAGCTTTCTCCGAATATAGACAAGTGCAGAAAAATGAACAAAATTATCCCTTTTCCCCTATATCTTCTCTCCCTTTCCCCCTCTTTTTCAGAGTTTTGAAAATTACATATTTTGAAAAGTGTTGTGAACCAAGTGAGGATGGCAAGGGTGTAGAAAGAGTGCATTTTAAACCTGACTTTTTGACATGAACTGGTTACAGCTGAGTGGATATGTTCTCGAAAGGTTGACTGTTTCATGTTTTCTATTTTTTCAGAGTGGTTTTTTTTTCTTCACTCTTTCCTGCTATACTCCCCATCTCCACTTTAAACAGTCTTACATTTTGACAGTAGAGGCATGCTGGTCAGATTTTAGTTTTTAGATATCAAATATAAGATTTACTACTATGTATTTCAACCAGCAGGAACTGAGACCCCTGTTGGTGTCTTAATCCAAAACCAGCATTTTAAATTCACACAAACCTTGCCTTAAGGGATGGAAAAAAGACAATTTAGGGAACAGCATGAGGTTAAACATATTGATCAGTAGTCCAATCGTCCTTGCTAGACGTGGGGTAGAATGCAGATATAGAAAAATAACATTATCAACAACAAAGAACACTACTTTTCCAGAGAGAAAATATTTTCCTTTTTTTTCAGTTTTGTGGTTGTAATTATATGTCCCCTCTCCTCCTAAGCCCTTCCATGTACCAGTCTCTGTTCTATTTCTAATGTTTGGCATCTTCTTTTACTGTTATTACATGCATATATTTACCAATATGTTCCTAAATATAATCTGTTCTGTCTGTGTAATGTTACTTGTATGTTTTCAGGGCTTACCATTTGGTACTGGACAAACAATTGCTGTGTTCTTCTCTGGGGAAGACCACCTCTCCTGCTCCCAGCTTTCCTCTGTGACTTATGGTTCTTTGCATATGATTGAGTCCTTGTCAGCTTTTCACTATCCACTTTGCCATGTCCATTAGTACTGTCCTCATTTGGCTCACATTTGGCCACTCTTGTTGATGAGAAGTACTTCTCAAACACTTGGGAGACACAACCTGTGAGCAAACTCTTCTGAAGTTTTCCTTGGGCCTTAGGAGTGGCCATGAATTTTTGATATATCCATTGGTGCTGGGCTCTATAGCTCTGCAGTTTGAGTAGGGGTGTGTGTGTGTGTGTGTGTGTGTGTGTGTGTGTGTGTGTGTGTGTGTGTGTGTGTGTGTGTGTGTTTTCAAATAATGGTCTCCATCTGTTGCAAAGAGACTTTTCCCTGATGAAGGGTGAAATCTATACTTATAGGTAATGTTTAGTTAGTTGTTAGAGATTAATTTGCTTTACTAAATTAGTGGTTGTAGATTCACCTCCAATAACTGTTACTTCACTAGCAAGGAACAGTTATATAGGTTTCCAGTACTAGGGATAGTTTTTTTGTTGTTGAGTGAGTCTGAACTCCAATTAGAGAGCTGTTTGTTACCACCAACATATGCAGCATAGAGCCATCCAGTGCCAGTGCCATCCAGGTCATTCGTGTGCTTCATAGGACTCAGTTGTGTGGCGTTTTTGGTTTCCAGCTTCCTTTGGGAGCTTGTGTGACACCTTCTTGTCCCATGAAAACTGGTCCTCGGGGATAGGTGTTCAGGTCACCTCCATATCAGGTTTCTGGGACCTGTTTATGAACTGCATGGTGTCCTCAGAGCTTCTGAGGGTTAACCAAGGGCAACAACTGCATATTTTCTCTTGGCAGTCCCAGTCAATTCAAAAGCGGCCTTCTCATGTCTGCCATTGTGATTAGGGGTCTTTGGCTCTTGGAAAAAGCACTGTCAGCCTATTTATTAAAAGTATGTGTGTGTGGTTATACATGGAATTAGTGTACAAGAGGTTTTTGTGTGTGTTCGTTTTCTTTCTGGTGAATAATCCAGTAGTTCTTGCTAGGTTTAAGATAGAATGTGGATATAGAAGAATAATAACACTGTTGAAACCAACAATAAATAACGCTGCTTCTTTAGTAAGAAACATATTTTTTCTTTATGAAATTACCAATTTGTAATGATGGAAAGGTGTCTTTCATCCAAAGACTAAAACATCAAGAATTTAAAAGTAGGAATGCTAAAAAAAATTGATTACTCTTCCTATATATAACGTGCTATATCATTTACATTGTTAGTAAATATAATATACAGCAAGTTTGAGTTTTTATGGAAGTACAGGAGCGATTCCCTGACAAAGCAATTCCTGGCCTTACTTAGGCAATGCCGATTACAGAATTTCTTGACCTTTACTGTTTATTTGTTCATTTGTGTGTTCATTCATTCATTCGTTTGTTTTTTGAGACAGGGTTTGTCAGTGTAACATCCCTGGCTGTCCTGGACAAAGTTGGCCTTGAACTCAGAATTCCCTCCTGCCTCTGCCTTCTGAGAGCTGGCATTAAAGGCATGCACCATCATGCTCAGCTTATTATTTTGTTTTATTTCATTTTTTTTATTCTCATAGCAGCCTTATTAACCATATTTATTACCTTCCTAAACTTGAGGTCTTAGGGAATTTATGTTTTTTAGAATAATGGAAAACTATTGTACTGTTCTATTGTTGCTGTTTTTCACATGGTAGTAGATATTTCTAGTTCTTATCTAGGGTATTTTATGTTTGTACTGTACATATGCAGAATGATATTGGGCAAGACCCTCAGCCATAAATGAAGCTTTTTTGACAAGAATTGGTTTTCTTCACATCATCCTCCAAATAAGTGAGAATATACTGAAATTATATATTTTTATGTTACCTATATGTATATATTCATGTGCATACACACACACACACACACACACACACACACACATATATATTTTACTATTTATCTCATTAGGCTTTTCTGTCAGATAATTGATAATTTGTGGAGTAAAACTTGATTTCTTGCTTCTTTTTGTTTCAAATGCTGTAAACCATGTCGAAGTCTGTCTGTGTAATCTGTTGTAGGTAGCTTGTATGCAGCTCATAAATGCCCTTGTTACATCTCCTGATGACTTGGACTTCAGGCTTCACATCAGAAATGAATTTATGCGTTGTGGATTGAAAGAGATATTGCCAGTAAGTGCCCTGCAGCCTCCTCATTAATATTTAAATTAGAAGTGTACTTGAGTGGGGGAAATTTAGATAAATTACTCTCAAGAATAATTTATCTGCGGGAAAAGACTTGAGTATAAAAAATCTAGATTTGAAATATAGATGATAAGATTTGAGTATTATTTAACACTTTATGTGTTTGAATTCTGCAAGTCAGGTTTGAATGATTGATTGTTATTTATGTTATTGATAATTTACCCTTACTGAAAACGTAATTCATCATGAGTGTTGTTCAATATTTATAGAGCCTAAAGTGTATTAAGAATGATGGCCTGGATATACAACTTAAAGTCTTTGATGAACACAAAGAAGAAGACTTGATTGAGTTTTCTCATCGCCTCGAAGATATCAGAGCTGAACTTGAATATCCTTTTGCTCTGAGTCCTAGTAAAAAATTATGTAAAATAACAGTTACTTCTAAAATAATGAACTGTACCCCATAAAATGCTTACCTTCTTCTATATAAAGTATATGAAATCAAACCTTTATGTATTATAAAAGTGTCACTATTTTAGTAGCTTAAGTTTTTTTTTTTTTTGTCAGTACATTTGTGGAAAGGGATGCTACAATTAGTTAAATGGCTCCCTTAGAGCAGGTTGTTCCGTGTATATACAATCTGTTCTTTTCATGGCTGATTCCTTTTTTCTTTGTTTTATTGGATTTGAGATAACCTCAATAAATTTAATGCTTCTTTCTCTATAATGGATATATCACCTTGGAGGCTTCATGTATATTGATGGATCTGCAGGTGTCTGGATTGTTTCCGAGACATGTTAGAATCCGATTTTCTACTATGTCTGCTCAGTGAAGCACTTGTTCTGTTGTTCAGGACATCCTTAGAACTTGGTGTTTCCAACCAGCTGCTGGCTGTGCTCGCAATGTATTTTCTAGTGCAGTTGGCTGCAAAAGGTGAAAAAGTGTCATTACAATTTGCCATCTATGGTCTTTTCTACACTTAGTTTCTGGAAAACTCTTTTAAAACAACCGTTTCTACACAGTTGTTTGCACTTAAGTCTTTCAACCTTTCATACCACAGTGCCTGTGTTATATTAGCTGTTTGGTGCACTGTTTGAATAAATTCATAT